>NW_004524610.1:14620514-14622492 GCF_000260255.1 Octodon degus
GGCCGCGCCCCGCGCCCCGCCGCCCTGGCCCGCGGCGGCCGCACTCACCACCACCTCCTCAAAAATGCTCTGCAGCTGCGTCTCCATCTGGACCATCGCCCCACCGCTCCCGCGGCGCCGGGACAGGAGCAAGGCGCGCCCAGCGCCGGGAAGACACCAGCGGGAAGGCGGAGACGCCGCGGAGTCCACACAGCCCGGAAGACCCGCCGGAGCCCGACGGAAGCCGCGAAGGGCTCGTGCGCTCCGCTTACGGACCCCCCAGAAACCTGTGTCACCGACTGATGGTTCCAGGTGGCGAATGACGGCCCCTCAAGCGGAGCCACGAGGCTGAGACACTCACTGTAACGGAGACTGCAGGGCGGCACCTCCCGGCTGGAGCGGGAATTGCTTCCTATTCGGCGTTGGCTTGGAGCCCGGAGGCTAAGTCAGGGCACCATGACTTTGGTGGCCCTGCAGGAGACACACGCCTTTCCTTGAGTATTGGAACGAATGCATCATTAGAGACTTTTAATTAAAATCCCAGGCTGGGCATGGGGGCGCGCGTCTGAAATCCTAGCACTCAGGAGGCTGAGCAGAAGGATTGCCATGAGTTGGAGGCCAGCCTGGGCTCCAGTGTGAGTTAAAAGCTGGCCTGAACTACACGGTGAGAGCCTGTCTCATGAAAAACAAAATTGCGGGGGCCAGGGAGTTAGCGCAGTAGAATAAGCGCTTGCCTGGCAAGCGCAAGGGCCTGAGTTCAAGCCCTGGTTCCGCCAAAAACAAAAACAAAACAAACAAACAAACAACAACAACAACAACAACAAAAAACAAAAACGGAAGAAAAACAAAATTGCTATCACCCTGGAAACTTCCCAGTGCTCGACTTCACAGCCAACACCGCCTCTAGAAGACACACCCTACTTTTATAAGCATTGATTAGTTGCTTCTGTTCTTGATGTTTATATGATTAAGTTTTGGCTCCTTATTAATCCAGCAGTTTTTCATAAGCTTATTGTCTCAGTTCTTGTTCTCTTGTTGCTAGAACAAAATACTTGACACCCAAAATAAGAGAGGAAAGGTTTATTTAGTTCACAGTTCCTGGAGGTTTCAGTCCATATTTGGCTGACTGCAAGGCAGGGTGGCACATGGCAGAGGGCAGCAGCTCATGACAGCGGAAAACAGCAAAGAGTAAATGCAGGAGCGGTGGCAGCAGCAACAGCAGAGGCCGAAAGCAAGCCTCTCTCCCTTCCTTATACTTCATCCAGACTATCTGCCCCAGGGCCACTGTAGCACTCAACCCATAATCCCACCAGGACTCACACTCATAATCCCAGCAGCACTCACACCCATAATCCCAGTGGATCATGAGTTAATCACAACCTCTAGAATTCTGCCCTAGGACTGCATGAGGTTTTCAGGGAACAACTAGACACAAACCATAACACTCCTGCAGAAGTTCTAACATATTCTGTATTGACACTTTCATTGTGGTGAATTTTTGTTTTTTAAATTCTGGACCTGCCTTCTTATTTTTTAGGTGGAGTCTTTGATTAGTAGAAAATTTTAATTTGTTTGCATCCAGTTAATTATTTTTAAAATGTTAAGGCTGTTGTCTTTGTAGCCTTAAAAAATCTTGCACTATCCTAAGGTTACAAAGCTATCTTTCAATGCTTTCTTCTAGAAACTTGAGAGTTTTAGCTTTGAAATTTAGGCTCAGAATGCATTTAAATTTTGTTTTGATTTTTTTTTTTTTTGAGTTTTGAAGCTTTTTAATGTACTTCACATCAGTCTGGCTGGTTCATTTCAGCTCCTTTGCCTGGAGGCAATGACTGCTTCAGCTTCTCTGCCTTTTCTTTGTCTGTCACGACCAAGGTATAAAGTTATCTGCTGCACCAAACTTTAAACTTCACATTGTGCTCGTTCTTCTTTATCTTGACAAACTTGGCATCCTTCTGCCTCACTGTGAGCAGAAAATCCTTGATTTCCTCAATTTTTTTTT
>NW_004524610.1:14622622-14664618 GCF_000260255.1 Octodon degus
CATGTGGTGCTGGGGGATTGAACCGCGGTCCCTGATGCTTTTGCTAAGCTTGTTCTAAGTAGGTGCTTTAGACCACTGAGCCATCTCTCCAGCCCCGATTTCCTCAATTTTTTGAGGCATGGCAACAGGCTCTCCAAGGGCGTGGACTGGTACTGCCACAGAGACACAGCCACCAACAAGAACCGAAAACAATATAAAAAACTACATTCTGTGTTTTTGAGACAGCATTTCATTATGTAGTTTAGCTGGTCTGGAACTCTCTGTATAACCTAGGCTGGCCTCAGACTTGCAGCTGTCCTCCTACCTCAGCCTCCTGAGGACCTGGATTGTAGGCATGCAGCAACCGCACCCCGCATAGATGTTTATTATTTCAAGCTAGCCATAATTGGCTGTCCTGGGTCCTTATAAATTTTCATATAACTTTTAGAATCAGCATACTAAAAAATCCTAGGCTTTTTTGGAATTGAATTTTAAAAACTGGTGATGAGGAAAACCGATATTTAAACAGCATTACATTTTCAGTCAACACACTAGGTCATTCCACTGATTGGAGTCTTCTTATAGCAGCGATTTGTCTCCTGCGTACAAGACTTGCAAACATGAACATGTTTGTCAAAAGTATTCTTAAGAATATTCTTAAGTATGTCATACTTTTTCCATGCTGTTTCAAATAGCACTTTATCTTATTTGTGTTTTTTTAGGGAAGGGTCTACAGGGTGTTCAGCGTCTCACTACTAGATCAGACTCCTAGTGATCCACCTGTTTACAGCCTCTCAAGAGCTGGGATTACAGGCGTGCAACATGCACAGTCTCAATTGCTGACTCAGTGCACTCCGGGGGCGGGGCAGCATGGCAGGCCCTGGGATTGAACCCCGGGCCCTGCACCTGCTTGCAAGTGCTTTAATCCACTGAGCTATTTGGCTGGCCATTCCAATAGCATTTTCTTTCTTTCTTTTTTTTTTCTTTCTTTTTTTTTTTTTGCAGAACCGGGCATTGAACTCAGACCCTTGCCCTTGCCAGGGAAGCGCTTATTCTACTGAGCCATCTCCCTGGCCCCTCAAATAGCATTTTAAAATTCTATTTTCAACTGTTTATCCTGGCATCTAGAAATAGAATTTATTTTTGCACTTTGATTCTAATCGACATCTTGATAAATTCATCTTTAAATGCCCCGGTTTATTGTAGATTCTTTAGACTCCCTGAACATAGACATGCTCATCTATAAAGGAGACAATGACTTCTTACTTTCTGTGTCCACTTGTTTTGTTCTGTTTGTTTTATGATGCAGGGTTGTTATGGTTTGTGTCTAGTTGTCCCCGTAAAGCCTCATGTAGGTCACGGGGCAGAAGCAGCTGGAGGAGCAGCAAGTGGCTTGAGGGGTGACCAGATGGGTGGGGCCACAGGACCAGGGTGGGGCCAAGGGGGGGCAGAGAGGTGTGAACTGTTAAACTAGCTAACCTGTGCTTTCTCAGAGATGTGGAGAGGGTCATCCTGGACACGGCAGCGTGCCAGCCTCTCCTCCAGTGTCTTAAAATCTCCGGTAACTATGAGCTAAATAAACCTTTCCTTCCTTCATTTTGAGTGTCAAGTATTTGTCTCAGCAACAAGAGTAACTAAGACAAGGGTCTTACTGTTTCATTCAGGTGGGCCTTTAACTCACTATGTAGCCCAGTCTGGCCTCAAACTTGCAATGATCCTCTTGCCTGACCTTCCCTAGTGCTGGGATTACAGGTGTGTGCTATCTCACCTGACCAGTCTTTTGTTTCTATGTCATGCTTTCTTCTTCTTCTTCTTCTTCTTCTTCTTCTTCTTCTTCTTCTTCTTCTTCTTCTTCTTCTTCTTCTTCTTCTTCTTCTTCTTCTTCTTTTTCTTCTCCTCCTCCTCCTCCTCCTCCTCCTTCTCCTTTTCTTCCTCCTCTTCCTTCTCCTCCTCCTCCTCCTCCTGCTCCTGCTCCTCCTGCTCCTTCGTGTTCCTCTTCCCCTTGCCCTCCTTCTCCCTCTTTTTCTCCTTCTCCTCCCTCTCCACCTCCTTTTTATCCTCCCCCTCTTCCTCCTCATCCTCCTCCTTCTTTGGTACCAGGAATCAAGCTTAGGGCCTTGTGCTTGGCAGGCAGGTGCTCATGTCACTGACCTACATCACCAGCCTGATGTCATGTGTTCTTATACGAGGACCTTCAGCAGTACAGTGTTGGCACTGAACAGAAGAAATGAGATTTCACCCATGCCTTGTGTTGATTTAAGGTGAAACACTTAGCTTTTCAGAATTAGGTATGATGTTGGCTGTAGGGCTGTCATTGTGACTTCTGTCACCTCAATGATGACCTTACCATACTGAAAGAGCTATTAGTGATTATTGCTATCATGAACATGTGTGGGAATTTGTGCTTGGGGAATGCTTTCTTTGCCTCTCTTAAGAGATATATATGAGTTTGTCTTTTATTCCTGTAGGGAATTTAATTGATTGACCTTGGAATGTTCAACCAACTGTTGTACTCATAGTTTGCAAGACAATAGATTTAATGAAGGACACATAATTTATAGGTTATTTTATAATATTCACCCAAAGAGTCAACGAATATCTGTCCACACAGTAAAGATCAGACGAATCCAGTGTGGGGCCTGGATTCCACGGCAATGTCCTTCATGAGTTCAGCTGAAGACCTAGAGCCCACAACAATGTCACATGCAAGTGTGTTTCACAGATCTGCACCAGGAAGACCCAAAGATCAATGACAGAAGTGAGAAAGTCTGCAGCAATGGGAGTGAGAACCTGTGTCAGCAGACTGAGGGTCTGCACTGAAGCCAGGATGCAACTATCCAGGTAGGGGCAAGAGCTCTCTTGAAGAGAAGCTCAGCCCTCCTCAGGGACCCATGCTCCTCTGGTGATGAAAACAGCTGTGTTCATATCAGGAAAACCAGAGCTGCAAGCTCCTTCAGGAGAATCAACAGCACGCCATCTTCCCCTCAAGTTCTCCTCTTACGCTGCTGGCAATGATCCTTGGGCATGACTTCCGCAGCCAGCACCATGCTGATTCTGTTCAGCTGCGTGTACCAAGTTGACCCTTAGTTCATCCACAGCACCAACTTTGCTTCTGTGTTGAGTTTTATTATTAATATGTATTCCATTGTGTTCTTCTTCTTATGTTATGGTCACTGCCAGCTTCTCATATCTGTGTATGCCTTTTGGAGAATCAGCTGTCTTGAACTCACAGAGAAAATCCCTGCTAGGAGTCCTCTGCTCCTAAGCACCTGTAACAACACCAGGGCTGGGCATACCACAGCCTCTGAGCATGCACAGTTCTGGAGCTGTCTAAAAAAGTTCTGAGTCTCCTAAGGACTGTGGTAAACATGCACAAGCACTGAATGTTGCAACAACAACAACAACAACAAAAAAGATACTAAAAATTGAGATGAGTCATTCAAATTTCTGTGGGAGAATAGCTTGAAGATTTAGGTGATCTGCTTATGAAGGTGATCATTATTTCTATATGAGGACCCACTCAGATGGAGTCAAAGCTCAGGACACACAAGGATGCTTCAGGGCAGCTCTGAAGACCTGAGTATAGTCTGCCCAGGTGACATGGGACACAATTATAGGACTATGACTCAGAGGTGGGCAAGTACACATGTGCCAGTGGACCAGCATGTAAGAATTTAAGTAGGTGGTAATACTCTATGTAAAAAAAAATAATATATATATATATATATATATATATATATATATATATCACACAGGGCTGGGGAGATAGCTCAGTGGAATAAGCACCTGCCTGGAAAGCAAAAGGTCCAGCCCTGGTACAAAAGGAAAAAAAAAAGTCCAAAGTGTAACAATAAAATTACCTTCCAAAAAAGATTTTGGTGTAGGCCTGGCATGATAGTGCACACCTGTAATCCCAGCACTTGGGAGATTGAGGTAAGACGATCAGAGCAAATTCAAGCCTGAGCTACACAGCCAGCCTCTGTCTCAGAAAACAAAAAGTAAACACCGTCATTATCATAATAATGGATTACAACCATTTGAATAAAATGGAAAACCATGAGACCATGAGGCCATGAATATACAGATGAATGAATTGAAACTTGTGTAAGGAACAGTCCTGCACACTTCAGTGAAACTCTATAAATTGCTGCTACAAACGCACAAAGAGCCTGGGTGTATCTTACATGCATGAGTGTTGTGAGTGGCTGAAACTGGAAATTGGGCTTATACGTGAGGGCAGGAAGAGGCCTCAGTGCTTAACACGGTCAAGCTGCCTCAGTCTTTAAAAACAAAAACAAAACAAAACAAAAAACAAAAAGAAACTAAAAAAGCACTCATCCTGCTTGGACAATTTCAGTCATTACTTGCTAGGCAACCTTGTGTCTTGTGATACTAACTTTGTGAAGGTAGAAATACACACACCTATTGTTGTTCAGGTCCTTTGCCAATCAGGCGAACAGGCCTCCACCTGAACCCAGCTCTTGTCTCTTGTCTAGCTTTTCCTCATTCCTGCCACCACTTCTCCCCAGGGTTCACCAGAAGACCAACAAGTCCTCACACATGAGGTCCCATGGTCAATACACAGCATCACAAAAGGGGTAAAATGGCTTTCTAATGGACTCCTGGAGCAACCTCCTTAATCAGGCTCTGAAACAGATGTCACCGGACATCACGAGCCACCAGATAAGATGGGACAGAAGATCAGCGGGTCCCTACTGTAACTTTCCTGCTAACACTGCATCCCCTGAGTTTATTTGTGAGGAAATGAAAGCAGAGTGTGGGAAGGCCACCCACAAAGCAACTGGTCTGCTGTGTTCAAAGTATCCAAGGGGGCCAGGTGTGGCGGTACATGGCTGTGATCCCAGCACGCAGGAGGCTGAGACAGGAGTATCACCATGAGTTGGAGGCCAGCCTGAACTGCATAGCGAGCTTCTATTTTAAAAACAAAACTAAACCTTAAGAAAGTTTGAATGTCTTTTCTGAAGACATTATAAACATGGTAAAGATTTTATCTCTCAGTTTGATCCATACGACAGTACTTCTATATAACTGAAACTACGATAAGAGGCCTAGTATTTCTAGAGAGTGAGGAGATCATAAAGCCACGCACAAAGCCATAGTCCTCTAATGCCAGCCAAGGGATCTTGTCTTGAAATAAAACAAGCAGGCACAGGGGTTGAGGGGTCAGTCCCTGGGCATGCTGTGCTGGCCCTGCCCCTGGGGCATGCTGAGATGGCAATTGAGACTGGGCCAGGTGGCTCACGCCTGTAATCCCAGCTCTTGGGAGGCTGTAAACAGGTGGATCACTACGATTCCGATCTCATAGTAAGACCCTGCACACCCTGTAGACCCTTTCCTAAAATACAAAGAAGAAAATTTTGAAAACAGTGGGGATGTGGTGTAGTGATGAGGTTCTGGCCTACCACATGTGCACTGTCAGTTCAACCTCCAAAGCAGTCCTGAAAAAGCACCCAGACAGCTTCTCTCCACCACTCCTTACTATGTCTAGCAGGCTCTCCACAGGCCCAAGTGCAACAGAGCCAGCCACGAGGGACCAACCCCTCCAAAGCCAGAAGCCCAAATAAACTTTCCTGCAGCCAGGAGTGGTGATGTATACTTTTTAGTCCACCACTGAGGAGGTGACTTTGAGGCCACTCTGGACTGCATAGCAAGACTCAGTTTTGTTTTTTTTTTAAATCAAAAATGGAGACAAGGAAAAGCCAGTTTCTCGGTTCAGTTGCCTGCAGTCAGGAGGCTGTGATGGAGGAAAAACCAGAGGAAGAGGTGATTTGCAGTGAGGCAAGGACCATCGCAGCTTCCAGAGTAGGAAGAGGCAGGGACATGTTCCTGGACCCCTTGAGGGTTCTGGGCCTGTGACACGCTGGCTTTATCAACAAGACTCATACTGTACTTATAGTCAGCACAACTGTAAATAAGAAATCTATTGTTTGAGGCCACTAAATGTGCCATAACTTGGGACAAGAATCACAGAAAATGAATAATAAAGCCTAAAGCTAACATCAGGTATTTTGGTTGACTGAGAGCGATGGATGATTTGACCTGTCTGAACCTTAGTTAAGACAAAACTTGTTTGAGTAGAGACAGTTTCTTGAGATAGAGTCTCATTCTGTAGCCCAAGCTGACTTCAAACTCCCAGTGATCTTCCTGCCTTGGCCTCCACACTGCTGGGGTTATAAGTGTGTGTAGGCTACCATGCCAGGCCCTTGTTGAGTCATTTTAAGTTCACGTCTTCATTAAAAGACATTTGCTCCTCACTTTGGAACCAAGGATTTCCAGTGCCAGTTCCATAAAAGGCTCCGGAGCCCATTCAGCCGGAACCTTAGGTGCTGTCCTCCAGCAGGCCGACCCCCAAGGGGCCTGTGCCCGCAACTCCCCTGCACCTCGGCTTGTGAGATGCCCCCCCAGCTTCCTTCATTCCCTTCGCTGCCCTTGAAAAAGGCTAGATTTCTGTCATTCAAAATAACTAAAGTACTTAAAAAGAAATAAGCAGCCTTGTGTGGTGGTGCAGGCCTGTAATCCCAGCACTCTGGAGGCTGTGACAGGAGAGTCACTGTGAGTTCAAGGCAATCTGGGGTGCCCTGAGTCTCTGTCTCAAAGCAACAAAACAAAACACCACCAACACAACAAAAGCAAACAAATATAGATACAATGTAAAAATGACAACAGGACCCATGTCTCAGTGCCTTCACTAGGCGAGAAGCACCACCCGCCCAAGGCCCTGCTCTCTGGACAAGAAGCCTGGCTGTGCCTTGGAGAATTCCGAAGGCTGTGACTCCCAGGGCAGAGTCCCTGCGGCCCCTACCTGACTCACAGCACTGCCTCAGGCAGGAACCTCCCAAGGGTTCAGGAGCCAGAGCCCCAGGCAGGGCACACTGACGTCAGGTGCCCTGCCTCCTGCTCGAGCTGGCTGTCCCTGCTCTGCACTTCTGTCACCTCATGGTTTGTCCCTGAACGCTGCGGGATTCCATTTGCCACGTCTCTTGCTTTGCAGTTTTTCATTCTGCTTTATTTTGTTTTGTTATTTTTGGAGACAGTGTTCTGCTCTGTAGTTCAGACTGGCCTCGGACTCACAACGTAACCCCGTTGGAGCCTCCTGCCTCAGCCTTCCGAGTGCCGGGATCACAGGCAGGTGAGTGCCACCACTCTGAGCTGGCACTGTCTCTTGAGGAGTCCCTAGGACTGGGGCTGCAGGTCTCTCCTGGGGGCTGGTCTGAGCCACACAGCAGGTACCTCTGGAGGTCTGGCTAGTGCCAGCCTGTCCCCAGGCAGAGGAGCCAGCGGCCTGGCTTCCCTGTCAGTCTGCTCAGTGTTAGGGCAGCCTCCGCAGCCAGCTACGTGCAAGACTTTCTGAATCATCTTCTTTAGAAAAAGTCATGGCCAGGAGTACAGCACACTGCCTGGCAAGTGTGAGGCTGGCTGTGAATTCAATTCCCGGTACCACAAAAACTAAAAAATAAAAATTAAAATTAAAAAAAGAAGAAAAAGTCATTCCTTCTTAGACTTTTCTGGTGTTAAAGCAATGCCTCATACAGCACAGCACAATTCACACAACATTAGCGTCTACTGAAAATGTCTTTCTAGGGCTGAGTGTGGTGGTGCACACCTATAGTCCCACCATCTGGGAGACTGAGGCAAAAGGATCACCTTGACATAGATGAGCCTGTCTCCTGCCTGGCAATCTCGAGGTCATGAGTTCGATTCCTGGTACCCCCCACAAAAAGACACTGTCTCACTGCCCTCATTAGGACATCAAAGACAGAACCCCCCCTCCCCCAGGTGGGATCAAGGCATTGTGTTGCCCCAAAGGCCCTGGGGTGCTGCACAGCCTGGGCACTGAAGAGCTCTGGATGAACACAGAGGGACCCTTGGCCCCATTCGGGGTCAGCAGTGTGGGAGGCGATGCGCTCCCAGATCTGTGGTTGCAGCTTCTCTTGCAAAAGTGGCAAACATTCCCCTGGTCCAGCAGTTTGAGTGGACATTGGTGGCCAACCTCATTGTCACTGATGTTAAGGAAGGCTGCCCTGGCGATGCCGAGGTCAGGGTCCTTTGAGGTTGGGGCAGCTGAGCTCCTGGGTGCTGGCTGGCCTGAGTCGCAGCTGGAGGCGGAACTCCTCTGGGATTAGGACTGCAGCGCACTTTGAGGCGGGGAGCCTGCTCGGCAGGAAATCAGCCCTCCTCAGTGGGCAGCGGCACCAACCTGCAAGGACGGTTTCGAAGACTTCACTCCCCCTTGCTGGACTGAACCAGACAGTGTCCGCTGCCCTCAAGCCCAGAGCTCAGATGACCCTGGTGGCTGTGAGGTGTTGCTTGGGCTCCACTGAACAGCTGCTGTGTGTCTGAAGCTTTTGCAGCAAGTGGAAGAGGCTCAGCAGGCCCCCGAGAGGCCCTGCTCCCACTGTGGGGCAGCTCTGCTGTCCACCTTGGCCAATTTGCAAGGCGAGAAACTCGTCAGCGTCAGTGTTGGGTTAGGCAGGAGAGATGCACGGGAGGCTTGCGGGGAGGAATCAGAGCCCCAGCACAGCTGTACCTGCCTACTCCAGGCCAGAGGTTTCCTGTGTGTCCATCAGCTACACTGCACTCTGCTCTGGTTGGGAAGGGAGTTTCCAGTCGGGATCTGGAATTCCCCACCCAGAATGCCCCGGGTCTGGGTGAAAAATTATCTCTGCTCAGGTGAACCCAGAGGTAAAAATCTCAATGGATGGTCCTGGTCTGATCTGTGGTGACCCAAGGGACCTCGGACAGCAGTGGCGTTGGAAACGCAATTTTAAAACTTGGCATTTTTGATGGGAGCTTTAATTCCTGTCCTTCAAGTGGATGACATAAAGGAGCTGCACTGGAGATAAGGAGGCTGTGGAAATGGCACCCCCCTCTGTCACCCTGGCAGATTGACCTGGCTTCCCTTTTACTATGACAACTGCAGTTCAAAGTCTTAAATTGTGAGTATTGTACATTCAAGTACAGCAAGCTGTCAAAAAGAGAACTAGAGTCTGTGAAGACCTGGAAAATGTTTGGAAATAAAATTATTTCAGAATTTTGAAGTGGAGGGGCTGGTGAGATAGCTCAGCAGTCTAAAGCGCCTGCTTGGGCAAGCTTAGGATGAAACAGGGGACTGCAGTTTGATACATGGGACCACATGCCGCACCAGACCCGCCCTCAGGGTGGGCTGACCCGGCAAATAAAAAAAAAGAATTTTGTTAGAGAAAAAGGAGGGCTACAAGGAAAGCCAACATTTTGGCCCTAACCTTCTAAGGTCAATTAAGACTCAGGACACATGAGAACTTGTACTGTAACGTCATGTACCTCGGTAGTGTCCCAAATTTTCTGATCAAGAAGATTATGGGGCCAAAGAGGAAAGTGATCGATGACATAAAGTGTGCCTAAGGAGAGTCACATGGGGAGAAGACACTCTCTCAGGCTTTCACAGAGAGCACATTGGCCAAGCAATGGCCATGACTCATCCACATGGCTGACACTGACAAAGGTTCTACAATCTGAGGTACAGGATCTCAGGATAAATCCTGAGGGCATTTCACTGACCTTCTCAGACCAAAAAGCTACAACTCTTGTTGCACAGGTCCTGCTTTACCTTGGTCTTAACCATCCAGTAGAAAAGTATGAAGACGAAATATAGGAAGTAAAGCCATGTTGTTATGTTGAACTGTGGGGGACTCAGGTCAGTAATTTCTGACATTGCCAGTTAAACAGAAGACCCAATGCTATTATGGGCTACTGGACTGTTTTAGAATATTTTGCTGAGTTTACACACGTATAATATTCAATAACGGAACTTAGAAAAAAAGGGGTATACAGATGAATGTCCATTTTGTATCTGTGTATTCAAAGTGGTTAGGATAGATATATAGTTACATTCTCTTAATGAATAGAATGATTTGTTCTAATGGTGTTTGTAAATAGGATCTCAAGTCCGCATCTTGTACAGCAATTAACCACTAAGAAGAATATATGCAGTGTGTTATTTGTTGAAACTGTACTTCCGATTTGATTTGAAACTGTCTCATTGCTGTTTATCAATAAAATTTTGAAAAAAAAAGAATTTTGAAATGGGCAAGAGAGGAGTCCTACAATTTTCATTTATTTATTTATTTACTTATTTATTTATTTGAGACAGGGTCTCACTGCATAGTGCAAGCTGGCCCCAATCTTGCAGCGATCCTCCTGCCTCAGCCTCTCAAGTGCTGGGATTGTAGGTAGGCACACTATGCCCAGCCTGACTCCTAGAATTTGAACACCACCAGGCACATTTCTGCTTGAGGCACAGTAGGGAAGTGGCGCTTTGGGACCCAGAAGAACTGCCATGACACTGACTGTGCAGTGGAAAACTCACCCTATCACTATGGCCACCAGATCTGGTTCCTGTCCTTAGCCTGATGGCGGATGTGCCCCTGTGCTGCTTCACGCGAGGGTGGGGGGCAGGCTCCCCACCTTTCACACTGAAGGTGTCTTTCACACACATAGACACCGCCCCATGACGCAGGAGCATGCCCTCCCTGCCCTTCCTTGCCTTAAGGTGAGCCATCTGCTAGTCTCCTAAACTATCTGTAACAACATCTGTAACAGTGGTGTCTGAGGACCCGCCAGAGACTGAGGCTGGGGGAATCCGATGTTTCTGCTCTACCTCCAGGTAGCCTGACATCAGAGTGGATGTCAGCAAATACCTAAAGTGGGGACTGGGTATAGGCAGGTTTTAAGGTTGGGGTGCAGTTTCGAGAAATCTCAAATGCTCTGGAGGAAGAGTTCGAGTTTAAGGTGGCAGGGGCAGTCCACGCGGTGTGGTACCAGAGCTGGGGTCAGGGACTGCAAGGTGACCTCAGTCCTACATGCAACGTTTTATTGTCTGAACTTCTCATTCACCAGGGACAAGCTGTCGCCAGGAATGGAGAGTCCATTGTTCGTAGTGGGCCACCCCACACCTCTCGGGACCCTCAGATCCGGCCTGGCGCTGTCCACTTCCCTCTGGCCTGGGCCTAACTCACCACTGCTCGGCCTTGCTGACCTGGGGAGCCGCCCTCTCGCATCCTATCCTGACTCTGCGTGGCGTGGAGCCACATCCACCCCAGCACACCTCTGCCCACAGCTCTGCCTGCTCTGTCCTGCTTTGCCTTTCTCTCATCTCTGGCCTCCTGAAGTAGATCCACTGCCTGCCTGCCTCTGCCTGCCTATTCTGTGATCTGAGGTCTCCTTTCCATTTCTTCATTTATTTATTGGTTTTTGAGACAGGATCTCACCATGTAGCCCAGGCTGACCTCAAACTGGCAACCGTCCTCCTGCCTCAGCCTCCTGAGTGCTAAAATTATAGGCATGCACCGTCACTCCAGGCTAGGAAAGGTTCCTAAACCTTTAGAGACCCTGAAGTAGTTGGCATGTAGACCTGAAAGAAAGTACCGAAGCAGGAAGGCTGACTAGACACTGGGCAGTGGTGATACTGTTACTCTGTCACCTGGTCTTTCCACTCAGCCAACTCCTAAAGTTGCACCCTCAGGATCTGGAGGATGTAGGGCCAGGGAGATAGATCAGTAGAATAAGTGCTTGCCTGGCAAGTGCAAGGGCCGAGTTCAATCCCCGGTTTTGAAAAAAAAAAAAGGATCTGGAGGATGAAAACGCATCTTCATGACAGGATAAAAAACTTAGTAACCTGGAGACCATCTGAGGTCACTATGAAAGGACTCACGCAGCTGGGCCTGATGGTGCACACATGTAATCCCAGCGCTCAGGAGGCTGAGGCAGGAGGATCACCGCTGAGTTCAAGGCCTGCCTGAACCACAAAGTGAGACTCTATCTCACAGACAACAAAAACTGACCATCAGAGAGGATGATAAAAGTAGGAGCCTTAGGAACCAGAGCCAGGCAGAGTACAAAGAGGCTCACAAGGGCAAATAGGAGCTCTGAAGCCAGAAAGCCACAAAACAGAAGGCATACCACAGGTGACTAGACAAAAGCCAAGTGCCTCAGGGTACCAGAATTTATTTATTTGTTTGCTTATTGTTTTATATCTTCTTGAGACAGGGTCTTGCTATGCAGTTCAGGCTATCTTGGAACTCATATTGTAGCCCAGGCTGGTCTCGAACTCGCAATGATCCTCCTGCCTCAGCCTCTTGAGTGCAGGAATCACAGGTGTGTGCCACCATGCCCAGCTAGTGTGCCAGAATTTTAAGAACATTTTTAAAAATATTGGTTTGTTATTTCTTTTATAAAATCCCTGTGTGAGGACCGCAATAGGAGCAGCTGACGTGTTTTTGCACTCCGAGCTACACTAGCCAGGGGACCTCACTCAGGTGATCATTGTCCAGGCCTCTGGGAAATGAGCGGGTCCGCTTAGCACAGGTCAGCGCTGGCCTCAGGCACTGGGGCCCAGGAGTCCTTGAAGAGCAGCACCGGACTCAGCAGCCCGGGGCCCGGCAGAGGGGGGCTGGGACCTCCAGCCTGGCCAGGCCCAGTCTCAGAATTTAAAAAAGAGCAGGGTGTCGCTCAGTGTAAAGGCCCTGGGTTCGAGGACCTTGATGCAATCTGGTAATGCTAAAGGTTTTCCTAGGGGTGGGGATTTAGCTCAGTGGCAAAGTATAGAACACCAAAAAATGTCTTCTGTGTCAGTGACCAAAGCCCATGCTTGCACCGACAGGGTCAGTGGGAGAAAGGGAGGAGTCACACAAACCCTCGTTGCCCTCAGAGGAAGCCAGCAAGAAAGTGAGCGGGAGACTAAAGCAGGCCTTCTGAGCTGCAGATTAGCATGCGGGAGGGCAGCAGGGTGGCGAGACTGCTCAATCACGGAGCCTAGAATGTACACAGAAAGAAGGACCCTCCCTGGGTGAATCACGGAGCGGAAAGCTGGCTTATTTTGTTTTTGCTTTTTTATTCTATTGGTACATTTTAGGTATGCTTTTTTTTTCAATTATGTGTTTGGTCCAGGGTCTCACTATGCAGCTCAGACTCATAGTGATCCTCCTGTTTTCAGCCTCCCCAGCGCTGGGATTACAGGCATGCACCACCACGCCCAGACTCAGATGCAGCCTAGTGACCCAGGGGCGTAGCTGGTGAGACATTAGGGAGTGGGGATTGAACCCTCATTCTTGCATTTGCCAAAGCAGGTGCTTAGGCAGCTGGGCTACCTCACTGGCCCTCATTTTATTTATTTTTTTATTTTTGTATTTAGTACAGGGTCTACAGGGTCTCACTATGTAGATCTGACTCACAGTGATTCTCGTGTTTTCAGCCTCCTAAGCGCTGGGATTACAGGCGTGCACTACCACGCCCAGTTTCAATAGTGTCTCAGCATGCTCCAGGGGTGGAGTGTGTGTGTGTGTGTGTGTGTGTGTGTGTGTGTGTGTGTGTGTGTGTGCAGGGTCTCAGTACGCAGCTCGGACTCATAATAATCTTCCTAATTTCTGCCTCCCTAGTGCTGAGATTACAGGCGCGCACCACTGTGCCTGGACTGGCCCTCATTTTAGATAGACAGAATGATCACATTTATCATAAGGAATTTGTACCTGTACGCAGTTTATCTTCTTCCTCATTTCTCTGCCCTCCCTTTAACCCTTCTTCCTGTTCTTATTTACAAAAACTTTGTTTCCATTTTTTCTTCTTATCTCTGTCTCTGTCTGTCTGTCTCTCTCTCTCTGTCTCTCTCTCTGTCTCTCCATCTGTCTTTCTATCTCTCTTTGTATGTGTCTGTCTGTCTGTCTCTTTTTTGCCTGGGCCCATCTAATAGGATTGGCTTCTCATGAGAAATCAAGCTGATTTCTTCTTCTTCTTCTTTTTCTTTTTCTTTGTGAGATGGGGTTTCACTATGTACTTCAGGCTAGCCTTGAACTCACTTTATAGCCCAAACTGGCTTCCAACTCACAGCAATCCTCTTGCTTCAGCCTCCCACGTGCTGGGATTACAGGTATCACCACCACACCCAGCATCCAACAGATTTTTAATAGGATGCCCAAGGTTTGTCTGGAGGAGTTTGGATTTCAAAGGACCATGGGCTTTAGGCCAGGGGCCGCCACATCTCTGTCTGAGGGCCGATTCTGGAAGTGGGACCCTTTTCATAAATGTAAAACCTCACTTCCCTTTCTCTCATCTTGACTAATTCTTTGTTCAGGGCAGTAAGAACTCAGGAAGATCCCTGAGATTCCAGCACCCCAGAACCCTGTAATGGGGGCCTCATCTGTGATTCTAACACTTCAGAGGCTGAGACAGAAGGATTCCCATAACTTTGAGGCCATCGCAGGCTATGTAGTGAGACTCTGTCTCAAAAAAACCAAAACCAAAACCAAAAACAGAAAAAGCAGTAAAAGGATCTAACTATGACTTTCAGAAATGTTCTTCTAAATTTTAATTTTTGCTAATACATGTTTATATTAGACATTCAGGGTCAGGGCGACAGTTTGGCAGTCTAAGCACCTGCCTGGCAAGCACAAGGATTCGATCCCTAGGTTGAATCCCCAGTACTGCATGCTGTGCTAGCCCTATACTGGGCTGGCCACTAAAGCAGGCTTGGTGGTGCAGGCCTATAATCCCAGCACTGAGGAGACTGGGACAGGAGGATCTCTAGGAGTCTGAGGTGCATAGTGAGACCCTGTACCAAATAAATAAATAATGAAAAAAGAAATTCATTGATGTTGTTCTGAGAGAGGGTCTCTATATGTAGTTCAGGCTGGACTTCAACTCACTATGTAGCCATGTCTGGCCTTGAATCCGTAGCAATCTTCCCGCCTCAGTCTCCTGAGTGCTGGGATTATAAGCATGTGCCACCACACCTGCCTTGTTGGGTCATTTTTGGACAAGAAACAGCAATGGCTGGGGACACAGTGACACAGCAGATATTTTCAGGCTTGTTTCCCTCCTCTACCTGGAGCTCTCCTCCTTTGTCTGGAGTGGTAATTCTGGACCTTGGCCTCATGCTGCAGGCTCCCGTGTCTTCTGTCTGGCTCCCTGGGCTGAACCCAGGAGAGGTGGGGTCTAAGCCCTAGACCTGAGGAACTTTGGAGAAGCTCTTTATGTCTAAAGGAAACAAATCTAACTTTTAAAGTCCATCCTGGGGCATGGTGACAGTATTGCAGACAGCTAAGTTAGGGATAAATACTTCCAGCAGTCATACAGGGCTGGCCCTCGAGAGAGTCAGTGGGGGAGATGAGAACGCGTGAGGACTGTGGCTACAGGTGGATCTGAAGAGGAAAGTCACAATGGCCAGTTGTACACACTTCCCTAAGGATGGACGAAGGCTGCGGGCCACTGGGGTCACCGTTGAGAGCTCGCGTGACCTCATTAGGGCTGGGCAGTCCTCTCCCATCCACTAAGACTAAGATTAAAACTGCTAACACTAAAGACAATTCGAAGACTAGAGATTATCAACCAAGGTTAATGTTGTCACCCTTGTACCCTTTGGTCCCTTTATATCAATATCACCTTGGTGACTACACTTGCAATCACACTGTGTTGTAGGCAACTGAATTAGATAGAAATATTATAAGCACTCAGACAGGGCCTGGCCCTCACAGAAACAAGATGGAAGACAAGGTCACTTCGCAACTTGGAAGAGACAGACGCTCCTGTGTGGGCCAGATCTCAAGACCAAGACAAAAGAGCTACGTACTTCCCTAGGGATGGGCATCAGGGATTGATAGTCTAAGTAGGTATCAATCACCTTGAAAGAGCCCAGTGAATCACTAGCCCACCCCTCAATAGGAAGAGACCCTGTCCTGTATTCATGCCCGCTTGCTACGAGACTCCCTTCCCCATTTGATACTGGATTTAATCAATTTTACCTGAGCAATGGTGCTTGTAATCTCATTGGTTGACCATAGTTTTGTCCCACTTCATGCCCACCTGAGCGAGTTCCCATGTCTTCTCCACCACCTTAGACCCATCTCACCATATGGTTTTACACTATAAAAGTCCCTGGAAGAGACAGCTTCCAGGGAACAACTGGCTCAGGCCCCACTCCTGTCCTTCTCTCAGACAGCAGCTTTCTTTCTCTCAATAAATATATTCTGCTCATAACTTCCACTTGTTCCTAAAATTCATTCTTCGGTTTTAGAGAACACAAACTCATCCCACATACCTTTTAGGTTGGGAGATCAGTTTTTCTCCCTGTGTCATTTGGTGGTTCCCTGTATCAACTGGCTGATCATAACTGTAATCCACGTCATACCCACTTCCTGATTTTGCTCCACAAAACTTCCTTGGAGAGGTGGGCACACTGCCAACTTCTTCAGGAGCCCTCCTGTCTCCCAGGAGCTTTTCCTGTCCACCTTTCCCCATTTCCGTTCCCCATTTCTTTTCCTCAATACATCTTCCTGCTCTCAACCTCTGCTGTTCCGTAGAATTCCTTGACTTCAGGAACACGAACTCGAGTACACAACTTCTAACATTTGCCCTCTATCTTAAGGCGCATCTGCTGAAAGCCAAGCCTCGAGATAAGACAGACTGCCCAGGACCACACGCCTCCCCAAGGGACAAGTGGCATACATTGTAAGTCTAGGAGGACATCATTCACCTAGTGGGGGGCCAGCACCTCCTGACTCATCTCTTCCCAGAAAGGTCCTTGTTCCTTCTCTCTACACTCGCTACGTAACTTGCTTCCCCACTGATCAACATTACCTAAGCAGCTATTCTTGTAATCTTATTGGATGATCATAGTTTTGTCCTGCGTTGTACCCACCTCATGACTTTGTTCTATATAAAACTTCTTTTGTGTAGTAGGTTTGTTGGCAATCCATTTTCTAGGTCCCATCCTGTCTTAGGAGCTGTCTCGCCCTCAATAAAATTTCTTATTTTGGGGGGGCAGTTTTCACTATGAATTCAGGCTGGCTTTGAACTCATGACAATTTTCTTGCCTCGGCCTACCACGTGCTGGGATTACAGGCCTGTGCCACCACTCTGATTTTCAAATTTCCTCCTCTTGGGCCACAGTTGTCTCCTGCACTGGCTTCTCAGGCCCAGCCCTATCTGGCAGCCTATAATACTTCAAGGAAACTGAATGGCCCATATGACTTAGAATTCACCTTTTATTAGAGGGAAGACAGCTCGGCCTGGCACGGAGGGAGTTTCACCACTTCACCTACATCACTAGGGGTCCTGTGTCACCAGCATATTGGTGCTAACATGGGCTCAGAGAACCTTGTTTCTTGCTCCTTACTCATCCCGGGATGATTACATGGATGCTCTTAAGGGAAGGTTGTGTGCCTTGGATAATGGGCAGCTCAGCTGCCCGGTGTTTGGGGAAGTGGGCTTGTTGGGCCCCAGAGCTCTGACATCTATCTACCTGTTCAAAGAGACTTGGGCAAGCTTCAGTCCAATAGGTCTAAATAAAGAAGACGGAAGTGATCTGTGTTTCTGTGTGCATTTTGGTTTCAGTTAAGACAGGGTCTCCTTAAGTAGCCCAGGCTGCCCTCTGCAGCAGCCCTCCTGCCTCAGCCTCCCAATGCTGAAATGATAGGTGTGTACCACCAGGCTTGGCTCATACTTCCACGAATTCATCTCTTAGCATCCTAAACTTTAACCCTTACCTCAGCACACTATGTGAGTATTAGAACCCCACGGTATGAATATCAGAAAATAGGGAATTTAAGTTGATTTGTGAAAATTACCTTGCATTGGGAAGTTAGAAGGTTTGCATTTTAGTTCTGATTCTGGTATTTAATGAACATGTGACTTCCAGGGAATGAGTCACACACAATTTACACCAGACAGAGCTATAATTCATTTATCTAATATAGAAGAATAAAATGCTCTGATTCCTCTTTAGATCCAGTAAATCTGTCACCTTTTACTTGAAAAATACAGTGAATAATATAGTATAAAAGGATACTGTTTATTTTATTTATTTATTTTTCATGTATTTAGTACAGGGTCTACAGGGTGTCCAGGGTCTCACTACGTAGATCAGACTCGTAGTGACTCTTCTGTTTTCAGCCTTCCAGGTGCTGGCATTACAGGGGTGCACCTCCACGCCCAGTCTCATTCACCTCTCAGCATGCCCCATGGTTGGGACCAGCATGGCACACCAGGGATCAAACCCTGGCCACTGCGCTCTGCCTAAGATGGCGCTTTAGTCCACTGAGCTATCTGGCCGGCCCTTATGATTATTTTTGGAGACAAGATCTCATTACACAGTTTGGGTTGGCCTTGTGCTCATTTTTCTTTTTTTGTCTCCAACTCATAATGATCCTCCTGTCTCAACCTCCAGAGTGCCAGGATTACAAACGTGTGTCACCACACCCAGTTTCTTAAAGGACTGTTAATTTTGACCTGAGCTATCAATACACATCTTAAGTTGTGAACACTGTAAAGTGAAAGACATAACTGTCACAGACTTCAACACCTGATACTAGTTCAGTACATCTTAAGAATTCTTAAGATATGGGAGGCGGAGGCAGGAAGACTGCCACAAGTTTGAGGCCATTCGGGGCTACACAGTGAGTTCAAGGTCAGCCTGAACTACACAGCTAGACCCTGTCTCAAAAAACAAAAAGCAAAACATGAATTCTTAAAATAATAAACAAGGGTCATTTTTTGGTAACAGGGTCTATGTGTAGTCCAGGTTGGCCTCAAACTTGATCCTTCCGCCTTAGCCTCCTGAGTGCTGGCACCACAGATATGCATCAGCATACTCAGTGAAAACACATTTTTTAAAAATGTATTTGGTACAGAGTCTACAGGGTCTCACTACACAGATCTGACTTGTAGTGATCCTCCTATTTTCAGCCTCCCAAGTGCTGGGATTACAGGCCCATGTCCAGTCTCAATCGCTCTCTCAGCGCACCCTGGGGACAGGGGCATGCTGGGAATCAAACCCCAGTCCCTGGATCTGCCTAGGCAGGCGCTTTAATCCACTGAGCTATCTGGCAGGGCCTGAAAACACATTTTTAATAGCTAACACTTTTAACTTTCAACAGTGACAAGAAGTGCATATCAGTGTAAAAACAACCTGTAACAAGACCTTTTGTCCACAGTCATTTTTAAAGAAGATAAACCAAGCTTGCCTGGAGCTTGGCTGCCTAGAGGAACCGGGCTGCAGTGAGCCCTGGACAGCACACTGCCACAGGCAAGCGGGTGCAGCTCCCAGGCACCGGGCCACACCGACAGCCGCACTCATCACGCAGATGCGCCTGTGCTTCTTCCTGCTGTCCTTCCCAGCCGTCTCCTCTTCGGTGTTCAGAGGCACATGTCTGTTATTCCTCCCAGCGTTAGGGAAGCTGAAGCAGGAGGATTGCCCCTAAGTGCGAGGCCAGCGCTGGCTTTGTAGAAGATAAATACAAATGATCAAATTACATCAAAACTTGATTTTTTTTTTTTTTTTTTTTGGTCTTTTTGAGACAGAGTTTTGTTATGCAGCTCAGGCTGGCTTTGGCTCCTGCCAAACAATTGTACTATTATTTTATGAATTTGGTACCGGGTCTCACTACACTGCTTAGACTCGTGGTGATCCTGCTGTTTTCAGCCTACCCAGGCCTGGGATTAGGTCTTGGTGGACAGTTTAGCGCATGGAGGATTGAATCCCGGTCCCTGAGCTTGCCTAAGTAGGCGCTTGGTCCTCTGGGCTATCTTGCCGACATTATTATTATTATTATTATTATTATTATTATTGGTATTATGATGGCACCAGGAAGCAGACAAGGCACCTTGCACTTGCCGTGCAGGCGTTTGTGCTGTTGAGCTACATGGCTGGCCCTGTATTTTTTTTTTTTTTTTTTCTTTTTCTTTTTTCCGGTACCGGGGATTGAACTAAGGACCCTGAGCTTGCCAGGCAAGCACTTATTCTGCTGAGCTATCTCCCTGGCCCTGCCCCTGTATTATTCTCGATCAGCATTCACTATAAAGCACAAGGAGAGCTGGGTTCGCGATCTCAGCATTCAGGGAGTTGAGGCAGGAGCATTGCCTAAGTTTGTGCCAACCTGGGCTGTACAGGGAGACCCTGTTTCAAAAGAAAACAAAACAGCTCAAGGGGTAAGGAGAAAAGGAAGAGGTGTATGCCTGTGCCTGGGCGGACCTTGACCCCGGTCCGGGACCCGGATCCCCGCTGAGCACACCTCTTGCCCCCGCACTCGCCCAATCCCGGCGCCGCGCTCCGGCCCTATTTAAATACCGTGCAGCGGTGCACTGGAGCAGTTCTTCCTGCCTCCGAGTGGATCTAAGCCAGAGCCGCTGTCTCCCGGCCGAACAGGTTTGTGCAGGGCCGGACAATGGACGCGAGGCTGACTCTGGACACCAAGGTGGAGGCGGCTGGGAAGGACAGCGGGAAGAAGTACAAGCGCATCTGCCTGGTGAGTGCCGCTGTCGGTGCCGCCCGCGCCGGGAGCCGCGCCCGCGAGCCTGTGGCAGCGCGCGGTCCAGGGGTCGCTGTGGCCGGTTCCTCTAGGCGGCCGTGCTCCGCCGGAGCGAACTCCAGCGGTAGCGTTCGATTGTCAGTCAGGCGCTGCCCGCTGTCTCTTTTGCTACTTTCCTGCTGCCTGAGTAGTTTCAAAGAAGAGAGGGAATTCCCATCAGTGCACTTCATGTTCTTCACTGAGCTAGTTTCTCAAATTCTAAAGGGATCCAGTCTTCTCTGGCTAGTTAGTCCCTCCTTTTTTTTTTTGGAACCAGGGATTGATCTCAGGCCCTTGTGCTTGCCGGGCACCCCGGCCCCCTCCTTGTGATCCCTTATCCTAAAAAGTATAGTCAGAGCTGTATTACTCTCTTTTTCCTTTCCTCATCCAAGTTTTGAGAAAGGAGGGCAGGGTCCACTGCCTCAGCCTCCTCCCAGCCACCCCTTGGGCTGCAGCTTTGCCTGTACCTGGTAACACTGGGGCTTCCTCTCCCAGAGAGCAACCCTCTCTCCTCCTCCTCCTCCTCCTCCTCCTCCTCCTCCTCCTTCTCTCACTGAGTAGCCAGAACAATGCATACAAATTGCTGAACCCTCCTTTTCTCTTTGGATTTTGAGACAGGGTCACACTAGGTAGCCCAGGCTGGCTGCAAACTCACAGTGGTCCTCCTGCCTCATCCTCCTGAGAACTGGGATTACAGGTGTGCACCACCTTCCCAGCCCATTTATCTTTCTCCTCATTTCACCCAACCCATAACTGGTTGTAGGAGTCCCCTGGTTCTCATCTTGGTCCAAGAAATCTATATTTATAATCCCAAAACTACATTCCTGGAATCCCACCAAGTTAATTTCTTTCTTTCTCTTTTCTTTTCTTTCTTTCTTTCTTTCTTTCTTTCTTTCTTTCTTTCTTTCTTTCTTTCTTTCTTTCTTTCTTTCTTCTTTTGTGAAACCAGGGATTGAACTCAGGCTCTTGAGCTTGCCAGGGAAGTGCTTATTCCATTGAGCCATCTCCCTGGCCCCCTACGAAGTTAATTTCAAACTACCATGCCAGTGCAACCCACGGTGAAAACAAAGACACTAAAGCATATATATATAATTATTGGGGAGCTGAGGGTCCCTAAGTCCAGCCACAAAGATGGCTTTCCAGAGCAAAGTGACCGACCCAGGGCTGCACCTGGGTTTTACTAAGTGGCTTGAGAGAGAATTGTGGGAAGTAGGTGAGTACTATGAGCTGGGTTAGGTAGGCAGCCTGCATTTACCTCTGTCATATGCAGAGAGACGGATATGTGGAGAAAGTAACTTACATTATGCTATTGAGAAAGTATTGGGCTGGGGAGATGGCTCAGTAGAATAAGCATTTGCCTGCAAGTGCAAGGGCCTGAGTTCAAGCCCCGGTTCTACCAAAAAAAAAAAAAAAAAAAAAAAGTGTCTAATGTTTTGAGGGTCTGGTGCTTCAGCTCTGAAGTGTAATCTTTCAAGCCCCAAGAAGTCATAGCTGCTATCTCAAGGCTTGATCCTAGCTGACAGCGTGGAACACTGGCTCTTCGTCCTATTTCAACCTGGCTCATATTAGAGAGCAGCAGGTGTGGGTTCTCAGGGAAATACACAAGCTGTCTTCAAAAATTACCACCAGTTCCTCAGCTAAACCAGTATGTATTGCTTAAGGCCAATTGAAAGGACAAAAGAAGTCCTAACCAGCTCTGTATGTATCAACGCGAGGAAACAGGGTCAGGCTCAGCCAAAATGAAGAGGATGGCTCTTGCAAGGAGAGCTGCCCAGGTGGTCCTCCACAGGTGGTTCCCAAAGCCTGTCTAGAGAGCAGCCTGCAGTCATAGGAGCCCTGTCTCCCCCTGGAGCTTCTCTAGCTGAATCGCTTGTCCTCATTTCCGGCTCCTGCTGCCCAACGCTCTGAAGTCTCCAGGCAAAATCCATTGCACTCTCCAATGAGTTTCTCCATCATTGCCCTCTGCAGCATCGTCTTGAACTCCTGCCCAGGATAACATGCTGTGTCCTTCTCTGTCTCTGTCTCACTGTCTCTATCTCAGTGTCTCACTGTCTCTGTCTCTCTCTCCTGGTTTTTTTTTTTTTTTTGCTTGTTTGTTTTTTTGCAGAACCGAGAATTGAACTCAGGCAAGAGCTTATTTTACTGAGCCATCACCCCGGCTCTCTCCTGTCTTTTAAGCACTAGGGCTTTAGCCATAGCCTTCACTCCCAAGCTACGTATACCCCAACCCTTTCTATTTTGAGACAGAGTCTCACTAAACGGTTAAGTTGCTGAGGCTGGGTTTGAACTTGTGCTCCTCCTGCCTTGGCTTCAGCTAGATTCACAGATGTTGCTTTCATATCAGGCACTCTCTGGCGTCGCTAAGGGGAGTCACTGAGACTGTGGGTCTTCCGCTTGGTGTTTATACTTTGGGGAATTTTTCATTGGCTTTTTGAGATGGAATCTTCCTGTGTAGCCTGGGCTGGCCTTAAACCCGGGGCTAACCCTCCTGCCTCAGCCTCCTGGGTGCTGGGATTGCAAGGCTGGGCCAGCGTGCCTGGTGTGTTTTCTTTGCACTCGGGTGACTGTGCTATAAAACCTTGGCCTGAGTCCTTCATATGTATGTTGCCACTCTTTATGGCACTGGCCCACCTCCCAGTCCTGCCACCAGTGCTTATCAAGGACATCATGGGCTGGCAGAGGACAGGAAAGGCCTGAGTGGCACCGCAGCTTCACGGAGATGCAGCTTAAAGTCCACAGCCCGGACATCGGTCAGCAGCTTCCAGGCCTGTGATAAGAGTGTGCAGCGGACTGCTACACCAGCTGGGTGCTGTCCTCCGGTGAAGGAGGAGCCCGAGGGTGGAGGAAGTTAGGGAGATCACAGCTCTGCTGTGTGCCAGGTGCCTTTGCAGAAAGGATCCCCAAAGATATGTCCAGTAAAGGAAGAAAAATGGACACAGGCATGGTGGTGGCCCTGCCTATAATCCCAGCACGCAGGAGGCTGAGGCAGGAGAATCACTGTGAGTTCGAGGCCAGCATGGCCCACAAAGTGAAATTTTGTCTCAAGAAACCAGTAAGTAAATAAATTTAAAAATAAAATGAGAAAAAAAGAAAAATGGATAAAGATAAATGACTCCTCCAGATACTGGGGATTGAACCCTGGACTCTATACTCCTGAGCTACATCCCCAGCTCTTTTTGAACTTGAAGGCAGGATCTTGCTAAACTACCCTTGAGCTTGTGATCCTCCTGCTTTAGCCTACTGAGTAGTGGGGCCGGCAGGCAGGCACCAGCCCACCTGGCACTCCTGTGGTTTTGATTGCATTTGAGTTAAGTGTGTAGTTGAGTAATGAAAGTACCTCAACATAGAGATGTCTAGCATACAGTGCCCTTGAAATGGCTCTGCTCTCTCGGGAATTAACCAAGTTGCACACCTCTGTGTGGGCTCCTGTATGGTTGGCAAGATGGCAGTTATTTTTCATTACATTAGAAAAAATCGTAAAGGCACTTTTCCCTTCCTTCCTATAGGTTCTCCTGGCTTTGCTGGTGATAGTGACGCTTGGGTTAGGCTTGGGGCTTGGCCTGAGAAAGCCAGAAGAACAAGCACAAGGTACAGGAGCCCCAGTGGCTTCCAAAGGCTGAACAGCTTCTCATCCACCCCCCTTGTCTTCCTTCTCCTTGTGCCCCTCCCCTTGCCTGCCCCTCTCCCTGCCCCTTCCCCCTCCTCCTCCCCTCCTCCTCTCCCTTCTACTCCCCCTTCCCCTTCTCCCTCCTCATTCTCCTCATCTCTCCCTTCTGCCAGAGCCTGCCCTGCTCACATCCTCACCCTCATTTCTTGCACTTTGCTCTTCACCCTCCAAGAGAAGCCGCCCCTGGAGATTTCAATTGCCTTTCCTGGGAACTCTGACAATTCGCTGCCAGTGTTCTGTCCCAGCTTGGCTGTGACCTTAAACCCCTGCTGACAAAGTATCCAAAGGAGCCTCCTGCCACCTCCTCTCTACCTTACTTCATTCTCCATTAGATCCTTTTGGTCTTCACTGGGAGTGGGGCTGCATACCTGTAATTTGAACACTGGGGAGATGGAGACAAGGCTGGAGGACCCTTGAGTTCCAGGCCAGCCTAGGTTACACAATGACACCTTTTCTCAAAAAAAAAAAAGCAAACAAAAACAAACACCAAAACAAAAAGACACACACACACACACACACACACACACACACACCAAATTCAAAATCTCATTTTCTTTTTCTTTATTTGTATTTTAGGGAAGGGTCTACAGGGTGTTCAGGGTCTCACTACTAGATGAGACTTTAGTAGTGATCTGCCTGTTTACAGCCTCCCAAGAGCTGGGATTACAGGCACACGCCACCACGCCCAGTCTCAATTGCTGTCTCAGCATGCCCCAGCAGTGGCAGGCCTGGTGATCGAACCCCCAAAATCCCATTTTCATAGCCCGATTGTCACATGAGCCATGACTGGCACAGCCTGGGGGACCCCAATTCTGCCTGACTCCCCCTCATTGAACTTTCCATTGCTCTTCTCTGCTTTCACTGTCCTCCCATCTGTCTGGTCATCTCTCTGGTGCTGCCCGCCTCAGCGTCGCCGCTGTGGCAGTGACCAGCGCCCCCTCGACCTCCCTCTTCCCACGGTGCCTCTTGCATCCTGCCAGGGCAGAAACTGCACACTGCAGAAGCCGCACTGTGTGGACGGCTGTAGTGACGGTTTTGAGGCAGGGTCTTGCTCCACAGCCCGGGCTGGCCTGGAACTTGCAGACCCTGTGCCTCTGTCCAGCCCTCAGTGGCCTGCAGGAGTCATGGGCTGCGGGATCCCACCATGCATGGCACACACGTCTGTCTCCCCCACTCCTAACCCTGACCCTGCCTTTGCACCCGGGACCACCCGCTGCCGCCAGCCTTGCCCTTTCTTGACTGCGCTGATTTAAAATTTCTGATGGCTTTATAGAACTCAGAGTGAAGGGTTGGGGGTCGTATCACCCTGGCCAGCTCTCGGCCACCCTCATGTGTGTCCCCATACATGTCAGTGTCCACCCTGCCCTTCTGACCGGACCAGGGGCCACTCTTCCAGGCCTTCTAGGCAGAAGACCCCGGGACTTCCACATGCCCTGTTTTACAGGCAGCTGCCGGCACAGATGCTTCGAGGCTGGTTTTCGAGGCCTGGAGGGCTGCCGCTGCGACGCAGGCTGTACAGACCGTGGGGACTGCTGCTGGGACTTTGAGAATAGCTGCGTGGAACCAAGTAGGACTCATCTGCCGGCTGTACCGTAGCGCATGCGTGTCCAGCTCTACCAGGGCACACAGTAGTTTCCTGGGCCCACCACAGCACACGGGGCAGCTCCCAGAACAGAAGCCCAGCCAGGTGTGGTGGTGTGTACTTGTGATCCCAGCATCAGGAGCCTGGCAAAATCACTCTGGCCAGAAGCCCACAGTCTGGGTGCTGGCCGAGAGAAACTGTCCCTCAGTCCTCGTTCCAGGTGACTTAGTGGCAAAACCTGGTGTTCTTCGATTGGTGGCATATTACTGGGCAGCTAGACTCAGTTTCCCCAGATATCCATGCTCTTTGTATCCTGAATGAGCACCCTTCAGAAGAGAGGGTGGGCAGTGCCCAGGGACGGCAAGGGCAGTGAGTTCTGGCCTGGGCTTCTCTTCTGTGCGCCTAGACTTTGGGGCGAGGCCAGGGTGCTAACTCCTTGGCTTTCCCCAGTCAGTCCGGTCTGCCCTTCAGGAGCGGAGTTGGTGAACTTCCCTGGGCCTGGACGAAGGTAGAACCTGCCTGCAGTAGGGGGCTCAAATCCCAATGCTGAGCCAGGCGTGGCAGCCCCTATCTGTGATGGGGGAGGCTGAGGCAGGAGGATCGTTAGGAGTTGAACATACAACTCATACAACCACGGTGAAGACTCGGAGAAGGAAAAGACCAGTCAGGGGAAGGTGTTCATCAGGACAGGTTCATTGCAGAGGAAACCTGAGAGGGGGCGCTGTGGAGCATCGACTGCGCCAACCTGCGCTTGTGCAGGCAACCTGGGCTTCCGGAGGGTGTGGGGTGCAGAGCTGAGGGAGGGGGGCTGTGGACCCCACGAGAGGAGGAGAGCAGGGAGGCGCAGGGTCGGAGGTGGGCGGCATAGAGGGTTTCTGCTCTGAATGGCGTACGGATTCCTCCAGAGATCAGTGTGGAGATTCTTCAAGGAAGCTGAACAGGAATTCCACAATACCCAGAGCATATTTTCAGGCTCCGGTCAGGGTGTGTTTTCAGGGCAGGAGCTCTCCCGCCTGTCTCCTCCTGCCCCCGGGCACGGCTCCAAGGGCGCCTTGCCACAGGCTCTGTCTGCACTGCCAACTCGCGGTCATGGGCCTCCCTCTGCCTCTGCGCCCCCTCCGTGGTCCCTTCCCCAAGCATAGTGGGGTGAGCATGATCGAGGCAACTCCCTGGGAAGGTGGGTGACCCTGGTACCCAGGTGCCAGCGTGCAGAGCGTTCTGGCCCACTGTCCTTGGGAAAGCCCGGATTGTTTTCAGTACTTTTATGTACTTATTTATGTAGTCTTTTGAACAGGGTCTCACTATGCAGTTCAGGCGGGTCTTGAGTTCACTTAGTAGCCCAGGCTGGTTTCCACTCTCAGTGATCCTCCTGTCTCAGCCTCCTGAGTGCTGGGATTACAGGCATGCGCCACCACACCTGGCCCATTTTCAGTATTTAATACCCAAGTGTCTAGGGCAGGGGGGGCTAGTGGTGGGAAACAAGGAGGTGAAACAGCAGAGTCCTTTATGTTCCCTGACAGGGCCCTGAGGAGGTGACCGACCAGAGCCAGTGATCCATATCTGCTCTCCTTTACTGCCTCAAATCTTTCCTTTCTAAGTAATGAGTGATGGCAGAACTCTACAACGCTCCCCTGTCCAGCAGGCTTGGCTACACACAGAGCAGAGGTGGATTTTAATCTGTCTCCTACCTAGTAGGTGGCATCAGGAAGAAAATTGGTGCCAGCCTCTTGCCAACATGTAAAATTTGATTTAGGGTTTTTTTTTTTGTTGTTGTTGTTGTTTGTTTTGTAAACCACTGATCAAACTCAGGACCTTGTGCTTGCCTGGCAGGTGCTTATACTGCTGAGCTATCTCCCCAGTGCCTAATTTAGTTTCTGAGCCAGGGTCTTATTATGTAGTTCAGGATGGCCTTGAGCTTGGGGCGGTCTGCCTGCCTCAGCCTCTGCACACTGGGATCACAGATGCACTCACCACACCTTGCTTTTCTTTCTTTCTTTTTTTTTTTTTTTTTATGTATTTAGTACAGGGTCTACAGGGGCTCAGTACACATCTCGCACTCAGTAATTCTCCTGTTTTCAGCCTCCCAAGCGCTGGGATCATAGTGCACCACCACGCCCAGTCTCAATCTCGGACTCAGCGTGCTGCGGTGGCTGGGCGGCACAGCACACCACGGCCGGTGCACTCTACCTAAGCAGGTGCTTTAGTCGGCCGAGCTATCTGGCCTCCGCCATGCTGCTTTTCTTGTCCTTTAGAGCAAGGGAGTTTATGTAAGCTGCTGCTACACTGAGTCCAAAGTCTGAGAGGACCCAGAGGGGCATTTGGAGAGACCGGGGCTGGGGTTCCCCTTCACCCCCTCCGCCCTCCCCCCGTCCTCCCCCCTCCTCTCTCCCCCCATCCCCCTCCCGCCCCTCCATGGGACCCTGAAGACACAGTGTTTGCGGTCTGCTCCTCCTTGCCCGCTGTCTTTGGACCAGGCGAGGAAGCCGCTCTGGGGTGTCCCTGAGCTGGGGGGCGGGGTTGCCATGGAGTGGGAAAGGACCCTGGTCAGAGCAGCCGTCTGGCAGGGTGGGCCAGATGTGCATCTCCCAATGCACTCCCCCCCTCCCCCGTTCTCAGGATCACTTATTTCGTATGTTTTTAATCGATTAATGCTGGGAGCGTCACTCTTTTATAATAATACAGGGGAAAATGGAAGACATTTCCGCTTTGTTTGTTGCACACTGGAAATACACGGTGCTCAGAACTGACGCAGTACTTTTGCAGCTCGGATATGGACCTGCAACCTGTTCCGCTGCGGGGAGAGGCGTCTGGAGCGCAGCCTGTGCTCCTGCGCGGACGACTGCGAGCAGCGCGGGGACTGCTGTGCCAACTACGGGAGCGCATGCCAGGGTGAGGGCCGCGCATGTGCCATGCCAGCTTCCCAGTGGCCTCCCGGGCGGCCGCGAGGCGAGCGGAGCTGGGGGTCTCTGGTCTGAAACTGTCCCGTCTGGGTTCAGAGCTGAGCACCCTGCAGGAACAGATGCAGACTCAGGAAGAGAGTCCAAATGCTCCAACCCCTGGTTCCACAAGCTGTTTGAATTCTTTGTTCATTTTGTTGTTTGGAAATAGGTTCGCAATAGTCAATTCCGGACGACCCCAAGCTGTTGCCTCAGCCTTGTGAATACTGGGTGAAATTCTTTTTTAAAACCACTGAATTCCTTGGTGGCACATGCCTATAATCCCAGCACTTGGTAGGCTGAGGCAAGAGGATCTTTGAGACTTCAAGACCAGCCTGACTACAAAATAACCCCAACTGCACAGTGAGATCCTGCCTTAAAAAAAAACAATCACTAATTCCTCAAAACATTCAATGAAATGTATGAAAAAATGCACTCCACACTCAACCAAGCTAAACAAACATACTTTTAATCATTCTTCCCCCCGCCCCAACCTGGGATTGAATTTAAGCCCTTGCACTTTCCAGGGAAGCGTTTATTCCACTGAGCCATCTCCCCAGCCCCCATTTAATCATTCTGATGTATGTTATAGTAGAAACATTATTAACTGTAATCTGTTAGTAGAATGTTTTTTGTTTTGTTTTTTTTCAGACAAGGTATCATTATGTAGTCCAAACCAGCATTGAACTTACCATGTAGTCCAGGCTGGCCTTAAACTTGCAATAATCCTCCTGCCTCAGTTTCCCAAGTGCAGCCATTACAAGCAAATAATTCTCTTTCCTTTTTAATTTTTTGTCTTTTTTTGAGACAGGGTCTCACTATGCAGTCCAGGCTGAATTTGAGCACACTTTGTAGTCCAGGTTGGTCTTGAACTTGCAGTGAGCCTCCTCAGCCTCTTGAGTACAGAAGCAAATAATTTTCATAGTAATAGAGGAGTCATTTTTGTGTAAAATATAATTAAAAATCAGCTAAAAGGTTTATTAGGACAAGAAAGAGCCAGAGGCAGTAATTTCTTATATTTTGATGGTTTGTTGGTACAACTTAGGTATATACAGTGATCACATTCATCATAGGAAATTTGTACCTGTGCATGGTTTTTGTTTTGTTTTTGTTTTTGTATTTTTTAGGGAAGGGTCTCCAGGGTGCTCAGGGTCTCACTAATAGATCAGACTCATAGTGATCTGCCTGTTTACAGCCTCCCAAGGGCTGGGATTACAGGCATGTGCCACACCCCCCTCATTTGCCATCTCAGTGCGCCCCGGGGGCGAACCCCTGGACCCTGTACCTGCTTGCAGGCACTTTAATCTGCTGAGCTATTTGGCTGGCCCTGCATGATATATCTTGATTCCTCTTTCCCATTCTCACCTCCTTTCAGTACTTCTGCCCTGCTTTATTGACAAAGCTTTACTTCCATTTAATCCTTCTTTTCTCATTTTTACTTCATGTTTTTCCTTTCTCTTCCCTTTTGAAACAATAAGTATTTAATATTTAATATGGAATGCTGCCATTAAAAAATCCCTGTGTGTTCACAGAAGTGAGCAGAAGGTTAGTTTGCTAATTTTTCTAATTTCAGAAGTTATACTGCTTGCCCTCTTTAGTCTCCCTTCTGGTCCAATTTTGTAACTTGAATTTTTGTAGCAAGAGTAATACATTGTTGTTAAGCTCATTTTGTAAGTTTTCCACTGAATTTATTGCACAATATTGCTTGAATTGAACAGCAAAAGTAATTTTGATAGCTAGTATTGAAATTTAATATAACCACTCAGTACAATAGAGTTACTTTATTCATTTGCATTTATTTATTTATTCATTTATTTGTCAGGATCTTGCTACGTATTGTAGCCCAGGCCGGCCTCAAATTCTGCTGCAGCTTCCCTTGGGAGGCTGAGATTAGAGAGCTACCATACGCAGCCTAAACAGTTAGATTGTTTACATGCCTGGAGGCTTTCTTTTCCACAGCTTTATCTGATGGGCAGGGCTCAGAACTGAACCCCTTAGGGCAGGAGTCCTGTGGTGGTTTGCTTTTCTGTCTCAGTGCTATGCCCTATAATCCCAGCAGTTGGGAGGCTGAGGCAGGAGGATCACTGGGAGTTTGAGGCCAGGCTGGGCTAAGCAGTGAGTCCCAGGCCAGTATGGATTACATAGTGAGTTCAGCCTGAACTACACAGCAAGACCTTGTGTCAAAAGAAAAAAGAAACAGCACCCAAACAGATGTGATTCATTGGCAGTAGCTAATATATTTAAGTCTTTTAAATATATACGTTCCTTTTTTTTTTTTTTTTTTTTTTCCTCTATGCAACTTGCCACCAGAGAGATGGGCTCATTTGTCCTATGAAGTTCTGGAAAACTGCATCCTTTATGATTTAAGCAATGTGTCATGCCGTGCATTTCCTGAAAACTAGTCATTAGAGCCTGAAGACTGTGAGATTCTGTTATTGATTCATTGATGTTTTGCAAGTACCCTCCTTAGGAGTAGATGGGAGTCGGCCCGAGCACAGCGCCCAAGCACACCCCGTTCACTTATCCCTCTGAGGGGTTAGCCCCTGGTACTCACTCTAGATCCGCTAGGGGCTGAATAGTAGTAAATGCTGACAGATATCTTCTGTCATTCCTCTCTCCTTATTTAGCTAGAATATTCTAGAAAGAGAAACACCCATGAAGCAAGAGGTTTTTATTTTTGTTTTCTAAGATTTTAAGTATTTGTTAAAATTTCTCCAGTTGATATCACTATTTCTATTTTTCATGCTTTCCAGTCTTCTTCAGACTGTGCACCTCTCTTTATTTGTGTGCTTATTTTGCAGTACAGGGGATGGAACCCAGAGCTCCCCAACCCTGTTGACATTTGTTATTTGGAGACTGTGTCTTGCTGAGTGGTTCAGTTGCCTGGGCTGAGCTAGAATTTACAATCCTCCTGCATCAGCCTCCTAGGCACCAGGGTTGCAGGCTGTATATCTATGTTTATTAAACCTATTTGTTTTAACACTTGAGAAAACACTGTCCTCAAGGGTAAAAACAAGGAACAAAAGCATTCTTGACCAGGAGCTAAAGGAGGCCCTGTTGCTTTTCCTGGCTCGCTGTCCCCAGGTGGCATCTGCAAGTCATTAGCAGCCGGCTCTCAGAGCCAGGACCAAGCACTAGCTGAATCCTGGAAGAGTTAGTCAACTGTTCAGAGAGAGCTCGGCCCTGACCCCTGGCTCTGTCATGCAGGGCACCAGTCTAAAGACTGTCATCTTTTGCTTGCAGGAAGAACCCCATGGGTGGAAGAAGCCTGCAGCACGAGCCAGCAGCTGCAGTGTCCCCAAGGGTGAGTGCGGTGTGCGGACCTGGGGCTGCTCAGAGGATTCCCTCCACACTGAAACTCACACACAGTACAGCACTGGCTTAGAGGCCTCGGGGGCCACAGTGTACACACTTCTGCTTGCTGTATCATTTGTTTTCGTTTTGGTGTTTTTTGGGACAGGAGCTCCCTGTGGACCCAGGCTGGTCTCGAACTCATGGTGATCGCAGTGCCTCAGCCTCCTGAGTGCTGGGATTACACACATGCACCACCACGCCTAGCAGTTTCTGTTCTTTACAAATTTTGTTTGCAGGGGTCTACACAGGTCGTTCCTTTGAACTTCCCTTGAGAGCTGGCTCATTTTAGTTCTTGTGTGTGACACAGGGCAGGGGGTCACAAAATTGCTCACATTTTGCCTAAGTGGGATTTTTCTTCAGGCATTTGCTTTGATGGGTGAAACCTGGCATGTAAACCTAGTAAGATGCACTCAGAACCAAGCACCACAGGTTCAGACGGCCACCATGGAGAACATGGTTACAAGCTGCACTCAGTCACTTCTGACAGGGCTTAGTGATCATCCCAGGGGGACTGGGGTCCAGCTCCATGGCAGGGTATAGATTTAGCAGGAGTGAAGCCCGGGGTTCAGTTCTCAGCCCCAAATGAAGAATAATAGCTGATGTTTGTGAGGTTCTTACTATGAACCAATATGATCCTTTCTCGAAGGTTAGGAAGTATGGAAGCCCTTTGAAGTCACCCCATTGTCTCTAAGCCCTGGGAAGAAATGCATCTGATGAAAGGGAAGCTCAGACTGTGCTGGAGGTGAGGGTGGGGCTCAGCCCACAGCACATTTGACTACTGAGCCAGAGTAGCCTGGGAGTGACTTCTCTATGTTTCTGTGGTCTGGTGTCCCTGCAAGTGACAGGTAGAGCCCCTTCCACTGTGCAGGTGACAGAGAAGGGGTGAAGGTCCCCAAGATGTCCCTCCTATGAGTGGCTGGGAGGAGATAGTAGGCAAATAGAAAGGTTTGTACTGGGGCTGAGAGCGGAGTCACAGGATGATTGGCAGCTGCGTGTCTTTTCACTGCTCAGATGAAGTGCCCACTTCCACAGTTTAGGATGGAGAGGTTTGTGGCGGCTTCCCTTTCAGTCCCCAGTGAGGTAGCTCCTAGGCAGGGCAGCGCAGGGGCCTCAGTGGAGGACAAGCTGCTCGGTGCACAACAGACAGGAGGCAGGTCGGCAGGGTGGGGTGTACTCTTCCGGATCACTCTCCAAGTGGCCCTCCTCTTCTGGCCCTCTCCTAAGAGCAAGTCTACCACAAGGCCCCCCATGATCCCAACACCTTCCTGAGGTCCTTCACAGGGGGCTTTAGGAGGACATCCAGGTCTAAATGTGTTAGCACCTTGGAGCAAGACCACATAGCAAGCTGGTGAGGAAAGGGTCTGGGCTGAGGTGTGGCACAGCAGCCAGCTGCTGTCATCCCTGCGGTCCTTGGAAGTCATGCCTTACCCACACCCTCAAGCCCTGTGTGCCACATATACCCTGGCCCTTCCCAGTGTGAGCAGCAGTAGCTGGGAGCAGTGTCCATCCTAAGCTATGCTATATCGCTTTTGTGTGTTGAGTTGTTTTTAGACAAGAGACTCTCTGTAATCTTGGCTGGCACTGAACTTGCTGTGTAGCCCAGGCTAGCCTCGAAATCCAGACCCTTCTGCCTCCAGTGCGTGGCACCATGCCCCACCATTTTGCTATTTCACTGGTCATTATGCATTTCCTACATAAGTGTAGAAAGGATCCTGGGTTCCTAAGGCAGATAGATGCACGCTAGTCACCTAGTTGTGACCCTCTTAGCAGGGGACACTTGGAGTTACTTGATCTCTCTTCCTATCTCATCAGTTACCTGTAGATAATGCCAGTACCTGGCTTGCAGGTGGGTTTCTTTTTTATGCATTTAGTATAGGGTCTACAGGGTCTCATTACACAGATCGAACTAATATTGATCCTCCTGTTTGCAGCCTGCCAAGTGCTGGGATTACAGGCGCTTACCACCATGCCCAGGGGCAGGGCCGGCACAGTACTCTGGGGATTGAAGCTCGGTCCCTGTGTCTGACTAAACAGGTGCTTTAATCCACTGAGCTATCTGGCCAGCCCATGCGGGTGGTTGTTACTTTGTGTATTTATTTGCCTGTGATACACAGAACATGAGATTTGGGATGACAATTTTGGCACCTTGAGTCCTTTTTTCAACTTTCATCATAGGCAGTAAAGGTACCATGACCCAGTGTCCAGCCTTATTAACAATTAATGAGGAAAAAAAATAAAACAAAGAAGATACCATTTTAATTTCAAAAGGAAGCACTGCACCAGATTTGTAGAAGGTACCGGCCACTTGTCTCAGTCGCAGAAGAATATGCACTCCTTTATTTCGGGGCTTGGGGGGAGCTTAGGAACTGAACTCAGGACTTTGCACTTGTCAGGCAGGGGCTGTCCTGCTGAACTTTCTCCCTGGCCCCATAGAAGAATAAATTGATACAGTAGAAGAAAACTGTATTTCTCCGGAAAGCAGGAGAAAACCTTCAGGAATGCAGGCCAAGGACATAACGAAGGATATTGTGCTACAAGGATCTTCATGGCAGAATAGAAAGTGTGCTCCGAAGGGCCAGGCAGCACTCCTGGAGGGGCCGGAGGGCAGGAGGAAAGAGGTGTAGGGTGTAGGGATACACACTTGTGACCCCGCACTGCAGGCTGAGGCAGGAGGACCACTGGGAGTGTGAAGCCAGCCAAGACCACACAGCGAGACACCACAAGAAAGTATAAAAATATATAAATTAATAAATAGTACAGCATTGGACTGAGCCTGTTCCACAGTTAGTTGACTTTGTCTTTAAGCTGCAAGGATATTACGATGACATATTTGTACATATGAATATTTTGATCAGAATTATGCTAATGGACTTATGAAAAAATAAGTAATCACCCCAGGCCTGTTTGATTTTGTGAATTTCCTACGTAAGTCATGTCACATGGCCCTGATTTGCTAGTTTTTCATTGAGATGTAGTCCATACACACTGTAATGCTTATATCTCAAGTAGACAGTATAAGAGGTAGAATCATAGACCTACAGCCTATTGACAAACTTTCTTTTTCTTTCTTTCTTTCTTTCTTTCTTTCTTCTTTCTTTCTTTCTTTCTTTCTTTCTTTCTTTCTTTCTTTCTTTCTTTCTGTATTTAGTACAGGATCTACGGGGTCTACAGGGTCTCACTACACAGATCAGACTCGTAGTGATTCTCCTATTTTCCCTCCCAAGAGCTGGGATCACAGGCACATGCCACCATGCCCAGTCTTAATTGATGTCTCAGCACGCTCCGGGGGTGGGGCTGGCACGGCACGCTGGGATCAAACCCTGGCTGTTGCACTTTGCCTAAATAGGTGTTTCACTCTGCTGAGCTATCTGGCCTTCACTGGACAGGCTGTTTCTAAGATACAGAGCATCTACACTACAGACCCTTACCCTGTAAGGGTCCCTCGTACTCTGCCCACTCACTGCTCCTCAACGCAGCCACTGTTCCGATTCCCACCACCGTAGGCTCCTGTTGCAGGATTTCTAGGCACTCTCCTGAGCTTGGCTTTTTCAGCCTGACTCAAATGTTTTTGAGACTCACGAATGTTATTTATAGGTATCGTGTCAGGCCTTTGGTACAACATTTTCCTGATTCAAACATGAATTCCATTTTCCTTCTACCTTATTTACATTACTCTTTTTTGGCTTTTTGAGACTGTATCTTACCTTTCTGTTTACTGAGACAAAATACGGGACAACCACAACTTAATGGGGAAAAGGTTTATTTGGCTCACAGTTTGTAGAGGTGTCAGTCCATAATTGGCTGGTTCCAAGGCAGGCTGGCTTGGCAGAGGGCATTGCAGAGCAAAAGATCAGCAGCAGCAGCAGCAGCAGCAGCAGCAAAAAGCGACAAGTGTGTGACAACTGCCACACGCCTTTCTTATTCAGGAGCCCATTAGGCAGGTAGCGTGCCCACCCTTCATCCTAGCATCGAATCCTAGACTCCAGCATCGCACACTCTAGACCCAGCTACCTCCGAAAAGTCCCACCTCTGGCAGTGGGGCGCTCTGGGGGACATCTAGACACAGGCCTAACAGGGCCTTGCTGTGTAGTTCAGGCTGCACTTGTGCTCATCCTGGAGCCCAGGCTGGCCTTGAACTCGTGGCGATTCTCTTGCCTCACCCTCTCACATGCTGGGCTCACTGCTCTTTAGAATTCAGTTACACCTCCAGGAGAGCCTGCTGTCACCCACCAAGATGAGGTGTGATGTCCTTCTGTGTACATGAACAGAACTCGTGCTCACAGATAGTCCTTCACTGTGCTGCTTACCTTTCTTTCTTTCTTTCTTTCTTTCTTTCTTTCTTTCTTTCTTTCTTTCTTTCTTTTTTTTTTTTTGAAGGAAGGAAAGTTTATTTAGCTCAGTTACTGGAGGTTTCAGTCTATACTTGGCTGGCTCTAAGGCAGAGAGAGGGACACAGGCAGAGAGCATCCATTCATGGCGGCAGAACAACAACAGTGGCAACAGAGAGCCCCTGCCTGCTTAGTTTTCGATTCCCTTTCCTAGCCATGGGCCCCGACTCCTGGGTCTTCATCCTCAGCATCCAGCACAGTGTCTGACTCAGATTTTTGTGAAACCAGTTACTGTACAACAAGTTCACTCTGGGACGCCTGGTGGACCTCTCCTTCCCAGCTCCTTTCGTAACATGCGGTTGGACAGCAACACCCATGTTTGTTCTGACCTTAGCCAAGCTCACTGGAAAGCCACTTTCTTCTTATAAATTGCAGGGCTGGGGAGTTGGCTCAGTGATAGAATGCTTGCCTAGCAAGCTGGAAGCCCTGGGTTTGGTCCTTGGCACCAAAAACAAAAAATAAACTTCCCCTTCTTATAAATTGACATCAGCGTTCCAAATTTCTCTTAATCACATTTGGGTAATTTATCAGAATTTTAGCAGCCTCACTCTAACACAATTTCTTAGGAAAAAGAAATGGTTTTGTCCAAAAATTTAGATAATATAAGTACTCGGGCTTTCTTTTTGCATCCTCATTTACATGTTTTAAATTTGGAATTTGTATATGTGCTGCCAAAGCGAGCACAATATTTGGAATTTGAAATAAGTGTGTGCATAGCTGTATTCATAATGGCCTCAAGTTGGAAAAAAACCTCAAATATTCATCAGGAGTAGAAAGAGTGAGTGAGAAGGACAGCCTCTCTGCAATAAAGCTTTGCAGAAAGTTAAGAAAAAGAAAAAGAAAAAAATCACAAGCTATGGTTTCCTCATGACTAGAGTTTCTAGAATATTCGAAAATACGATCTGCGAGTGCACACGGTGAGGGACCAGTCTCCTATGGAGGAGCCTGACACAATAAATGCCTCCTTGGGGGTTCAGCTAGCATGCAATTTGCATGTTTGGTTTGCATATAATTTGATTTTTATAGTACAAAAATAGGCAAGACTAATCAATGCTGTTAGAAGTAAAGACTCTGCTCATTCTGGCTGCAGTTGTAGGTGGCAGTGTTGATGGACTTGGGGGCGCTCCAGGGAGCTTCTGGGGACTGGTGAGATCTGTTGTGCTTGCTGCTGGGGACTAGGCAGGGTTCAGTTAGTAAAAAGGTGTCACGTACACATCTGTGACGTGGCATGTGAGCACACACAGTTGTGACCACCACAGGTGAAAACTATGCAGAGTGCTAAATTTAAAAAAGACATCTCTGGTTATAGCACAAAAGTTACCTTTTATCAATTTTGCCTTTGAAATGTCAATGTAAAAAGAAGTTAAAGGGCCGTGGAGATAGCTTAGTGGTCTAAGCTCCTGCCTGGCAAGTGCAAGAACCCGGGCTTGATCCCTGGCACTGCATGCTGTGCTGGCTGGGCTTTGAGCTGGCCCCCAAGACTGAGCATGGTGGTGCACACCTGTAATCCCAGCAATGGGGAGGCCAAAACAGAAGGATCACTATGAGTCCAAGCTGCGCAGTGAGACCCTGTATCAAATACATGAAAATAAAAATAAAAAAGAAATGTTTTTGAGGTGTATATCAATACCCTTAGATATTGGAATACTAACTCAAATAATGTAGAACTTTAAAATACTACAACATCTGTGAACAGTTTCTAAATGCCAACTTCTGTGCAGTTCACATTGGCCTAGAACTTGCAGCCGTCCGCCTGCGTCAGCCTCCTGGGTGCTGTGAGTACCAGTGTGTGCCACCACACTCAGCTATGTTCTGCTCCTGGACTAGCTGGTTGGATCTATTCTCTACACTCTCCCCTGCAGGGATTGCAGCTGCAGGATTACACCTCAGGCGTGTATGCCAGGCCTGAGCTGTGCCTGGAGGGGGCAAGGTGAAGTAGGAGGAAGAGGAAGCTCTCCGCACACACTCACGGGACCTGGGCTAGGACTGGGTCTGGGGCCTCCGGGATGGGGCAAAAATTCCTACTTGGCGGGCGGGGTGGGGGAGGCACTGCGGAGTGGTGGGCGGTGGCCCAAGGGCCTGGGAGAGGGTCCGGCCCACTCTGCGCCTGGGCTGGGACTGGTCCCGCCGGCGCAGGGTAGCAGGAAGCTCTCCGCACACTCACCGGACCTGGGCTAGGACTGGGTCTCCACACTCAGCTATGATTAAATTGAAAAAAGAGCCTCTCTGGCTCTATCACGAAATTGACCTTTGATCATTTGACCTTAATTATCAATGTGAAAGACAACCAAAAAGCTTCTGAGGTATATACCAATATCCTTAGATGTTGAGTTCCTAATTCAAAACATGCAGAACTTTAAAATGCTAAGGTGTCACATAGATTAGCTTCTAAATTCCAAATCATACTTGCATTTGAAAGCTGGTAGACCTCGACAGGCCCTCCTGGAGCTAAGCATTTCTAATTAGAGAATTGTAAGCTGTGCGGCCAGGTGGATTCCCTGAACATCAGACTTGCGAGTGAGTGTGGCTTTTCTTCCAGGTTTGAGCTGCCTCCCGTTATCCTGTTCTCCATGGACGGCTTCCGCGCCGAGTACCTGGACACGTGGGTGCCGCTGCTGCCCAACATCCGCAAGCTGAGTGAGCGCGGGACCAGCGGGCGGGGGTGGACCGGGGAGCCCTGGCCTCTCACCCCATCCTCAGGCTTCTGTAGCCCCGGGTCTTCCGAGCACAACATAGCGTGCCTATGGATTTTCAGTAGGGACATGTTTTTCATGTCTGTTGACTTCTTTTTGTTTGTTTTGGGTTTTATGGCAGCTGGTTCCTCTTTTTGTTTAATTTTGATTTGTTTTGTTTCTTTGAATCTAATAGTTGTCCAGTGGAAGTCTATTGATAACTACTCTCTTGTTTTGAGAGGTGTTCTCACACTGTAGCTCAGGCTAGCTCTGAACTCATACTGATCCTCCTGTCTCAGCCTCGCGAGTACTGAGATTACAGGCCAGTGACACCAGGCCCACTTTCATGATAATTTTACTGGTAGCCTTTTAAAAAAATTGTTTCCAAATTGTTAAACAAACAAACAATAGCTTTTTGATCTTGAGTAGGTTTCTTGGCTTTTGGGGCCTGAGTTTTCTCTCTTTTCTTCCTTCCCTTGTCGCAATAGGGTATCATTATGCAGTTCAGGCTGGCCTTAACCTCACTTGATAGCCCAGGCTGGCCTGCAGCTCTAAGCGATCCTCCTGCTTCAGCCTCCCTAGTGCTGGGATGACAGTCGCAGGCTACCACGCCTGGCGTGGCTCTGAGTTTTCTTATAAAATGAAGAAAGTAGAAGCCAGGAGTGGTGGCGCACACCTGTGATCCCACACTCAGGAGGCTGAGGCAGGAAGATTGCTGTGAGTTCAAGGCCAGCTGGAACTACATAGTGACACCCTGTCTCCAAATATCTTCACAAAACCAAAAAATAAGTCTAGATCTACGCAGCTTCCTGTTGATTCCAGCTCTAAGATTACCATCAGTGTAGAATGGTGATTACTGTACTTTCCCTGCAATGTAAGGGGCACTGTCTTCAGCTTCTCCCTTGCCCTTTGAGGCTGCTCATTAGCAAAGAGATCAAGAATTTTCCAAATCCAAAACTTCCCTCTTTTTTTTTTTTTATTTTTAAATTTCATGTATTTGGTACAGGATCTCATGCAGCTCCAACTTGCAGTGATCCTCCTGTCTCAGCCTCCCCAGCACTGAGATTGCTGGTGTGTACCACCATGCCTGGTCTAGGTGGCCAGCTCAGTGTTCCCAGGGGCGAGGCCAGTGCAGCATGTGCCGGGGATCGAGCCCTAGTCCCTGCGCTTGCCAGGCAGGTGCCCGGCCACAAAACTTCCCTCTTCCTGCTAGCTGACATTGGCTCAGAAAGTCAAGCAACACCTCCCCACTTCTGCTTAATCACCTAGGTTTATCTGCGTAGCGTGGTCAGCCCCAGGTCCAAGGGGAACTGAACAAGCCAGGCCAAGCTGAGTCCTTTCGCCTGTGGAATTCTTGGGTTTTCTCTTCCAGTTGAAAATTGCAAATGATCAGAGGAGAATATACTGGGCCATCAACAGCTTTCTGAGTTTCCATGCTTAAAATAGATTTACCTCGGCCAGATCAGGTACTTCCTTGTTAGTGACAGGCCACAGGAGGAGCAGGTGTGAGGCAGCGCCAGGGTTTCAGTGGCCTCAGGCTGGTATGGCAAGGCAGTGCCACTTGAAGGAAGCCAGGCCCTGTCCCTCACATCCCCTCCCTGCCTGGCTTGGGCCGCAGAGCTCTCAGGACATGGGAGTCTGGGAGGACGTGGCTTGAGGATTTGGTGCTCACGTGGCTCTGGTGAGGCAGGGACTTGTCCTAGTGAGGGCGGGAGACGCAGCACGGGCCAGCAAGGCCAGGGCACTGTCCCAGGAGACAGGAGGTGGCCTGAGTGAGAAGCCAGGCTCTGGGAAAGTGAGGGGAGAAACTGTACTGCAGGTAGACAGGATGGGAGCAGCCTGCAGACCCAGCAAGCCACGTGTGCGGTGCCCGGGCGGGCGAGAGATAGCAGGGCGGCTCCCGGGCCACCTGCCTCTTCTTTCACTTTCACCCCAGGAGCTTAGCATGAGACTGACCCTCTGCGGAGCTTAAGGCTACAGCACAGGGCTGCTGCCTGGCCTGGTGGCACGCCCTGCGATCCCCAGAAGCTGAAGCAGGAAGACTGCTGTGAGTTTAAGGCCAGCCTGGGGTTAGGGAGAGCTTGTCTACAAAGAAAAACTGAAGCAAAACCAAAACAAGATGGTTATCATCTATACACAGAGGCCTGGGCAGCATCTCCTGAGAACTTACTCATTTTGCAAAACTGCAGTTCTCTACCCTGGCTGGCATCATTCTGCATTCTGCTTTCGTGATTTTAACTGTTTTAGACAATGTCTAGGGGTGGAATCATGCAGGACTTGCGTTTCTGATTTAGGGTTTTCTTATTTAGTATAATGTCTTATCTAAGGTTCATCCATGTGGTTCATAGTACAAGATTTGTTTCTTTTTAGAGGCCAAATGATACAGGTGTATCCCATGTCATTATTGCTATTATTTTTCAGTCCATCCGCTAGGAAATATTTGGAGTCGGGTATTTGGAGCCTGCTGCATGCATGCCTTTAATCCCAGGATGCGGAGGCTGAGGCAGGAGGATTGCTGTAAATCATTGGCCACCCTGGACTACATCATGAGAGGCTGTCTTTTTTTTAAATAACATTTATTTATTTATTTATTTATTTATTTATTTATTTTTTGAGACAGGGTCTTGCTGTATAGTTCAGCCTGCCCCTGAACCTACTGTGTAGCCCAGGCTGGCCTCAAGCTTGCAGCAGTCCTCCTGCCTCAGCCTCCTGGGTGCTGGGATGACAGGTATATGCCATCATGCCGGTTGTAATTTTTGAGGCTTGCTTTCCGTTTTGCCTAGCGGCTGCACTATTCTGCATTCCTGCACGAGTCCCCACGCCTCCACACACTTTGCAGCACTCACTTTGCTTTTTGGGTGAATGACCTCACACAGGTGACACAGGAACTTGTTGTAGGGGACACTAACATTGTTACTGTTGCGACTTTTCATAGATGTGCTGGTAAATGAGAAACGGCTGCTCATGTTCTTGCCTGCCTGCCCACCCGCCCTCCCTCCCTCCCTCCCTTTCTTTCTTTCTTTCTTTCTTTCTTTCTTCTTTCTTTCTTTCTTTCTTTCTTTCTTTCTTTCTTTCTTTCTTTCTT
>NW_004524610.1:14665818-14667180 GCF_000260255.1 Octodon degus
GTAAGATGCTTACGAGTTTTACTCTCCATACTGCGAATGAAGTGTAATACATTAATTGATTTTCTTTTTTTTTCTTTTCTTTTTTTTTTTTTTTTTGCGGAACCGGGGATTGAACTCAGGCTCTTGCGCTTGCCAGGGAAGCACTTATTCCACTGAGCCATCTCCCCAGCCCCTCATTAATTGATTTTCATATGTTCAACCATCTTTGTGTCCCAGAAACAAATCCCATTCAGTTGTCATGGATGGTATTTTTGCTGCTAATCTTTCATTGTGGAGTCTTACCTCTATTTTCCTCAGAGATATTGGCATGAAGTGTTGTCTTTTCATGATATATGTGTGGATTTTTTTTTTATCAGCCTAATATTGGCCTCATGACATGAATTTGGAAGTGTTTTTGTGTTCCATTTCCTGGAACAGTTTATAAGAACTGGCAAAAATTCTTTAAATATTTGGTAACGTGTCTGCAACACCATCTGATCCTGGGCTTCTCTTTCAAAGATTCTCTCCCTTTCTCTGTCTCTCTATGTCTCTGTCTCTCTGTGTCTCTCCCCCGCTCCCTTTCCTCTTTCTTTCTGTGTTGGGAATTGAACCCAGGGTCTTTGCACTGAGCTGCAGCTCCAGTCCATTTTATTTTGAAACAAAATCTTGCTGAGTTGCTCAGGCTGGAGGCAAACTGGCAATCTTCTTGCCTCAGCTGCCCACGGGAGCTGGGGATAGAGGTGTGCACCACCATTCCTGCTTGGTGGGAGGTTTTCGATTACTGATTCAGTCTACTTGTTTATTATAAATCTGCTTAGACCTCTATTTCCTTATGGCTCAGTCTTTCCAGCAATTGAAGTGATGGATTTCCCCTCTGTTGGCAAGCATTGTTCAACTTAGTTTCTTTTGATTCTTCTGTTTTCTGCAGTATCAGTTACCACGCTTTTCTTTCTGGTTTTAGTAATTTGAGTCTTCTTGCTTTTATCTTAGTATAAAGGTTTTGATTACATTTTAGAAAAATCAATTCCCAATTTGTAGACCATTTTTTATTGTTTTGTATGGTCTATTTTTAATCTTTATAGTTTCCTTCCTTTTGATATTTTTGGTTTTGCTTATTGTTCTCTTTTTAGTTAGTTTTTTGGGGTGAAGTGTCTTTCTGAGATAGGGATCCACTATTTAGTTTAAGCTGGCCTCAAAAGCATGGCAGTCCTCCTGCCTCAGCCTCCAGTGCTAGGATTACAGATGTGTGCCACCACACACAGCCCTTCTTTTTAGCTACTTAGTTAGAAAGTTGTTTATTTTAAATCCTTCTTCTCTGTAAGTTTAGGCCATCCTTGAACTCACCGTGATCGCGTTGCCTTAGTTTCCTGAGTCCTGCAACCG
>NW_004524610.1:14668345-14684195 GCF_000260255.1 Octodon degus
GTTTGCAGTTCTCACTACCTGGGTTACACTCCTGTGTAGCCCCCACACAACACATCTGAATTCTTCTTTCATCCCCTTCCCCTTCCCCTCCCGCTCCATCTCTGTCCCCTTCCTTTTGCAAAAGCGCTAGTTGCCTGAAGTCTCCATCCTGGAGCACTGACCATGTGCTTGTGTGGAAAATGTGCTTGTGGGGGGGTCGCATGTCCTCTGTGTGTCTGTTCGGTCTCTTCTATAGTACTGTTCATATCTACTGCCTGTTGTCTTGTGTATGGTCTTTTTTTTTTTTTCTTTCATTTATGTATTTATTACAGGGTCTCACTAAATGGCTTGGACTCATAGCGATCCTCCTGTTTTCAGCCTCCCCAGTGACTCAGTCACAGGCACATGGCCTCCCCTGCCGGCGGGACATACTGATTGAACCCTGATGCCTGTTTATGATCCTCCTGGCTCATCTTTTTTTTTTTTTTTTTTGGCAGAACCGGTGCTTGTACTTGCCAGGGAAGCACTTATTCTACTGAGCCATCTCCCCGGCCCCCAGGGCATGAATATTTTGTAGATCTTATTGACTCAAAAAGAAAATTAAAGGTTATTTTAATTTTAAATTATGCCTTATGAATCAAGTTTGAGAGTAATTTTAAAATTTAGGTGTGTCGGAATCATCTGGGTGCTTATTAGCAATGTAGATTGCTTTGTTGGGCACCAGGCACATACCTGAGCAAGCAGGAGGCTGAGGCAGGAGGATCACCTCCAATTTGAGACCAGCCTGAGCTATGCAGTGAGTTCAAGGCTAGTCTGAACTACGTAGTGTGACCCTGTCTCAAAAAATGAAACAGAAAAGTGGGTTGTGTGGATCTCCGTTTCCTCCACCTCCCACCAGCGGGTCCGGTGTGGTGTGCTTGGTATGGGACTGGAGGATCCCAAAGGAATAATTTCCCGGACCATACTGGAAACTGAACAGAGGCTGGGAACGACACCAACCCTGTTTCTGTTTGGGAAAACATTTATTGTTTCCAGCTGCAAAGCTGCTGACTTTTGGGCCAACAATTAATGTCACTTTTTATTTTAAGCTAAGTAGAATTTGTAATGGAGAAACTTTCCTGTCAAGTTAGAGGCAGTGAAATGTGGGTATGAAAGTTCTCACGCTTTACTGCAGCAGAGGAAACAGTGAGGTGCTCTGGGAGCCCTGCGCCCCTTCAGGATGGTTGGGGCCTGGCTGAGAACAGCAGAACGACGGCGCAAGGTGAGCGCCAGACTATGCACAACAAGTTGCAGGAAATTTGGAGATCAAAGGGGAGTCCAGCTGGAACCAACAGCAGGAAGTGCAGCTGCCTTTGTAAACATGAGGTGTGATGTAGCTCATGTGGTTACAGAAGACAAATAAGTTTCGGTTGCCTGATCAGTTATGTCAGTTTCTGTAGAATTGGATGACTTATGTACAGGTTCCGGTAGTCAAGAAGCAAACACTGTAGCCATGGGTCAGATCCTGCCCATGCTGCTTGATTTTGTATAGCTGGCCATATGGTAGCAATTCATCTATGTTTTCTCTTTCTTTCTTTCTTTCTTTTTTTTTTTTTTCGGCAGAACAGGGGATTGAACTCAGGTCCTTGTGCTTGCCAGGCAAGCATTTAGTCTACTGAGCCATCTCCCCAGCCCCTCATCTATGTTTTGAATGACTTAAAAAAAACAACATCTCATAAGGAATGGAAATTATATGAATTCACATTTTATGTCTATCAATAAAGTTTTATTAGAACACAGCCATGCTCATTTGTTTGCATTGCTAAAATATAACACAGAGCTGGCTCAGTGGCATAAGTGCCTGCCTGACAAGTGTAAGGTCCTGAGTTCAATCCCCAGTAAATAATAATAATAATAATAATAATAATAATAATAATAATAATAATAACAAAATATAATACATATTATCTGGTTCTACAGAAAATATTTAGAGACTTTGATTTAATACTGTCCTCTCCTAAAAACTGAACTTCCTTAGGGTAGAATGGGTCACAATTTCAACTTCATTTTTTAAATTTTATTTATTTATTTTTTTGTACTTTAGGAAAGGGTCTATAGAGTATTCAGGGTCTCATTACTAGATCAGACTCATAGTGAGCCTCCTGTTTACAGCCTCCCAAGAGCTGGGATTACAGGCGTGCATCACCACGTTCAGTCTCAGTTTGCTCCGGGAGTGGGACCAGGCACGGCAGTCCCGGGAATCGAACCCCTGGCCCCTGCGCCTGCTTGAAGGCACTTTAATCTACTGAGCTATTTGGCCAGCCCTTCAACTTCTTTCCACTGATAATCTACACTTATTAGTTTTTTGTTTTTCTGGAAAACTTTCATGCTCAGAGTTTTAGTTAACCAAAATGCTTCTGAGGAGGAAAGAACTTTCTAATTTCTAACCCCATTTTGTTTCAGAAACATGTGGAATTCATTCAAAATACATGAGATCTATGTATCCCACCAAGACATTCCCAAATCACTACACTATTGTTACGGTGAGTGATCTGTCCAGCGGGGAGACAGACAGCCCACAGACAGGAAGTGGTTGGATAGGAAGTGGCTATATCACTCAGACAGGAAGTGGCTGGACAAGAAGTAGCTATATCACACAGACAGGCCACACAAAAAGTGCCTTTGTCACACAGACAGGTCACAGACAGGAAGTGGCTAGACAGGGAGAGGCTGTTTCACATAGACAGGCTTGGGTGACAAGCACACAAGGTACTGGTTCATGGCTTGAATTCTAGGAAGCCTGGGTACTATGAGGCCAGTACAGGGCTGTGAGGCCTTAACATGAGCGAGGGTGCTAGCGTTAGGTTCCTTCATATTTGTGAGTGGCCAAGAGACGCCCTCCTGTGAGAAATACCTGTGACTTAACTGGGACCTGCCGGGAACAGTAGCTATTCATGAGGCCAACTTTGAGGTGGAAACTTTTGTGCTTTTTTAGTATTTTTATGACTACTTAACTTGATAAGGACTTCTGCTTCATAAGTGAACTCAAATACTTTACATCTAGAATATATAGTGAGACTGGTTCAAAACACTAAGAAATAAATAAATGCCTCTAATAATTTTTTGTAATTATGGCCAATGTAAACAATGCCCAATCATTATTGTAATATGGAAGCCTCTCACTTTCAATTTCTAAGCATCCACAGCAGTTAATTTATAAGAACACCAGCAGTGCAGACCGCCTGGTCTCGCTCCACATGCCCTAACTTCTGGGTCCATGTCCCGGTGTTTTATACAGGCAGGTGTGTGCTATCCTTACAGACCTGAGTATGGATCTCATGCTACTTTAACTTCAATGTATGTTTTAGTGGTACATTATTCAATCTTAATCTCTATTTTGAAATTACCATTTAGGGGCTGTATCCAGAATCCCACGGCATCATTGACAACAACATGTACGACGTGGAGCTCAAAAAGCATTTCTCACTTTCCTCCCAGGAGAAGTACAACCCCGCCTGGTGGGGCGGGCAGCCTGTGAGTGGCCCCGCCTAGAGTTTGACCACCTCCAGCCAGTTGCCAAGGGCTGGGGTGGAGGCTGTTTCACCCCTATTTAGCATTAAAATTTGAATTTTTTTAAGACATATGTGATCATCCACATGGTCTTGTGTGAAACTTGGGCACTGTGGTAGAAGTGGATCAATCTGACCTGGGCACGTGGCATACACTGGTATCCCAGCACTCAAGGCTGACACAACTGAAACAGTGTGACTTCAGGGCTAGCCTGGGCCACAGAGGCTAGCCTGGGCCACAGAGCAAGACCTTGCCTCAAAAGAAATAAACCAACCAACCAACAAAAAAGACATAGAAAGATTGTCTGTTAATATTCCCTCAATTTGATTTGTAATTTCTTTTAACTATTTATGTGTTTATGTACATATGCATATACAGATTTCTGTTTTGAGGCATGATCCCAGTAAGTTGCTAAGTGACCCAAGCTGGGCTCCAACTTGTATTCCTCCTGCCGCAGCATCCCAGTGTGCTGTGATTACAGACATGTATCACCATGCCCATGTGCTTCTAGGATTTTTTTTTTTTTATACCAGGGATCAAACTTAAGGGTCTTACACTTGCCAGGCAGGCACTTAAACCCCTGAGCTATCTCCCCGGCCTTTTGGGTGTAGTTATTTTATATATTTGGTCCAGGGTCTCACTATGCAGCTCAGATTCATGGTGATCCTCCTGCTTTCAGCCTCCCCAGTGCTGGGACTCTAGGGTTGTGCCACCATTCCTGGTCAGGCTCAGCCCACCTGGGGTCGGGGCAGGAGCCGCATGTGGTGCCAGGGATCTAACCCCAGTCCCTGCACTTGCCTAGGTAAGTGCTTAGTCCACTGAGCTATCTCACTAGCCTGCGTGTAATTCTTCTAAAGGGAAAGGAAAACTGTATTTCTTACAAGTTTTTTTTTTTTAAAAAAAAACTTGGTTCTTACTGCCTTCTTTTTTTTTAAAATTTGGAGGCCAATATTTAAGTAATTATACATTTTTAACTGTCACAAAGACAAGTTGTAGTAAGTGCCCCATAGCTGGCAATGTTGGTACATGCCTGTATTCCCAGCACGCAGGAGAATGAGGCAGGAGGACCACTGTGAGTTTGAGACCAGCCTGGGCTACAAAGTGAGCTCAAGGCCAGCCTGGACTGCATAGTAAGACCTTGTCTCAATAATAATAATAATTGCCACAAATGTTACAGCCAAAGTTTTCATAATAGTAATAGTAATAATAATAATAATAATCGTAATCATAATAATAGTTGCCACAAATTTTATAGCCAAAGCTTTTGCTCCTAGTAGGTTGCACTATGACCACGGACACTCATCACCCTGTTTGTTTTGCTTCCCTGTCTTCCTTTCTTCCAGATCTGGCTGACAGCCATGTACCAAGGCTTAAAAGCCGCCACCTACTTTTGGCCTGGATCAGACGTGCGTGTCAACGGCTCCTTTCCTTCAGAGTACCGGGATTACAACGGGTAGGTGAGCCCTTCACACGCGGCTCGGTCCGGGCGGGAATGATTAGACTCGCGCTTTAGCCATGCGCTGCAGCGTCCTTCCGCATAGCCCGGGCTGGCCGCGAGCTCCTCCTGCTCAGCACGCTGAGCGCGGGGATCCTGTGCGCCACCACGCCCCGCGGGCTTTTCTGCTTTCCATAGCCCTGGTCGCCTTGTAACACAAAGCATTTATTTACACGAGAGTGAGTCGTTTGCTGCTAGTCCGCCTCTGTTGAGCTGCACTTTTTCCTTTATTCACTGGTGATTATGTTTCAAACAAACCCAAGCGTAGATGCTGAAGGCACGTACATGCAGAGGGGAATTAGTAAGACAGCGTAGACTGCATGGAAAAGATCCGCCGCGGTCTGTCGAGGTTGAGCGCCCTGCACGAGAGGACGCAGAAACACAGCCGCACACCACGCAAGTGCTGCAGCGCGCACCGCTGCCCTCCACAGCCTGAGCCCTGTGAGACCCCACACGGTGTCTGAACTCTGCCTGGCTGTCCAGAGAGGCACAGCGTGGGCTTAGTGTCCATTTGATTACCTTTTTTTTCCTTCCCGGAACCGGGGATTGAACTCCGGCCCTTGCGTGCTTACTCTACTGAGCTATCTCCCCGGCCCTTGATTACCTATTAAACATAACCTCACTCTTCTTTACAGCTCTGTCCCCTATGAGGAAAGGATCTCCACGCTGCTGAAGTGGCTGGACCTGCCCAAGGCCGAGAGGTAACCCACAGCTCCAGGGGCAGAGGTCGGGTGTAGTGGGAGCAAGTGCGTGAGAAATGCTGTGGCACTTTATTTTTTCGTGGTGCTTGGGATTGAACCCAGGGCCTTGTGAATGCAAGGAAGGAGCTCCGCCTCGGAGCTGCATCTCCAGCCACCTGTGACAGTTTTTGAAATACAACTTGACATTGTTTTGTGTTTTTGGAGATGCGATCTCTCTATGTAGTTCAGGCCAGCTTTGAACTCACGGTGTAGCCCAGGGTGGCCTCAAACTCTCAGCAATCCTTGTGCCTCAGCCTCCCCAGATAAGGACCACAGGTGTGTGCCGCCATACCCGGCTGCAATTGCCTTTGTGTGGGCACTTTTCAGCAGGTATTTCTGAGAGCTGTTTACTCTTTTGTGTGTGTGCTAGGAATTGAACTCAGGACTTTGCGCTTGCCAGGCAGACACTCTACCCCTAAGCTATATCCCCTACCCTCTGTTTGCTCTTGAGGAGGCAGTTGACACTATTAACTATGTAGACAACTAGTGCTGGAGCAGCGGTGGCTCATGTCCCAGAGTGAGGTCAGGCGTAGGAGGCTGCTGGAGGGCACGCTGGGTGATACCTCAGAACCCAGACACGCACAGAGTGGGTGTGTGCAGCACCGCGTGGGGGCAGTGGCCTGCCAGGCAGCGAGAGCACTCCAAAGGCCCCAGCGTGAGTGTGCAGGCAGGTAGCAGCCGCTGGAACACAGTGGGCTTTCCCAGGCGAGGCACACGGCTCCTGGCCAGGCCTCAGAGAGAGAAGGAGGAGGGGGCAGCGGCTGCAGGGCCACGCTGTGCCTGCCCTAGCCTGGCCGTCTCTGTTTTCACCTCCAGACCAAGCTTCTACACCATCTATGTGGAGGAGCCTGACTCTGCAGGCCACAGCAGTGGACCCATCAGCGCTCAGGTAAGTTCAAGAAAATGGAAAAGCATTGGGTCCTAACCTACAAGTTAAGGCAGAGTCCTCCCTTTGGAGCACAAAGGTATCTGAGGAATACATGATTATTCAAAATAACTGAAGTCTCAGAAGGACCTTTTTAGCCACAAAATAGTTAAAATTCTCTAAAGTTCTTAGTGCAGCTTGGGTCCTTTGATCGAACACTTACTGAGCCTTCTGGCATGGCACTGTTGATTCATACACTGAAAACATGAACTGCATGTAGCTGGGGGTGGTGGCACATACTTACTCTCAGCAGCCGGAGGCTGAGGCAGGAGAATTGCTGAGTTCAAAAATAGCCTGGACTGCATAGTAAGTTCAGATTCAACTTGAACTACATGGTGAGACCCTGTTTCAATAAATACATGTGTTCATATGTACATGTGTGTGGCATGGGCCGACTCCCCATGCTAATGGCCTGAACTCGAGCAAAGTTGCCAGTCAGTCTGTTGCAGTGCATTGGCTGTCTACTCATCCAGTGGCTACAGCCCTAATTCCTTATAATTTGATTTAACGTTACTGCTGCACGCAATGTTATTCCCTTCCTAGGCATCTGTTATTGTTGGAGTGAATTTAAGTACTACTTTCTTCATTAGCTAATTTCGTTGTTGTTTTGTTCTTGTGTTCATTTTTTCCTTCTCTCATTCCTTTCTGTTTTATTCACTCCTTTTGCAAAGTTTGTGTAATCTTCCTTTGTCCTTCTCTTCTTCTCTCTATCTTTCCTCTTCTCTTCTTCTATCTTTCCTCCTAACCCTAAAATTTAAATTTTCTCCTGAATGTTAGATCACCACATTGAGGGCATATTCATTATATACATTTTTCTGTTTCGTCTTAGATTTTCGTATATAACTATACATATAGTTCACATGGTTAAAGGTGGCAAACTAATAGCTACCTGGGCTAGTTTGATGCTATTGTTATTTTATTTTATTTTATTTTATTTTATGTGTATTTTAGGGAAGGGTCTACAGGGTGTTCAGGGTCTCACTACTAGATCAGACTCATAGTGATTTGCCAGTTTACAGCCTCCCAAGAGCTGGGATTACAGGCATGCACCACCACTCCCAGTCTCAATTGCCATCTCAGCATTCCCCAGGGATGGGGCCGGCATGGCTTGCCCAAGGATTGAACCCCTGGCTGCTGTGCCTGCTTGCAGGTGCTTTAATCCACAGAGCTATTTGGCCATCCTGCTATTGTTATTCTTGATGGTACCACTTTAACCAAGGTGACATGATTTCCCTAACCACTTGTTCTTCCTGGAATAGCAAGGCTGACATGGCCTAAAAGTCACAAAAAATACTACAAGCCAGGGCTGATGAACCAAGAGCTAGACCAAATAGGAAGTAATGTCTCATCCCCAATGAATTGAACAGCTAGAATCTTGCAACAGACTCAAAACCCAAAAGTCAGTTACAACTGGAAGACACCTCTGGGAGGTAGTCATTTCCTAAAGGTTCTAAAGACCAGCGGTAAAGCTAACTGAAAAAAGGACTTTACAAGCATCAACCCATAGATGAAACTAAAAAAAAAATTAGAAAATGAGAAGGCACCTAAGGAGGAAGCAGCCCCAGGCTCCCAGCTCACCAAAGGCAAGCCCAGGGAGAAAAGAGGTAGAACAACTCAAAGGCAACCTACGTGAACTCTCTCAAGTGTTAATAGGAGAAATAACAAAACAGCTGGATGGGCCTAGAAGAAATCAAATCATAAATAATTTCTCATATAACTACAGAGATAATGACCACAATGAAAAATGCAGTTAGTGACTTTAAAGGAGATAGTGATTTTAAAAAAGATGAGCTTCAGAAAATGCTGGAATATAAATGCCCAACATAGGAAAGACATGGACTCTATGAAACAGATTCAGACATGTCTTGATTAAAAGTTGCACTGAAAATATACACAGCAGAATGAGCTAATGTAAGACTAGAATATCAGATGGAGAGGACAGGATTGGGGTTAGTCATCATGAAAAGAGGTATTTCTTAGAAATAGCAAGAGGCCATGACAAATCTAGCAGCTGCTAGATAATGCAAAGAAGAATAATGTAAGGCTGATAATAGTCAATGAAAAAGCAGATCATGCAAATGAGATAAATAACTTGTTCACAGAAGTAATGGCCAGAAACTGCTCGACTAGGAAAAGAGAATCTGACATACAAATAAATGAGACATATAGAACTCCAATTAGCCATGATCAAAAATATCTGTGCAAGGCATATAATAAAGATTCCAGAAATTTAATAGAAGAACAAAATATTAAAAGTTGTTAGAGAAAAGAAACAAATCACTTATAAAGATTTTTTTTTCTTTTTCTTTTTGAGGCAAAGTCTCACTATGCAGTTCAGGCTGGCCTTGAACTCACTTTGCAGACCATGCTGGTCTTCATCCCCCAACAATCCTCCTGCAATCCTCTTGCCTCAGCCTCTCCAGTGCTGAGATTATAGGCTGGGATTACAGGTGTGTGCCATTACACCCAGCTAAATCATCTATGAAGGAAAACCCATCAGAATCACAGTAGACTTCTCAACACAAGTCTTCTTCTGGTCAAGGGGAGCTGGGAGTGAAGTATTTTAAGCCTGAAAACAAAACAATCTTCACCCCAGATTAATATACCCTGCAAAACTATTTTCCAAAATTGTTGGAGAAATGAGATAGTTCCATGACAACATCTCAAGAAATTTATAACCTCCCAACCAGCACTCTAAAATGTTCTGAAGGACTTTCTAGGAAGAGATAACAAGAGCTACAACTCCATGAACCCCAACAGAATGAACCTACTTAGCAGGCAAAGCACATAATTAAATGGGGGACAAGGGAGAGAGAGAGAGAGAAGAACCAAAAACAGGAAAATAAAAAGACAAGAAAAAGTCAGTGCAGGCCAGTTATAACCATCAAAGTTATAGCCTCAATTCACTGATCAAAAATGGTGAGTACAATGGATCAAGACACAAAATCCAACAATATGAAACATTTAATTCAAAAAGAAACTCATAGTTTAAAAATTAAAGGATGAAAAACAATACTCCATGGGATGGGAACCCAGAAGAAAACAGGGGAAGCTATTCTCTTTGCAGAATAAATGGATTTTAAGCAAAGTCTGATTAAGAGAGACAAAGAAGGTCACTACATCTTTGTAGAGGGAACAATACAAGAGGAAGAGATAATCATAAATGTGTGCAGCCAGTATACCCAGTGATATAAAGTAAATATTAATGAGCATGAAAAATAGAATGACCACTTGTAGTTCTTTTACTATGGTAAAATAACTATTTTACCATAGTAAAATTATGATGGGGGCCTGAATAGCCTACTGTTGGAAATAAAGACAAAAAAGTCAATAAAAAATAATCAAAATTGAACCAAACTTTTGAACGAATGGGCCTTGTTACATATCTACGGACTATTCCAGCCCATCACATTAGAATCACATTCTCTACAGCTGCACAAGGGAAATTCTCCAAATTAAACAAAATACCAACTCATAGAACATGCTTAAGTAAATGAAAGGAACTGAATTGTCTCATATTATCTGGCCATAGTGGAATGAAATTGGAAACCAATGGCAAAAAGCCACAAGAAGTTCATAAACACATGGAAATTAAATAACACCCTACTGAATGAACAGTGGGCAACAGATGAAATTAACATTAGACAGGTTTTTTTAAATAATTAAACTATATTACCAGCACAATAAATCTGAACTTATGGGATGCAATGAAAGTAGTCCTATGAGGGAAAATTTATAGTGGCAAGTTCTCATATCAGAAAAAGAGAATGAAGGGCCAGTCAGATAGCTCAAGGGATTAAAGTGCCTGCTTAGGCAGGTGCAGACCAGGGGCTGGGGTTCGATCCCCTGCCTGCTATGCCAGCCCTGCCACCAGGCACACTGAGGTGGAGAATGAGACTGGGCGTGGTGGCTCACCTGTAATACCAGCACTTGGGAGGCTGAAAAACAGGAAGGATCACTACAAGTCTGATTTGTGTAGTGAGACCCTGTAGGTCCTATACTCAATACATTACAAAAAAAGAAAAGAAAAAGACAACGAGTTCAAATAAACTACCTAATACTGAGCCTCAAACTTCTAAAAAAAAAAAAAAGACCAAATCAAGCCCAAAGGTGGTACAGGGGAGAAAATTACAAAAATCAGAGCAGAAATTAATGCAGTGGAGATTAAGAATACAAAGAATGAATGAATTAGAGAGTTGGTTCTTTGCAAGATTAAATAAAATTGACAAACTCTTAATCAACCTTATCAAAAAAAGGAAAGAAAAGGTTCAAATTCATGCAATTAGGAATAAAAAGAGTGAATTCACAATAGATCGTGCAGAAATCCAGAAGATTACCAAATACCTACTTTGAGAACATGTATCTAACAGGATGGAAAACACAAGGAATGTATAAATTCCTGGATATAGATGAATTGCCAAAGCTGAATCAAGAAAATATAAATATCGTCAGTGAAATTGTAGATGTAGTTAAAAACCTACTACCAAAGAAAAGCCCAGCTCCTGATGGACTCATTGCTGAATTGTACATGAAATTTAGAGATCTAATATCAATATTTCTCAAACTCTTTAATGAAATAAAAAAGGAAGTGGTACTCCCAAAGTCATTCCTGGAAGCAAGCATAACCCTGGTACCCAAAGCAGAGAAAGATCCAATCGATGAAAAGGAACTACCGGCTCATCTCCCTAATGAACACAGATGCAAAAATCCTCAATAAGACACTGGCAAGCAAAATGAAGCAAGTCATCAGGAAGGTTATACACCATGACCATGTAGGGTATACCCTAGGCATGCAAGGATATGTAATAGCTAAATCCTAGTAACATCCCAAATGCCCATCAGTGAATGAATGGTAAAGAAGATGTGTTTTCATATACAATGAGGCACTATTCTGCTATAAAGAAGGATAAGCTTGAGACATTTCTGGGTTAGTAATTGCAACTCAAGCCATAATCTTAAGTGAAATGAATTGGACATACATTTAAATACTGCACTGTCTCTGTGGTGTGAAAAACCGAGTGTAAGTAAGGACCGAAGGTGTGATAGATATTGAAAAATGGGAAGTATATGTTTGAGTGAAAAGGGAAACTAAGGAGAGGGAGGGAGAAAGGCAAGAAAGGATCAGAAAAGAAAAGAGAATAGGAGGAGAAAATGGAAATAAAGCTTTGTTAGTAAGGGAAGGAGGGGTTGAAGGGAGGGGAGGGGAGTAGGAAAAAGAGGAAGCCAGGTAAATCTTGTACGGGTATAGATTCCCTACGATGAATGCTGTCACCATGTATATCTAAAGTATACCAATAGAACAAAGTCCTTTACGTTAAAAAATAAACAACACAGGGCTGGGGAGATAGCTCACTGGCTTAAGTGGCTGCCTGGCAAGCACAAAGTCTTGAGTTCAATCCCTAGCACCAAAATAATAATAATAATAATAATAATAATAATAAATGCAAATGCAAAAAGGCAACAGGTGTTACAATAGTACTGGGAGACCTTAGACATTTTCCCTAATCTTTTACTGTTACACTCATGCATTCATCGGTGAAATTTACTTCACCTGGAAGTCCAGGCAATGAACTATATGATCAAGTGTAGAAAAATTTAAAACCTTAACATGCTTTCTAATTCGCTATTTAGTACAGGGTCTTCCCCCTACCCCTGTATTTTAGGGAAGGTGTTCAGGGTCTCCATATCACCATGCCCAGTCTCAATCTCTGTCTCAGAACGCCCTGGGGCCAGCACAGCACAGCATGGCGGGCCTGGGGATTGAACCTCCAACCACGGCGCCTGCTTGCAGGTGCTTTAATACACTCAGCTGTTTGGCCAGCCCTTAATTCACTATTTAGAAATAAGAAGTAGCTGGTACTCTGGCCGCTTTTCTTTGTTTCCTGGGCACGCTGGTCAGTAAGAACTGCTAAGGTATCTAGTCCACCCGCGGCCCCTGCACGGTGCAGTGGCGCAGGACTCCTGGCCTCCTCTCGCAGGTTAGCGTGCCGCGTGGGCCTTGTCTTTGCAGAGAGTTCTGGAAGGGCAGAAGAGTGTGCACCCTGAAGCGCGCGTTGGGTTTTAGATTTCCCCAATTGTAAATCAGACCTGGGACTGCATCCCTGTCCACCACTTTCACTTGTGCACCAAGGCCCCTCCGGAGCTAATGCCCAGAGTAGAATTTCTGTGTTACAACTACTGCTCCTTTGAACTCTCCGGGTCTCCCTTGTCCCATGAGACATGCTTGCTTCTGCTTGATTAGATGATGGCACCGCTCATGAAAACGATCCACGCACCTTCTTGATTCAACCTCTGCAGGTGATCCAAGCCCTGAAACTCGTGGACGAGGCCTTCGGGCTGCTGATGGAGGGGCTGGCGCAGCGGGGCCTGCACAACTGTGTCAACATTATCCTGCTGGCTGACCATGGTACACTGCATTTTTAAAGTTGTTTCATTTGTGTGTTTTCCTTGAGACAAGGCCTCACTATTGTAGTCCAGGGCGGCCTCGAACGTGAAGCGGTGCTTCTGTCTCAGTCACCCAGAGTGCTGAGATCTCAAGCATGTGCCACCATGCCCAGCTTTGCTCCTTAGTTTATTCTGTTTTGGGTGTTTTGTTTTGTTTTGTTTTGTTTTGTTTTGTTTTGTTTCTTTTTTGCTTGAGAAAGGTCTTGCTGCATAGTTCAGACTGGTCTTGGAATTACTGTGAAGCCCAGGGGATGTGAGACTCAGCGAGCCTCCTGTGCAGCCTGCCAGGGGCAGCGACCGCAGGTGCACATCACCACACTGGCTCTTCTTCCAGTTTCTATGTCTTCTTCCACCCAGGGATGGACCAGACCTACTGTGACAAGGTGGAATACATGGCGGATTATTTTTCTGAGATAAACTTCTATATGTATCAGGGGCCGGCTCCCCGCATCCGGGCTCGGAATGTACCCGAGGGCTTTTTCAGCTGTGAGTATGGAGGCCCAGTGGGAAGGGAGAAGGGGAAACAGGTGGCACCAGGCCTAGCATAGTTGGAGGGCATGCAGGCTAACCATACCCTCTTCTGACTTACTTCAAAGATCACAGAAGCAAATGCTGTTCCCAGTTTCAGTATAGTCCCACCACAATGTCTAGGGTGATACGGTAGGCAGTACTGTTGGGTTAAAGCATAGTCTGCTCTTTCTCTTTGTGATGGGAATCGAACCCAGGGCCTTAGGCACGCTAGGCCAGCGCTCTACCACTGACCTGCAACCCCAGCACTTTTAGTTCATACATTTATTTTGAGATAGGGTCTTGTTAAATTTCCTAGGCTTACAATTAATAAATTCATACTGATTAAATGTTGAAATGTTAAATCTTGATATGTAGGATTAAATAAAATATTATGATTTAAAAATATTAAAAAAAAATTTCCTAGGCTGACGTCGAATTTGCAATTCTTCTGCCTCAGTCTCCTGAGTAGCTGGGATAGAGGCCTGTGCCACAGCACCTAGTGCCTTTTCCTGTATTCTGAAAGGCCAAAGTAATTCTTTGTAGTAACTGTTTAATCTAAGCAGGTCGTATGAGGTGTTGTGAAACTCACCTCCATCGTTCCCAGCCTTTCTAATTGTCAAGTGTCACTTGTAATGCAATGTCTTTCTTTCTTTCTTTTTTTCCGAACAGTTGATTCTGAAGGCATTGTTAGGAACCTCAGTGTAAGTATTGCGGTTTCCTTAGTGTATCCCAGTTAGCGTGAGAACCTACTCTGGATCCCGAGATGGGTGCCCGGTGATCCGGGTCTGAGCTCTGCCCTTCTGCGGGGACCTGTCCTAGCCACGGACGCGACCAGGTTCATCTCAGTGGCGCTCATTTGGGGTTTGAGCCCATGGGGAACGCGGCTGAGTCCCTTTTGGACATGGTTGTGCCGGCGGGTGTCACAGTGCGGCACGGCCAGTTGCGGAACTTGGCAGATCTTCGTAAATAGGTTCAAAAAAGAATCTCTTTGCCCTCAGTGTAATTAAACCGCTTGTCAGGGGAGGTAGTTGGGGGTCTTCATAGTGAACCATATACCCTATTCTTTATTTTTAAGTTGGGGGCAGGTTCTGAGACAGGTTTTTGCCATGTAGCCCAGGGAAATCCTCCTGCCTCAGCCTCCGGATTGCTGGGAGCACCTGCATAGCTGCCACGCCCAGCCTTACAGTTGCTTTAGATTTGTTCTGCGCTGGCTTGCAAGTAAACGCTGGGAACACTGCTTGTAGCAGGAAGCGGGACCTTCAGAGTGCGCGTCCCCTCCGCCCGAGGGCCCTGGCCCCATCCCGCGCCGTGGTTCTGCTGGGTCGGGCTCTGTGGGCGCCCCGGGGTACACTGCAGACCCTGCCCCCGCGTCGCCCTGTGGTGACAGCGTGTGCCCAGCCCCCACCCCCGCCCCTTCCCGCGATCGCGTAGCGGTGTGCGGCTTCTGCGGTCCAGCCGGCCTCGGGCGTCTGTTCTAGGACTGCGAGGACTGGACGCGAGGACCCGGGAGCGTCCCTCCCGCTGCTCCCGGGCGCACACCGGCCTGGGACCTAGCAGGGGCAGCCAGGCAGGCGCGGGCGCCCGGCGCTTCACAGGGCCTGCCACCTCAGGGCCGCCGGCGCCGGCTCCTTTTGCTTTGCGCTCGGAGACCCGGTCCCGCTCTGCAGCGCAGGCTCAAGGCTGGCCCTGAGCTCACTCTGGAGCCCAGGCTGTCCGGGAATCCATGGCAATCCCCCTGCCTCAGCCTCCCAAGATGTGATCAAAATTACATCTCAGCTCTGCTTTCATCTCGGTTCTCAAATGCACATAATAACCTCGTTCTTTGGCGGGTTTCCTCTGGTTCTACTTCGGCCACACCCCAGGTGGGCAGAAAATTGTCCTGAGCTCCTTCCTTCCCTTCCCCCTGGGGGAAGCCCCAAGATCCTGGCCTAAGAGGGCTGCAAGGCAAGTGGCAGTGCAGGAAAGTCTGGAGCCCAAATGCTGTCACATGGGGCAAGAGCACGTTGGCTGCCGCCCTCTCTCCTTCTGTCATCTCCCTTACTCTGCAATTTTCAGTGCTGCCTTTAATGTTTTTGTGAGGCGTGTCTCATAATTTTCATCTTTCTTTTTTCTTTTTTTTTTGAGAGATGTTTTTATATTATTATTATTACATGCTTGCAGCGCATGCAGTTTAGATTCGTCTTGGGGATCATGTACACAATATGGCTT
>NW_004524610.1:14684306-14701544 GCF_000260255.1 Octodon degus
CTTGCCAGGCAAGCGCTTATTTTACTGAGCCATCTCCCTGGCCACTGACTTATTTCTTTCTCTAATTCCCTCCTCCTCATTTTTCTGATACACACTGAGATGAGCTAGTGCTGATGTGGGTTGCTAGCAAAGGTGAGAGTTTGCACTTCGGAGAAACATATGAGAAACTGAAGTAGCAGAAATCCCATTTTGTCATGTTACAGTAGTTTCTTTTTCCTCTTGTTTCTCAGAGAGGTCAGGAGAGAAAGCGTCTTCCTAGATCTTTTTCTCACGGCCTCTTTTCCATGAGTAGATACCAGTGTGATTTGCATTTTACAATCCTAACGTGCTGCATGTTTACAGCACTGATTATCACAGGAACAAAACGTTGTAAGACTTTAACTGGATGTGGTGGCACGTGCCTGTAATCCTAGCATTTAGGAGGCTGAGGCAGGAGGGTTGCAATGAGTTCGAGGCCAGCTTCAGCTCCAGCGTGAATTCAAGGCCAACTTGGACTGCATAGTGAGTCCCTGACTCAGAACATAACCCTGCCCCCAATTTTTACTCTTTTTCTTTGTTTTTTTTGTTTTTGTTTTTTTGTTGGTGGAACCGGGGATTGAACTCAGGCCCCTGTGCTTGCCAGGCAAGCACTTATTCCACTGAGCCATCTCCCCAGCCCCATCTTTTACTCTTAATTTGTGATGAGTCCAGGAATTGTTCAGATAGGAAGGTGGTTTCAAAAGCTGTTGATCTGAAAACTAAATCAACAGCTACTTAAAAGATAAATGGAGTGCCAGGGAAATAGCTAAAAGGCACAGTGCCTGCCTGGCAAGTGTGAGGTTGTGAGTTCTATTACACGTGATTTTATATTATAAATAAGTAAGTAAATAGATAAATGCAGTCATTTGAGGAGGGATTTTTGGTCAAACTGACTTAATTTTTTTTATCATATCAATACCTTATATGCTTTTCATATCTAATTTTAGACTCAAAGTTGTTTGCTTCAGATGTATATTCGGGAACAAATCACGTAGTCATGATTTAAATAAAACTTTATTTCTTACCTAATTCTTGTTGCAACAACCAAAGTGACACACTTAGAGACGGGGCGTGTTGCTCAGGCGTTAACACTGCTGTCTCATTAGCTGAGCTGAAATCCCCTTGAAACGCGCCTAGCGAGCTATCTCAGGGTGACGTGTTTGAATCCCCTTGCGTCCTCCTTGTCTCGACTGAGTACTCTGCTTTCTTCAGTGCCGAAGACCCGAGCAGCACTTCAAGCCCTACCTGTCGCCGGACCTGCCCAAGCGCCTGCACTACGCCAGGAACGTGCGCATCGACCGCGCGCAGCTGCTGATGCAGCGCCAGTGGCTGGCGGGCAGGTGGGTGTCCCCGCCACCCCGCCCTCCGCACAGGCGCGGTGCAGCCGCCCCACCCCTGGGGCTTTGCACCTTCCTCTTCCGGCCCTGACGCGAGGTGAGGCCGAGGCGGCCCACGCTGCCTTCACCTGGAAGAGAGCTTTGTTATCTTCCTGGTTTTCTTCAACGAGCCTTTGAGCCGGGCAGGGCGGTGCAGGCTCATACTCCATCCCAGTCCTGGGAGGCTGAGGCAGGAGGGTTGCCCAGAGGCTGGGGCCAGCCTAGGCTCTGCGCGAGACCGGCTTAGGCGCAAAAAAAGAGCTTTTTATGGGGTGAGGCCAGTGGGCTGTAATGTTTATCTCTGACTCCTACTAGTAATTTGTGTCGGTCCCTGGACCTTTATAAAATACGGGGTCTCCTGGAAGACGGAAGACGTTAGACTGCACCCCAGACACGCAGACCGTGTGAAGCCCACGGTGTCGCGGATGCCCCGTGGGTGCCAGCTGCTGCTGGGTTGTATGTCCTTGGAGACGGCTACACCAGGTGTTCCAGCACTGTCTCCTGTCATGTATTTGTTTTCTGGGTGCAGAAAGGACGAGCAGAATCGAGGTCGCGGGCGTGTCTGCCTCGCCCGGTGTGGACTGGGCCGGTAGGGGGTGGGGCAGCGTCTGAAGTCTGACAGAGTGGGTGGCAGAGGACAGGGTGTGGGCCACTGCTGTGTGCAGGGCGACAGGGCTATGTTTGTAAATCCCTTTTTCCAGTCACCTCTCCAAGGTCCCACCTGTGATCTTTCTTAAAATTATCACCAGTTTCGCTTTTATTATAGGGACAGGTTCTTACTGTCCAGTCCGGGCTGGCCTCAAGCCCGCAGCCATCCTCTTGCCTCAGCCTCCCAGGCGTTAGCGTTACAGGCTTGCATGCCACTGCACCTGCCGCTTTATTTATTTGTTTGTTTAATTTTTTTTAGCACTGTTGCGGGACACGGAGAACGCATTTGTCATGAGGAGCTGGTGCACGGACATGACACATCTAATTTTTGTTTTATGCCCCCATTCTCTGCATCTCTCGGTCCTATTACCAAGTGCAGATTTCCCGATTCCTAGTACGCGTTCTTTATTATGCGCCGTGATTAACACGGGACCCAGCCTACGCGTGAGCGCCTTCCCCCACCAGCTCCAGTTCAGCGCAGTTCTGCGCACAGCCACCAGGTGGCAGCAGCCCCTCCTGGGAGCTGAGCTTCTTGGCCTTTGCCCCTCAGAGGCTGCTGGCTCTGGGTGAGGGCCCAAGTGGAGCTTTCCTGCCTTGGAAAAGAGAAGACTGCCCAGCCAGTGGCAGGCGCCTGTAACCCCAGCCTTAGGAGGCTGAGCAGGAGGATTGCTGCGAGCTCGAGGAAGGCGACCTTCCTGCCTCAGCCTCCTAGCATTACAGGTACGCAGCACCAGGCCAAGCTCTGCATGTCCTTTATCCCAAACAGCGATGACATACAGAAGCGCAGCCCGAGGTGCCCAGGCCTGCCTGCCCACCTGGCTGCTTGTGTGGTGGCAACACCACTGGAGCCTCTTCTCCCGGGCAAGCTCCCCGCTACCCCCTCGGTGTCTGTCTGTCCCTCGGTCGCTGGAACCAGATGAGAGCCCCTTTCCACAGTGACAGCCGGTTTCTCCAATTTTATCATCGCTGTGCGTCATGCTCACCTGTCTTCTGCCAGCAGTGAGGCTTGATGACACTGTTCTGGAGAAACCAGTCATTGAAAACTGGGTGAGGATGCGCTAGAGTGCTTAGTCGTTCTTAGTGATCCTGGCGCCGGGAGGCTGCGGCAGGAGGGTCGCCGTGAGTTCCAGGCCAGCTGGGGCCACGCAGTGAGACCTTATCTCAAAACAAGCAGACAACCCAAAGGAAGGGCTGCCGTGGCCCACGGGAGGCTCAGAGTGCGGGAAGTGGTTGCGGGAGCGGCTTTCAGCTCCCTGCCTGCGCGCTGCCCAGGGCAGCCTCAGGTCTTCCCAAGCCGTCCGCCACCCTGAGCCCTGACGCCCACTGTCCTGGAAGCTGGACCCTTGGTCTCCATCCCAGGCCGCAGGAGCGCACAGGCGCAGCCCTCTCCAGACGTCTGCAGCAAGGCTTGCGGGTTTTTTTTTTTTTTTTTTTTTTTTACTGCAGTTTGGGTTTTTAATGGGTGGGTGAAGAGATGGAAATACAATAAATAGTAGGGGGTTTTTCTTCCTGAAAATAGAATTACAACTATAGGACCAACTTGAGAAAGTGGATCCAAGATTTGGTTGAAATTATTTTCTTTTAATGAGTAAACACTCTGAGGCTTTGGTAGAGAATTTAAATCCTACTTCACTTGCGTCAAATAAGTCCAGTAACCTGTGAAACTAAACGTATGTGAAATAAGAAATATATAGTTTTGTTTCATTTTGTTTTTTTGAGAAGGGGTCATGTGACATAGCCCAGGCTGGCCTTAAATTACCCACCGTCTTCCTGCCTTGGCCTCCCAAGTGCTGGGGTTACAGGCAGGCTGTAACCAAATTCTGCTAAAACTTTTTCTTCAAGACCCTAGATTTCTCACCTCTTCTTAGTATGGCTCTCCCTGGAAAACAAACAATAACTCTGTGTGTGTGCGCGCGTGTGTGTGTGTGTGTGTGTGTGTGCGTGCGTGCGTGTGTGTGTGTGTGTGTTGTGTGCTCCGGGGAGGCAGGAAGAAGAAGCAAATGAGAGAAAGTTTCTAGGTCAAGATGTTGGCAATTAGGATCTTGCTCCTTTCAGAGCCCAAGCGAGAGCTGATAGAACATGGTTGCTTTGGGAAAGTCTGGGATTATCTGTTGTTGTTTAAGCATAAGAACCAACTGTGTATAGCATTGCTGATACTGCCCAATTCGAAGATTAAGACACGAACCAGGGGGCAAAAGATGCATTAATGATGTGTGAAAAGGTATTCAAGGGACAGAGCAGCAGGTTATGCATGGGAGACTGTCCCAAAAGTTAAAAATAGAGCCTGGATTTGTGGGGTATGCTAGCTTCCCCTTTCCAAGTGTTGGGGTCAGGTGGCCCCCTATGTTCTCTTTGGGGGCAGGGGAGGGGCGGCCTCGTGACTCTGGGTCTCGCTAGGTAACAGTGTGACCTTGACCTCGCTCTGCAGCCAGGCTGGCCTCAAACTGGCTGAGAGCCTCTGCCACCGAGTTCGTTATTCCTGGTTTTACAGTGGGCTTCTAAACATTGCCACTGTAAAATATGAATCCGTCCTCTTTTCCAGCTTCAGAAGTTGATTTCCGAGGCACCCAGCGGCTGTGCAAACTCCTGTGCCAGCCAGAGGCTTCCCGCTTGCAGAGGCCTGGCTGGAGGGGGTGCAGGCGGGAGGGTGGCAGCCCTCACTTCATCTGGCGTGCAGCCTCTGCTGTTCCCCCCCGTGCACGTGCACGTGCAGGCCGGGGGAGCAGACCCGGAGTCCTCATCCTCTGGGCCCTGCCTGCTGCATGGGCCTTCTGGGTAGGAGTCCAAGCATGAAACTTGTCGCGGGTGAAGACAGTGCTGCGCGTGAGAGGAGGAAGCTGTCTGACCCAGAGGCTGGCCACGGGGCCTGTGGACCTGGTACTGAGCGGTGACTTCCTTTCTCTGCAGGACCAAGGCTAGCACCTCCTGCGGCGGCGGCACCCATGGTTACAACAACAACTTTAAGAGCATGGAGGTAAAATACTGCTGGCATTTTTAAATATTTATTTTGTTGGAACAGGGTCCTGCTGTGTAACTCAGTCTGGCCCTGAATTCGTGGTGATCCTCCTGCCTCAGCCTCCTGAGTGAGGGGCTTGCATCAGGCCTGTCAGATTGCTGATTTGAAAGGCTCATTGCCTGACAGGTTAAGCAATGTCTAAGCCTCTTGATAATGTGTGAAGAAAGCATATCTCTTTAGAAAATACATTGAAGGGGAGAATAGAAAGCAGGACAGGAAGTGGCAGAGGAGACAGAGAGCTGAAGGAAAGGAAAAGCAAAGCCAAGAAGGGGCACTGGGCCGCCTGGGGGTGCTGGCATCGGCGCACACCTTCAAACTGGGCAGAAGGGCTGGAACCACCGCGGAGACATTGGCAGGCCCAGGAGAAGGGTAACAGACTCAGCCCTGCAAATACCCAGGACCGAGGGTCCCGGGAGAAGCTCTGGTGGCCAGGTAGGTCTGAGGTGGGGGTGCTCGGCATGCTGGGGGCTGTTGGGAGGGAGCTGGAGATGCCGACCTGAGCTACAGGTGCAGTCTCCAGAGGGGAACCCTGAGTCCTAGGAGCTATTTTTATTACTGGTGTATTTCAGATACACATAATAGTCAGGTGCGCCATAGGGAATTTGTCCCTGCACGTGATCTAGCTTGCTTCCGCCTTCCCCTTGCCTCCCTCTCTTCAGCCCCTCTTCTCCTTATTTACAAAGCAATGCAATTTCCATTTTCTCCTCCTCTTCTCTTTTTTCTTGTCCCTTTTTTCCTTTCCCCCTTTCCCACCTCGTTCCCCTTGAACATTTTCTTCCCAGTTTCCAATTTCTATGATACATTTGGTCCTTATTTTCCCTTTCGGATTCTCACACCATATAGACGATGTGGTATTTACACATGTGTCCAATTTATCTCACTTAAGAGTGTGGTCGCAAGGAACACCCATTTACCTGGAAATATCTCAAGCTTATTCTTCTTTATGGCAGAACAGTCCGAATTGCATGTGAAAACCACACCTTCTTTATCCATTCGGTGGTGGACATTTGGGGTGTTGCTGGGATGTAGCTGTTACAGACTGTGTTGCTGTAAACACAGGTGTGCATATATTGCTGTGGTTTGATGCTTTTAATTGTTCTGGGAAGATGCCAAGAAGGGGAAGAGCTGGGTCAAATGGAGCCTTCAGTCTTAGTGTTTTGAGGACTCTCCACGCTGATTTCCACAGTGGCTGCACCAGTCTGCACTCCCACCAACACTGGAGCAGGTTCCTTCTCCCTGCCGCCCCTCCAGCAATTGTCACTGGCTGCTTTCTTGTTGACAGCGTTCTTTCTGGAGTGAGATGGAATCGCAGCATTGTTATGATTTGCACCTCTCAAATGACCAGTGATGTGCAACATTTTTTATATATGTATTTGCCATTTCTGCAAATAAAGACCATCGGGTCTTTAAATTTCTGGGGTCCGATTGTTCTTTATAGGTTCTCCATATTAGTCCTCTCTCCAAGGAGCAGCTGGCAAAAATTTTTCCCACACTGGGTTTCCTCTTCACTCTATTGGTGATCTTTTTTCTGTACAAAAGCCTTTTAATATGATGAGATTTCAGGTGTTGATTCTTTGTGGTATTTCCTGGGTGGTCAGCATTTTGTTCATAAAGTCTTTGCCTATAGTATCTTTAAGAGTTCTATTTTATCAAATTTAGCATTTCTGTTTTAATATGCCCTCACCTTTTATTAAAGAGGCTGTCTTTTTTTTTTGTAGAACCGGGGATTGAACTCAGGCCCTTGTGCTTGCCATGGAAGCACTTATTCTACTGAGCCATCTCCCCAGCCCTATAAAGAGGCTATCTTTTCCCATTAAAGATATTTGGCTCCTTTTTCCAGGAGGTGTTTGGAACTCTCTCTGCACCTTCTGTTGTGCTCTGTTGATCCTCAGGTCTGTTTTGGGGGCCAGTGCCATGCTGTTTTTATCATAGTAGTTTTGTGGCATAATTTTGAGTCTGGGATGGTGATGCTCCCTGACTTGCCTTTGCTCCACAAAATTGCCTTTGATATTCTAGGTCTTTTCTGGTTCCAAATGAATTTTTGGGTTGTTTTCTGTAATTCTGTGAGATATGCTACTGGTATTTTGATTAGAACTGCATTAAATCTGCATAACGATTTTGGAAATATGACCATTTTCACTGTATTGATTTCTCCTACCCAAGAACAGGGGATATCTTTCCATTTTCTTTCTTTCTTTTCATTTATGTATTTGGTACAGGGTCTCACTATGCAGCTTGGGTTTGTGGTGATCCTCCTGTTGTCAGCCTCCCCAGTGCTGGGATTACAAGCATGTGCCACCACGCCTGGACTCGGTCACCAGCTCAGTGTGCCCCAGAGGCAGGGCCAGTGAGGCATGCAGCACCAGGGATAGAACCCTGGTCCCTGTGCTTCCCAACGCAGGTGCTTAGGCTACTGAGCCTTCTTGCCAGCCCTTATCTTTCCATTTTCTGATGTCCTCTTCAAGTCTCCTTTTTGACAGTACTGTAGTTTTCAATGTAGATGTCTTTTACTTTCTTCGTTAGAGTGATTCCTAGGTATTTCATCTCTTTTTTTGGCTGCCATTTTATGGAAGGTGTTATCTCCTTGATTTCTCTTTCAATGAATTTGTTATCTGTGTGTAGGAATGGTATTGGTTTTTGAGTGCTGAGTTTATATCCAGCTGGGCTACTAAATTTAGGTATTAAACCTGTAAGTCTTTTTGTGAAGCTTCTGAGGTCTTCTACATAGAGAATCATGCATCCATAAAAATGATAATTTAACTTCTACCTTTCCTATCTTCTTTCCTTTTATTTCTTTGTCTTTTCTAATTTCTCTGGCTAAGGATTCCAGAACTATATTGAATAAAAGTAGTGATGATGGACATCCTTGTCTTGTTCCTGATTTCAGAGTGAAAGCTTTCAGCTTTTGTCCATTTAGTCTGATGTTGGCTGTTGATTTGTCATAGATGGCTTTTTGTCAGACAAAATGAAAAGAATCGATTCCAAATTTCTATAGGGTTTTTATCATGAATGGATGTTGGACTTTGTCAAATACATTTTCTGCATCTGTTGAGGTGATCATAGTGTTTCTGTCCTTTGTGTGTCTTTCTAGGTCAAGTAATTTTTTTTTCCTGTATTTAGGGAAGGGTCTATGGGGTGTTCAGGTTCTCACTACTAGATGGGACTCATAGTGATCCGCCTGTTTACTGCCTCCCAAGAGCTGGGATTACAGGTGTGTGTCACCATGCCCAGTCTCAGTTGCCACCTCAGCATGCCTGGGGTGGGCCTAGCATAGCAGGCCCAGGGATTGAACCCCAGGGCCTTTTGTCTGCTTAAGCAGGCACTTTAATCTGCTGAGCTATTTAGCTGGCTCCTTGGTGTGTCAGTGTGGCATATTACATTTATTAATTTGCATATGTTGAAACATCTCTGCATCCCTGGAATGAATCCTACATGGTCATGGTGTATAATCTTCTTGGTGTTTGTCAATATCTTATTAAGGATTTTTACATCTGTGTTCATTAGGGAGATTAACCCATAGTTCTCTTTTTTGGTTGGATCTTTCTTTGCTTTTCATATCAGGGTAATGCTTGCTTCCAGGAATGAATTTGCGAGTACTGCTTCCTTTTTTATTTCATTAAAGAGTTTGAGAAGTCATGGTATTAGATCTTCTCTAAATTTCATGTAGAATTCAGCAGTGACTCCATCGTATAATGGATGGCAGTGAATCCAGCTTATAATCCAACTTATGATATAAGTTTGTAATTATATCTTGAGGTTTTTTGTTGTTGTTGTTGTTGTTGTTTTGTTTTGTATTTTGGCAGAACCAGGGGTTGAACTCAGGCCCTTGCGCTTATCAGGCAAGTGCTTATTCTACTGAGCCATCTCCCTGGTCCCTTCAGTTTCATTGACTGATACTGGCTTATTAAGAATTTTTATATCTTCTTGATTCAGCTTTAGTGATTGTACATATGTAGGAATATGCCCTTTTTTTTCCTGTGTTTTTAATCTTACTAGAATAGAAGTTCCTAAAGTAGGTATTGTTGCTTTTCTGGATTTCTGTAGGATCTGTTGTGATTTTATCCTTTTTATTCCTAATTGCTTGAATTAGAGTATCTTTTTCCCTCCTTTTGGGAAGGGTTGGTAAGGGTTTGTCAATTTCACTTACTATTTCTATGAACCTACTCTCCATTTTATTCTTTTTTTAAAAAAATGTTATGTATTGGGTGCAGGATCTCACTATGCAGTTTGGACTCGTAGTGATCCTCTTGTTTTCAGCCTCCCCAGCACTGGGATTATGAACATGTGCCACCACACCCAGTGAGGCTCAGGGAGCCTGGGGGTAGGACTGGAGCCGCAGCAGCATGTGGTGCTATTGAACCCCAGCCCTTGTACTTGCCTCAGCAGGAGCTTAGTCCACTTAGTCCGCTGAGCTGTCTCGCTGGCCCTTTAGTCTTTTAAAAATAGGTTTTCAAGGGCCAACCAAATAGCTCAGTGGATTAAAGCACCTGCAAGCAGGCACAGGGGCCAGGGGTTGGATCCCTGGGGCCTGCCACGCCAGCCCTGCCGCTGGGGCGCACTGAGGCTGTAATTGAGACTGGGCGTGGTGGCATGCACTTGTAATCCCAGCTCTTGGGAGGCTGTAAAAAGGAGGATCACTATGAGTCTGATCTAGACCCTGAACACCCTGTAGACCCTTCCCTAAAATACCAATAAATAAATAAATAAATAAATAAAAAGATAGACTTTCAATATGCAGTTCAGGCTGGTGTGTACCACTACTCCCGTGATTCATTCATTTTTTATATTGTTTTCTTAGTCTGTATTGCATTAATTTCTGCTCCGATCTTTGTAAGTTCCTCCCTCATGATGTTGGGGCTTGAGTTGCTCTTTTCTAGAAGACTGGGGTTCAATATTACTTTGTTTAGTTGAGTTTGATCTATTTTTTCTGACATAGGAATATACTACTATACATGCTTTGAAAGACGGCTTTCCTTGTAGCCCATCAGTTCTGGTATATTGTGTTGGCATTATTATTATTTCATTACAGAGACTGTCCAAGTTCTTCCTTAATACCATCTGGGATCCACTGGTTGTTCAGGAGTGTGTTATTTCATTTCCATGTGTTCATGCAGTTCTTGTGTGGTGGTTTGGTTTTTTTTTTTGCTATTGATTTTCAGTGTTATTGCACTATGGTCTGATAATACGTAGAGGATAATTTCACTTTCTCTTCATTTGCATGTGCATGTTCTATAAGGTAATAATACATGGTCTAATTCAGAAAAGGTCTTCTGGGCCACTGAGAAGAGTGTGTCCTATCATGTTATGGGCTGGAACATTCTGTAGACATCTAACTCTATGTTTTGTTCAGTTCTGGTATTTCTTTGTTAATTTTTTGTCTAGTTGATCTAGTTATTTGTGACAGTGGGGTACTAAGTTCCTCCGGTGCAACTGTGTTAGTGCCTATTTGATTTTCACCTCTGTTAATGTTTGTTTTATATAGTGGGATATGCTAGTATTTAGAGTTTTAGCTCACCTTGTAGCCCAGACTGGCCTCCGACTCACAGCAATCGTGTTGCCTCAGCCTGCTGAGAGCTGGGGTTACAGATGTGCACCACTGTGCCCCGCAAGTTTTAAGATGATTGTGCAGGGTGTTATCAATCTGGACTGGGGTTTGTTTTCTTTTAGGGGTTGAAATTTGTCCCTCCAACTCTCTTCGACTTGAGGGTTTGTGTTGAGAATTCTGCTATGATTCTGATGGATGTTCTTTTATATTTGTGTCTTTTTCTCTTACAGTTTTTAATAATTTGTTTTTCTGTTGAATTTATGGAATATTGACTTTATATGCCTTGCTGTAGTTTTTTCCAATTCTGGGTAATTGGAGCTCTAAATACCTCATTTACTGTGTGTCAAGTTCTTTTTTTTTTTTTTTTTTTTTTGCTTGAGAAGTTTTCAGCCACTGGAATAATTTTTTTTTTTTTAATGTCATGTGCACTATCTCCTGCTTTTCATTTATTCCTATTAATCTTATACTATTCTTCTTTGCATCACTGAGTGGCTGTTGGATGGATATTTGTGGTCTCTTGCTATTTTTTTTAAATGTATTTAGTACGGGGTCTCCAGGGTCTCACCACACACATCACACGCATCATGGTCCTCCTGTTTTCAGCCTCCCAAGTGCTGGGATGACAGCCAGATGCCCAGTCTCAATTGCTGTCTCAGCAGGCCACAGGGCTGGGGCCCCCATGGCAGGCTGTCCCTTGCTACTTTTAAGAAATCTTTCTTTAGATGAATACTAACTGTGATCCTGTCTTCTCTGTCTGACTCTCTGTCCTCACATGGGCTCACTTGGCTGCATAGACTTTCAGCGGAATTTTCAGTCTCCCGCATCTCTGTTTGAAAATGTCTCACGGATCCCACTTCTGACCTGTGCTGGGCGAGGCCCTCCCGCAGAGGCTGCCTCTCTGCTGCTCACACGCCCTCATCTTCCAGGATCTCCTCAGAAACTATTTACCAGGCACGGACCTTGGTGAGATCCTTAGAGATGCAGTGTGGTAACGTTCAGGCGCCAGATGTGGACGCTGCTCTCTGGAGGTGTGGAGAAAAGGAGCCACTGGGAGAGAGCTGGTGCAGGGGCTGTGGCGGGGAGGAGCGAAAAGCAAGAGCCCGAGGAGAAGAAAAACTCCTGAGAAGCCCGTGAAGGAGGTGCCCAGAGGCTGCCCCAGGCCGAGCGTCCTGCTTTCCGCAGTCTCACTGTCTGATCTAGTTCCATTTAGTGCACACCCATACCCACAAAGCCACACCCACACCCACACACTCACAGCCACATAGCCACACACCCACACACCCACACAGGCGCACACACAGGAGCACATATGTGTCGCACACTCCCTTCCTAACAGAAGAATGTAGATGAGGCTCTTCCTGAACACGCTGCCTCTTCCCACTGTCAGGGCGGGTTCTACCTTTTTGTAAATATCTGGAACTTCTCTGGAAACACATTCTTCTGTTAGTGTGCTGTATCACAGTGCAGTTCACAAGTGCCAAAAACCCCCCATGCCTGCAGTTCATTAGTAGTTATCTTAGAGAAATAAAAATTATGTGAGCTTGTAAGTAAAAAAGAATGCTTCTCTATGTCTGATACTTCTACTTGATTACAATCTTAAATAATTAGGCTTGGGGCCAGGGAGATGGCTCAGTGGAATAAGTGCTTTCCTGGCAAGTGCAAGGGCCTGAGTTCAATCCCTGGTTCCACAAAAAAAAAAGTATAAAGTGAGCATTAATTGATTAGAAATCAAAAGACTCAGGTCTCAGCCAGGTGTGGCACTGCGTGCCTATAATCTCAGAACTCAGGAGCCTGAGGTGGGGGACTGCCATAAGTTCAAGGCCCATCTGGGCCACATAGTGAGTTTAGAGCCCTTTGTCCTGAGCCCCTGTCGGGGAGAGGGGGAAAAAGCTACAACAAAAATTTCGGTCTCTTTACCAAACGCTGTGCAAAACATCTTTGAGCAATGGAATGGCCAGTAAGGCAAGGGCGGGTGGCGCTATTCAGAGACTCACAGGTGCGTTCTATCCAGATGTGCCAGAGTGAGGCTGGTGCGCTCCGTCTGCTCTTTCATGTCCCCCTAGAAAATGAAGCAGCTGGAGATAGAAATGGACACAGTATGTTGTATTTGATTGGCATTGCGAAGTCACGGGGGAGGGATTTAGTTTTTTGCTTGTTTCTCTTTTTTGTGCAGAGTCTTACTACACAGCTCCAGCTTGTAGTGATCCTCCTGTTTTCAGCTTTTCTAGTGCTGGGATTACAGGCGTGCGCCATCACACCCAGACTCAATCACTGGCTCAACACACCAGGATTGGGGCCGGGGACAGGGCTGGGCCCAGCATGGCATGTGGTCCCAGGGATCTGACCCCAGCCCCTGGACTTGCCAAAGCAGGCACTTAGTCCACTGAGCTATGTCACCAGCCCTAAAGGATTTAAAAATAATTTTCAAATCTGAAGAGAAATCCTTATCCTAGGTGTAGTGGGACAGGTCTCTAATCCCAGCACTTGGGAGGCTGAGGCAGGAGGACTGCTGTGATTTTGAGGCCAGCCTGGGCTACAAAGTAAGTTTAAGGCCAGCCTGAGCTACATAGTGAAATGCTGTCTTAAAAACAAACAAAACAAAATAAAAAACTGAAACTAAAACAAAACAATAAAAAATCCTCATAAATGTCTAAGGTCTAAGACACTGACAGGAGAGTTGTCACTGGAGATAACTTTGTACTTGTCTCCTCTCCACATACCTGTGGGTGTAGGTAGCTGCCTATGAATAGTAATATGACCATTTCTCCTAGGCCATGTTCTTGGCTCATGGATCCAGTTTTAAAGAGAAAATGGAAGTTGAACCATTTGAAAATATTGAACTCTATAATCTAATGTGTGGTAAGTATAGACGAATACATTCACAAATGAAGGCAGATAGTTTTCAAGAGTGAATTCTTTTCACTTTACTAGAAATGATAAGCTTTAGATTTTTAGAAAAGCAAGTTTTTCTATTCATAGCTAAATGATAATTTAAGAAAATTTAGAAAAACCTTAAACTTCTGACTTTTCAAGCTAGGATAAACATGGCTAAAAACACAAGGTTTTTGTTAGTTTGTTTGTTTTTTGAGATGGAGTTTTGCCATGTAGCTGAGGCGAGGCTTGAACTCATGGCAACCTTCCTGCTTCAGCCTCCTCAGTGCTGGGATTATAGTTGTGCACACCACATGTGGCAGAACCAGTGTATGCTTAACTGAGGTGATCATGGAAGCAACGAAGCTCTCGGGGGAGCAGAGGGGATGCATGGCAGTTCCGGTGGCTGGTCTGTGGGGACTCTCCAAAGTGGACGGCTCACATGTGGAGATCGCCCCAAAAGTCAGGGAGCTGACTGGCTTCTGCAGTCAGTGCTGGAGTGCGTTACAGTAGGGCTTAGGAGAGGAACATGAGAGTAGGGTTGTTTCTGTTTCCTATGTGACAGCTGTTGCCTTTTAAATTTATTTTTTTTGAGACAGAGTCTCACGCTGTAGCTCAGGTTGGCCTTAAACTAGCTTATGGAGCCCAGGCTGGCCTCAAACTGAGAGAGACCCTCCTGCCTCAGCCTCTTCAGTGATGGCCTTGCAGGCACGTGCCACACACCCGGCTGCTGCCTTCTAATTTAATGCTGTTTTGATCGTACTTCTTTTCAACCAGATCTCCTCCGCATTCAGCCCGCACCAAACAATGGCACCCACGGTAGCCTGAACCATCTTCTGAAGGTGCCTTTCTACGAGCCGTCCCATCCAGAGGAAGTGACCAAGCTGTCTGCTTGTGGCTTTACTGCCTCTGTGCCCACAGACAACCTGCACTGCTCCTGCCCTCAGCTAGAGGTGAGGAGCACCTTTACGCGTCCACCAGAACGTGAGGCGGTGAGCGAGTTTCTCCGAGGGCAGCTGTCCGTCAGGGCTGTGTCCCGGCTGGGGCACTTACTGCGGGAACATACATGGCTTGGCACGCTGTGGTGGTACCCTGCTGTAGTCCCAGCACTGGGGAGGCTGAGGCAGGAGGATTGCTGCAAGTTTGAGGCCAGCCTTGATTACAAAGTGAGCTCAAGGCCAGCCTCCACTGCATAGCAAGACTGTCTCAAAAAGACCAAAAGAGAGAGAGATAGAGATAGAGAGAGAGAGAGAGAGAGAGAGAGAGAGAGAGAGAGAGAGAGAGAGGCATGGTTTTTTTGAGCTTTATCTGGAAGTGGAGATTATATTATCTATACTGTAAGATAAGTGCATGAATATAATTTGTACATTGGGAAGTACAGTTTGAGAAAGAACTATGCATTCCATTGTGAGCTAATTGTTCTTAGCAATTCAAAATATGAACGTTGGAGCTCTCTTTGATTGCCCTCATAAACTAATCCCCTTACCCTTTAAAAATCAGACAGCTGGCCCTGCGCCACCATTACGGGAGGGTGAGGAGACTGGAGCCTGGTGAGGCTGGGCTGGCACTGAGGGTCCTCCTGGGTAGTGGTGAAGGATCGTTATCAGGCATATCTGTTTGAGCAGCAGTCGACCCTGAGCAGATCTTTCTAGTACATCAGGCCCTGGGCAGAGTTCAGACGTAGGGCTTCAGATTCAGGGTGCTCTGAACAAAGTCCACTTCCAGTGGGAGGATCCCTAGAGCAAGAGTAAGCACAGGAGTTGAAAAGTACAGGGGGCAGCGGCACCGTGAGAATCAGAGCACCCTGGGGGCTTTAGGATGGCACAATGAAACTGGAGCCCAGTTATCAGAAGACCAGGAAACTAGAGGGACTGTCAGCCACATTTGATGCCAAGTTGAACAGGTGATTGTAAAGCTCAGTTACCACCTGCTCCAGAAGGTAAAAATGCTTTCTCATTGGGAAGGATTGGCCCTGGCTTCACACACTTTCATCTTCAAAATAACCTTACATGCAGGTGTAAATAAGTTTTCAACCAAAAGAGATTTTTAAGGGAGAAAAGTCTAGTAAAACTTCTCAAAAATGGTAAATCCCCAGCAAAGATCAGAGTAGGGTTGTTGTGAGGTTCCTACATACCTTCCACATAACCCCCTTGGCTTTCTGCCTGCTACTCCATGGGCTCACTGGGACTGCAGTAAAAAATAAGAATAAACAAGGGCTTTTATTTCACATTTAAGAGACAAAGGAGGACTCAGAGAAATAAGTTAAGTTGCCCAAGGTTATAGAAGCTTGGTCGACAGACTGCAAGCCCAGGGTTCTTCCCAGTAAGGAATGCCTCTGTCCGCTTAGCATGGTCCCACACACAGCGCCCTCGTCAGGTGAGGGCGGATGGAAATGCACTCTCGGCTCTGGCCTCTGCTCCCTAGCAGAGCTTGGGGAATGGCGTGCACACCCAAGCGTCGGGAAGCACTGAGACGTGGCTGTCTGTCTGTGCTGCTTTCCCACACTTGCAGCAACATCCCCGACCCCTCCAACTTAGAGAGGTGGGGGCTGCTTGGCTCGCAGCCTTAGGGGACCCGTCTGTCGTGGCTTTGTGCCAAGGTAGAGGCAGCATGGTGGGAGGGCGCAGGTGAGGAAGTCTGCTCACGCCATGGTGGCTAGGAAGCGAGGGAGGGGGCCAGGGACAAGAGCCCAGACCTCCAGGCCACACCCCCGGGGTCCACCTCCTCGAGGCCCCTGTCACCTGGCAGCACATATAACTACTGAACTCATCAGTGGATGAATCTACTGGTGAACAAAGCACTCCCGTGATCCAATCTCTTTCCAAAACATGTGTTGCAGGAGACATTTTAGATGTAAACCAGAACAGACCTCTGGCCCACATGGGCCCATCTCATCTCATTATGCAAAATGCTTTTAATTCATTTCTAAGAACTGCCAAATTCTTAACCATTCCAACACTACTAAGTGGCCAAGTTCAAAGTCTCTTCTGAGATTCAGGCCAACTTTTAGATGTAAGCGCCTATAAAAATCAAGAAGAGAGTTATAATGGCTAGGATAAAAGTTCCTATTCCAAAGGAGAGACATAGAAAGAGACAGGAACGGAACCAAAGCAGGACCAAAGCCCTGGAGGGCAAACATTAAATCGTGTAGTTCCATGTCCAGGACCTGAGCCAGGATGCAGTGAGATTAAACTTCAAAGGATTGGGCTGGGGAGATAGCTCAGCAGTACAGGTGCCTACCTGGCAAGCACATGGTTCTGAGTTTGATCCCCAGTACCCCCCACCAAAAAAAATCAAAGGGCTTTGACAGCTTCACCCTATGACCTTGCTAGTTCTGACCCACCTAGCCTCTCGCTTGGGCTGTCTCCTCTTGCTGCCTGAAACTTTCTCTGGCCGATGTTCTGCATCCCTGGCCTCTCTGTTCCGAGGTCTCCACAGGCCTCTCAGCTTCACTCTCACAGCTGCATTCACTGCCCTCTCAGAGGGGCACACTGGCTGGGCTGCCAGGGCTGCTTCAGAAGTCTTGATGCCTAATGAATGCCAAATCTCTTCTCAAGTGAAAGGCTTATCCTTTTGCATCTGTAAGCCTGTGATGGATGTGGTCTTCCTGATTCTTAGGTGCCTTCAAGCCATTTTTCCTATTATCTTGGTGGAAAGTACTTGGCTTCTTTTTGATGCTAATCTTTTCAGCAGCCATGGTGTCAGTCCTCTGCCCCAAATATGCAGGCATGTGCTTTTTTCTGGGCAGTCTTTGTATCATTTGG
>NW_004524610.1:14701644-14706268 GCF_000260255.1 Octodon degus
GGAACCAAAGCAGGACCAAAGCCCTGGAGGGCAAACATTAAATCGTGTAGTTCCATGTCCAGGACCTGAGCCAGGATGCAGTGAGATTAAACTTCAAAGGATTGGGCTGGGGAGATAGCTCAGCAGTACAGGTGCCTACCTGGCAAGCGCATGGTTCTGAGTTTGATCCCCAGTACCCCCCACCAAAAAAAATCAAAGGGCTTTGACAGCTTCACCCTGTGACCTTGCTAGTTCCGACCCACCTAGCCTCTCGCTTGGGCTGTCTCCTCTTGCTGCCTGGAACTTTCTCTGGCCGATGTTCTGCATCCCTGGCCTCTCTGTTCCGGGGTCTCCACAGGCCTCTCAGCTTTGCTCTCACAGCTGCATTCCCTGCCCTCTCAGAGGGACACACTGGCTGGGCTGCCGGGGCTGCTTCGGAAGTCATAATGCCTAACTCCATACCCAAATGAACTCTGCACATTTGAAAAACCAGCACCATGTAGATGACACCAAGATCTGCTGTCAAGGATACCAGCAGCTGTGACCCTCTGGCTGTGGCTGCAGTGGCCTCTGAATACCTGAGTGGCTGGGCCTGGTAGTGGTGAAATGAATGCCAAATCTCTTCTCAAGTGAAAGGCTTATCTTTTTGCATCTGTAAGCCTGTGATGGATGTGGTCTTCCTGATTCTTAGGTGCCTTCAAGCCATTTTTCCTATTATCTTGGTGGAAAGTACTCGGCTTCTTTTTGATGCTAATTTTTTCAGTAGCCATGGTGTCAGTCCTCTGCCCCAAATATGCAGGCATGTGCTTTTTTTCTGGGCAGTCTTTGTATCATTTGGGTCTACATTTTGCTCCTGACTCTCGCTGTAGAGCTAGCTAAATCTAGCCATCAGTACCCATGCCACAACCTGAACACTGAGCTGTCTCGAAATTTTCTGCACCAGATTAGTCTTTTGCCTTTAAGTTTAGTCTACACAAAGCCTTAAGACATGGGTAAATTGTAGACAGACTTTCTGCCAGAATTGTAACACAAACTGCATCTAATCCAAATTTTAATGAAATCCTTATTCTCAACTAAAACTTTATGAGCCTGGCTTTTACTGTGCATATTCCTATCAGTATTCTGATTTTCTAACCTCTGACTAGAATCTCCCCTCAATCTCTGCTTACTTTGCCTATAGCATTGTCAGTCTTATTTAACCACTGTCTCCAGATTCCTCTCACAAACCATTTTTAAAGGCGTCTGGCCCATGTGCTCAGGGGCAGCCGCAGGGACAACCCACTCCTGGTACCACTTTTCTGTAAGAGTCACTTTCTTAACACTGGGGCAAAGCACTTAACACCAACAGTTTAAAGGAGGAGAGGTCTGTTGGTTCGCAGCGATGCTGGGCTCAGCACATGCTGTAGTCTCTGAGGCAGAAGGAACATGGCAACAGTTCATGAGGGTGGAGAACGGGTCTTACCATGGAAGCCCAGAAACAGAGCACAGAAGAGGAGTTGGGGACAAGAATCCACCCATCCAATCAAGACTTGAGTGACCCATACCACCCGCCAAAGGTCCCTCCTGTCGGCATGACTCAGTCACCTTCCAAACATGTGAGACTTTAGGAAACATTTTCAGTTTAAGCATAGCACTGTCCTTGGTCAGAATGCTTTGCCTTATTTTTAATTCTGTCTTTGCAAACTCTTGCACAAAAGAAGGAGGAGAACAGCACCGTTTCTATATTTCTATATTGCCGAGTAGTGACAGAATAAAATTTAAACTGAAATTAGTCCGGTTTCTGTGTTCAGATCTAAAAGTTTGTCCTGATCCTGAGAGGAGACTTTGGACCTGATACTTTTCAGCAATGTTGGAGCTGTTAAGACTTTTGTGACTCTTGTGGCAAAACAAGTCATGGGATTAGTGCAGAAGTAATCTTAATTATGCATTAATGTGCATTATTACTTTGGCTTACTGTCTCTCCCCTTATTATCTTACAGGGTGCTAAACTAGAGCATGCGAATCAGATGCTAAATCTCACCGAAGAAGAAAGTAAGTTGGTAGAAAATACATTCGATATTTATAATTCATATGAGACACTCTTGCCCTTTTGCAGTTTTCTAAAATAAGCTCACAGAGGCTCTTGAACTTAAGGATTTTATGGCCAAAGTACTAGAGGAAAAATCCCACAGCTCTAGTAACCAGGAGTAGAAAGCCCAAGGGGAGCTACAGCCACCCAAGAACATGGCAGATCCCTTGAAATGGCGTGTCCCTCTACAGTTCTAAGATGTGACAGAGAAAACTACCTGGGCTTGGGCTCTGTCTACCCTGCTGCTTCCGGGCTGTCAGTCTGTGACAAGCCAGGCAACCTTGTTTCCCCCGGGCTTCTTAACTGTACCACCTTCATGTAGTTGGTACATGAAGTTGGTACAGTTGTAAAATTACAAAGTTAACCCATAGACAGAATTTACAACAGTCCCTATCTTGTAGCAATGTAGTTTTTCCTGTCATTTCTTAAGTATTCTTTGATTAAACTCACTATGCCAGCTTCATAACTTATAAAGTAGAAATCCAGTTATCCCTTGGTGTCCATGGAAGATTTGATCTCAAGACCTCTGGAGAAAACTAAAATCTGAGGATGCTCAAGTCCCCTGTATAAAATGGAGTAGCGCTCGACCATAACTCATGCGCATCTTCCCATGGCTATTAAATTACCATTTGTGCCTGCTACAGACGCAGTCTAAAATATATATGGATATATTTCTAACCTGTAGTCAGTTGGAACCATATAAGGGTACGCAAGTAAAAATAAGCACAATTGAACATTGTCATCATCTGTTCAGGCTGCTGTATCACCAGAAACAAGGTGATTTATAAATAACAGAAAATTATTTCTCACAGTTCTGGAGACCAAGAAATTCAAGATCAAGTTGCTAGTAGCCTCGGTGTCTGGCCAGGACCTACTTCCTCCGAACCACCTTCTCCCTCCCCTCACACGACAGAGGGGACTTGGCTTCCCAATGGGGCCTTTTTTATGAGGCTCTAATCTCATCAATGGAGGCTCCACTTTAGGATCTAAATTACTCCCCCAAACTCGCATCTGAATTCCATTGACTTGAGGTGTATAGATTCAGCATGAGTTCGGGAGGACTACAACATTCCGACCATAGAAAGCATCACCTTTATAAAGTGCCGGCATCTTCGCATGATGATTACTAATGTACACCGTCTTTGTTATGAAATAGGCCCCACTGACCTCTAAGGCTTTGTCTCTTCAGGTGTATCTGTGAGTTCTTAAACATGGAGAGCCAGAGACAGCGGGTTTCAGATATTTGCTGAGCCCCTGGCTTGGCCAGATTACTTATCTAGGCTTAGTTTTGTCATCGGTACAACTCGACATAACATATAACTAGAGCTTCTGACAATATATGTCCTCCAAGAGTGGTGAACTCTATGTCTACAAGCACCTGCTCATTTCACAAGTATTTCTTTATTTTGTGTTACTCTGATTTTAGTAACAGCAACAACAAAAGCCAACCTGCCGTTTGGGAGGCCCAGGGTCTTACAGGAGAAACAGGACCACTGTCTCCTGTACCACAGAGAGTACATCAGTGGGTTTGCCAAAGCGCTGATGATGCCCCTGTGGAGCTCATACACGGTCCTCAAGCCGGTAAGTCCCCGAGTCCATGGGCCCTGGAAGGCTGGGCTAAAACATGTGCTTCCTTCGCGTGCTAAGGCTTGAATTTTGTTAGGCTGCACAGATCACAGTGGGAATTGGCTTACTTGAGGCTCCTAAGAAAATGTTCCAGGTGTTACATGAAGGATTTTATATGTGCTTTGTAGGTGCAAAAGAGGAATACACTGTGCTTTGCTTAGAAAAATTAGAAGATTTTCGTAGGCCAGTTTGCTTTGCTTTCCAGTTTGGGAAGCAAGTAGAAAAGACCAGGCCAAACAGAAACAACAGGAAGAACAGGAAATTCAGAGGTACCCTGCTGGGTATTCTTCAAGGATGTGGTGGGTGTCTCAACGCTGATGTCACTAGGCTATAAAAGGCCTTCTGTTTGTTTGTTACCTAAATATTTTATAATCTGCTGTGTGCTGTGTAAGGCACAAGAAACACAATACCAGTAGATACAACTATTCCCTGAAGGACCTGGCACTCTAAGTTGAGCTCTTACAAAAAAAAAAAAAAAAAAAAAAAAATTGGTTGTTACAGATGTCACAGACTAGGATCAGGCCAGATAGCTCAGCGTACTAAAGCACCTGCTTAGGCAAAATGCAGCAGCCGAGGTTCAATCCCCTGTGTGCTATGCCGGCCCCGGCTCCTGCGGGTGCACTGAAAAGTCAATGGAGACTGGGTATGGTGATGCACTCCTGTAATCCCAGCACTTGGGAGGCTAGAAACAGGAAAATCACTAAGAGTCTGATCTACGTAGTGAGACCCTGTAGACCCTGTACTAAATACATTAAAAAACAAAACAAAAAAAAAAATCAAATGTCACAGTCTCTCCAGATAGAGCTTGAAAACCCATTAACTTAATTCCTCTCCTTTTACTATCTGGCAAATTTGATTTCCCTCACTGGTGCCGGGACAATTGGCAATTCATCAAGGGAAAAGTTTCATATCCCTACCTCACACCATACACTAAATTTAATTGGTGATGTG
>NW_004524610.1:14706941-14711307 GCF_000260255.1 Octodon degus
AAAAGAAAAGAAAAAAGAAAAAAGAAAACAAACAAAAAAAGAACAAAGATATGGATCAAGTACTATGCCCTCATGAGCATTCAGGAAAATGGACCCTGAAGTTCCGCGCATGCCAGAAAACAGCGCGAGCACCTCTGCAGGGCTGGGGTTTTCTGCACTGTGCCCTGCACATCTGCCTGCCCTACAGGGCTTACTGAACGGAGGGGAATTCACTGAATGGAATTAATCCCAGCTAGTTATTTAAAAAAACCTGAAGACAAATCTGTGCTGCCAACCAGAAGGGGAAACAAGTAATCAAGAAGCTCTTTCGGTGAGAAAAATCATAATATTTTAGGTCCAGAAACCGAGGGCAGACTCTGGCTCTTACTGCTCTTGATAGGGGGAGGTAATTAGTTGTATCCGGTTTATCTACTCACTTTGTTCCAATTCAAGAACTCTGGAGGAACATGCGCATATTTTCCCACTCCTAAGTAAAGCTGTGTGTGTTTTGAATGGCAGCTCTGCCGCTCACAATGGCTTGGTTGTGGTCAGTGGTGAGAGAACTAGTGTCATTTGCTTCCCAATCTGGGCAAATATTTTACAGTGTCCTGGGTTTGTGTGTGCGGCTCCTGGCAACATTACTTTCCTTGGATATACTTTAATCTCAGTGTTCAGTTGCTTCTGATTTGCTTCAACATCCTTAAATTAATTTCTTTTTCTTTTTCTTTTTTTTTTTTTTTTTTTAAAGGGGACATAGTAAAGCCTCATTATTCAAGTCTGTTTTGTGAAATCCAGACAGATACTAGGGATTGTGTGGAGTTAAAGGGAAAGTTTATGTTTTTAAATATTCTCCTCTGCTGTCTTGCATTCCTGAATTTCTATGAGCTCTGGCAGAAACCAAAGTCAGATTTTTAAGTGGGTTTGGACTCCAAGGTCGTACAATTGTTCTTTGTTATTGTTTAAAAACTGGCTTCTGTGTTACCAACAGACCCGGCCCTTTCTCCACTCCCCAGAACTTCTCTTGGCTTTCTCCCTTCCTCACAGCAGGACAGAATTCCAGCAATTGTCTGCTTTCTAATTCAGAAATTACTCCGTTCATGTGTTGTGGTCCAAGAAAATTACATACAAGGATATTTTGAGAGTCACATAAAAATGTTGTAAATCAGCTCTGTGTTTGAAAAGTCAGACTAAAAATAAGCATGTCTTGGAGCATGGGTCCCCTTGGTCTGTGCTCTACGTTTTACAGGTTTTGGTTTTGCTGGGGGTTCATTGAGTTTTCTGATTTCTGTTGTTATATCAGAAGAATTCTGGGCAAGTAGCTGCAACTGGAAATGATGCTGAACAGCCACAGCTTCAGGATGGTTGAGCTCCTCAAGCTGGACTAGGCCTGTTCAGTAGAAAGATGTGAATAAGTTTTTCAGTTCTAGAAGAAAAATTGAAAATAAGTACCAGAATTGTAATTCTTCTTAGGACTGGAGAGATAGCTCAGCGGAGGCTTCCCTATATATAACATATACATCATTGCATATATAATGCATATGTGTGTGTTTCCCATGTCACTGAATTGCTGAATTTTGGGGAGTGTTTCTCTCTTGCTGTGTAGCCCAGGCTGCCCTGAACTCAGTGATCCTCAGCTTCGGCCTCCTGAGTGCTGAGATTGCCCGTGTGTGCCACCACGCCCGCCCCATGGCACATCGGCTGTGTTGTGCCCTGGGTTCTTTACTGCACTCCTGTCTCTGGCTTACTTTTTGTTACTGGGGATGGAACTCAGGACCTTGCACTTGCCAGGCAGGTTCTTATGCCACTGAGCTATGTTGCTGGCCCCTGTCTCTGGTGTTAACACTAGAGAGTAAATACTCAGTCTAGCCTCTTCTATAGCCACTAAACCTCTCCTCTTGTTCCCACTCCCGTGTGATTCTGTCCTTAGAAGGCACCCATTGTCCTCTTTTGAGCCTCTCTGGTAGGACCTGAGTTCCCTCTGCTTTTCCCAGTCTCAGGGTCTTGGTGGTCAGTGTTAACTGGCCTGTGTGGTCAGGTTACTGCTTGCTCATCGGCGTTTTAACTTCCGAGTATTTCTTTTCATCTCTTAAGTGTCTTCAGTATTACTATTATCTCGTGGGATTTTAGAAAGGACCAGAGATAAAGGTCTGTGTCCAGTCACGTGGAGAAGTGTCCTTCATCACCGTGCCTCAGAGACAGCCTTCCAGCTGGGGCACCGTGGTAGCCCGCAGCACACACACACTGCTTGGTTCTCCCTGAGCTTCCCCTCTCCGAAGCTCCCGCTGCCTGTGGGCCTCAGCGTGCTGCTCTCCTACCTACAACTGTAGCAAAGAACACATTACTCTTCCCTTTGGTGATTGGTCTCGGAAACCTTAGACAGCATAGGGGCAGGCAGAAGCTAACTTTTGCTTTTAGCACGGTGAAGTATATAAAGGAAAGGAGGCACCTAGTTTAATTTGATTTCTTTTTTAATATAGTATTTATGCTGATGCACACCTGTAATCCCAGCACTCGGGAGGCTGAGGCAGGATGATTGCCATGAGGTCAAGGTCAGCCTGGGCTACACAATGGCCTCAAGGCCAGCCTGAATGAATGAGATCCTTTCTCAAAAAACTAGACCAAGGATCCCAGAGATAGTTCAGTGGTCTAAACGCCTGCCTAGGCAAGCACAAGGACGTGGGTTGGATCCCCGTACCATGTGCTGGGCCTGCCTGCCTGCTCCAGGAGCGTCAAACTAGCCACTAAGACTGGGTATGGTGGTGCACACCTGTAATCTCAGCGCTGGGGAGGCTGAAACAGGAGGATCACTAGGAGTCTGAGCTGTGTAGTGAGACCCTGTACCAAACACATGAAATTTAAAAAAAGAAAAAAGAAAAAAGAAAACTAGATCAGAAACCAAATGACCAAACCAGACAAACCAAACCAAATAAAACAAAAACCCATTGTGGTCAGCAGAAGGCATGTAAGTGAAAATCTCTGAAAAACAAATTAACCAAACAGCCTTAATGTTCGCTTACTCTTGATTATATAATCAAATTACGATCACAATGCAATACATAATTACCTTAGATGCAGAAGCTGGGCAGCACATTCATAGGATGTTCCAAGTGAATAAATTATTGTAGTAGCCTTTATAAACAGGGTTACAAGGAAGGTTATTTAAAAATTCCTCTATTCCATAATGAATGAAGCATACCTGTGGATTTATTGACACAGAAAAATAAGTATGTTTAGACAGCAGTAGCCTTTTGGAATTTAATTTTAGGCCAACTAGAAATTCCTACTCAGCTAAACATTAATGCAGCAAGCTCATATCTACATTTGTAAACTGAGTTGTTGGGATTTTATTTCCCCCTTGCATTTGCATGTGCTGCGTGCATCTCCAAAGAAGAATTCGGTCCCTGGGTGGCTTTGTGTTCGGCATCCGCCCATCCTCTCCCCCATTCTCCTCTCAGGTTTGATTCTGCAGTAGGTCTTGCCACGCCTGTGTAACACACACACACACACACACACACACACACACGCGCGCGCGCGCGCACCTATGTCTCCTAACTGGAAGGAAACCACAGGAGAAAACATTACTGAAGACACCCACTTTCCCTGCTGTGTAGACCTGATTCACTAAGAAAATAGGAAATAGGAAGAGGTCAAAAGCAAATCCCTCCCGGGAAGTTACACACACTCAGGGCCTGGCGAGCCGCAGCTGTGGGTGTAATTATTTTTTCTCCGCGCTCTCTCCACAGGGAGACACTTCGCCTCTTCCGCCCACGCTCCCAGACTGTCTGCGGGCTGATGTCAGGGTTGCTCCCTCCGACAGCCAAAACTGTTCCCTCTACTTAACAGACAAGAATGTCACCCACGGCTTCCTCTACCCTCCGGGTGAGTAGGCTCCTGGGGAGCGAGCCAGGGGCAGCTGGCCCCGCGCTGGCCTCGCTCATCCTGCCTCCTGCACATCCTGGAGCTCCGCGGCGATGCGCGTGCGTGGGGCTCCGCGGGCTTCAGCTTCATCCCAAGGCTGTCCAGGGACCAACGGGAGGAGCATCGCCAAACCTCTCATCTCCCTCTCGGCCTCTCTCCCTCCTTCCTTGTCTCTGTCTTTCTTCCTCTCTCTCCTTCTCTCCTCCTCTGCCCAGCCTGGGTCTGCTGCAAACGCAGCTGTTTGCCTGAATCACAGGCACGCTGGAGTGCAGGCTCTTGGTTCCAGCGGCGTCCCGCAACCAGGGCAACGGCAGGGGCTTTGGTTTTCAAAGGAGGATGTCTCTTGGGAACACATCAAAGCCAGAATAAATTTTGTGAAACTCACATCTCCTCCTTATTAAGTAGGAAACATCATTGTTACAAGATTTTCAATACGTTCAGTTTTTAGGAATGAATTTACTCTTTTTTT
>NW_004524610.1:14711559-14724231 GCF_000260255.1 Octodon degus
TATTTTTTTTTTTTTCTTGAAGTCAGGACCAAAGACAGTGAATGTAGAGATTTATAGTCTAGAGATTCTGAGATTTGCAGTGGGAAAAGGCCTAATTGATAGAGTATCAATTCTAAATCCTTGATGCAGAATTAAACCAATATGCTTTATTTGAGGGTCTCTACACAATTGAGCTCTGAAATTCATGTATGTCATGGGTAAAGCTTTAAGAGTTGCCTTATTTTATCAGTAAAATTTTTTATTTCACACATAAACTTTTAGGCATTGAGTTGATACTTATGCTTATAATAACTGGGAAATGTAATTAATAATTATATAACTTGTCTCAAAATGTCAAGGATAAAATGAAACTTCCTTTTAACTTCCCATTCTAAATTCTATTAATTAGAAAAGAAACTTAGCAGGAAATTCTTTTTCTTTTCTCTACAGTAGAAGTACGTTGGTTGCCCTTCACCTTTCAGGGCTCAGTTTAGAAAGTACGAAGAGTCTCTTTGGGGTCTGAGTGTAGAGACTCCTCCTTTAACAACAAGCTGGTCAACAACTGTTTACATTTAAAACATTCAATTTGGGTCTTCGACCTGCTGGTTGGGTTTACTGTCCAGCTTGTTTTTTTTATCTTTTTAGTATAGTTCAGTACATCTTGTTTGTTTGTTTGAGACATGGTCTCACTATATAGTTTGGGCTGTCCCTGAACTCACTTAGGTAGCCCAGACTGGCCTTGAACTTCTGGCAGTTCTCCTGCCTCAGCCTCCTGAGTGCTGGGATTACAGGCATGTGTCATTACCTCATCCAGGTGCATTTTGTTACCGAGCCTCAATGTCTGTTTTTAGTACAGTGTACCTTGTTTCCACAGTACAGTACATTTTTTCCAATTGTACCGTGTAGTACAGTGTTGTCTGTCCATTATAGTGCCTCACATAAATTATGCAATTAAAAGCAAGTAATCAAGTTGTAATTTCCTTTGGGCATTTCTTTGTTTTAAATATTGTAATATATATAGTATGTATAGTTCCTCATTCGGCAGCCCATCCATTCAATGACCTATTTGCAGGAATGGAACTCAGTTGTTAAATGCAGAATGTCTGCACTGTGAACACTATGGAAAATGTTGATTTTCCTTCCCTTTGGTGCCCAGCCAGTGTCCTTTTATGGCAGCTTCAGGTAGTTACTCGAGGTCCAAGATAGAACATGTCATAGTGGTCGCTCCATATACGTGGAATCACATGGTATTTGTCTGTGACGGGCTCATTTTGCTTAGCATCATGTCTTCAGAGTTTGTCCATATTGTTTCATCCTAACTAATCCAAAACAGTCAAATTAATAGAATCAGAGAGTGAAATGACTGTTCTGAGGGTTGGGGGAGGGGACAGTGGCAGGTGACCATCCCAGGGCATGAAGTTTCAATCAAGCAAGATGAGCAAGCTCTGGAGATTTCCTGAACAACACTGCGCCTCCCCACAGCTTGATGCTTTGCCCTCTGGAGTTCCAGCAAGAGTTGGGTTTCCAAGGTGGCAGTGTTAAGAGGAGACTGGGACCTTTAAGAGGAGGGCGTCAGTGGGGCTGGTGATTAGCTGTCTGGGTAGTGACCTGGAAGAGACTGATGCTGGTGTCCCGGCCTGAGTGAACTCTTACAAAAGTGAGTGGTCATAAGAGGAATACTAAGGACTCCTCCCCAGGTCTCTGCCTACCTTTCTGTCTATGTAACTTCTTCTGCAAGAGACCATTTCTCTTTGTTTATCTCTATCTTGGGACAGAGGCCAAACAGCTGGGGCTGTGTGAATCTTGGACTGTCAGGCTCCACCAACACTGCGATCCAAATAACCTTTTTTTCTTTATAATGACCCAGCCTCAAGTATTTCACTTGAGCCACAGAAAATGAACTAGGCCATACCTAGAGTCAATAGTACAGTTTTCAACGCTTAAACATTGTTAAGAGGGTAGATTTTGTGCTTTGCTTTTACCAAAATAAAAGCTTTTTTAAAACATCATGTTAGGGCCTGCCTGATAGCTCAGCACACTAAAGTGCCTGCTTAGACAGAGCGCAGTTGCCGGGGTTTGATCCCCCTCGTGCCGTGCAAGCCCCACCCCTGGAGCACACTGAGAGGACGATTGAGACTGGGCATGGTGGTGCGCACCTGTAATCCCAGCACTTGGGAGGCTGTAAGCAGCAGGATCACTACAAATCCATGCTGTGCAGTGAGACCCTGAACATCCTGTAGACCCTGCCCTAAATACAGAAAAAAAACCCAACATCATGTTAACACAGTTGCTCAACACTCAGTGTGCTACATGATGTTTCTATCAGCATTCTTCCTTGAGTAAAAGCCCATTTTCATATGAAAAAGTTGATTTGGAAGTTACTTATCATAACATAAGTAACATTTTGTGTATAATCAATAACTATCCATCCACATATGGCCTCACATTTGTTTCCTAGGGCTGCTGTAATAAATTAACAAAAGTTGTTGGCTTAAAATAGCAAAAACACATTCTTTCATGGTTCTGAAAGGTAGGAAATCTGAAATGCAGAAGTCGCTGATCTAGGGTGGTACATGCCTATAATTCTAGCAGTCAGGAGGCTGAGGCAAGAGGATTGTCTTGAGCTTGAGGCCAACTTAGTTTGCCTAGTGAGTTCAAGGCCAGCCTGAACTCCAAAACAAGACTCCATCTCAAGGAATGGAAACAACCAATCTGCCAACCAATCAGTCACAGGCTAGGGATATAGCTCGGCAGCATAAGCACCTGCCTGGCAAGCGCAAGGTCCCAAGGTTGATCCCTGGTACTGCAAAAATAAATAAATAAATAAATAAATAAATAAATAAATAAAGCCAGTCCAGGTGTTGACCTGGCTGTGGTCTCTCTGAGAGGCCTAGTGGACAAGCGTTCCTCCCCTTCCGGCTTCCGCGGCTCCAGGCACCTCCTGGCCTCTGTGGCCTTGCTCTCATCTCCCGCTTCATCTTCACAAGTGCTCTCTCCTTCTGGGCTTTTGCAAATCTCTCTCTTCTTTCAGGGGCACCTGTTGCTTGGGTCAGAACTCATGCTCAGTCCACAACAAACTCATCCAGAGTCTTAACATCTGCAGAGACTCAGTTTCCAAAAATGTTCACAGCCACAGGTCTGAAGGCTTGAACGTGTCTTTGAAGGTGCACAGCTCAACGCTGCCTGCGTTGTTGGTGGTCTCCACTGGAGAGAACCTGGTGTTGCTGTGATTTGAGCATTAGTAAGCTTATGCCAGCACGTAACAGTGGCAGGTCTATTATATAGTATGACGTATTTTCTTACCTAGATTTAGTAGAGTTTTATTGTTTTGCAGGGAACAATAGAACTGCTGATGGCCAATATGATGCTTTAATTACAAGTAATTTGGTCCCAATGTATGAAGAATTCAAAAGTAAGTATTGATCTTAAATTTCCTGGGACTCCCTGAACTTCCAAATATTTTATTGCTGTTTGTTACTGAGGTTGAAGCAATTTGTTCCGATGTTTTCAATATATAAGCAGGTACACAAGGCTTCCCGGCACTATTTCTTTTCAACTTTAAACCTGAGTGACTTGTTGCTGGAATCTTGATAATTTTTAACTCTTAACTGTAGTGAGCTATTCTCCAAACCAAACTGTACCAACATTCATCATAAGTGAGTGGAAGGTGACTATCCTCAGAATCAAGCCTGAGAAGGCAATGTGTGTGTCCCAGCTGTCATCAATACTCCTTGTCCCCTGGACAACTCAGCCATAGGAGGGAATCTGGGCATATTTTTTTTTAATCTTATTTATTTATTTATTTATTTTTGGCAGAACCAGGGATTGGATTCAGGCCCTTGCCCTTGTCAGGCAAGCATTTATTTTACTGAGCTACCTCCCCAGGCCCTGTATTTTTTAAAAATGTATTTAGTACAAGGTCTACAGGATCTCAATATGTAGATTGGACTCACAGTGATTCTCCTGTTTTCAGCATCCCAAGTGCTGGGATTACAGGCACAGTGCCATCACGCTCAGTCTCAATCTCAGTCTCAGTGTGCCCGGGGGCGTGGCCGGCACAGCACACCGGGGATCAAACCCTGGTCTCTGGGTCTGCCTAAGCAGGCGCTTTAATCTGCTGAGCTATCTGGCCAGCTCACTGGGCGTATTTTTGACTGTAATTTGAAGATGGAACTTACAGCAACAAAAGCTATCATCAACATGGCTGTTAATTAGTTAATTAATTATGGTTTTATTTTAGACAAGGCATCAGATGTCTTGCAGACTGGCCTTGGACTCACTATGTAGTCCAGGCTGAGTTGGAATTTTGCAGTGATTCTCCTGCCTCAGTGTCCCAATTGTTGGGATTACCACGTGTCCACCGCACTCGGCTAAAGGCTCTTAACTTTTATGGCATGGACTGCTTATAGAGTTACGCAATCCTCGTTGCTAACCACTGAAGTAGGATTTGATGCTATTAAGTGTACCTGAATAGGGCCAGAGAGATGGCTCAGTAGAATAAACCCTTGCCTGACAAGCACAAGGGCCTGAGTTCAATCCGAATTTCCACCAAAAAAACCAAAAAACAAAACAAAAAATCCCGTGTACCTATCTATACTAGAAAGTATTTCCAGGGGCCAGGGATACAGTTCTGCGGCACAGATATAAGTTTGTGAGTTTGATTCCCAGCACCAAGTAAAAAAGAAAATATTTCCATGTTTACCAGAAATGGGTACCTTGAATGCCTTATTCTTTTATTTTTAGAAATGTGGGACTACTTCCATAGTGTTCTTCTTGTAAAATATGCAGCAGAGAGAAATGGAGTAAATGTGGTCAGTGGACCAATATTTGACTATAATTATGATGGCCATTTTGATTCTCCAAGTGAAATTACAGAGTAAGTAATCTGGCATTTGGACCTAGAAATAGAATATCCTAAGGGGAAATACCGATATTTTAAATATGAACTCTGTCCTTGTTACATATTAACATTCAGATGTTATTGTTGATCATTTCCAACTTAGTCTATCTATGTATCTAGACAGATAAAAATATTGCAAGGAAAAATTTTTAACTAATGGACCAAAACATTTTATGCAAAGCTTAGCAAAACTTTTATTTGGAAATTTTTATTTTATTCTTTCTTTCTTTCTTTCTTTCTTTCTTTCTTTCTTTCTTTCTTTCTTTCTTGATTCAGTACCAGGGATTGAACTGGTAAACAGGGATTGCCAGGCAAGCGCTTATTCTACTGAGCTATCACTGCAGGCCCTGGAACATTTTTAACAAAGATAAGATGAGATTTTCTTAAGGTTAAGGAGACTGGGGACTCTTAGTGTGTCATCAATAAACATAGGACCAGACCAATAATAAATGAAAAACAGTAAGTCAAGGCTAAGTTTATCTTAGTAAATGTCATCAGACTAGAGAATAACAAACATATATCCTAAGAGAAAGTGTAAAATTTCAAGTAGAAGATATATCCAACTGAACTGTGTATTTTAATAGTAGACCTTCTTAGATTGTTGGATTATTTTTGAATGTAGCACAGAGTAATAGGAAGTTTCAGAGAGAAGTTTTACCATCAGTTACTTTATTATCAAAATAAAGGAGGAATCACATCCAACAGTTTAGTATCTAAATCTAGCTGATGGAAGACACTGATTTCTACTTATACCTTCTGATAAAGTAACAGGACTACAAAGGAGTGGCCTTTCCCTCCTCCACCCTGTCCTTATTTCAGTGTTTATTGATTCTAGCCTTCACCATTTTATAGGTCTAGCAAACACTTGGATAGCACTTGACGAGACTCCATGTACTTTTCTAAGCCTTTACTTTGGAATATTTCTAAAGTAATGAGTAAATATAAAATTAAACTAAGGGGGCTGGCCAAATAGCTCAGTGGATTAAAGCGCCTGCTTAGGCAGACTCAGGGGCCAGGGGTTCGATCCCCAGGTCTGCCATGCCGGCTATGCCCCTGGGGCACACTGAGACAGCGTTTGAGACTGGGCGTGGTGGCGCACACCTGTAATCCCAGCATTTGGGAGGCTGTAAACAGGCGGATCACTATGAGCCTGATCTACTCAATGAGACCCTGTACAGCCTGTACACCCTGTCCTAAACACAAAATAAATAAATAAATAAATAAATAAATAAATAAAATTAGTCTAAGGTTAAGGAGGTTGGCAACTCTCAGTGAATCATCGATCATTACAGAACCAGTGTCAGAAATGAAGAACGGTTACAGGCTAAGTTTGCCTTAGTAGCTTTCACAAGAATGTGAATAATATTGAAACCCAGATTTAATCTTCAGAATAGACACAGGGTTGGTTTCGTCGGTCCCAGCTGGGGACAGCCTCAGGGGCACGGAGCTTCAGGGCCTGTCTGGATCCCACAGCTTGTCAGCTGTAGATCTACAGTGCCAAACGTCACCTGCATCGTGGTGATGGTGTCACCACTTAGACAAGCCCTCTAAGCCCCTTTCAGGGGCTCGTGCTGATGCCTTCCTTATCTTTGGAGCTGCAGCCTTCTAAAGCACTGCCACGGATGTCTGTTGTCTGGAATCCAAACATTGCCACGCAGTTGTGAGTGCTGACAGCGCGGGGCCTGAGGGGACGCAGACAGCCCTGGAATGTGGGAGGCTGAGGCACAGCTGAGCATCGCGAGGCCTCGGGGAGGAGGCCACGTGTGTCGCGTTCCTACCCCTGCTCTGTGAGAAAACTCCACTGTGAAGCTTGACAGCAACTAAGCCAGGGCACGGTCAGGGGCATGGTGGTGATGCCTTTAATCCCAGCTCAGGGGAACCTGAGGCAGGAAGATTGCTGAGAGTTCTAGGCCAGCCTGGGCTGCGTAGTGAGACTGTCTGAAAACAGCAAGAAAAAAGAAACCCAGGAGGCAGAACTCCATGCTTTTTTATTTGTATCCAAGGCTTCTTCCATAAGGTTAGAAAGGCCAAGCTTAGATTCCCCCAGTTATAAATCTCTGTACTGGCTAATAAAAGTAAGATAAATATATAGTAAAACTTGGCTCTTCCTAACCATTACTCCCCCTCCCCCCCTTCTTGGTCTTTTTGAGACAGGGTCTGGCTATGCACTTCATGCTGGCTTTGAGCTCACTTTGTAGCCCATGCTGGTCTCGAACTCACGGTGACCTTCCTGCCTCAGCCTCCCAAGTGCTGCCATTACAGGTGTGACCACCACACACAGCTCTATTACTTTATTTTGCTATATTTCTGCTTTTGCTCTGGTATTCTTTAAGACTGTCTTAAAGACACTTGCGCCCCAAGCAGGCGTTCACCTGTCCCCTTCCTGTCACGCAGATTCGTAGGTGGCCGCGTCCCGCTCCCCACACACTACTTTGTGCTGCTCAGCAGCTGTTCGGACCTCAGCTATGACCCCACCAACTGCTCCAGCAGCCTGGACGTGCTGCCCTTTGTCCTCCCGCACCGACCCACCAACCTGGAGAGCTGTCCGGTGAGTAGCTGGGGACAGGGTTACACGGAGCCCCTTTGGGTGTCTGTACGAGTGGCAGTGTCCGAAATAGTTTTCTAGTGTTCATGGCTGGAGTTGTAAAAAAAGCGCTTTCGTCTTTGAGCCTTTTTATAATGATTGAGCTCTGTGTAATTAGTATCAAGTGTGTATCTGCTTACGTGAATGTGTATTTATGTCCGCATGTCTACTGAAGCATATAGTCCGCATGAATTCATGGTGATCCTCCTGCCTCAGCCTCCAGAGTGCTGGGATTACAGGCGTGCTCTGCCACACCTGACTGCATGTTTTATATAGTTGATCTCTATGTATTTTCTTTGTACTCACTAAGGAAAAGATGATATCATTAATTTTTTACTCTGGATGCAAATCCTCTCTCCCAAGGCTAACATTAAATCAATATTTCCTTAATGAATATGTAAATGTAAATTTGCCAACAACTTGAAAAACTGTGTCACATTTATGCACACTTGCACACACATAAGCAAATGTGCATGCGCATGCACAGGGGGATAAAGATAAATGTTTAAATAAGGTTTTAAACCATTTAAAATGGTTTAAATAAGGTTACTTAGCATTTGGCTACCTTAAAAATGTTTTGAACCAACACAACTTATGTGTAAGTGGTTACTGCAACTTAAATATATTTTTTCATAGAAAAAAATATACTACACATTGGTTTTTATTGAAATCATTCAGTAAATTTGTTGCATACTTACATATAAGCATACAAGATTATAGTAGAAACACTTTAAGACACACATAGTATACAGTGGAAATTAAAAGGGAATTAAGAATATATATATATATATATATATATATATATATATATATATCAAGGTATTTAATCATCATGTACTAAAAAAAGAAATTCATGTACAACTTTGATATATAAATGAGATATAGGTTTATAAATGGCCCAGTCCATAGATCAAGAATTATTTTAAAAGTGAAGGGAAATCAGGTGTGGTAATGCATGCTTATAATCTCACCACTTGGGAGGCTGAGGCAGGAGGATTGCCTGGATTTCAAGCCCAATCAGGACACCTAGTGAGTTCAAGATTGGTCTGAACTACGAACTGAGACTATGCCTCAAAATACAAAAATGAGCGGGTTGGGGAGATGGTTCAGTAGAATAAGTGCTTGCCTGGCAAGAGCAAGGGCCTGAGTTCAATTCCTGGTTCTGAAAAAAAAAAAAAAAATTCAAAATACAAAAACAAAACAAAAAATGAAGAAATGCCAAGTTGGGTTGTTGAATACCATTCAAAGAATTTGGTATTTGGCTGGAATGGTCAATAGAGGTTGTGTATCAAGAGGAGGAAATAAGAGCAGGCCTGAAGGAGGTGCAGAATTGAGGAGCCCAGGAAGAGGATGTGAAAAAGAGGGTGGAACTGGACTGACTGGATCTCAGAGCCAAAAGAAAAGTAAAACCCGGAGATGAACCAAGATTGTCAATGTAGATAACTTAGAAATACACAGGAGGGGGAGTAGGGGTGGTCCTCGCTTGGGGTCCTGGGCAGGCACGGGCTGTCAGGTCCAGGCTGGGTGGCCTGTCCCTTGTGTGGCTTAGCTGACGACAACTGTGCCATGTCCCTGTCAGGATGGGAGCTGAGACAGCAAAAAACAGAGTCACAGAGACCCAGGGTCTAAGTTTTGGAACTTGTGTGGAGTAAAAATGAGGTAAATGTTGAATACCTGAGGGAATCAGCTTGTCTATGTATGTAAGCAGGGTAGTTTGGACAACTGTACTGTGCATTTCTGCTGGTCTGTGAAAAGGAACAGAAAACGCTTAATTCGTTTCATCTCCTTTTTTCAATTGTTCATACTTTTTCTCTTCTTAATTTCTTCTTTTTTTTTTTTTTTTTTTTTTGGCAGAACTGGGGATTGAACTCAGACCCTTGCGCTTGCCAGGGAAGCGCTTATTCCACTGAGCCATTTTCCCAGCCCCTCTTCTTAATTTCTTATACATTTCTTTTTTCTTTCTTCCAAGTTTACATGCACATATCTGGTAATATGAATAACTGGTTGGAAGACAACACCATGCAGTACAACAAATACTGTGAAATTCATATTATGCTGTTAAGTGAAATTCTATACACTTGTAATTTTTGTTTTAATTCTAATTTGTACACTCTTAAAAAACCCCAAAATAACCCAAATACCTGAGGGACATCTGAAGATACTGAACTGGGGCGGACCTCAGGGTGACAGAATGTGCGCAGCTACACTACAGCCAGACAGCCACAGCTTGCCAGCCACGTGGGGCTCGGGGGCCCCTGCTGACTGCGGGAGTGGCCACTATCACGGGCATTCGGAGCAAACGATGTGCAGTGTCTGGCGTGGCTGCCATTGCGTGTGCTTTGTGACAGTACAATTCCCTGAACATGACAGGCTCAAGGCCTGCCAGGTGCTGAGGGCAGGGACCCTGCTCCACAGCAAAGGAGCAGCACCATCTGCAGCCCAAGCGGCCCCTTGATCTAGGCAGGATGCTACGAACCGATCACAAACCTATGAGTGAATGCAAAGGTAATGGGGAGTATCTCCATTTGGGGTTTTTGGTAAGGTGAATAATATAGTACAGGACATGTTTTATAATAGTATTTTATATAGAATCATATACTAGAAGTGCAAGAAGTCTGTCCACACACTAAATACTGAAGAATCCAGCTGAGGCCCTGTATCCTACCCCATGGCTCTGTGCCGGAAGGCCCAAAGGTCAGTGGTGAAAGCTACAAAGTCTGTCCCAGCAGGATGAAGGACCTGTGCTAGCAGGCTGAGGGATCTGAACTGGAGCTGGGAACCAACACTCAAGGGAAGCGCCAGAGCTCCCCCAAAAGTACCACAGCCATTCTCAGCAAGAGTGAGGTCCCAAGCTCCTCCAGTGATGAGGAAAGCTGAGTTGCCATCAGGAAAGCCAATGTGACAGCCTTCTCTGTAAGACTGAGCAGGGCAGCATCTTCCCCTCTGGAGCCAGGAAGCAAAGCTCAAGATGAGGACCAGAGCTCCTCCAAAGTTCATCTTGAAAGTCAGCATGACAAGGTCCTCCAGCAGAATAGCCCAAGCGAATTAGCAGCTTCCAGCAGCTCCAACAGCCTCTCCAAACAGCATCCCCAACAGTGCTTCAGGATTCTCCTGTTCTGCCTCTTACACTGCTGGCAGAAATCCTCAGGTGGACCTTCCACACCCAGCACCATGCTAGTTCAATTCAATTGGGTGTAATAAGTTGGCCTCCAATTAGAAATCCACTACAGGGAGACACCACTCATAACATCATGCATATGAACTTGAAAACTCATAAACCAGTACTGTACGTTATATATTGATGTGTGGCAAAAGTTTAAAAAATGTTGAATTCATGCTGATTCATAGTAATGTTTCTCTCTGAACCAAGAAAGGCTGGCGATTTTTCTGTAATGTTACATGCATTTTGAAAAAAAAAAAAAGCTGGTATGTGAAGCAAGTATAAAAATGGCAGAATTGAATGTAATGGTGCATGCCTGGAATCCCAGCACTGAGGAGGCTGAGGCAGGAGGATTCTCATGAGTTTGAGGTCAGCGTGAACCCCACATGGAGAGTTCAAGATCCTCCTGTAGTACATAGTGAGACCTTGTCTCAAACAATGACAAAATAAAACCTAAACTTTATGACTTTATGGTAGCCTGGGTTTCTTATATTTTATACTTTTTCTCTTTTATTAAATAACTAAATTAGTTTGTGTCAAATTAGGATTTAAGGCAGTAAAAAGGGCATCTGCTAAGTAATAAAATGACTTTCTGCCAATGAAAAATTATGCCTTGTGGAAAAACAGCCTTGTGTCTCTCTTTTGTTTTACAGGAGAATAAAACTGAAGACCTCTGGGTGGAAGAAAGATTTAAAGCACATGTCGCCCGGGTTCGTGATGTGGAGCTGCTTACTGGGCTTGACTTTTATCAGGAAAAAACACAGCCAGTCTCTGAAATTCTGCAACTGAAGACATATTTACCCACATTTGAAACTGTTATTTAATGTATAAAACAATTTTGGTGAGATGTAGATGATTGTTTTCTGTTGAAAAATCATAAAATAAAGTTATCTATTTTTCCTTGGTCTTCCTAAAAATCATGTTGCAGAAATCCAATTATCTGCCCCACTCTTTCTTTTTATTTTATTATTTTTTTATGTATTTGATACAGGGTCTCACTACGCAGCTCAGACATGCCGCCACACTGGGCCTTGGAGGCTGGCTGGGTGCAAGTGGAGCAGGGCTGGGGCAGTGTGGGGTGCTGGGACGGGAACCCGAGTCCCTGTGTTTGCCTAAACAGGCCCTTAGTCTGCTCAGCTATCTTGACAGCTGCTTCCTACTCTTTCACATGTTTGAACATACATTATTTTAAAGTTACTATTTCTTACCAGTCCTAGCCCAGGCTGGGTGAGTGTGTGGGAGAGCTTCCGGCTACCCTGCGCCGGCGGGACCTATTGGTCCCAGGCCAGGTGCAGCGCAAGTGAGACCCTCTTCCACCCGATTGGGACACCCCCGCATGACTCCATAGTACCTCCCCCACACCGCCCGCGGAGTAGAAATTTCTGCCACATTCCAGAAAGCCCCACATCCAGTCCTAACCAGGCCCAATGAATGTGTGGGAGAGCTGCTCTCTCCCCTGTACTCCACCTTGTCCCTTCCAGACTCAGCTCAGGCCTGGCATAAAGGCTTCGGTAAAACCCTGCAACTGCTATTTGTGCAGAGAATGTAAGGGACAGAACCACCCAGCTAGTCCAGGAGCAGAACATCTTGCCAGAGGGGCACAACAGGTTCACCCCAAAGGGCAGCAATAGGAAAGAGCTGAGCACAACAGCCAGACCCAAGCCAGGCACAGCTGGATAAATCCAAACTTTGTAGATCTACACCTGAACTTCAGTAGGTGCTAAGGTTATAACTGCAACAAAGATCTACAACAAAGGTCAGAAGACAGTGCTACACAAACTGACAAGGAGAAGGAACAAAATGCAATCTCAGAACCCAAGCCCACCCATAACAAGTGCAGAGGACACTAATACAGAACAAATTGGGAATCACACAGCTAAAAGCAAAGAATTAATGGCTTCTGAAATAAAGAAACAGCTGAAGAAAGGTATAGAGGAACTCAGATTGGAAATAAAAGAAGAAATCCCTGAATTAATAACATCTGCAGTAAAGAATCAAATGCAGAAACATATGGAGGAAACCCAATGCCCACCCAGAACAAGTGCAGAG
>NW_004524610.1:14731161-14745785 GCF_000260255.1 Octodon degus
GAAGAATGTATGCAATGTGTTAATTATTGAAACTGTCCTACCAATTTGATTTGAAACTGTCTCATTGCTATTTGTTTCTCAATAAAATTATGAAAAAAAAATAAAATAGCAAAGCTCAGAAGATATAGAAAGACCCACATATTATAGGGGAAACCACTAGCTCCACAACAGTTCCTCCTGGTTTGTCTTTCTGTTACTAGATGGTAGGTCCTAGGGTTTTGTTTTTTTTTCTATGTTCTGAGTCATGAATAAAAACAAATTTGACAAGACACACAGAAAAGGTAGGAGGGCTTTTCATTTATTGAAGGTGGAAATGAAGTATGCTGAGCAGAGAGTGGCCAGGGCACAGACTCACAAAAGCCAGAAAGATAAGGGAAGGGGTCTTTTGAAAAAAAAAATAAAGTTACTATTTTTTTTTAACCAGGTAATATATTTATTACCTCTTTCCTAACCTTTGGTTGTAGTTTGTTCTCTCTCTCTCTCTCTCTCTCTCTCTCTCTCTCTCTCTCTCTTCTTACTGGGGATTGAATTCAGGACCTTTGCAGAGCCATCTCCCCAGCCCTTGGCTATAATTTTCTGCTCACCAATATGTAAACAAAAGGAAGAACAAGAGAAACAGATCTCGGTTCAATCAGTCTTGTCATGAAACGTCTGCATTTAGTAAGTAGACAATATTTAGTAAAATAAAAATTCACCTAACTTGCACTGGTAATTTCACCTGTGAAAACTATCCTGGCAGATGTACTTCGCACAAATGCAGAAAAGGACCAAAACCTAGGAAACACAGACGCTACGTGAGCCATCCGTAAAAAGCAGAAGCAGCTCCTGGTCTCTTACTGAGTTTCTTTGTGATTGCTTGTGTGCCTTTGACCATTATTACGTCCATGCTGTGAGTTCTGGGTACACGCTACCGCAGCGCGATGTCTCCTCCATTCTTCACAGCTGGCAGCAGCGCGTGACACTCATCCACCCACTTGTCCTTGATGCCACGTTGGTTTCGCTCCATTCCTTGGTCTTCTCATCTACGACGACGCTGTTTTCCCTTTCTAATGCATAAGGTATTTATGAATAGAATCGTGAAAGCTATCCCTACTCTAATTTTTATTAAATTTTCATCCCCTGGTTTTAACATCCTTTAATAATCCTTGTCTGATTCCATTTTTACTGTGGTAATTGCAAAGAGCATGGTTTTTTTTTTAAGAAAGTCCATTATTTTTCATGTATTAGTCTTTGATAGTAAGGACACATTTCCTTGTCTTATTTTTTAGTTGTTGTCTGCATGGACTGATAGATCTTTTCCTATTTGGTGGGTTAAAACACCCTAGACTTATGATTTATGTCAGATTCAGACTACTATCTAGATTCAGCCTACAGGGGTTTCCCAAAGCTGCCTGCAGGGGGTTACTTCTGTGTCCTTTTGATGTGGACTCAATTTTTAAGTCTTTTCTATTTTCTGGAACTTAATAATTTCGGGTTCATCTTGCCTCTTCTCTGCGCTAGCTCTGGAATCTGCCATTTCTCCAAGGAGCCCTAATCCGTGCAGAGGGCCCCTGGTCCCGGCACCTTCTGCGAGTGGTTGCAGCGAGACCTTTCAGTCAGCAAGGTGCCTCTCTGGACCTCTGCGCCTGTGCCACCCCTTCTGTCTTTTTTTTTCCCTTCTGTCTTTTAACCACGTAAATAAAATCAGGGGCTCCATTGCCATGCAGTGCAGCATGGTTTTTTTCCCAGCCCTTTCCCATTTTGTAATTTTATCTCCCTTGAGAAACTTGGTTCTCAACATCACCAGTGTATTCGCTTAATCCTGCTAAACGGGGCTGAGGAGAGAAGCAAATCTACCTTCTGGAGATCCATAAGTACTTCCTCTTTCTGTCCCTAAAGGAGGAATTTATGGGCGTAATTCTGTGACCCCCCAAATGACTTCAATAATTTCCTCCCTTATTGCAGCTACATTGTTCCTCTGAAATACAGCACTGCCCACTTGTTTCTTTTTTTTTTTTTTTAATTTATTTATTAGCATTCATCAGAGGGGTACATCTGGATTTCTTTTTTTTTATTTTTCAACAAATAATACACTGCATATATTCTTCTTAGTGGTTAATTGCTGTACAAGATGCGGACTTGTGATTCTATTTACAAACACCATTAGAACAAATCATTCTATCCATTAACAGAATGTAACTATGTATTCAAAGTGGTTGGGATAGATATATAGTTATAGTTATAGTTATAGTTGCCCACTTGTTTCTGTTGTGTTCCTTTCGCCCTTGACCCTGCCTGCTTGGACAAAGCCTTTTTCTTTCTTTTTTTTTTTTAGTATGTAAAATAGGACCGTGGTTCCAAACGCAAAAATCATAAAAAGAGATATTCAAAAGAAATACTACACTCCCCTTTCTAACTCTCTCCCACCTACCCTGTGTAGATGACTAATGCCATTCGTTTATTGTTCTTCTTTTATTTTCTTACAAAAATAAACAAGTAGCTATAGCGTTCACATTTTTGTCTTACACTAAAGAGGTATACGTCTAGTAGACTGCTATCCATATGCATTTTTGTGACACTGCAAATATATTCTTTGGTAAATTGCTACATGTGGCTAAATATATACACTGCAGTTTCATTTTTGAAAGTAAAACTATTATATTGACATAAGTTTTGTAATTTTTTATTTTGAGATAAGGTCTTGTTAGGTGGCTCGGCCTGGCCTGGAGCCCGCTATGCAGCCCCGGCTGGCCTGGAAGTCGTGGTGATCTTCCTGCCTCAACCTCCCGAGTGTGGGGATCACAGCAGTGCCCCACCACACCCAGCCTACACTGTAATCTCTTACAAGTGACTCTTATGTAGCTGGCATTTAATCCAAGATCTCTTACTTTGGAATACAGAACATCATATATTTCTGCTAGATTTAATTGTAGTTACTTGGTAGGCATATATAAAGAACTATTTTTGTCAGTTCCACTATTCCTGAATCAAGGATTAAAAATTAGCTCCAGTCTGTAACAAGCGGACTTTCTATGCCAAGAAGGTCAGCTAAGGTCCTGGCAATGAGGAAAGAAAGGAAAGAAAGGAAAATCTAAACATTGGCCTGCTTTCCAGATTTAGTTAAAAATTTGCAAATCTTTTCTTAAATCGGAAGATTAGAGTGTGGCCAGGGGCTGGGCCAGTGGGCATAACCTGTCAATCACAGAGACCCAGGACACATAGGCCCAACCCCTGTAGCTGCGACCAATCAGAAGACTCTTATCTTCAGTGGTCCTGGTGTGAAATAAAGCAGATTTTTAATAGGATGACCTCGATTTGACGTCAGAAGAGGGGTTACGTAACAGTTGCCCTTGGCCTTCTGGCCCCTGTAACGCCTTTCCATGGCAGACTCCTTCTGCGGAGCCCACTGCTTCCCTACCTTTAATGCTTTTAATAAGTGTAATGCCCACCACCTATTGCACATTTCGGGTCCAATTCTTTGTTTAGGAGAATAATCTGGAAAGAGCGCAGGGTCTCAGACCTTGGTGACCGCCATATTAAAAAAAAAATTGTTTTAATCTTTTATTTATTTATATATTTACTTATTTGGTACAGGGTATTGCTTCGCAGCTTGGACTTGCAGTGATCCTCCTGCCCTAGCCTCCCCAGGGTGGGATTACAGACGTGTGCCACCATACCCGGTTTCAGGGGCCAGCTCAGTGCAGGGCCTGCAGGCATGCGGTACCGGGACTCGAACCTGAGTGCCTGCGCTTACCAGGCAGGCACTTAGGCTGCTGAGCTAATTCCCAGCCCAACAGCCATATTTAAAAAAAAAAAAAAAAAAAAAAAAAATCGGGGATATATTGCCACAGTTGCTGACAAGCGTGCAGCATCTGTCCCTGGAAGAATCAGAAACAAAAGCTTTCCAGGCCAAACAGAAAGCCAGGTTCCCTGCCTGTGGGGTTGGGTGGGTGCCCAGGACAGCTGGATTCTGCTGCATGGATTTGTGCGCCCAGGGCTCCGCTTCAGGCGCTGCTTTAGCTGGAATTCAGTAGGCAGGTGCCCACTAATGTCTGATAGCTTTTAAGGCCAGTAAATGGAGTTTTCAGGGCGAGTGTTTATACTTACAAGTTGGGCTGAACCTGGTGTAAGCTCCGTCTGGATTTGGCACTGCTTGAATTTATTTTGAGCTTGCATTTGGGTTCTTTGAAAACCCTCTAGCCCTGGGGAAATCTCTTTCCGGCCTCCACCGCCGCCCACCCCCGCATCCTCACATCTCGTCTTGTGTGTACTCTGGGGAGAATTAGCTTGAGGAGGGAAGTGGGACAGAAACTGTGTTCAAAAACACAAACAAGACTGTTGGGAGCCCTGGCTTCCTTTTTACTCAGCATCTCCGGTAGACCACAGTCGCTTCCTCGCTGGGACTCACGCTGGGACGAACTTCCAGACAGACCAAACCTCAGCCTCCCAGAGTCAGAAATCAGGGCCACAGTGACTGGTCCCAAGGCCACAGGGCAAACGCAGCTGGACAACAGCTTCATGAATGCCACTGGAGCTAGAGCTGAGGGGGCTCTCTCTCTCTCTCTCTCTCTCTCTCTCTCTCTCTCTCTCCTCTGTCTCTCTTCTTTCTGTCTCTCTCCTTTCTCTGTCTCTGTTTCTTCTGTCTCTCTTTCTGTCTGTCTGTCTCTCTCTTCTCTCTCTCCTTTGTCTCTCTCCTCTCTCTGTCTCTATCTCTTCTGTCCCTGTCTCTCTCTGTATCTCCTGTCTCTCTCCTTTGTCTCTCTCCTCTCTCTCTGTCTCTATCTCTTCTGTCTCTGTCTCTGTCTCTCTCTCTGTCTCTCTCTCTCTCTCTCTCTCTCTCTCTCTTCTGTCTCTGTCTGTCTGTCTGTCTGTCTGTCTGTCTCTCTCCTTTGTCTCTCTCCTTTCTCTCTGTCTCTATCTCTTCTGTCTCTGTCTCTGTCTCTCTCTCTCTTCTGTCTCTGTCTGTCTGTCTGTCTGTCTGTCTGTCTGTCTGTCTCTCTCTCTCGTCTCTCTCTGTCTCTCCTCTGTCTCTCTTCTTTCTGACTCTCTCCTCTCTCTCTGTCTCTATCTCTTCTGTCTCTGTCTGTCTGTCTGTCTGTCTGTCTCTCTCTCCTCTGTCTCTCTTCTTTCTGTCTCTCTCCTTTCTCTGTCTCTATCTCCTCTCTCTCTCTCTCTCTCTCTCTCTCTCTCTCTCTCTCTCTCTCTCTCTTGTCTCTCTCTCGGCAGGCTCTTGCTGTGCAGTTTAGCTGGCCTTGAACTCCCTGTGTAGCCTCAGTGTGGTCCTGAATTATCAGCCATCCTCCTGCCTCTGCCTCCAGACTGCTGGGATCACAGGTGTGCACCATCACAGCTGGCCATATTATGTTTTCTGGGATCACAGGTGTGCACCATCACAGCTGGCCATATTATGTTTTCTAATGTCAAAATTAGAGATTTCTGGGTGCAGGAGGACCCTGGGGACACCAGCCAGTCCATGTGTTGAGGCAAACTCTACCAAGGTGTGCTGGGAATGTGACTGAGGTGTTAGTCATTTCCACCTCTGTAAAGACAAAGACTTTACAGTAGTTTCTAAGATTTCTTGAAATTAAGAATATTTGCCTATTGCTTGGCACAGTGACCCCTTCCTCTCATCTGTGTAGGGATGCCCACATGTATATCTGTAATGGTCTCCTAAGGAATCAGCTACACTGTATTCTCACGTGAATACACACAGCAGTGGTATACTGCTAAGAGCAAGGATGCATTCCTGAGTCGCAGGCACCAGGGTTTAAATCCTGCCTTCCTAGAAGAGTGATCCCAAGCGGTTTCCTTCAATTCTACAGCTGAAGCCAGGGCAAGGTGGCCCATGCCTGTCATCCCATAGCCTGGAGGCTAAGGCAGGAGGATGGCGGAGAGTTTGAGGCCAGCCTGGGCTAGAGGGAGACTGATCTCAAAAACAAAACAAAGCTACAGAACAAAACATAAAATGATGGAATAACTTTTAGGGACATACAAGACACTAGAAAAAAAGTAAATGCAGATTCAAAACTTCCTTTCTTTGGGGGGAAATAATTACAGATGCGCACAGGAAGTTGAACAGAGCTAATGTCAGGCGTGCAACAGCGGAGTGCACACTTAGGGTCCCCGTGCAGGCCTCGTGGGTTCCGACGTGCCCTATTAATTGTTCTACATGTTTCATCTTCTGCCCAACCTGCCAGCAGAGCCAGGCAAGTGAGTGTCAGAGAGTGGGTGCACCCAGCCAGGCAGAGTGGGGGGGACCCAAGCCCAGGAATTTTTCTTGTGTGGGCCTTTACACTTCCAATCACAAGCTCATCTTCCTAAATTAATTCTAATTCTCTGTGCTTTTGTTTGGTTTTATGTTTTTACAAAACAGCGTTTTGCTATGTAATCCAGGTTGGTCTGTAATCTGTGGGGATTCTCCTGCCTCAGCCTCCTGGATGCTGGAAGAACAGATGTGTGCCACCATGCTGGCTATTTGTGTCCCTTCCTTCCTTCCTTCCTTCCTTCCTTCCTTCCTTCCTTCCTTCCTTCCTTCCTTCCTTCCTTCTCTCCCTCTCTCTGTCTCTGGGACAGGATCTCACTATGTAGCCCAGGCTGACCTTGAACTCATACCAACCCTCCTGCCTCAGTCCCCTGAGTGCTGTTTTTTTGGCTTTTTGGTTTTTTTTTTTGGAACTGGAGATTGAACTCAGGCCCTTACACTTGCCAGGGAAGCACTTATTCTACTGAGCCATCTCCCTGGCCCTAAGTGCTGGGATTATGTGCACACTCTACCATGCCAGACTTGTGGCTCCTTTGACTGGCACATATCCCTGAGAAATTAACTGCTTAAGCCTCATTTTTTTTTCCTGGCATCTGAAGGAATGGTGATTGCCTAAGAACTGCAGGTAAAGCTTGAGGCTGAGATGCCAGGAATCGGGGAAGGACAGCCCACAGCTCTGCCCCTGGGCCAGTCTGCAGCGCAGGGTGGATGAGCACGCCAACGCCTGGGATGAGGCTGCTCAGACAGTAACTGAGAGGTTGAGGATCGATGACGGAGGCAGTGATTAAATCTGAAAGCTAAAATGTAACTGCTTTCATCTCCAACCAGAACAGCGCAGATAATAGGAAAATACACATTTCCAAATCCCCAAGTAGCGAAGGCGCAGGGACGTGAACTGTGGAGGACGACACCTGGTGGACACCTTGGAACACCGGCTGAGGGGGATCAGCATGGTGCTGGGTGCGGAGGCCCGCCTGGAGATGCGGTCAGCAGCATGAAAGGAGAAGCGGGGAGGAGGCGGCGGTGCTGCTGGTTCTCCTGAGGAGCTTGTCGTGCTGGCTTTCCTGATACGCACTCAGCTGTTCTCATCATTGGAGGGGATCGGGGCCTTGTTGTCACCAGAATGACTACAGTTCACTTGGAGGAGCTTTGGTGCTTACTGTGAGTGCTCCTTTCGGCTCCTGAGGGGAAGGTGGCTCAGTGTCCTAGAGAAGCTTAGTGCGCTCACTTTCCTGATGTGGACTCAGCTGTTCTCATTGTCAGAGGGGTTCAGGACCCCACTGTTGCTGAGGATGGCTGTGGTACTTCCGGGGGAGCTCTGGTTCTTACTTTGAGAATTGCTTCCTGGCTCCAGTTCCCATCCCTCAGCCTGTTAGCACAGATCCTTCATCCCGCTGGCACAGACTTTCTAGCTTCCATGACTGACCAAGGGCCTTCCCAGCACAGGTCTGTGAAGCAGGCCTGCATGAGGCATCATCCTGGGCTCTAGGCCTCCAGGTGGATTCATTCAGACATTGCTGTGGGATCCAGGCCCTCAGCTGCATTCTTTGCTCTTTAGTAGGTGGACAGATTTCCTGCACTTGCTTTGGTGACTACTACATGACTCCCAGTGATCAGTAAAATAATCCCATAAATTATGTGTTGTGTATTAAATTATTTGCCTTACAAACCCTGACTACAACAGGAATGAAGCCCTGGTGTTTCACGAAGGCCCCAGGGGAGGGCAGCCCTGGCCGGGCCTGGCAGCCTCAGACCAGAGGTGAGGGTTTCCCCAGGGAGCTGGCAGCCGTGAGTCAGCATCCTGCGCTCCCCTCTGGTGGAAATGTGGCAGCCCAGGCCCACACACTTGGAAAGGGTGGCCAGTGGTGACGGAGCCCTGGCGTAAACAGTCTGAAAAAGCTTGAATCTGGGGCCCTGACAGTTGTCAAGGTAAATCTGAGTAACTCTCCCTTCCTCCGGCCTTGTTAGGCTGTGGAACTACTGTAGGAAAAGTTGGCAGAGAAAACTTTCAGTGGGTATTTAAAGGTTTCTTTAAAATATTTGCACTGGAGCCAGGCACTCTGGAGGCTGAGGCAGGAGGATCATTTAGAGTTCAAGGCCAGCCTGGGCTGCATAGCAAGACCCTGTATCAAAAATCCATCAATTAGTCTCAAAATGACTACTTTCCTAGGTGTTTTCTTTCAGACATGCTTTATTATATCTGCTCATTCAAGGTAATTTAAATGCATGCTCAGCTCTTAACAGGGGATCAGGGCTTCTTGAAAATGGCATTTTCTGCATCTGTCTCATTAGCAGACAAAGTTGGCATTAAAGAAGAGCTGGGTTACACCCTTGTGCTGACTTTAAAATAGTGTCTTTTTTTTTTTTTTAAGTAGTGATGTTTCTTATAAAGCTACATATGTTTCCTTTAAACAGAAGAATCCTGAAGGGCAGCAGACACAGGCACAGCACCACCATATGCAGCAGGGCTGCCGGCCCTGGTTGGCAGTGTCTCCTGGGGCTCCTCTGCTGCAGAAGCACTCAGTGCGCGCCTCCCAGCCGCACAGGCCTTACGCCTGGCCATGATGCTCTGCTCCTGTGTGTCAGCTTCATTGAAATCTCTGGAACAGTGCCCCTGACATGCTGCCTCTGTGGGGAATGGGACAAGAGTTCTCCAGATGAAGCTCTTAAGAGCTAGAGTCTGTGAGCATGAGGCACCTGGGGACCTCCGGGTGGCTCCCACGCCCTGATTGATTCCTCAGGGAGGTCCCAGCAGACAACGCTGTAGCCTGTGAAAAGAGGAAAAGCTAAGGGCAACAACAAAAGCACCTCACAGACCAATTTGACCCATGGGTGTTTCTCATCCAAACGAATATTCCGGATAGTTTTACTGAGGGGAGGTTGGGTGAGGGAGATGAGGGTCTCGTCATGTAGCCCAGGCTGGTCTCCAACTCTCAGAGATCCTCCAGCCTCAGCCTCCTGAGTGCTGAGATTACAGGCATGTGGCACCATGCCTGGCCTAAACAGCTAGATGGTTTACATGCCTGGAGGCTTTCCTTTCCAGAAGCAGAATTTAAAACCATAGGACCACAACTGAAGGACAGATTTATAAATGTATTGCAGCCTTTCCTGCCCCTTCAAATTGCCTGTTCCGGACATAACCAAGCATTTTGGTGAAAGACCCTGCTCATTAACATGAGCACGCTCCTCCTGTTTAGTCTCCTTCTACTTGGATTTAAATGTTTTGTGTATACTCTTTAAGATATTCCTGCCCCCACCCAGTGTCACATGTCTAACTTCTGACCCTTGGTTTCGGATGTTGGTGGTTCTCCACTGTTTGACTGTTGTCACCAGCCTGTCACTTCCTCCTGCATAACAGGGACGACTTTGTGGGTTTTAAACTGCGTCCTCAAGTTGTGTGTTAACGTCTTAACCCACAGCATCCGGAATGAGATGGGGTCTGTGGAGCTGATTAACCTGGGCTCACATTAAGACAGAGTTGGTGTCACAGGACTGGTATCCTAAGTAGGAGGACATGTATTATTATTATTATTATTTTTTTGGTGGAACTAGGGATTGAACTCAGGCCCTTGCACTTGCCAGGAAAGCGCTTATTCTACTGAGCTATCTCCCCAGCCTAGTAGGAGGACATGGAGCTGGGAGTTATGGTATACATAGAGAGTCCCAGCATTCAGGAGCCTGAGACAGGAGGGCTGGAAGCCAGCCTGGGCTACATAGTGAGTTCAAGGCCACCCAGACCTACATGGCAATACCCTCATTCCAAAAACCAATTCAAACAAAGAACCCAGAATGACCATGCAAAGTAAGTGCTTTGAGTTAATGAGGTTGCCACCGTATAACAGCTAAGATATTCCTGAAGCTGAACTTCCAGAATTGCTTCAGAGAGTGGCCAGCAGTGTTCAAAGAGAGGTGGAATATTTGGTAGTGTGTCTCTTAATGGGGTATTTTTTATTTTATTTATTTGTTCCTTTATTTTTGTATTTTGTGCAGGGCCTTATTACACAACTCAGACTTGTAGTGATCCTCCTGTTTTTAGCCTCCCCACAGCTGGGATTACCATGCCAAGACTTGGTCACCAGCTCAGTATGTCCGGGGGCAGGGCTGGCGCAGCATGTGGTGCCAGGGATCGATCCCCTGTCCCTGTGCTTGCCTAAGCAGGCGCTTATTCCACTGAGCTATCTCACCAGCCCTGAGTATTTTTTAAATATGAACATTCATCTTTTGTTTTTTGAGACAGGGTCTTGCTATGTAAAGGCTGGACTTGAGCGCAGTATTTAGTTTCAGGCTGGGCTTGCATTTGTGGTGATCTCCCTGCCTCAGCCTCCCAAGTGCTGGGATTACAGACATGCGCCTGCTGCACACAGCTCACTGTAATTCTTTTTTTTTTTGGTCTGTTTTTTAGTTAAGGTTTATTTTTTGTTTTTGGTGTTGGGGACCAAAACCAGGGCTTCCAGCTTGCTAGGGAAGCATTCTACCACTGAGCTAAATCCCCAGCTCCTGTAATTTATACCATGAATAAATGAAAGATGGCCTTAACTTATCTGTCAATTACAGAGAGTAAAAGAGGTCAGAAGGCTTGGTATATGGCAGGAGGTATTTTGTTTTTTCTTTTTCTTTTTCTTTTAAGATCAGGTCTCACAATGCCATTCAAAGTGGTCTTAAACTCCCTATGTAGCCAGGTGGGTCTCCAGGCCACTGCACCTGGCAGTGGTGGAATTTATCATTTATCTGATCATGGAAGAGGAAGATGATTAAAGGTGTGGTTAAAAACAGAAAGGATAGATCTGGGGGTGATGGTACATGCCTGTAATCCTAGAACTTGGGAGGCTGAGAGGATCCTCACAAGTTCAAGAACAGCCTGGGTTGCAAAGTGAGCTCAAGGCCAGCTCAAATTGCATAGTGAGACCCTGTCCCCCTGCCCCTCCCCAAAAAAGTAACGATAAGGATAAGATGGTCTTGAGTTATGGAAAGTCAGCTCACTGGATGGCTGAATTCCAAATTCAGGCAATGTGTGTGTGTGTGTGTGTGTGTGTGTGTGTGTGTGTGTGATTTATCATCGGTGTGATCTATTGGCCCACTCGCATCTTCTAACATGGTAAGCTCACATTTCCACCTGGTTTCGGTGTTCCTTGTCAGCTGATGGGTGATTGCATTCACCTCCTATCCTCAGGGAAGGAGTCTCCTTCTGGAGTGGTTTCTAGGCTCTCTCTGTCCTGAACAAAGGATTGGCCAAGATCAGTAAAAAGTTAGTGAGGTTACACTTTTATTAGAGGTAAGAAGAGAACAGAAAAACACTCTGCAGAACCATAGGGCCACCCAAAGGTAAGAGCAGAGATAAGAGACCCTCCCTACAAACGTCCCTAAAGCCCTCCATGGTGGTCACCCTTGCATCTCCGACCTTCAAGGTGAGGGCCTGCTGGAGTTCTCTCGAGAACATCTGAAGATTGCGCTCTCTGATTGGCTCCACCAGCAGGGCCTTGGGAACAGTTCTGCTCGCGTCTCCTGCGACTTTGCAATTGACAGGTCAAGTCCGTTCCTGTCCCGTCCACCTGGTTTATGATCTCGTGCCTCATCACCCCTCTCTTTCTTTCTTTCTTCCTTTCTTTCTTTCTTTCTTTCTTTCTTTCTTTCTTTCTTTCTTTCTTTCTTTCTTTCTTTCTTTCTTTTTTTTCAGAACCGGGGATTGAACTCAGGCCCTTGCGCTTGCCAGGGAAGCGCTTATTCTACAGAGCCGTCTCCCCGGCCTCTCATCACCCCTCTTAATGGTCTTACACAGACACACGCAAGTCATCGAGTCTTCTACACCTTACTGTCTTCCAGACTGGGGGTTCAGGGGCCTAGGGGCCGTCGTACACGTCGCAGTACTTTGGGACTAAAACGCAGTTAGGAGTGACTGAAAAAGAAAATTAGATCAGGCCAGGAAAAGCAGCGGTGAAAATTAATCAACAGCAAATGCAAACAAGACTAAGTCAGGTACAGGGAATACAGTGTTCCCTCAAATGATTTTATTTTAGGGAGTGGGTGGCTTCCTGTGGACAGCCTGGTTTTCCCTGTGTTTACTGCATGACGCCGTGCGTGGAGCTTCCCGCTCGTGGGTGGACTGGGAACAGTGAGTGCCACAGGGGCACAGGTGCCACCGTGAGACCCGCGGGCTGTTTCCCTACGTTTGTATTTGTATTAGCACATGTTTGCTACATCACGATCGCATTCCTCGTGCTTCTGCTGTCCGGGTACCAGGATTACAGGCATGTATCTTGTCCTTTAAGAATGTGTGTGTGTGTGTGTGTGTGTGTGTGTGTGTAACAAACAAACAAACAAACAAAGCAGGCCATGGCTGACCTTAAAAGCCTTTCTCTCAAAGCCATGGGAGACTTGTCTTGCAGGCTTCCTCCCACCCTTCTCCCCGCAGATCTCAAGGGAGAGAGGGTGTCAGTTGCACAGGGTCACAAGTGTCGCCTATCTGAGGTCTCCAGAGGGAAAGAGGCGAGAAGAGCCCTTATCCCCACCCAGTGGTCAGAGGGGGCTCCCTGCCCACAAGGGCTGCTTTCTGCTGCCTATCACCTGGCTGACAGCCCAGCTCTCTGCCTCAGTGGGCCGGGCTCAGTGATCAGCACAAGGGCTAGGGGTTCTTAGCTGAATACTCAAGGGGCACGGCGCAGGTCTCCTGAGGCTGCCCATGGGCTCGTCCGGCAGATTTCCAAGGCCTGGAATGTGAAAAACTAAAAATGAAGGAAAGCAGAAAAGACACAATTCTTTCGCGGGTAGTGTGAGCACCAGGTGAATCACCTGGAATTCCTGAGCTCATCCTGCAGCTCTCGATTACTCCAGGGGCTGCTGCAGCTTCTGGTGACCAAAGTCCTAGGTCCCTTGAGTTCCTTCCTGTCCTGGACTTTGTGCTCCTTAGATTTCCATGGATTGAACAGGTGCACCCACAGGCTGGCCTTGCTGGGGAAAGTCCACAGAAAGAAGCATTTTCTTTTAGCTTTTAAATTTCTATTTACTTGCTTTATTGTTTGAGACAGGGCCTCATTATGTAGCCCAGGCTTGCCTGGACCTCGAGGTGATCCTCCTGCCTCAGCCTTCGGGGTTGTGAGATCACAGTCCTGCGCCACCATCCTCCCATCAAGCTTTAGATGTGCAAATCTGAGGGGAAAGTACCAGGGGAAAAGACCTGTGCCTGTCATGCTTAGTTTCAGGGAACGGTGGAAAGCTCAGAATATTTAGTCTATTGAGAGAAGCGGGAATAAGTGAGCAATTAAATCTGAAAAATTTAATTGAGCCTGCTTGCAGGGCCCCGGCAGCCAGCAGCAGCCCCCTGAAAGTCAGTTTCCTGACAGGCTTGGCTTCAAGGGCCCTTTTCATGGCTCCTGAGGGCTCTGAAAGCTCCTTTTCTTCATGAGCTTTGCTATAAAGAGAGCTTCTCTGAGCCTGGACTCTGAAGCTAAGCATGGTTTTTAAAGGAATAGAAGCTCAGTTGAGAAATGTTTATTTTTTTGCTATTGCTGTGTGTTTTTTTTTCCTGGTATTTTGGTGCTTTGTTTGTTTTATTTTTTTTGAGACAGGGTCTCACTCTGTACCTCAGGCTGTATCTTAAACCCACAGCAATCCTCATGCCTCAGCCTCCTGAGTGCTGGGCTTATAGGCATAGCCACTGTGCCTGGATTTTTTTTTTTTTTTTTTTTTTTAAATACAGGGTCTTGCAATGTAGTTTAGGGTCTGGGTTTGAACTCACTGTGCAATTCCCTTGAATTCTTGGCCATTGTCCTGCCTCAGCCTCCTGAGTGCTGAAATTATAGGCAGGTACTGCCACAACTCACACCAGAAAGGTGCCTTAAACTGGGGTAATTGACTCACGTCCCACTCAAGGTACGTCTTCTACATTTCCAAAGAAAATCAGGCATTTTAGAATTCTTAGGTCCCATTTATGAAATCAGCAAATAGCTCCCTGTTGTGTGCTGGGATTTTGTCAGAGTGCTTGTACACAATCAGGCTACTACTGGTGACCCCAGGGCAAAGCTGCACCGCTGAACTCCGCCCTTACCCTCTGTCCCTTCAGATTACCAAGGTGCGGGTAATCTCGGGAGTGGAGCCTACTGCCATGTCCCAGTTAAACACCTGTCCTTAAGGACAATGTGCGTCTTTGTTTTTACTCCTTCTTCTAAAACCTACCTTTCATTGCTTCAAACTTTTACAAACACAAAGAGAAGAATCAACTAACAGAATGGTCTGATGGGTGTGGTAGTGCCTGCCTGTGATCCCAGCACTTGGGAGGCTGACGCAGGAGGATTGCCATGAATTGAAGGCCAGCCTGGGCTACATAGTGAGTTTAAGGCCAGCCTGAACTATACGTTAAGATTCTGTCTGAAAAATAACAAAAAAAAAA
>NW_004524610.1:14745885-14752985 GCF_000260255.1 Octodon degus
CTGGGGACTGTTTCTCTTCTTTTGCTTCTCATTCTGAAGACCATTGAGTCTTCTTCTCATTGAGTACCTGGCACATACTAGATACTTAGTCGGTGACTTTGAATGAATGAATGAATTTATACTGAGCAAATCACATGAATCCTGTTCCTCTCCCTGAAAGGAAAATTAAAATTTTATTTATTTATTTATTGTATTTTAGGACAGCGTCTACCAGGTCTCACTGTGTAGATTGGACTGGTAGTGATTCTCCTGTTTACAACCTCCCAAGTGCTGGGATTATGGGGACGTGCCACGCCTAGTCAATCACTGTCTAAGCATGCCCCAAGGGCGGGGCTGGCATGGCAGGCTTTGGGATTGAACTCTGGCCCAAAAGTCGAGAAGGATTTTTTTTTTTGGCTGGCTCAAGCTGCCTTAAGGGAGCGTCTGGTAATTCATGGGGAGCTGGGGATCGAACCGCGGTCCCCTGTGTCTGGCTGGGTATGCTCCAGCAGGCGCTTAAGCAACTGAGCTAGCCCGCAAGCCTCCTTAAAACTTAAATAAAGCCTGCCAAAAATGCCCACCAAAATCAGATGGACATGTCTCTGACAAGCCTGATAACGGAACAGTTTATCCTGTGTGTAACTCATGCTTGCTTAACTGACAGCCTTAAGTGTCACTTGTATGAACTCCCCTGGCAACTTTTGATGCCACCCAACCCTCCAGTCATAATGAGCCAAATCTGGCTTTGTATCTCCCCACTTGATCTCCCTGTGAGGGGTGTCCCCAAATCCTGCCAAGCCAGGAGATGTCTCTTGGAGAGGTCCCAGTCAGGTCCTCAGGTGTAATAAGTTGCCTCCTAAGCCTTCTCGGGGCCATTTACTCCTCTGTGTGCTCTGTCTTCCATACCACTTAATGTTTGGGTTTCCCAGGAGCACCCAATGCGTCACCCAGTAGGGCAGGCGCCCCCACACTGAGCTCTGGGTTCACCTTGTCACTTGCTTTGAAGCTGAACAGTGGCTCTTTCTGCTTGGGCATTTGTAAGGACAGTAGCTCCTTCTGTCACTGTCCCCATCTAAACAAACCACAGTTCATCTCAAAAATAACCAGTGATGGCTCAGCAGAAATCTTTTTCTTTTTAAATTTTCTTTTTGTTAGTCTGTGTGTGTTGGTAACTTCTTTCTGGTTACTGAGACAAAAGACAGCCAAAGCTAAAGAGGGAAACATTTATGGAGCTCACAGTGTGCAGAGGTTTCAGTCTGTAATCAGCTGGCTCCAAGGCAGGGTGGCCTGGTGAGGGGCAATAGTTCAGGCAGCAGATGACAGCAAAAAGCAGTAAGAGCAGGAGGGAGAGCCAGCCTCTGTTCCTCCCTTAGGTGTGAGCAGGCTACCCTCCCTAGAGTGGGTGGAGCACTCTCACCATCTCGGTGCCCTCTTGCGTAGGCTCAGGATGTTTGCAAAGTGAGGATGCTGTGTCCCTAGCTTCTCACCTTCTCAGGTTGACACAAAGAACAACATCCTAGAGGGGCAAGGGCATGTCCTCCACACCCAGGAGGTAGACTACTGAGTTACCTAAGTTAAGCTTCTAGATGGTTGAAATTGGCACAATGTACCAGTCATTACAGTCTACCCCCAGGTCACCTTGACATATTTCTTTATTTTTTTTTTATTTTTTATTTTTTTTGGCAGAACCGGGGATTGAACTCAGCATATTTCTTTAAATTTGGCTTCTAGATACAAAGATATGCTTATGTGTAGCATTTCATAATTTGAATATTAACACACAGGTGTTATAATCTTTAGCAACCAGTATCAAGTCTATCAACATTGTTTTACATTAGGACAATAACATTGTGACCCTGGTCCCCCAAAGACTCACGCATACCCCTTTATGCAAGACATTGAGTCATCCGCAAGAGTTGCCAAAGTCCTAACAGTTTCAGCATTGCTGAAAAGTCCAATTCCCAAGTCTCCTTCGAGATCTAAGGCGATCTTAGCTGCGATCTCCTGTGCAAATGCAAAGTTGAGCGCTTCCAACATTAAATGGCTCAAAGTAAACATTTTCCTTCCTAAAGTTACAAACAGGGGGATACAAAGGATTGGGACTAAAGCAAGTGCAAAGTGCAACAGTGCAAACGTGAAGTCCTATAGTTCCATGTGCCCCACCTGAGGCAACCTGTGTCACACTTTTAGCTCCAGGTGGGTTGAGTGTCTCTGCCCCTGTGCCATTGCTGGGGATTGTAGCTCCCATGGCTTCTCTCTTAGGCCCACTTTGCTCCCTCCTTGTAGCTTGCCTTAGATGATTCATGTTCCTGGCTTTTCCAAACTTCTGGGGTCCGTAGTGTACTTTTGGCTTCACTCTCACAGCTTCGCACACTGCCCTCTGAGGGGCACACTGCCTGGCCTCCTGGGCCTTCTGAAATTGGCGTGAAAGCCTTTTTACCCCCACAACTCTTGCATTCTGGATGCACCTAAACCCGGCACTGTGTAGATGACACCAAGGTCTTCTGCCAGCTGCAGCAGCAGCTGAGTTTCCCTCTCTTGGCTGCAGGGGTCGAGCACTTGGATTGCCAGGCACTCTGGATCCAATGCTGAGGCACGGAGTCTCTATGCCACCTCCACTGTGGAGCGTGGTGCTCTGCCGCTTTCTTCTCTGAGCAGTCTTTCACTTTGCAGTTTTGAGGCTGCAAAGGGTGGAAACTTGCTGCTTCTCATGCTGCCATCAGACCATCTTTTCTCTTCTGTTCCTTCTCAGCAATCAAGATTTCCTCAGCTCTATCTTTATACCCTCAGTTTTCCTGGAGCTTTCCCTCTGGTCAGACTGATATTTTAAATCATCCGACTTGGCTCTTTGCTTTTGATTCTGAACATTGATCTGGCTAAAAGCCCCCAACAGCAGCCATGGCACTGTCCCAACATTTGACTGCCTTGAAATTCCTTCCACCAGATTAATTAGAGTGAGTCTCTGGACACACAAAAATATGCAAACAAACTTTCTGCCAAGCCATAACACACATTGTCTAGAGTCCAGCTGCCAGTGCGGTCCTCCCGGCCTGGTCTCCGCTGCTCTCCTGAGCTCTGACCAGGATCTCCCACACAGAACAGCCTAAGGCATTCCAGCTCTACTCTTTCAGGGCATCTCCAGACCTTTCCAGACTCTTCCCACAAGCCATCCCCAAGGGCTCCTGAACCACATAGTCAGGTATAGGCACAGCAATGACCGCACTTCTCTGGTACCAAATTCTGTCTTGGTTATTCTTCTCTCATCACTGGGACAAAATATCTAATGCCCAGAAATAAGGAAGGGAAGGGTTATTGAGCTCACCATCTGTGGAGGTTTCAGTCCATAATCAGCTGGCTCCAAGGCAGGGTGGCCTGGCACAAGGACAACCACTCAAGGCAGCAGAACACAGCAAAAGCCACAAGAGCAGAAAAGGGGGAAGAGCATGCCTTTTCTCCCTTATGCTGCAAGCTAGCTACTCCTCACCCCCCAAGGAGAGTGTAGCACTCACTCCAGCTCTGTGCCCTCCTTTTGCACAGAATGCGTGAGCTCTCTGGGCCCCTGCTGAGTCGCTTAGTTAGGCTTCTAGACTTTCCGAGTGAACACAGTGGAGCAACTCTTACACCTGTTTGCAGTACCTAGTGATCAGATTCTTTTTTTTTTTTTTTTTTTTTTTCAGAACCGGGGATTGAACTCATATCCTTGCATTTGCCAGTCAAGCGCTTATCTTACTGAGCCATCTCCCCGGCCTTAGTGATCAGATTTTTTGTGGAGAGTTGGTACATGCACACATCTTGCTTTTTTTCCCCTTGAATCAAAAATCTGTTTTGTTTTGTTTTTTTGCTATGAGGTCTTGCTATGCGGTTAATTTTATTATTTTTAGTTTGGTAGTCGGAATCAAACTCAGGACCTTCACTTGCCAGGCAGGCACTTGTGCCACTGAGCTGTATCCCAGCCCCTGCTATGCAGTTGAGGTTGCCTTCACTGTGTAGCCTGAGCAGGCCTCCAATTCACCGCAGTTCCCCTGCTCCAGCCGCCTCTGCTAATGATTATTCTGCCAGGCTTGCTCCAAAGTCCATTCTTCTGGAATGAAAACAGAAAAGCAAAGCTGAAGATATTTCTGCTCCACCTTCTCTCTCTTCTGTCAATATTACACTCTTTGCCCCCTAGAAGTGGGCCTGCCTTCTCTGTCTCTTACAATTTCCAGTGTCATGCATGAGGTCACGTTGTGGCTGTAGGTGTTCGTGGCTTGACAAACCCTGATGCTGACCAGTTACATCTTTCAGCTGCTGACGCTTCCTGTAATTTGAAGAACTGCTGAGTTTCTTGTAGAAGAATACAGAGCAATCCATGCTGTTGATGAACTTTAGTATTTATCAAACTTCCTTGAAAATAAGACCTACCCAGAAAACAAGCCCTGATGTGATAATTTAGGATGCTCATAGTATAAGCCCTAGTCCTAAAGTAAGCTCTGGTTAAGATCATCAGCCAGGTGGATGCATTTAGTATGTCAGTTGTAATACACCATGGATGTTTTGAGGTCTAAAATAATATTAATGCATAATTAAATATTAATACCATTGTGGTATTTATACACGGACAATGTTAATATAAATTATAATTAAGTATTTGTAAATAGCCAAACTGGTGCAGTTAGATGAGGGGTAGATGCCTATGTAAACAGGTGAACTCAAAGCTTATTGACAAATGATCACCTGGCGCACACATACGTGTAGGATTAAAGTGTGAGCTTGATCTGGGCTTGGGGGTGCATGCCTGCAATCCCCACATTTGGGAGGCTGAGGCAGGAGGATTATTGTGAGTTTGAGGCCAGCCTGGGTATAAAGTGAGTTCAAGGCCAGCCTGAACTGCATAGTGAAATCCTGCTCACGAAGGCAAAAGCAAAAGCAGAGTGTAAACTTGATAAGGAACAGATGTGTTGTGTCTAAAGTCAGTCTTTATAATTCAGTTCATCATGTGGTGTAATGGGGGTACTTAATGTGCTCGTCTGAAATAAATGTTGTCTTGATCTTGGCACCTCCAGGCTTTCATCACTTCTGTGCGGCCCGTCATTCTCAGTTGTCATCATTTTTGTTGCCACTCCTGTCTCCTAAGACTTCAATGAACACTTGATTAAGTAGAAACCCTGTGAGGTCCGGGCTGTGGCTTGGGAGAAGAACTCATGGGACAGCATTACTGATGGCGGTGCTGCCACACACGCCCAGCAGGCTCGGGGAGTGAGAAGCGCTCACTTCAGCCAGGCGCTATTGCTGGACGGGAGAAACTGGGCTCAGCGCTTCTGCAGGAAAGGGAGTGCCAAGAACACAGGCCAAACTCAGGGTTTCGAGAGTGGCAGTGGCGCTCCAGCAGACGATGACGTGACTGTGTTTGAGTAGAGGTAGATGGTTGTACAGGAGTAAGTGTAGATTGTTGTATATGATTAAGGTAAGACTTCCCCTGAAAATAAGCCCTATTGCATCTTTCTGAACAAAAATGAATGTTAAGACTTAGTCTTATTCTTTGGTAAATATGGTAGATGTTCCACTTGACCCAGCTATTCTCCTTCTAGTTATCTTTCCAAAACAGTTAAAGATATTACATTGCATGGACATATATATATACCCATGTCTACGGAAGCACAATTCATAATACTGTAGTTAAGTATTGAAAGTGGCCTGCATGCCCATCAGTGGGCGAATGCAGACAGGACACATGTTATTTAGCCACAGAGGGAGGGGTACCACTCCGTCAGAAAGAAGGGTGAACTTAAGTCATCTTGCAGAACTGAGCTTGAGTCTATTTTTGTAGCAAACTAGATGCCCCTTGAGACAAAAACGTTAAGTATAATAAAGCAGACACACAAGCTTAAGTATTTTAGGGCTTCTCTTGCATGGGAAACTCAAAGCATAAACAAAGAGCAAAATAAAAGAGAGAGAACAGGGAACAGGGAGATGGATCTTTCTCAAATGGGAAGGGGATGAACAGGAGGAGAGAAAAGGGTGGGGGAGAGAGGGGAGAAGAGAAAAGAGGTGCGCCACATCCATGTGTCAGCTGCCATAAGAAATGGAACCATTATGTATGCAAATAAAATAAAAATCAAAAACAATAAGGTAAGTCAGATATGTACTCATCTAAAATCCTAGCCCTCTGGAGGCTGAGGCAAAAGGACTGTCACAAGTTCAGGGCCAGCCTGAGCTATGTAGTGAGACCCTGTTACAAGGAGGGGGGAGAGAGAGAGAGAGAGAGAGAGAGAGAGAGAGAGAGAGAGAGACAGACAGAGACAGACAGAGACAGAGAGACTGAGAGACTAAGAGACAGAGAGACAGAGGCAGGACACAGAGACAGAGACGGGGTGGGGAGGTGGTAATCACTTCCATCTTTATCGCCTTAGTGCAGCTGCAGCGCACAGGGATCAGCATGTCCTTGACATTCCCAGAAGATGTGACCATAAATTTCCTGTGGGTTTTCTGAGTCCTACTAATAGATTCCTATTAGCCAACCTGCCTTCCAGACTTTGGAAACTGAAGGGCAATTAATTGTGCAAAGTCCTTCCTGGGTGTGGTCATGAGCCAGGATTCCACGTGCTGGCCCACAGTGCACAGGCCTGGAGAGCCACACCGACGCCATGGGCCAGGTCCCTTCCCCTCTCACTGCTCTCCTCTTTTTCTCTCTCACACCGAGGCAGAAAAGGGGACGGATAGGGCTGCTGGGCCTTGGGCCATGGAGACTGTGTGTCCAGCTCTTGCTTTCAAAGCTAGTAGTCTCGCTGATGCTCACTCTCCCTAGAGACCTGAGGTCCAGTGGGACATCAGGCAGACGTTACAGGAGCTGGGAGGAGGGTTGAATGTGTTCAGTATCTCACAACATCTCCAAATTCACACCTTCTTGCAGCTGGGCATGGTGACATACCCTGTAATCCTAGCACTGGGGAGGCTGAGGCAGGATGGTCACAGAATAAGTCTGAGCTAAAAAGTGTGTTCAGGACCAGCCTACACGACAGTGAGATCCTGTCCCAAATAAAGCAAAATACAACAAAACAACTTAAGCATTTTTAATTTCCCCCAAATAAAATGGTATCATAATATGAAATTTTTTCTCCAAACGCATGTACCTTCATGAAGAT
>NW_004524610.1:14754830-14759409 GCF_000260255.1 Octodon degus
CCCGAGCAGGGCCCTGTGGCTCCTCTAGGGTGCAGGCAACAAGGGTGTAGGGGCGAGGCCGGGCTGTTTAGCTCACCTTGGACTGAAAAGCACATAGATTCTTTTTTAACTCAGCATTTATATCAAAACAAAGGCTCATTCTCCTGTCCAGAGTTCTGTGTATGTATCTAGGACTTTACTTGGGATCTCAGACACATCAAATTTACATAACTATCACCTCTGGGTAAAGCATGTTTTAGAGCTGTTCAGAAAAAAGTGTTTTCTCTGTGGGTTAAGACTGTGTATTTCTTTTGGGCTGGGGAGATGGCTCAGTGGAATAAGCGCTTCCCTGGCAAGCACAAGGGCCTGAGTTCAATCTCCTGTTCCGAAAAAAAAACAACAACAACAACAAAAAACTGTATATTTCTTTTGAGGGTTAAACAAAACAAAACCAAAAAAAAAATTCTTTTTGGTATTCATGGTACAGAATTAGATACGAGTATTTTTGACACATTGTTTCCACGTTATATTTGTCAATATTTATTGAAACATGAAAAAACTAAATTGTAGGAGTTCTAGATGAAACAAACAACTACACCCCAGAGTGGCAAATCTCTCCTCTTAGGGGTATTTTGGCTTTCATTGGAACTACTGGAATTCCTTAGTAACTGCTACAGGAATGACTTCACCAGCCCAAATACTTCCTGAAACGTTACAAAGTGCTTTTGTTTTTGAGACAGTGCCCTGGCATGTAGCCCAGGCTAGCCTTGAGTGCACGATGTGGCCCCGGCAGTGCTCCTCCTGCCTCAGCCTCCTGAGTGCTGGTATTGCAGACATGCATTATCACGCCTGGCAGCACCTTAATTAACATTGCAAGTGGGTCTTTTTGAGATGGGAGGGCAAGTAGTATTATTAGCCTCATCTAGTAAGCACAGGAAAGCCGAGAGTTGGATCTTGGGTAGAGTCACCCAACTCTTCAAGTGGGACTTTGAGGGGTTGTGTTTCCAAAGCTTTCCCCTGCTGTGGGGTGTGATTTCATCACCCCGTGTTCCTGCCTGGCACCGTTTTGCTCAGTCCCTTCTAGCTAAGATTCACAGACCCAGGACTCAGCGTCCTTGCTTCTTCTGCCCTCCTCTGGCCTCAGCAGCCATAGTAAAGCGGGCGCAGCCGGGGGAGGAGCGTGTGAGGGGTGCACTCAGGAAGCAGGCTTCGCACCTGCGCACAAGGTTGTGTTCGAAAGCGTCTCATCAGCCAGCTCACTGTGCATTGTATTCATCTCCGTTTGCCTCGATTTCCTCACCCATAAAATGGTGATAATACTTACCAGTGTATGTAGCTCCCAGAGCTTGAGGGGATTGGGCCAGTCAGTGTAAGCCACAGACAGCACTAAGATGCAGCAGACCACAGGATGAGATCGCTACTGTCACATACTGGGGGCTTGGGGGTGCAGTGGGAACCTGTGTGTCTCAGTTACTCTTCTCTTGTTGCTGGAACAAATACCTGACATCCAAAATGAAGGAGGGAAAGGTTTATTTAGCTCACAGTTACTGGAGGTTTCAGTCCATACTCAGCTGGCTCCAAGGCAGCCTGGCACAAGGCAGAGCAACTTTTCATGGCGGCAGCAAAGAGCAAGAGCACAAGGGCGGGGTAGCAGCAGCTCAAACAGCTGGTTTCTCTTTCCTGCTTACACTGAAATGCAAGTTACCTGCCTCAGGGAAGGTACAGCATCCACACCCACAATAATCAATCACAAACCCCAGACCACCCCAAGACTGCATGAGGCTTTGGGGGGACACCTAGACACAAACCGTAACACGGTGTGATTGTGGTTCTGCCCCCACAGAGGACCCTCGGCAAGACCCTTAGAAGTTTAGAAAGCAGCCTGCAGGGCGTTCCCTGTTGCTGCCGACAGACAGGCGCTGGCAGTACTAACGTGTGCACAGAGGTATGGAAATGGTAGAGCCCCGATCCGAAGCAGCCTAATAGGCACAGTTACTGTAAAACTGAAGACATTGTAGGCTCTGCAGGAGGAAAGAGAGCCGGTGATCCTGGCCTCTTCAGCCAGTGGTCGCCCATGGAGACAGAGTGATGCTGTTCCCAGCCGAGCCTGTGCTTGTGCCGGTCGCAGTCGCCCAACAAGTGCAGCTGGGATCACTTTATTCCTTCTCCTCACTTAGTTTCTGGGTGTGACACAGGCACATCCCATGAGCCTTCAGACCCTACGGGAGCCTTCGCTTTAGACCTTTTTTGCAGATAACCAACTCTGTCTTTGCAGTGGTGGCTGGCTGGTGTCCCCAGCAGCTGCTTCCAAGCTGGGCATGGCTTGCTGCCCAGCAGCACCGCCCTGGACCCTCAAGGATGTTCCTTCCAGCCCTGCTCTGGCTCTGTCCCTGCGTCCTGCACCCCGGGCTGTGGGGTGACTTTGTCCTGGGCCTGACGCTGTGATCTCCAACTCCAGGCTCCTGTTTTGAAAGACACATGAAAATGTCTCTGGACTTCAACAGAGTTTTGCAATCTGCAACCTTTCCCAGGTCCCAATGTCTCAGTTCTGAAGACAGAATAAAGAGAAGCCAGGTGAATGCACATTGCGTTGTTTTTCAGCTTACTATGAAATGCTCTGGAGGCTCTGCCGACTGGCTCCAAGGCCCAGGATGCACCACCTCCCATCCTAACCTCAGACGGGGACCTCACCACTCAGGGTGCTCAGAAGGCCAGGTGTGGTGGCACACATCTGTAGTCAGTGTTGGCAGGAGGATCGTCATGTGCTTGAGGCCATCTTGAGCTGGAGTGAGACTTTATCTCAAAAACAAAACAAACCAGGCATGATGATGCACTTCTGTGACCCCAGCACTTGGGAGGCTGAGGTAGGAGGATCATTGTGAGTGTGAGGCCAGCTTGGGCTCCATAGTGAGTTCAAGATCAGCCTGAATTACATAGTGAGATCCCATTAAAAAAAAAAAAAAATCGAAAACAACAAACTCCCAACTTACAAGGTGCCACAGCTGAGGCTAGCCTGAACTACAGAAGGGAAGCCTGTTGCAAAGATCAAAAATGAACAAAAGCAAATAAAAAATTAAAACAACAAAAAATTCACTGATTTCCATCCTTAGTATCTTTCTGTTACCTGATTCCTTTTTTAATATCCTTTCAAATGGATAACTTGCTTTTTTTTTTTAAGATTTATTTATATGAGGGCTGGCCAAATAGTTCAGCAGATTAAAGTGCCTGCAAACAGATGCAGGTGCCAGAGGGTTCAATCCCTGGACATGCCGAGTCGGCACCGCCCCAGGGGCGCACTGAGATGACAATTGAGACTGCGCATGGTGCCATACCTGTAATCCCAGCTCTTGGGAGGCTGTAAACGGTGGATCACTACTAGTCTGATCTAGTAGTGAGACCCTAAACACCTTGTAGACCCTTCACCAAAACACACACACACACACACACACACAAATTTATTTGGCACAGGGTCTCGCTATGCAGCTTGAACTCACAGTGACCCTCCTGTCTCTGCCTCTCCAGCGCTGGAATCACAGGTGTATGCCACCATGCCCAGTCTCAGTGGCCGGCTCGGCATCGGGTCAGCTTGGCACGCAGTATTAGGGATTGAATGTGGGTCTTTGCGCTTGGCAGGCAGGTGCTTTGACTGCGGAACTATCTCCCTGGCCTGGATAACTTGCTTTTACTTTGTTTCAAATTTTACTTTTGCAAAAAGATTCTTATACAACATCAGCTTTCTTTTTAAACAGAATTAAATATATGTTCAGGCATGTGCCACCACTTCCAGACTCTAAACACATTTTTGACTGCTAGTATTTTCAACTTCAGTGGTGTCCTCAGGATGTACTTGCATTGTAAGTCAAGGAGCAACTACGCTGCACAAGAGATTCAGACAGACAGAGCTGTGTAGTTTACCTAAACCGCTGTTTCTGTCCTTATTTTCAAAACGTGAGTACCTCAGTCACTTTTTGAAGGTGTATTATCACTGTCTGAGATTAGAAGTTTATTTATGAAAAAGTTCAGATGCTTTCCCCCTTCTAATTTCCAAGACTGTGGCCTTGATTTTTTTTTGGATAGGGTTTTGCTGCGTAGCCACGGCTGGCCTTGCACTCACAGGGATCCTCCTGCCTCAGTCTCCCTTGACCTCAGATTACAGGCACGCGCCTCCACTCCCGGCACCTTGGGTGTGCTGGAGTCCTGGTCCTGTGTAAAGGGAACCCTGTAGCCCGGATGGCTTCAGAACTGAGGCGGGGTGTCTCTCGGTTTCATATCTCCTTTTCCTTGCATGTGGTTTTTCTAACCAACAAAAATTGTATTTCAAGATCATGCCACCTGCTGCGGTCTGATTTGCACTTCCTCCCGCCAAGCCCTGGATATTACTCCAATCTCCATCCATGCTTGTCCCTCCCCTCCGACCACATCCTACCCCTGCCACAGACTGATTCAGACACTCCAGTGGGATGTTGGCCTGGGCCCCCCGGGCGCTTCCAGCACAGCGCCAATTGCAAGTTTCTCTTTTCTTTTTTTCTCTTTTCTTTCTTTCTTTCTTTCTTTCTTTCTTTCTTTCTTTCTTTCTTTCTTTCTTTCTTTCTTTCTTTCT
>NW_004524610.1:14759509-14765263 GCF_000260255.1 Octodon degus
TTCTTTCTTTCTTTCTTTCTTTCTTTCTTTCTTTCTTTCTTTCTTTCTTTCTTTCTTTCTTTCTTTTGAAGACAGTCTTGTTATGTAGTTCAGACTGGTCTTGAACTCACGGTGATCCTCTTGCCTCAGTTTTCAGAGTGCTGCTATCAATAGGCGCTGCCACACTTGGCTATTTTTCCTGAGTTGCAGAGCTATTTAGGATACTGATGGGCCAAGGGCCCATGCAGTCCCCACACTCCTTCTCTAAGGGGCTTCATCTGGCTCCACCCCATGCCCCATGGCTCTGTTACCCCAAAGCATCTCTGTGGGTGGCTTGTGGGTCCTGGAACATGAGCTTCCTTCCTGCTCCGTCTGTTCTGGGTCTTGCTGGTGTCCCACAGATCTGGGGACATCTTCCCACAGGGAAAAGCCCTGGGCTAGACTTCTGTTGCTCAGGGACAGGACCTAGCCCACTAGGGATGGCAACAGGGGGCACCGTGTGAAGTACAGAGAGCTGGGCTGAACCCAGAGGCAGAAAGCAGGATGCAGCTGAGTGACACAGGTGACAGTCACGTCACTCATGCTCCTCCAAGTCTCTCCTCCCAGTCTGGCTCCGATACCTCCCGATGGCAGCAGGGCCCTCAGCTGCACATGCCCATATGGACTCTCTGCCCCTGTCACGTGGTGGCCTTGGTCATTTCTCTGCAGAGTCCTTCACGCAGAAAACTGTCCAGTTCCAACTGGAGGAAACTTTGTCACCACAGCTGGGGCAGGGGTGGACGTACCTTGGTCCATCCATCTGCTTTCATACTCTCAGTCTATGGACTGGTGCCACCCACACTCAGGGTGGGGCTTCCCATTCCCTATGCTAAACTACCTAGGAACAAACCCAGTGTCACACACCCCGGATCCAGCCACCTCCGGAAAGCCCCACCTATAAGTGCCTGAGGCTTCAGGGGGCATCAAGAAACAAACTATAATAATGAGCCAACAGCTAAAATTATACCAAATGAGAAAGCCTTCACATTTTTCTCTGAGGTGTGGGACAAGATAGGAGTGCACACTTTCTCCACTGTCATTCAACAAAGTATCGGAAACCCTAGCTAGAAGAATTAGGCAAGAGAAAAAGAGCATCTACTTCAGAAAGGAGGATGGCAAGCTGCCACTTGGACAGATGCCACTACCTGCCATATAGAAAGCCTCAAAGGCCGTACCCAAAACCTAGTACAATTGCTAGGTGAATTCAGCACAGCTGCAGCATGCGAAACCAGCATACCAGGTCTAGTATGATGCTGTCTGCTCATGGTCAGTTAACCAAAAAGAAAGTAAGAGAGCAGCCTTTTTTATAATAACAGTGTGAATATCTAGGACAAACTCTCCTTCCTGTTGAGGACATCAAGCATTCTGTCCTAGAAACAAAGAAAGCGTCTAAGACACAGGCATCCCCAGTTCCCTCTTAGAATAGAGCTTGAAAATTGGGAAGTTAAGGTTCAGTCAGTCCCACAGGTATGTTTTGTTGATTTCCATGATGTATGTAAAAATATAGAGTAGCCAGGCATGGTAACACGCCTGCAATCCCAGCACTCAGGAGGCTGAGGCAGTAGGATCACCATGAGTTCAAGACCAGCCTGGGCTGCATAGTGAGATTCTGGCTCAAACAAAACAAAACAAGACAAAAGAAAACATCAATTCAGTTGTTAATATATAAAAATTGAAATAAATATCTTAGAATTAAAAAAATTATCTTTTTTGAGACAAGGTCTTTCTATGTAGTTCAGGCTGGTTTTAAACTCACTTTGTAGCCCAGGGTGGCCTCGAACTCACAACGATCCTCCTGCCTCAGCCTCCTGAGTGCTGGGATTATAGATGTACACCACCTTGACTGGCAGAAATACTTACCTAAATTTCCAGTGTTTGTTTAAAATTCCGGTATGGATTTCCATTTGTAAGATCCAAGTATGTAATATGTGTCTTATATATGGAGGGAAATATAAATACAAGCTTTAAATGCTTGTATTTAGCAAATTCTAAGGACTCTATTGAACTAAGCCAAATAAAGCTAGTAGAACTGGGCCTGAGGAGATAGTGGGACAGGGGAGATAGCTCTATGGTCTAAGTACCTGCCTGGCCAGCAAAAGGACCCAGGTTCGATTCCCGGTACTGGGCTGTCCACTGAAATCAGGTGTGGTGGTGGATGCTTGTAATCTGAGTGCTGGGGAGGCTCAAACAGTAGGATCACTATGAATCTGAGCTGTGTAGCAAGACCCTGTACCAATAAATAAATAAACGTTTTTTTTAAAAAAAAAACTATCACAACTTTTCAATAATTTTGGCAAGGTTGCAGAGTACAAGGTAAATATACAAAAACCTAATGTATTGTGTACATTAGCAATGAATGAATTGAATATGAAATTAAGAAATGAATTCCAAGTCAGGCGTGGTGTTGCATGCCCAATACCCCAGCACTTCAGGAAGCTGCAGCAGAAGGATCCCTGGGCTAAAAAAAAGGTCAAGGCAGCCTGGACTACAGGAGATCTTGTTTCAAAAAATAAAAACAAAGCTCCTTAAAAATAAATAAATACATAAATAAATAAACAAATAAAAATAGAAGGATAGGACAGAACTGGGGTGGCGAGGATTTGTACAACCCCCAAAATAAAGACTTAGACAGCACCTCCCTTCAGACAGGCATTTCCCATTTTGCTCCAGTTCCTATTACACCCATTGTATGTGATGGACATTCCCACGTATATTTTGCTTTTTTGTGTGTGTGTGACAGGGCCTGGCTATGTAGTTCCAGGTGGCCTTCAGCTTACTCTGTCCCCAAGACTGGCCTCTAATTAACAGTGATCGTCCTGCAGCCTCCCCAGTGCCGCAGTTGCCCCCATGTGTGCTCCCATGCCTGGCTGGCGCTTCGTAAGATCATTTTATAAATGAGGAACCTAAGGCTCAGAGACTGCTTGTACGTGCGCCTGGTCACACTTATGCACAGCTGTCCTGCTGCAAAGCTTACTGTGCTTACAGACAAGAATGAATTACAATGTTGCACCAAATATTAAAAATGAACTAACACCATGGAAGAAAAGCCTTTCCCGCACTGGGCCGCTGTGGATTAAATAGCTCCATGATGTTTAGACTTGGCTGTCGGGGTGGAGAGTGCTGGAGAAACCGAGCAGCTGCTTAAGTCATCACCATCATGCCCTCCTGCATCTTCACAGAGCTGGAAGCCATTTCTCAGCTGAGCCGGCAGAGCCCAGACATTGCCAGAATGGCTTTGTTTGGTATTTTGTCCTCATCCACCCTGTCCAACCAGGGACCCAGGGAGAAACACTGACAAAACTCGGGGAGGTGCAGTGAATCTTAAGCAGCATCCTTGATTCTGCATTAAGTCCCCTGCTGGTCACAGAGAGGTAGGGAGAAACAGTCACTCTTGGCCAGCACCTGGCCTAGCTGCCCGGTCCGTTCCTGCAGCCGTCTGCACACACAAGACCAGAGCAGGGCACTGCCACAGGCTCTGTGTTGTCCACAGCTGAACACTGTGACTGCATTCTGGCTCCGTGTTTGTTCCTCTGCGTTTAGAATTTTAATTGGCTTTTCATAACGACCTACAAAGCTCAACGGGGCAGGGGCAGTGTGCAAAGAGAACAGAAGCCACATCCTGGTGGCTGGCTGTGACACCGCCCTGCAGATGTGTTCCATTTTACTTGGCCTTGAAGCGCTGGAAGGAGTTGCTTTTCTGAATTTAGTGGACAAGGTTTTGCAATCTGCAAAATCAGCTACATTTTCTGCTCCTTCAGAAAAGTCTGTCTATCCTTAGCATATAGTCTTGCTAGGAAAGAAACGCTGCACCCCTTTAGTAGCATAGCAGCTGCCACTGCACAACGCTGTCTCATGGACTTACAGTTCCTGCAGGCCCCTAGACGTTTGATCTGTGACCTGTAGGCTACACTGCCTTTGCCTATGGGTAAAGTCTTGCTGGGTGTGGCTGCACACGCCTGGAATTCCAGCACTCGGGGGCTGAAGCAGGGACTGCTGAGAGTTCCAGACTTGCCTGGATTACACGGTGAGACCCTGCCTAAAAAAAAAGTCCACATGGATGCTCTTTAATTTGTCGTGTTGCATTGCACCCGACACACGTGTTCTATTCGTTCTGTCAGGTTCGAGGCCACTTTTGAGTTGTTGCAGGAGTCTTGACAGTGGACCAACCTCAGCGCAGAAAATCTGTGCTTCACTGTGCGCAAAAAGTCAAAAGAAACTCTGGGTTTGCTTCGGGATGAAATCCGTGGTGCCGGCCTTTCTGCGAGGTGGTTATAAGCTCGCTCTCAGGTAGCAACACAAACAGGAGCTCGCCCCCCACCCAACGCCGCCCCCCGCGGCCACCCCAGTGGGGTTACCTGAGTCCAGCTTAGCCCTCCTCAGACCGGTGGGAAAGATGTTACCGGTCAGAAGCTCAGAAAGAAGGTCGACGGAGCCCTGCCGAGCAGGTGACCTAACGGGCACGCACGCAGAGGCGTGGGTCGGGACCCGGCCCCGCGGGAGCGACAGTCCCCTCCCGCGCAGTTGGTGGTGCGCACGCGGCCGCACCGCACAGCGGACGGGACAGGCGCTCGGGGCTGCGCGCTCCCCTGGGCGCCCCGAGGCCAGCGCGCCCGCGTCCCGGCCTTCGCGACCCCTGGCTTTGGGCCCGCAGCAGGGGGGTGCGAGGCCGCAACCCGCACGCCGGGATCCTGGCCCTAGCTGTGCGCTCGCTGCGCCCCCCTGGCGACCCCTGGCGGCGCGCCTGTCCCGCCCCCGCCCCGCCCCCGCCCGGGCCACGCCCACATCGGTCGCCGGCCACGCCCACCCACGCCCGAAATAGCGGCGGCCGAGAGGAAGGCGCGGGCGGGCGGCCTTAAAGGAGCAGCGGGCGGCTGGGCGCTTTGGCATGGAGCGACGGGACGGCGGCGACGCGGGGCGCGCAGGGCCGCCCGGAGACCCACAGGCGGCCGCGGCGCTGCTGGCGCCCCTGGAGCTGGGTGAGGAGCCGCTTGAGAAGGCGCGCGCGAGGCCGGTCAAGGACCCCAACACCTACAAAGTGCTGTCGCTGGTAGGTCCCGGAGGAGGGCTCTCTGCTGCGCATCTGACCAATGCTTCTGCAGTCAAGTGTGGGAAGGGTTCGTTAGGATCCCAGCGCGCGGGAGGCTGAGGCAGGAGGATCCCTGCAAGTTGGAGGCCAGTCTGGGCTACATAGTGAGCTCAAAGACAGCCTGCACTGCGTGGTCATACTGTCTCAGAAAAAACAAGACAGCAAGCAAACAAAAAATCATCTTTAAAAATACTTTCTCCCATCTCTGGGATGCACAGGGGGAGAAAAATGACCCACTTGGAAGTGGATTCATAATGGCTGTATCTTGGAAGCCTATGTGCCACCAACAGATGAATGGGTACAAGAAATGTGATTACGCACAATGGAGTACTACTCTGCTGTAAAAAAGGATAAACTTGAGTCATTTGTAGGAAAATGGATGCACCTTGAGACCGTAGTGTTAAGCGAACTAAATCATACACACACTTCAATGTCATGTAGTTTATATGGGAAACCCAAAGTATTAATAGTTTAAAGAGCAAAAGAAAAGGTAAGTAATTGGAAATAGGGAGATGCAGCTTTTGCATAAGGGAAGAGGGCCAAGAATTGGGGAAGATGAGAAAAAGGACGGAGATGCCTCCGGAGCAGGAGGCATGTAATTGTTATATCTTGACACTAATAAAAATAGAGACTGAAGGAAAAACCCTCAA
>NW_004524610.1:14766387-14776768 GCF_000260255.1 Octodon degus
CAAAACAGAGACAGGAGGGGGGCCCAAGAGGGTAGTCCCCAAAATTTCTTTCTTTCTTTTTTTCTTTTCTTTTTTTTTGTGTGGCAGAAACAGGGATTGAACTCAGGCCCTTGCACTTGCCAGGAAAGCACTTATTCTACTGAGCCATCTCCCCAGCCCTCCTTGGCATAGTTTTAAAGGGACTGTCACCTATAATACAGTATGTTTTCCCCATTGTAAAGTATGACTTTTTGGTGTGTTTACTTTGGAAGCCCCTTCTGCATATCTGCTCAGGCTTTGTGCATGGGTGGAGATCCTTGAACAGCGTGGGGCCACCACAGAGTGCTCAAAGGGGGCTTGTTTGTGAGATTTGGGTATGAAGATCAATTTGCTTAACTTCCTTTTCTTTCTCTTATACTCTGTTCCCTTAGTTAGATTTCGAGTTTATCTCTCTCTCTCTCTCTCTCTCTCTCTCTCTCTCTCTCTCTCTCTCTCTCTCTTTCTTTGAAATGCGGTTGCCCTGCATAGTTAAGGCTGGCCATGAACTCACTGCCCAGCCTTCTCAGGTGTCTGTAATTAAGGTAAAGGAAAGTAGTTTGATGTTCATTTTTGTTTCTAAGCCTTATGAATATCACTGTAAAATCTTTGTGCAATTTTAAAAATTAGCAAATGTATTTCATCAGTGTTACAGACCTTTTGAATTGACCAGGGAGAGCTTAATTATATTTAGAAACGTGTTTTCTTTTGGCTGGAGAGAGGTATTTCAAGTTCCAGACAACTTAGAAATCAATGAGCGTTGGAATATAAATTATAATTGGGCATCTGCTTTCTGTTGAAATAAACTTGGCTCTGTCAAGCACGAAGTCTCCATACAACAAAAAACAGACTAGAAACCTTCCATCAGAGGAGGTCACAACAGAACAGAAGGCTTCTCAGCATCGGGCTTGGGCAAAAAGAGCAAAGGCTCAGAATGAACAGCCCTTCAGAAGCACCAGAAAGCTGTGTGTGTCCCAGGGAGAGAAGATGTACCAGTGTATTTCAGGGTTTTCAGAATGTTCAGATAAATACTGGTTGGAACCCTCTGTTCCCTGAGCAGTATAGTTATGAGACTTCATGATAAGAAGTTTAGATAACAGCGATAATATTTGTGATTGGTTTCGCTCTGTTTAGTATTTGGAAGAAAAGTTGGTGGAAATTGTAGGTGGTAGAAGTTGAAGTGATTATAACCCATTCCTATTGCATGTCCTGTTTTGTCGTTTGTTTGTTTTGTTTTGATTATTTTTTTAAGACAGCATTTGGCTATATAGTTCAGGCTGACCCTAAACTCACTATGTAGTCTAGGCTGGCCTCAAAGTCGGGGTGATCCTCCTGCCTCAGCGTCCTAAATGCTGGAATTACAGTTGTGTGTCGTCATACCCAGTGTATGTGGCAATTTTAAGAGGCATTTCACCACTAGGGAGGCTGAAAACAAGAGGAGCACTATGAGTTTGAACTGCATAGTGAGACTCTGCACAAAAAAAAAAAAAAAAAAAAAAAAAAAGAAAGAAAGAAAGAAAAGAAAAGAAAAAGAAGCATTTCCCATGTGTTTTTTCACATTTGTACTGGCACCTGTTTTGTGGTACGTAATGATCCTTGTCATCCTGGCGCACTTTCAGACCTTTTTCACCCTTCCTTCCATGCATTTGTAATTGCGCGGCAATACACGTACTTCTGACCCAGGAAAACATTGCAACTGTCATTTCTATGCTCCAAACCCAGAAAGGGGCGAGGCTTCCCGGCGTGCGCACGCATGGAAGCCTCTTAGCAGGGGTCTCCGGGAGGGTTCCTGTGCTCTGATTGCCTCTAGGACGAGCAGGTTGGGAGTGGAGCCCAGAGCCAGCCCCGCCCCCGACAAGCTCCCGAAGTTATTCCTGTGTTGATGGCTCCTTTACTGCATGCCTAGAAACAACCTGACGTTTCTAGATTCCCCCCCACCCCCGGTAGACAGGCATCAGGCCTGGGAGGACTGCGGGCGCGGGTTTGTGCAGGTTCCTGACACCCCTTCCATTCTTGGCTTCTGTGCGCGCCAGACGAACATCCGGGCACCGCGTGCGGGCTCTGCCCGTGGGACTCCGCGGGTTTTCAGCCCACTACAATACAGACAAATGTGATTAGGACCTAAGAGAGTCCTCGTGTGACGATAGCACAGATGGCTTCTATAGTAATGTGTGTCTTGGGTAATTTGGAGACTCAGTTTCCCTGGGTGGATACCAAAGTTAGTGCACTGTTTAAAAAATTAGCATTAAGTCAGTAATAATGTGGGTTTTTTTAGCCTTCAGCTTCTTATGTATGTTAACTTTTGGGAAGTAGATTTCTTCTTCATTTGAATTTCTTGATGCATCTCTGGGCGAACTAGAATAAGAAAACGGAGAATTCTGATTTATATACATATATATTTTAATATGTCTAGTACAGGGTCTACAGGGTCTCGCTACACAGATCCGACTCGTAGTGATCCTCCTGTTTTCAGCCTCCCAAGAGCTGGGATAACAGGCGCACGCCACCACGCCCAATCTCAATTGCCTGCGGGCCGGCATGACATGCAGGGCATCAAATCCTGGTTCCTGTATCTGCATAAGCAGGTGCTTTAGTCTGCTGAGCAATCTGGCCGGACCAGCGTTTTATTTCTGATAGTTGTTTTTGAGAGTGAATTTTCCCAGCGTGTCTCAGGTGACCATTTTCCCATGGTATCTCAGGACTCTGCCCGTGTGTAGCTGGCAGGCCTTCTATCCAGATGTATTTGGGGGCCTTGAAGATCATCCTGTCCTGGTTTTCAAAGGATATTCTTTGGAAAATAGCTTGTTCCATAAGGTGGGGTCATAGAGGGTCCCTAAGAGCCTTTGACCTTGAAGTCAAGATGATTCGAACTGCAGTCATAAGGCGGTCTTTGGCCAGCCGCAGTGCTGACCCTTCCTCTGCACTGATAGTGGCCAAGCCGCCTGGGTGGATGCTGGCGTCTGAGAGGAGTCAAGGCTGTAGAACCAGTTTTACGTGGAGCGGTGACCTTGTCCTTAGAAAAGAAAGCCAGTCTCATTTTTAAAAAGAATAATTTTATTGAGAAACAAATAGCAATGAGACAGTTTCAGAACTGATTACTAGCACAGTTTCAATAATTAATACATTGCATATTGTTGCCTTAGTGGTTATTCATTGTACAAGATGCAGACATGATATCCTGTCCACAGACAATATGAGAACAAATCTCTCTATTCATTGAATTAAGAGAACGCAGCTGTATAGCTACCCTAACTATTTGGAGTATACAGATACAAAATGGTTGTTCATTTGTAACCCCTTTTCTGGTTAGTTTTTGTCAGAGAAGGGCATTCCATTGTCATTTAAATATTGTAGGTGTGTGAGGTCAGCAAAACATTCCAATATAGTCCAGTAGTCCATAATAGTAGTGGGTTTTCCGTAAGACTGGCAGTGTCAGAAGCTGTTGACTTGAGCCTTTTACAGCTGAGCTGTAGAAAAAAAAGCCAGTTTCCTTTTTGAAAACGTCCTGAATGCAGCATTAAAAATGACCTTTGTGAAGCAGATGTGGTTGATTCTGTTTAGTCATTGTTTCGTTTTCTGTGTGCCGAAGTTGGAAGTCCGCACATCCTCACCTGCTGCCTACCGGCTTCTTGTTTTCCAGAGGAAAAGCAGTTGTGTTGTTGTATTGTTCGTTTTCTTTCAGATTTGAAGCAACTACTAACAAACTCATTATTTTGAATTGGGTAGGGGTTTTGTTATATTTTATTTTATTTTATTTTAAGACAGGGTCTCACTGCGTAGTTCAGGCTGGTCTTGAACTCACAGTAATTTTCCTGCTTCCGCCTTCCAGGTACTGGGACTGCAGGTGTGTGCTACCTTTCCTGGATGAACAGGGTATTGTCTCAAAAACAAATCATCCTGTTAGCCAGTTCAAGGAAAACATACACAAATATTTACTGCTTGTGATAAAATCAGAACTTTCAGGGAAAAGTTAGAAGTTTGCAGACCTTGCATGCCTTGGAAAGCTCGCTTGCCTCCCTAGCCCTGAAGACTTTTCTGATGAAATTGAAGATGGTAGGGAATGTGACTGTTTACGCTGTTCAGCCAGCATTTGAAAGAGTGACGTAGCTCTGGGAGCGAGGATTTTCCACAGGACCAGTGGGGGACGGCCTAGAGCCCGCTCTTACGTCAGTTCCGGTCAGCGTGCCAGGTAGGCTGGCAGGTACTAGAGTAACTGTGTGAAAAGTCATTCTTGTCCTTTCAAGTATCACTTTGCAGTGTGCTTTTGCGAATCCCTTGTCAGAGTCAGGTGTTGTTTTGAAGAAGTGTGTCCACTATCATCTGAAAAGGCTTAGGGGTGACGCAGTTTTTAAATGGGATCCAGGGAGCCAGAGATTTGAGCGTACATCTGCTTCAAGGGAAGCTGCAGGTTCAGGACTATTTAAGAAATCAGCAAGACTGGGCGTGGTGGTGCATGCCTGCAATCCCAGCGCTTAGGAGGCTGAAAACAGGAAGATCACGATGAGTCTGATCTGTGGAGTGAAACCCTGGAGACCTTGTACTAAATACATTAAAAAAAAAGAAAAAAGGTCAGAAGAATGAGAAAGGGGACTGAGGCATGAAGCGGATCAACAGGTCACAGGGTTTGTGTCTTCCTGTGAATCCTGGTATAGATCTCTGTCTTTTCACGTCTGCCACCTCATGGGGTCCAAGCCACACTCTGCTGCTGTGTCCTTGCCAGGGATGACAACAGTGACGGCTGAGGAATGTCAGGGACTTTCTGAGATCGCAGCATTAATAATCCTGCTCATCCTAGCTCTGCAACTCATCGGCAAGTAGCTTCAGAGTCAGGCAGAATTGGTTTAGGTCCTGGTGCAGTTATTAGGTAACTCTTTGCAGACAAATACACTTCTGGAATATCAGCTTCCACAACTAAAATGTAGAGATAAAGTGTCAGGAGGAGAATTATGTTAGTGTGCAAATGACATAAGCATGCCTTGAAGAATGGTCATTTTCCTTGTCATTGTGTAGTTGTGTTGTGACACAGGACCTCACTGTGTAGTTGAGGCTGGCCTCAAGCTAGCAGTGATCCTCTTGCCTCTGCCTCCCGAGTGCTGGGCTTATAGGCGTGTGCCACCTGGCTGCCCTTGTTGCTACTGATAAGCTTAAGTGTGACTCTGAAGGCGCTTCCCCTCCTTGCCGCTCCATGTGCACTCCAGCTCCTGTATGGGCTTCATCCCTGTGGAATGGGTGGGCCCTGCCTGAGACCTCCTGGCTGCACCTGCATTTTCCACACCTGGGGAATTGTCAGCACTGAGGAGTTGGGTGTCACAGCACCTGCGGGCTGCGATGGCACGGCAGTGCTGGCAACTCCATGGGTCTGTGTAGTGGGGAGCTCTGAACAGTGAATTATTGGCTTCACTCACTGCTATGATTGAAAACACAGACCTAAAGCTGGGCATGGTGGGGCACACCTGTAATCTCAGCACTCGCTCTGGAGGGTGAGGCCAGAGGTTCACCGTGAGCTCGAGGCCAGCCAGGGCTTCCTGGTGAGCTTAAGGCCAGCCTGAGCTGCGTAACAAGAGTCTGTCTCAAACCAAACCAAACAGACCATTAAACAAAACCAAACATAGCTGGGCATAGTGGTGCACACCTGTAATCCCAGTACTGAGGAAGCTAAGGCAGGAGGATCCTTGAGAGTTGGAGGCCAGCCTGGGGAACAAAGTGATCAGAGATTTGAGCATGAATCTGCTTCAAGAGAAGCATAGAAAGACCCTGTTTCAAAAAGGCAAAACCAAAACCAAACAAAAGCAAAATCACATAATCTGTACCTTCTACCAGTAGCAGTTTTGAAGATGCTAAAATTCTCCCTATCGTTGTGCTGTCCAGTGTGGTAGTGTTGCTGCCCTGTGTTGCTGCTGAGAACTTGAAATGTGCCTCCCACAGTGAGGAAATGATCTTAATTTTATTTAATATTAATTAATGGAAACTTAGAACAGCCACATGTGCCTGGCATCTGGCTGATTTGCTCCCCCACACAGGCTACAGTGGTCTTTCTACAGCATAAATCACTTCCCCTCTTGTTGCTAAAAACAAAGACAAACAAAGCCAAGTGAGCTTCGAGAAGAGTCCAGAGATTTACAGTTGTTCTTAAATCAAATCTCACATCTCTCAGCCATCCGGAGCGCCGTGGGCCTGGCTGGTGTTTCCAAATGGGTCCTGCCCTCCCTGCCTTCCTCCGAGGCCTTGGCTGGTCCCTTCGTAGGGACCCCTCAGCTCCGGGATTGGCTCTCAGTGGCTCTCGCCCCTGCTGCCCTCAGATGCCATGATCTTTGGAAAGCATCTCCCAGGGAGGAGAGGACAGTGGAACAGAGTGCCTGCTCCCCTGGGCTCTGGCACACGTGGGCTTGGACCACAGGAGCGCTGATGTTTGTTGAGTCAGTCATAAACCCCAGCACTACCAGTGATTGGCCCTCTTGCTGTCTGTCAGGCCTGGGGAGCTGCTGCTGTGATCCCTTACACGGACGAGGAAACTGAGGCTCGGGAGGGGAAAGGACTCGCTTGGGATGCACAGTGCTGTGAGCAGAGGCAGGACCTGCCCCCTGTGCTCTCTAGGAAGCCCCCTTTTCTCCAAGCCTGTGGTTCTGAGATCAAGTCTGTGGCAGCTCGGTGGTTGTAGATGGCAGGTGGGGGAACCCTGGCAGCTAAGGTCCATTTCTCAGGACCGCTACACAGTGAGTGGGCTTTTGGGGTGAGATGGGCAAGGCTGCGCCTGGTGTGGCGAACAGAAACGCCCTGTGGAGAATGCTGAGGGGACTGGGTGGCCCTGCGCTGACAGCCAGGAAAAGAGGCTTCCACGGGGCAGCTGTTGGAGGGACAGGGATCTGCAGCTCCTTTCTCAGTCATTCACAAAGAAACATGGGAGCAGAGGCTGCCTGAGAAGGCACCTGCACGCTGCTAAATCCAGATGCCTAGGACATGTGTGTTGTTGCAGGCAGCAGCAGGTGGCACTCACTCGGCAGGCAGGTGTTCACCTCACTCCCTGTGGACCTGTGCCCCATGAGGAGGGAGCCAGCTCAGCGTGGACCTGCCCCACCGGAGCCTGGGGAAGTGTGTGCTCCACACGACCAGGGGCCTGTGCCAGGGTCTGCTCGAAGGCGAGGCAGATGTGGACACCAGGCAGCCGCTCAGAGGGGCGGAGGCGCTCAGGGCAGCCTTTGAGCCCCGAGGCCTGCGCTACTCCGGGCTGAGAAATGGTGCTGGAAGGAGCGGGGAGTTGGGGGTGTGTTTCCCACACAGGGCCGCAGCCTGGAGATTTCCTTCAGGAGTGCCCTGTGGGCAGACGTCATTTTAGGGAAATTTAATAAACTAATGCTGTAACTGTAAGAAAAGAGAGATGGAATGAGGAATGGATAAAACAAAATGCGTACTAAAAATGAATAATTCTAGGTGCTGATTATGACTGAAGTAGAAGCAGAGATGATTTCAGAGATGATCTACTGGTTTAGGATTAGTAAAAGTCTTGATCCTGCTCGGGTACATCGAGCTAACCAGCAGGGCTGGGGATTGGGTCAGTGACAGACGCTGGCCCTGTGTGCACGAGGCCCTGGACTCCCTGCCAGACAATCAGAAGACACAGAAAAGGAAGCCAGGGGCAATATCTCAAAGACGAAGGGTGTCAAGAAATGGGAGGGCTGGTCCTGGTGAACAGGAGTAAGATGTTCATATCTCTGTATCAGCTCTGCATGAGGAGTGGGAACAGCAGGGACCATCAACACGGGCTAATAAAATTACAAACACAAAACTGGACAGAAGACAGCTTTATGTGTGAATTTTTTTTTTTTTTTTTTGGTAGGGGGTGAAATAAGATCTCACTGTATAATTCAGGCTGGCCTTGAACTGAATATGTAGCCCAGGCTGGCCTTGAATTCACAGTGATCCTCCTGCATCAGCAGGCTTCCAAGTGCTGGGACTACAGGTGTGCACCTGTGGTCTGGCTTTATGAGTGTTTTTGATGTCTACATTTTTGTTTGTTTGTTTTTTTGTTACAGCGTCTCGCTATGCAGTTCAGATTCATAGTGATCCACCTGTCTCAATCTCCCCAGCACTGGGGTTACAGGCATGTGCCACCGCACTCAGTTTTGGGGCTGGTATGGCATGCCTGGGGCTCTGGGGCCTGCACAGCATGTGGTACTGGGGATTGAATCCGGGTCCCTGCAGTTGCCAGGCAGGCACTTTGACAGTTGAGCCATCTCTCCAGCCTGATGTCTAAATTTTTAAGTGAGGTTATAGTATTGTAATAATAACAATATTATAAGAGGTTGAGGAAAAAGGAAACGATGAGATGGCCTCCTATGCTTAGAAAAGTGCTGCAGGAAACACAAACTAATGGGGAAGATGAAACCAGTGCATAAGGTTCCATTCTCTGGCATGGAAGAGAAGTGGGAGAGAAGTAGAGAAATCCTTTATTGTTTGGCACAGGAGGGCTGCTGAAGAGAAGAAAGGTCTCTCAGGGAGGAGGCAAGATGGGAGTTTTTAATCGGGTTTTACTAGAGATGGAGTTTGCATGGGCTACGTAAGGTGTTGTGCTGGGCGCTGATTGGGGAAAGCTTGGTATGCCCCCCAAACGACCCTGTTTACTAGGCAGAAGAAGAGGGCAGGCAGCGTAGGAGCAGCTTTTCCCTGGCCTTGGATCCCCACGCCAGGCTGATGCACCACCATGCTGCCACTCCTGTACTGACCCAGAAGGCTGCCACATGGGGTGGACCCATGGCGGTTTTTATTGCCTTTATACTTTCTTGCATTTTCTGCAATGCATAGTGTTCTTGTAACAATAGGGGAACATACTGCAAGCTATCTATACAGAGATTTGAAACCTAGAAGAAGCCCACCTAACCCAGGTCTTCTGTATAATGATTAAACGAACTGAGACCAGCTCAGCAAAGCACCTGCTCAAAGGTCACACAGCAAATCAGTTTTGGGACTCCAGGATTTCACACTTCCCGGATCCCTGTTTGTCAGGGTCTTTGCTGGAATTGGCCCAGAAGAATCCACGTTCTCATTATCCACCATACTTGTCAAGTGCTGATGAAAGACTTGTGTGCGTTGGGATTCTTCCTAGGAACTTCCTGCGGAGGACTGGGTTGGGTGGGACTAAACCCTGGCTAGCACAGGTGCGTGGTGTGCAGCCCCCAGGGAGGTCCACGGGGACAGGAGGAACTGTGCATCCATGCATCCAGCTGTTCCCAGTGATTCTGATCACGGGGTGTGTACTCTGACCATGATGAAACGCTGTGGAATGGCCCCCAGGCCATAGCACTCAGCCGGTTCGGTGTCACCTGAGGTGCCGGTGAAAGATCCCTTTGTTTTGCTTTGTACAGCGTGGTGTGCGGTGCATGCTCTGAGGGCTGTGCGTGGAAACTCTGAGCTCAGGACTTGGTTTGGCAGCGAGATGCACACAGGATCTATTCTGCACGAGGTTCTGGGAGATGGGAGGCCCGAACGGAAAAACATGTGTGCCCGGTGCCAGCCAAGACAGCAAGCGGGCCCTGCCGGGAGCAGGGGGAGCTGCACTGGCATGGCCGGGCAGGATGTGCGGGAGACAGTTCCGAGAGCTCTGTGGTGAGGCGAGGCAAAGCATCCAAGAGCAAGGGCTTCTGGGAGGCCCCGACGCTCAAGACCTTGAAGGATGGAGGCTGGCTGGAGTCCGCTTTACTGCAGGGGTGCGCAGTGGACGTCGTGTGTGTGCATGTGTGCGTGCGTGCGTGCGTGCGAGTGCGTGCATGTGCTCCGTTTTCTGATTCAGGGTCTCGATGTGTATGTAGCTCCCACTGGCTTTGCTCTTGTACGTCTCTCTGCCTTGGCCTGCCCGGTGCTGGGATTACATGTGTACAGTCCAGTGTTGTACATTTAAACTTTGATAGTTCTTAAGCTCCTAATAATGAAAAAGTACATAGCCTTTGTTCAAGAAACATGTAGTGAAAGAAAATAAAGATCGTGCATGTTCTTACAAATCTCCAATTTCTTGCCCAAATGAGTGTGTCTCTCCATGAAGTCTAAATCTGCACATTGGAGGGTGTTCATGTCTAAAGCGATTGTCCCTCCCTGATCATCCGATACCAACTTTTAAATTTTGTCCTTAAGCTGCCTCCCTTGGTGGGATTGAGTAACCCTGGGTCTTAATGGAAAGGAAATTGGTTGTTGGCACCTTTCCGGGAAGCTGTTTCCTGCCCTGGGGAAGAATTACCCCTATTCCTGTGAGTACTTGTTTTTCTGCTTGTTCCTACTCTTGCTTTTAAAGGATAAGTACAAGGTGCTGCAGCTTCAAAAAATATTTCAGAAAGGACACACAGCTAGTGAAGGCTCAGAACGCGTCACGAGGTGTTCT
>NW_004524610.1:14778478-14784367 GCF_000260255.1 Octodon degus
TGAACTTCCAGCCCCTGCATCTGTCTAAGCAGGCGCTTTAATCCCCTGAGCTATTTGGTTGGCCCAGTCAATCATTTTTAAAGCCTATCCTGGGCTCATTACTGTTTATTCTATACTTGGGATGATAATCCAGCGCTTATTTTGCCCGGGTGGCCCAGGTCACTGGGACCCGTGTCCCTGTCCCTCGGCTTTCTGGCAAGGTGAGGCGTTCTGCATCTGGCTCATCCTGGCTGTGGCATTCCCTGAGGGTGGGCTGGATGGTGTCCTCAGGGTCATCTCCCCACCTGCTGGCCCGGGGAGTGCAGGCTGGCTGCAGGGCTGTTCTCCCCTTTGCCCTTTCACCTCAGAGAAATGGGCTGCAAGGTGAGCGCTGCAGGTGCACTCGGGCGGGGTGATAAGCACTGGGTATTCCTTGCCCCACACGCCAGTGCCTCCTGAACACCAGTGAGCAGGGATATAAGAAGAGAGGTGCTGCTCCAGGCAGTCCTTCTCCAGCTCTCGGGTGCAGAAAGACACTTGGGGTGCAGAGGATGCCACCAGTGAGTCCGGACCCCTGCACTGTGTGACCTCCGCTGGTGCACTGCAGACCCTGCTGGGCCAGGCAGTGTCCCCAGGGCATGGGTCTAACTGCAGACCTTGTCATCTCCTCTCCTGTCCTGAAGAGAGGAGGACACAGGGTGCTGGGTGGGGATGACTGCAGGAGCTTCGTCAGGAAAAGACAGATCCTGACAGGCTAGAGTTTTTTGGCTTGGGGGGATCAACTCAGACCTTTGCTGGCCAGGCAGGTGCTTATGCCGCTTTTGGGATCCACAGAAGAGGCCCATGGTGGGGGGCAGGGGGAGCCTTCTCTTGGCGGTGGGCTGCTGGGGGCATCTGGCTCGCACAGCCCTAGGTTCAGAGCAAGAGGTGGAGGTGCTTGGTTGCCTTGTGGTTTGGGCACCATTCTGCGAACACACAGATAAATAGCTAAATCTGCCTGCAAGTTCATGAACGGCCTTAACAGTGCTGTGAATTAACAATTTCTTCTTCCTTAAGCTCACCCTTGAATTTAGCTTTTCAAAAAATTTTAACCTGTCTAGAAAATTAATCTTTTCTTTCTTTCTTTGTATTTTTTATCCCCTCCTCTCTCTCTGTCTTGCTCTCTCTCCCTGTCCCTTTCCTCCTCCCTCTCCCCCTCCCTCTCCCTCCCTCTCTTGTACATACTTACCATACATATCAGTCACATTCATACATTCATTTTGGGGAATTTGTACCTGTACGTAGTCTTAATTCTTCTTTTCTCCCTTCCCTTCCTCTCCCTTCAACCCTTTCTCCCTTCCCTGTTTACAAAAACTTTGTTTCCATTTTTCCCTTCCATTCTTTGTCTTTCTAAAAAATTTCTTTTTCCTTTGAAAAATTATTTTTTAATTATCATTTCCAGCTTTACAGTTTACTAGTAGAGTCTTCTTGATTATTTTCCTCAAATGCTAGGGTAATTCATTGAGAAACACAAGTGGTAATTATTGGCTTATGTATGAAAGGTGTCCAGAATCTTTTTGATTTTTTTTTTTTTTTTTTTTGAGACCAGGGTCTCACTATGTATTTTGGGATGGTCTTGAATTCACTCTTGTAGCCCAGGTTGCCCTCAAACTTAGAGAGACCCTCCTGCCTCAGCTTCCCATATTCTGGGATTACAGGCATGTGCAGCATGCCTGGCTCTCTTTTTGGGTTATTAACTTTTATTTTATTTTTTTTTTTTTTTTTTTTTTTTTTTTTTTTTTAAAGACAGGGTCTTGTATGTAATTCAGATTAGCCTTAAACTCACTGTAGTCCAGGCTGGTCTTGAATTTAACAAGAGCCTCCTGCATCAGTCTCCCAAGTGCTGGAATTACATGTGTGCACCATCACACACAGCTCTGGGTTATTAACTTTAGTACAGAGAAGAATCTGGTAGCATTACCTGTCCTAGAAACTAGTTCAACAACCTCTACCCTGTGGTGCGCAGTCACTGCCCAGAGCTGCGTTTTCTGTTGTCAGTAGCTCCCAACAGATTCCTGCTACCCCGAGAGCTTTGCTCTGACTTTCTCTGCTGTCCACGCTGCTGTCCTGGAATGCTCAATGAGATATGCCTGCTATTGCCTCCCTTTCCCAGTGAGGAAAGAGATAAAAGCCCAGATGACAATGTGACAGTGTGGAGCTTCTCAAAGTGCTTGTGCTTAACTTAGTTGGTTAAGGAATTCCACTTGGCCTCTTCATAGAAAGACATCTTCATTTTCCTCTGTCATTCTCATGTCTTCTGTCCTTCCTTCCTCTCTCCCCTTTACCTCCCTGCCTCCTTCCCTCACTCTCTTCCTCCCCCTCCCTTTCTTCCTCCTTCCCTCACTCTCTTCCTCCTTCCATCCCTTCCTTCTATCCGTCTTTTCATAAGATAGACTCTTTTCTGGAGACAGAATCTCACATGTAGTCCAGGCTGGCCTGGAATTCACCTTGCCGCGTAGCCAGAGGCTGGTCTCCAGTTTGAGGCGCGCCTCCTGCCTCAGCCCTCTGCGTGCCGGGCTTGCAGGTGTGAGCCACCAGGCCCAGCATCATGTTACTTCTTGCAGAGTTGGAGTTCTGTTTAGAAAGTCCGCGTGTGTGCCTATGGCTTCAAGTATTTCTCCTGTTTTACCTTTCTGAAAACTCAGTGTTTCTTTCTTTCTTTTTTTTTTTTTTATCTAGGTTTTTGACCCATTTTTGTTTGATTCTCATACAGGGTGAGAGTCGTGGATCTAGATCCATTGTTCTGCACGTAGGTGACCAGTTTTCTGAGCACCACTTGTTAAAGAGGCTGTCTTTTCTCGGGCTTTCGATGGCAGCCCTTTCAGCCATCCCCAGGCGTGGGGCCGGGCCGCGTCTTCTCCTCGCTCGCTCAGTCCTGTGTGTCTCCCGTCTTCATGGCGGCGCCTCGCTATTTTCAGTACTGACCTTGTAGCTCCCTGACTTCAAATCTGGGGTTAGTGTACCTCCTTGCACTTGGCTCTTTTTGTTCAGGGCTGCTCTGGCGGTTTTTCTGGGTCTCTTCTGGCTCTACATAAATTTAAGGTTTTTTCTAGGTCTGTGAAGAGTATTTTGGTATTTTCATTAGACATATTAAATGTGTACATTCCTTTTGGCAATATGGCCATTTGACAATACCGATTCAACCTATCCGGGACAGGAGGTGTCTTCTTCCACAGTGCTTTGGTCGTGAGGTGTGTGCTAGGGGTCTGCAGACGTTGCCAGCATACAAATGACTGCCTGCATGCATCCCTTTTCTGTCGCGTGTGTTGGGCATGGCCACCGTGGACAGCTGCATAACAGATGTCCAGGGCCATCCTTCCAGCAGAGTCTCTTGCTCTTGTGTGCATTCTGTTATCCCTTGGACTGCTACAGCAGTCCTGCTACAGCTCTTCAGCTACTGTTGAAAGTGGATTACTACAGAGTTACAACCATGAGTGGGAGGAGCAAGTACCCTACTGGGGACCCAGGTTGTGACATGAAGAAAGAGTTGTAGGTAGTTAGGTAAGCTTTGGGGAAGTTGTATTGTCCCTGGGGGAGCCTCTGATGACCCCATCCCTAGTGAACTGGGTATTTTTTGGGGCACTGTCATGTCCTGAGTCCCTCTGGGCCCCTACAGCCACCCAGCAGCACAGTGTCACCAGGACCCGAGCTGCTTGCAGGTCTCATGGCTGCTGGTTTCCTGAATGTCCCCATTAGAGTTCCAGCCTGTTTTGTTCCCTGGTGCTTCTCTAGTGCTAGCTCAGAGCTTGACCTGTTATAGGGCTCAAGCAATCTTTGTTAAGCACTGAGTAAGTGGATCGGCAGAGGTTGGATTTGAATCCTGCGCATTTTGAAGCTGGAGCTGCTTCCGAGTTCAGTTGTCTCTGTGAGAGACTGAGTTCGAGTTCTGTGCCCTCATTCAGGCTTGAGGTTGCCTATTGGCAAGTGCTTTGACCAGTTGTGTGAGCCACTGCATGCATCATTTCCCTGAAGCGGGGGGCGATGTTCTCCAGGGAAGCCAGTGTCCCTAGGATGATCCTGGGGGCCAAGAGCCAGCCAGGCAGGAACAGCTGGCTGTGCAGAGGTAACATCTGCCCTGAACTCACGGTGCTCACAGCTGTCCACAGCACATCCCGTCTGCGAGGCTTCTTGGGATCATGCATGGGACACAGACCATGCAGCGTCTCAGCACTGATTGACTGAGCTGGGTCCAATCCTACTGGGAAAGAAATCTCTGGAACATACACAGTGTGTTCTGAGCTGTGCTCTGAGCTCCCCCGAGCTGCTTCTCTTTTTGCAGAGAGCACGCAGCCTGCCGGGAGGGCCCCAGCAGTGAGTTGGCCGGCCCTGTCTGTGGAGGGCCAGCTGCTGGCTCTGTCAGTCTCACTCAATATCCAGTCCAGTGACTGTTTCCTAAGAAACATCCGGGTGTAGGTTCATTGTACACATCCTGTATATGATACAGATTCGCTGAAGCACTTTAATTGGATGAGCTCCAATGAGCAAAAATGGGAAATTGATGCCTTTCCCTCAAATTACGTTAAATGAAACCACAGCTTGGTGATTTTCAGCTTATGCTTGATGCAGAAAATACAGGGAGGAATCAATCCAGGGCTCCTTGTGTTCACACAAATGTGGGGTGGGGGCTGGGCCAGGACAGGCAGGGCCCACAGAGCTGCCCGAGGACACCGGGCAGAGCAGGTCCAGCCTTCGGTCCCCTGTGGGCCCCACACGGCAGGCACGGCCACACCTGCTTGGCCTCCAGCCTGCTGAGTCCCTGGCGCCCAGCTGCATGGTCCTTGGCCAGTTGTTTATCCCCACATAACCGCCTCCTTGAACTTCTAGGGGTCCTCTCAGAACCACCCTTGTGACGTCACGGCCAGAATGGAGCAGCTCTGTAGGAAACTCTTAGAAAATGGTCTGAGCTAGCTCGCTGGCCCCCAAGTTTGCTTTTCTTTATGAAAAAGTAGAACACCATTATATATAAATAACACATCCTTATTCATTCTTTATAAATTGATTTATTGCTGGATTTTTCTATTTAATATTTTCAGATCATGGTTGGCTGAGTATATAGCTATTACAGCAAAATAATAGATCACATTATCCAATATGTTAAATCACCTACACATTTAATGTATAACTTAACATATAATGATATAGTTTACTGCATCATATTAAAAGCGAAGCTCAGCACTCTTTTCTAGGAGTGAACTCAGGCACACCATGTCCACGCAGGCACTGTCCACCTTGCCTTACGCGTTAGTCATACTACCCAGCGCTCATAACTGAAAGGAGGAGAGGACTATGTCTGGTTCATGTTTCGGAGGACTCAGTCTGTGGTTCGTTGGCCGCAGGGCGGAAATGGCCTGGCAGAGGGCCTGGTGAGGAAACGCACCCGGCCCTTAGCAGCCAGGGAACAGAGAGCGGGAGGAGCCAGGAACAGGACTGCAGTGTCAAAGGCCTCGCACTTCCACCTCTGAACATGAGACTTTTGACCGAAACTATAAAATTCTACACTGGCCCCTAAGCTCATGCATAGCTCAATGTATAAAATGCACTCAGTGCATCTCTAACAGTTGCCAACGTTTTCCTAACTGTAGCGTTGTTGAGAAGTCCAAGCACTAAGTCTCCTCTGAGTTTTAAAGCAAACACTGAAAATTAAGAAGTTAAATATTTCTCGTATATAATGGCATGGATTTTATATATTGCTGAATTTTTCATTGCTGTTTTGAAAGGGAAGGAATAGGGAAAAGAAAGAAATCAAGGAGGCGGCGAGCTGGCGCAGTGGTCTGGGCGGCTGGCGGCGGAGCGCGAGGTCGCCGGTTCGCGCCCCCGTCCCGCCTGTCTCTCTGTTTGGGGCTGGAGAGATGGCTCAGTGGTCTAAAGCAC
>NW_004524610.1:14784738-14786677 GCF_000260255.1 Octodon degus
TCGTGGGTGCAGGCATCATTCTGTCAGGGGTCCTGGCAGTAGCAGCAACCGTGTCACACTCTGTCACCTGGGCTCCCTGGGCTTCTCTTGAAAGCTCAGTGGGAACCTTTAGGACACCAGGACCCTTGCCTTCTGCATGCCTGAAAAAGCGGTGTTGGTTTCTGTCATGGGGGGCGGTGTTCTTCATTACACTTACTTTGGTCTACAGTTATCTACTGACATTTAAGAAGCTTCTTATTAAAGTAAAATACCCAGAACAGAATATAAATCACAAGTGTGTTGCTTGACATATTGAAAAATTGAGCTCATCCCTGTGACCACAGCCATATCTGGAAACAGAGTAGCAAGAGCGAGTTAGGAAATATTTAAGAGAAATAAAGACATTTTGACACAGAGAAGGAATAGTGACACTGCCTGATTTCCTTTTTTTTTCTCCATACAGGTTTTGTCAGTATGTGTGTTAACGACAATCCTCGGTTGTATATTTGGGTTGAAACCAAGCTGTGCCAAAGAAGGTAATTGGTTCTTGTTCCTGTGTGTATTTTCGGTGTCTGTCTGTCTGTCTGTCTGTCTGTCTGTCTGTCTCTCTGTTTCTCTCTCAATTTCTCCTTCTTTATTCTTAATTCTCAGTGTCATTGAGATAAATGTTATATCCTGATCCGGTGCTTATTTCACAGATGCCATAATTTTTTGTGGGAGGGGACAGGGTATGTATCTCTATAGATCAGGCTAGCCTTGAACTCATGATGATCCTCCTGCCTCAGACTCCCCAGTTCTGGGATTCCAGTCACGTGCCACCCACCATACCTGGCAGATACTGAAGATTTGAGAAGGCTGGTTGACCCTTCTTGAAACTCTTGTATTATGTTAGTTATACGAAATTTTATTTGCTTGCCATTTTTTCCCCCCAAAACAAGAAAGTGGGCTATGCCCATGAAACAACTAAAAAGTCTCATACAGTAAAGGAATCAGTCACCTAAGAACAAAGACACAAGCAGACAGGGCCAGTAGGTCCCCAGCTGTGCTCTGGAGCCCTCTCTGCAGAGATACTTTTCCCTGGAGTTAGTTACTAAAGCAGCTCTGGGGGTTGCTAGGTAACCAGGTAGCATCCCTGGCCTACTAGAAACTGATCAGTACCCACTCTTGGTTCTTAAAGTTATAGACGTGGGTGGCTTCAAACTAGTAATGAAATTTTTGAGTTTTTTTTTTTTTTTTTTTTTTTTTTTTGACAGGGTCTCACTGTGCAGTTCAGGCTGGCCTTCCTTGAGCTTTGTAACTCAGACTGGTCTTGAACTCACAGCAATCTTCTTGCCCCAGTCTCCTGAGTGCTGCAATTATAGGTGTGCGCCAGTACGCCCGGCTTGTTGAGCTTTTTTTAAATTATTTTTTTCTTTATATCAAGTACAGAAATCTACCCATCTTTGACAAGATTAATCTGATTCAATCAGTACATTCTTTTGGCTCTGAGCTAGCATCTCCCTGTCTAATCATGCATGCTTTTCCTTGGGAATTCACTTTTTAAAATTGTGCAACCGTTATTCGATTATTCTGTAATTGTAACATCAGTCACTTAAAAATTTTTGGTAATTATTAGGCTATCACATATTGTTGAAAATGAAGGAAATGTAATTCTATTTATTTGGCAGCCTATTATGAATAAATATATTTAATTTTAACAAAAGTACAATCTTAAAAAAGTACAATCTTTCATAATATGAAATAATTTGCTTTGAGTGTAATTTGACATCAAAATAAAGGATTGCAGTTTTATCTAAGCCCAACATAGAATAAATCATCTAGGTGTGTGATAGCAAGCTTTAAGCAATAGTTACTGCCCAGGTGTTTCCTTCCTCTTAAGACAGCAAAACTAGTATTTCAGACTCTAGAAATTACTGCTGTTGCTCTTTGTCCTTAAAATCACCTGATTTACCAGTGTCAC
>NW_004524610.1:14787247-14788224 GCF_000260255.1 Octodon degus
TTCTATAATGAAATTTTAAAGAAGAGTTTTCATTTGTCTGTAGCGAAAGATAAAATGGTATTTCTGTACGCAAGGGTCTCTGCTTGTGTCCCTTTTCATGGGTGTTAGTATCGAGAGCCCTGGGTCACTGTCACCCCTCAGTGTTTGCGCAGCATTCGAACCTGCTCTGTCCCTCATCTAGGTGTCCATGTTATTAATGGCGTTGTGTAATTATAGACTAATTGGAAACACGCGCCTTGCTCATGTTTTCAGTAAAAAGTTGCAAAGGCCGCTGTTTTGAGAGAACCTTCGGGAACTGTCGCTGCGACGCTGCGTGCGTGGACTTTGGAAACTGCTGCCTCGACTACCAGGAGGCGTGTTTAGAGCCGGGTAAGAGCGCGTCTAGAAGCGGCTGGCGGTCCGGGTGGCCGGCGAAGATGGAAGAAAGCTCCGTGTCTTCCACGCTGTGGTTTGTGTAACACATGTGAGGTGGCTTGTTCTAAGATTGAGGATGTATATATATTGTTTAAAATTAACTTTATTGGTACACTTTAGATAGACACAGCAATCGTGTTTGTCACAGGGAATTTGTTCCTGAACGTGATGCGTCTTGAGCCTTCCTTCCCTCTCCTCTCCTCCCTTTGGCCGCTCTTCTGCTCCTTATTTGCAAACCTTTGTTTCCTTTTTCTCTTCCTAGTCTTCCTTTTCCCTTCTTTGTGCTCCCCTCCCCCGCCCTTCCGTTTCTCATTCTGCCTGTTTCCCCCACGTGAACCATTACCCCAGTATCCATCCTTTTTGCTCCTTATTTACCCTTTCGGTTTCTTGCACAAGACAAACGATTAGAGGTTTGGGTCTGATTCATTTCACTTCAAAGAATGGTCTCAAAGAGCATCCATTTCCCTAGAAATGTCCCTGGTTTATCCTTCTTATGGCAGAGTTGTACTCTACTGCATATAAAAACTACATCTTTAGGATGTACCTATATTTTGAAATAAGAG
>NW_004524610.1:14789659-14794708 GCF_000260255.1 Octodon degus
GAGGAAAGAGGGGCGTCGATCCTTCGCTTTTATTGTTCATGACGTAGGGTGGAATCGTGTGTCTCCTGTCTTTAGGAAGGGTCGGTCTTTTTCTTAACTGAATGGTGACTTCCAGCAGTAGAGAGTGAATACATGCACTGGAGGAGGAGGTGGGCGCTCAGTACGTCCCTGTTCTTTTAACCTTTTCCCTGCCACCCTATTTCTTGGTCTTCTTCCCTTTTGCAAAAGAATCTCTCTTTTCCTCTTACCTGTCTTTCATTTTGCTCTTTATTTACATTTGCAGTCTCTTTTATAAGAGAAACCTTGTGATACTGAAGCCTGTGCGTCTGATGTATTCCACTTAACGTTATGGTTTCAATGTGCATCTCCTTTTCTGCAAATAACTCCAGTTTATCCTTCTTTGTGGCCACGGAATCTCCATTGTGAATATACAGCACATGGTCTTTATGCATTCCTTCACTGATGGGCATATGGGTCACTTCCAAGATGTAGCTGTTGTCAGTTGGGCTGCTATGAACGTGGGCCTGCATGGATCACAGTAATATAATGTCTAACTCTTTTGGGAATGTACCTAGGAGGGGGATAGCAGGATCAAACGGAATTTGTAGTTTTAGTAATAATAAATTTATTTGGTACAGGGTCTCACTATGCAGCTTGGACTTGCAGTGATCCACCTGTCTCACCCTCCCCAGTGCTGGGATTACAGGCGTGCATCACCACGCCCAGTCTCGGTGGCTGGCGCTGTATATGGTACAGGGGATCAAACCCAAGTCCTTGTGCTTGTCAGGCAAGTGCTTAGATTGCTGAGCTATCTCCCTAGCCAGTTCTAGTTTTTTGTTTTTTTTTTGTATTTTTTTTTTTGTATTTTACACAGGGTGTACAGGGTCTCACTACATAGATCAAACTTGTAGTGACCTGCCTATGTTCAGCCTCCCAAGAACTGGGATTATAGGCATGCGCCACCACGCCCAGTCTTTTTTTTAAAAATTTTATTTATTTATGTGTGTGTGTGTGTGTGTGTGTGTGTGTGTGTGTGTGTGTGTATGGCCAGCTCAGCCCACCAGGGGGCGGGGCGGGCTGGCATGTGGTGCTGGGGGATTGAACCATGGTCCCTGTACTTTGCTGAGCTTGTTCTAAGTAGGTGCTTTAGACCACTGAGCCATCTCACCAGCCCACCACGCCCAGTCTTAATCACCCTCTCAGCATGCCCAGGGGGTGGGGCTGGCATGGTACTCCAGGGATCGAACCCGGCCCCTGCATTTGCCTGAGCAGGCGCTTCAGTCTGCTAAGCTATTTGGCCAGCCCTCAGCTTTAATTTTCTGACAAATCTCCATACTGATCTCCATAGTGGTTGTACTGGTTTACATTCCCCCCAGCAGCACAGAAGAGTTCCTTGTTCCTTGCAGCCTCTCCAGCCTCTGTTATTATTTCATTTCTGAGTGATGGCCGTGCTTTCTGGGGTAAGATGGACTCTCAGTGATGGTTTAATTTGCATTTCTCTAAATTTGCCAGAAATATTGAACACTTTTTAATATGTTTATTGGCCTTTTGTACTTCTTCTGAAAAGCATCTTCATTTCATTTACCCATTTTTTGATTGGGTCTTTTACTTTGGGTTCTTTTTTTCTTTCTATCTTTCTTACTTGTTTTTTCTGTACTCTACATCTCAGTCCTCTGCTTGAGGATTAGCTGGCAATTTTTTCCCCATTCTATTCACCCTGTTGGTTTTTGCTTTGCTGTGCAGAAACTTGAATTTGATGTGGTGTCGTCTGCTATTTTTTATGTTGTTAACACAATTTTGGGTTCTGCTCTCAAAAAGTCCTTGCTTTTGCTTATGCCAGTGTCTTCCAGATCTTACCTATTTTATCTTCCAGCAGATTGTTTCTGTTTTAACATTTAGGTCTTTGATCCAGTTTTAGTTTTAGTTTAGGTGCAAGATAAGGGTTTAAGTTCAGTCTTCAGTGTGTGGTCAGTTTTCCCAACACTGTCAAAGAGGCTAGCTTTAGGAAGCTAGGTGTTTTACTTTCATTTTGAGACAGGGTCTCACTGTGTAGTTCAGGCAGGCCTTGAACTTACTATGTTGCCCAGACTGGCGTTGAATTCGCTTCAGTTCTGCCTCAGCCTCCTGAGTGCTGGGATTAAGGGCATGTGCCACTACTCCCCACCGTTTTGTTTTCTGCTGAGTGAATAGATCTGCTTTCGTGTGCAGCGGCATTCCCACAGGAAGACAGGCAGCTAATCCTGCAGCCCCCCCTCACACACACACATGTGACAGCAGCGATTGTATCTGAGTGTTCTCTCTCTTTGGGACACCGTTTGGGATGAAGATGGGACAGGAGAGACAAGTAGGGTTGAAAAAGCCGAGTACTTGCTTTCATCTACTAAATGACTCTGTGGAAGGCCTCGAGTTACCCAGAAGGAACTCCCTGCCATCTCCCACGTGTCCCTGGCAGCAGCCCTGTCTCTGAGCCTTGCTGTCTGGGGACTGTCACACAGCTGTTGTTCATGGTAGCTCTTCTGCCTACTGAGCACACAGTCACGCCTGCTTCTAGCTGTCTGTGTCTGTGAGCATCTACACGTTTGACCTCATCGTTGGAACATTCCTACCTTTGAGTCATTTTTTGTTTAAATATATGGATTTAATAAATATTTCTCAGACTGCCTACATTAGATATTTATATGTTTTCAGTGTATTAAGCATAGAAACTAGCTGCAGCATATAATTTATGCTGTGAAAGGTATTGTGTATTAGGTTCACATAAAGGTAATATCCGAAAGTAGCTGTTTAGGAAAAGCAATGACTGGAAATGGCAGTACAATGTAGGTGATGCTTCTCATTGCCAGTTATCTTCTTGAAAATTATAGAAATCTGTTATAAGTCAGTAGCATTCGGTGTAGTTTTAGGAAGGCTGGAAATCATGAATGATGTTCACTGTGCAGTGCCTGAAAGCGGTGAGAATTTTTAATAAATACTGTTAGTGACAGATGCACGTGAATTATGCAGCCATAATGTTTGCATGTGAATATAAAAGTGCATAAGATAGCCTTGATTGGTGTCCTCTCTAGCTTGTTAGTTTAACGAAGATGACATTTGACCTCTGTGAAAAATTTTCCCCGAATACATCTTTGTTGCACGGGCCTTCTTTTTGCTTCTTTAGATGTTGTTTTCTCTTTTTCTTTCCCAGGTTTGACACACCTCCTACCCTCTTATTTTCTTTGGATGGATTCAGGGCGGAATATTTACACACCTGGGGAGGACTTCTTCCTGTTATTAGCAAACTAAGTGAGTAACTCAGAGTCGGCTCCTGGCGTGTCAGGATTTTGGTAGGGAGCTGAGGGAGCTGGTGCATTTTGGAAAAGTACCGGCAGAACCCAGCTGCTTTGCCAGCCTTCTACATTTCAGAGTGGTTGAACCTAATCCCAAGGCGCGCTGGCCTTTAATAGTGCAATGTCTCTGCAGTTGCCCTTGACATACTTCCAAGAGAACATAGCTGTTTTAGGATTCTGACTCTCAACCATTTCTACACAGATTTATTCTGTCTTAGAATTTTGCTATTTTATTGTGGAAAAAAACCCTATTTATTATTAATATGGCTGTTCCTTTTAGAAATAGAATTTCCAAAACAGTGTTTTTGAAACTGAAATGATACTGCTAACACAGTTTGTTTTATTATTATTATTATTGCGGAACTGGGGATTGAACTCAGGCTCTTGTGCTTGCCAGGCAAGTGCTTATTCTAGTGAGCTATCTCCCTGGCTCTGCTAGCACGCTTTAAAAGGGCTGCTAGTGTCCTGTGCTAGGCTTTGGATCAGATTGAATCTTTGCAGCTGGTCTCAGGCTTAACTGAATGGTGATTCCTCAAGTGATGGATAAAGTAATGGGATCATCTTTTCTTAATATCGATGCCCAAGTCTTAAATCACATTAATAGCCTGCAGGATTGGCGTCAGTTGAATCATCGTTATTGAAAGAAGAGAACAGTCCTAGAGGCCGTAGGACCGTGTAGGCCAAGTCCTCTTGTGGGAAGCCGCAGACTTAGCGGCGGGAACAGCTGTTCAGCCTAGTACTTTAATTAGGTATTGAGCCACTAATTAATATCAAAGCTCTTGGAAGCATTGTGTTACTATGGCGTGTCCCTCTTGAATTTAATGTTAATGATGAGAAGGGATTAAGCCCTTAATGGGCTTCATAATGCTGTTTACTGTTTTTCCTACTAAGAGGAAAAAGAACTCTGATCTTTATGATTGGATTTGCGTTCACAGCGTTGCTTTAGAGTTCAGCTGGGGCTTTTATGTGGCTGTATGTCCCTGCTGGGACAGTGATTTTTATGGGATTTAGACTGCTGGGGTATAAAGGCTACATTAGGTCAACAGCTTGCCAAGTACACTGCATAATGATTTCTTGTCTTTTCTCTTTTAGAGAACTGTGGAACGTACACGAAAAACCTGAGGCCGGTGTACCCAACGAAAACCTTTCCCAATCACTACACCATCGTTACGGTAAACCTCATATTTTAGGTTTCTGATGATGTGAGATGCAGTTGGAACAGTTGTTTGAGGAAATAATTTAATTTCAGACCAGAAAGAAATACCTCATTTTGTAAGAGGGGATAACATCTGTATTTTGTCTGTTTCAGGGACTTTATCCGGAATCTCATGGGCTAATTGACAATAAGATGTTTGACCCTGAAATGAATGCTTCCTTTTCGTTTAAAACTAAAGAGAAATTCAACCCCCAGTGGTACAAAGGCGAGCCAGTGAGTTTTGGTCTTCGTTCCAAAATATTTCATTCCATTCTTTGTGTTTATTTTAATCAGTGTGAAGTAAAGAGAGATTCTCTGAAGTTTTTAATAAGCTATTTCATGTATTGCGCTTATGACTTTTTATGAGAAGTACGAATGCTGACACTCCGAAGTGCAGCTTGTGTGACTGCTCACTGGCTCCCTGCAGAGCGGCGCTAACTGCTTTTCTTCTCAGCTTCATTCTCTTCTCTCTCTCTGCTGTCCTTCTCTCTCTTTCCTCTCTCACTGTCTGTCTCCGTCTGTCTGTCT
>NW_004524610.1:14795503-14804065 GCF_000260255.1 Octodon degus
TTTTTTTTTTAAATTGCTACAGTAGTTTCATAGGGTCTATTTGCACAGTCTAGATATTTCTGTTAGGAGGAAAAAGAATATTATGTTTAATTTCTAGGCTATGAGTTTAGATTATTTTCTGGGTTTTTTTGAAACAGGGTCTCACTTGATAGTTCAGGCTGGTCTCAAGCACAGAAGGATCCTCCTGCCCCAGCCTCCCAAGCCTTGCAATTATAGGAGTGTGTCACCACACCTGGCTATACGTTCAGATTTCAGCACTGACCTTTAAAGCATGTGCCTGAGCAGTTTGCTCTTTCTGGGCCTCTGATTTCTCATTGGGCACTGCAGATTGTTCTGTTAACCATGCTGTAGAGCCACTGCAGGAATTTCATAGGTTAGCAGTGTAGGACGCTTGTGGGAAAGCCTCACACTTGGCATTGACCATGGGAAGTACTTGATAAATGATAGTCACATGAGCAAACATCAATAAACTAAGGGTATGTGTAGTTGTAAGTTTTACTTCTTTCAAGAGAAATCTGTTCATTAGATTTGTTATCTATTCAGAGCTATTCTATTATCTATTCAGAGCTAAAAGTTAAAAGAATTGACTACTGACTTATGTCCATCTTTTTTAGTTTAATTTAGTGCCGGACATAAAATTTAAAATTCGGTTTGCATTAAGAGTCATGGAACCTGATTACCAAGACCAATTGCCAAAGCCTGTTACTTAACTTTGGGTAGAATGTGTCAGTATTTCCTAAGTGATGATGTCCCAACTTTCCTTTATCACCTTCCAGATTTGGCTCACCGCTAGGTACCAAGGCCTCAAGTCTGGCACCTTCTTTTGGCCGGGATCAGATGTGGAAATTGGTGGTAATCTGCCAGACATCTACCATGTGTATAACAGGTAGGCACAGATGTGCACTGTCTAGGACCCGAGGTGCAGACTCTTATCCCTTGCCATTTATTGTTCTTGGGTCTTAAGCTCTAGCATTGAGGGATGTGTTTACTGAGACAGGAAGCAGAATCGGAATCTCAGCTTGGAGCTGGACAGGAAACAGTAAAGCCAGGCACGCACTTTCTAGAAGCACCAGCGACTCTTTGTATTCAGATCTCTGGGCAGCAGTAAAAGAGGAGGAAGGGACGGTGGCAGTAGGAGTCTGGGAGTGGAAGCATTGTGTGTTTTAACTCAGGAGAAAGCGATTTCCAAGGGAAGGGTGAATGTGTCCCAGAGGATTTGGCTGGGGACGTTATTCAGAAGGAGGGAGATCCTCATGGCTGTCCTGAGTCTCCACCTCCAAACCACTGTGGTGACTGTGCTTTCAGTATAAAGAAACTTGCTCCTGATCTCCCTTTGATCTGATACAATGAGAAAAGACAATGATTTTTTTTTTTTTTTTTTTTTAAAGGAAAGACTTCCATTGGCTGATCTGGTAGAGCGACTACAAACTAATTCTATTTGTTTTACACTTTTTGAAATTTCTGTTGCAAAATCAATGCAGTATATTTGGGATGCAGAGACTGCAGACAGAAAACCACCCCAAATCCCAGGCAAGAAGTGCATAGCAGTTTCACGGGGAGCCTCGGGCCGCTGAACTCCTCTGTGTCCACCCTGCTCCCCAGCCCAGGGTGGCATCTTCTCCTGCACTTTATCATTCGCTGCTGTTTGCAGCCCAGAGAGGAAATGGAGATGGTAAATGAGATTGGACCGGCCAGGCCCTAACTAGATCAGAGGATTCAATGATGATGATGTGCCGGGCCTGGCATTCTGAGGTCCAGTGGAGGCCATGACTGCTGTCCTTGAGCTCGAGCAGGCATCCTGGTGGAGCTGTATAAACAAAACCCCGTTCCCCAGGGAGGCGTAATTAATTTTGCCAAAGAACTGTTGCCTGGAGAAACGTTGCCTGGTTGTGGTCTGGTGCCGGCTTCCCAGCAGCACGCCCTCCAGAGTGTGCTTCCCGAGAGTGGGCGTTTGACACAAGCTTGTGCACGGAGAATGTCCTCTCGTGAAAGAAGCCAATTTTTAAGCCCATTCTCAACCTTTGTGTATATAAAAGTTTAATTTTGCTTCTTTCCTGGAAAAACAAACTTAGTTTTCAAATAAAACTCATGTAGCTTCAAACACAGTGGGTGCCTGGGTTGCTTTAGTGTTGCTTAATGCTATTTTCAAAAAGAAAACATTTATATTTTAAATCCAAACAATTGTCACAGACTTGTTTCGTTTTATGTATCCTTCATTTTAGCTCCATACCGTTTGAAAAAAGGATCTTAGCTGTTCTTGACTGGCTACAGCTTCCACCAGGGGAAAGGTATGTAAATGATTAATTTCTGTTGAAAGTACTCCTTGGTTTTATAAAACTTATGTACTTCTTAAAAATAGACTACAATAAAATACTGCCACCTCCTATCATGATGTTTTGTATCTAAATAAAGTCTTTAGTGAGCTACCCTAGCCATATTTGAAAGAATTCTAAACCTATAAATTATTTATCAGCAAATTTAGAAATGTTACGCCAATGTTGTAGAATTTTTAAGCACTATCAATTGTTGAATTATTCTTGCTACTCTGTTTTTCAATGTGTTCGTAAAATATTACATTTTGATACTGTTTGATTTAGACCACACTTTTACACTCTGTATTTAGAAGAACCAGATTCTTCAGGTCATTCCTTCGGACCAGTCAGCAGCGAGGTAAGTGCTCTTTCGCCTACCGCGCCTTTGTTGACCCTACTGTCTTCTCGCCTGCATGTGCTCTGAAGCAGGCTTCTGGGCCATTCTGTAAGATAATTTCTGGAGGGAGGGAGTTACTAGGCATCATTTTATTAAACCGGAGGGCGCACTTTAAGCAAAATGAAGAGTTGGGAGAATGGTTTTTGCTCGTATTTTCTACAGTGCTCCAGTGAACTGACGAATTAAATTCTGTATATTCAATTCCAGATTTTTTCCACTCCGTGTCTTTCTTTAGCCTAAAAACTAAAAGGCTTCATGAGCATTTCATAAGAGGTTAAATGAGATGTGTGGTGTACCCACACCAGTTTCCCCAGTAAATCTAATCGTTGTGTACTATAGAGTTTCTAAAATACAAAAGCTCCAGATTTCCATGAAGATGCAGTTTAATGAATCAAGTAGCAGAAGATTTAGCTAAATTCAGCTCATTAGGAAATGGGTCTCTAGATTCGTGAGCCTGCGCTACATTGAAAGATGGGAGGCTTTCGCAGAATTACAGATGCATCTGACAGGGGCACACACCTATAATCCCATACTCTGGGGAGCTGAGGGAGGAGGATTGCAAGTTTGAACTCAGCCTGGCCTACTTAGTGAGTTGGTGAGACTCTGTCTCAGGGAAAAAAAAAAAAAAAATGCAAATAAGCCTTTTTTATTGAATGATTATTAGGGAACTCCAGGAACCGGCTCATGGACTGACTCTTCATAGGTTAACTTATTTGATCTGGCACCTTTAGCCAGCTCCCACCTGTGTGTGCCACTGAATTTGGGCTTTAAAACACTGCTGCTTTCTGTATTCTTGTGGCCGAAGCCCTTCGGTATCTTGTGGCTCAGGAAATGGGAGTGACAATGGCTCAAGCTTCTTTCCTAGTGCATCTAAATCATCTAAGTCGCTTTCCTTCTGCACCATTTTACCTGTGACCTAAGATAGGAAAAGCAATAAAAAGCAAGCACCTGTGACTACTGCTGTCATGCAGAGGGTGAGGGGGCACTGCCCAGCCCCGCCTGTCACAGGCCCGGGTCTGATTGTCTTTTGCTTCCTGAGGCCCAGATAAGAGGTGGTGGCCCCATGTTTTCCTTCAGCCCCAGTTCACACTGGCTCCTGCCCATTGGCCTGGATGGGGTAGTTTGTGAGCCTCATGGATTCTTCTGCCTCAGGCCTCTGAGGCCTAGCCTGGCGCATCTGTGGGGAGCCCCATTTGCAGGAAGCTACTGGTCGATCTAAATGCTTTCTTTGGTAACAGTGGATGGGGGGGGGGAGCACAAGCGCCCTCACTCTCAGGAGCCCTGAACAGAGGACGGTCACCTACCCTTCTGCCTTCACTCTGGCCCTAGTCTGCCCTTGACACACCCCTTGTACAGAGTGGGCACTGCTTGGACTGCTTTACCTCATTTACAGGAGAACAAAGAGTGAAGGACGCTGAGGCTTACCCTGGTCAGGCACTATCCTTTGTCTTGTTGCTGCCAAAACCCAACTCCAGAGGCTCTGGAGTGTGACCAAGCTGGTAAGCCCTGCTGGCGCTGGCCTCCACCTGAGCGCAGGCTCCTCCCAGGGGTGGGGCAAGGAAGACGAGTGCCCCCTCTCTGCCCACACCTCACTATGTCTTGGGCCGGGTTTTTTTCTAGCTGATATCTTTTTTAAAATTTTAATTTATATTAGTGCCTCAGTGTGGCATGTGAGGGCTCCGCGTGCTGGGGCAGGTGGTGCATGGCCGTCACACATCTCAGCCCCATTCAGCCCCTTGTCTCCAGCTCTCTCCCGCTCCTTCCAGGTCTCAGCCTCCTTCCCCTTGTGAAGAGCGATCTCTGTTTCCTTTCATCTGTCTTTTATTCTGATCTTGCATCTATTCTTTGGGTTTCTCATGTAAGAGAGAGCACGCTGGCGGTCAGCTGTGTGTCTAATTTGTTTTACTTAGCGTTATGATCATTTATCTCACTTGACCTTAGGTCAGAATGTCTGAGGGTCCATGCATCTTTCTAAATGTAGCTGCCCTCCTGATTTGAACAATTGACCCATTGGCAGCTGGTGTGACTTTTACTCTTTTACCACATCACTGGCAGGAAAACCCACCTTGAGGTCAACTCGGTCCAGAGAAGTCCAGGCGCCATCTTGCAGTGATTTCAGTGATGTCACTTCACCAGCCGTGCTGTTGTTTCCGGCTCAGGAGTGATTCTCCAGTGTACTTGCTTTTCTGTTGTCTTCATTCATGGTTGAGCCCATTCCTTGCAAAGCATACAAGCGTTGTGTATGAACCATTGAATGCTAATGTTGCTGGGACCTCAGAACTCACTCTACATAGGAATTTTGATCCGTGTTGTTTGGTAACTTCGAAGGAACAAAGGACTGTGCTTTTTTTTAAATAAAAAAAATTCTTTTATTGATTTATATATTTGCTACAGGCTCTCCCTGTGCAGCTCAGACTCACAGTGATCCTCCTGTCTCGACCTCCCCAGGGCTGAGATCACAGGTGTGCGTCACTATGCTAGGTCTCGGTGGCTCTCCGGGGCCAGCACAGTATATGGTACCAGGGATCAGATTCAGGCCCTTGTGCTTGCCAGGCAGGTGCTTAGACTGCAGAGTTATCTCTCTAGCCTGAGATCATATTTTTTTCTTTTTGTTTATGTACTGAGAATCAAACTCAGCACCTAGCATTTGCCCACCAGGCCCTGTGTTGCTGAGTTATACCCATGGCCCAAAACCATTTTGAAAGAATCTGTCTCATATTAAAGTGACGTGTACTGACCACAAGTGAAGATGAAATTGATTTGATTTATTACAGAAGGCCTGCAAAACTGCGCACGAGCTCTCCTCAGGGGGGCTCAGCCTGGAGAGGGGAAGGAAGATGTTGGGCTGAGCTCCTTCACTGTTCTGTGCCCTTGAGATACTCATGTGCAGAATAGACACAGTTGCAAGGAAGTAAGGGCTTTTATCCAAAGAGTTGTAAATGTGAAAGTTAAGTGCAGAGAATTATACAAAGCGCTTCATGAGCAATCTTCATCAAACCCAGGGCACAGCATGTGGAGGCACACGCTCCACCACTGAGCCTACACCCCTGGCTCAAGAGCGATTTTCACATTTTTGAGAATCTGGTATCATATTTATGCAATGATGATTTAAATAATTGACAAATTCAAGAATAGATTGGTTGCAAAAAAAGTAGTAATGGCCCATTATTTTTCTTATATGGGAAACCCGAAGTATAAACAAAGGGCAAAATAAAAAATAGCTGAAGGAAGTAATTAATGATAAGTGTAAAGTAAATCAGACATTATGATCTCCGCCTGCATCCATTTCCTGCCGAAGGTGCAAGCGTATCCTTCTCTGTGGCAGAGGAGAGCTCTGTTTTGAGTAAACCCTCTGTTTTTTTTTTTTTGGCAGTACTGGGGATTGAACTCAGGACCTTGTGCTTGCCAGGCAGGCGCTTATGCCACTGAGCTGTCTCCCCAGCCCACTGTATTTTCTTTATCCAACCATCCGTGCATGGACAGTTGAGCTGCTGTGAGTTGTGCTGCTCTCAACAGGCATATGCATGTGTTTTTGTAACATCATTGTCTTGGACTCTTCTGGGAAGATGCCTAAAGGGTAACAGCTGGCTTGAGTGGACTTTCTTGCTTGAGTCTTTGGAGGCCTCTCCATAGTGATTTCCACAGTGGTTGTACTAGTTCACGTGCCCCACAACAATGTAGAGGAGTTCCCCACCTCCCTGGTCTCCAGCCCGTGCTGTTATGTCAATGACGGTGGCCCTTCTTTCTGGGGGAATCTCAGGGTTGTTTGAATGTGCATTTCTCTGATGGCCAGCGATGTGGCGCATGTCTTCACGTATTTTTAAATAGAGACGGCTTTACGCAGAAATAGCCAGTGGTGCAGAATTGGTCCCATGAGATTGCTTTCCGCCGCAGGTCATCAAAGCCCTGCAGCGGGTGGACAGCATGGTTGGCATGCTGATGGAGGGCCTTCGAGAGCTCAAGCTGGATAAGTGCCTGAACCTCATCCTGATTTCGGACCACGGTAACCCACGCTTGCCTGTTCATGCCCCAGATTAAGTCAGAGCAAAGTCCCTTGGTAGATTTTTTTCTCACGATTCCCCTCTGAATGCATAGATCATAGACTTTTAAAAAGTTTAATTCCTTCTGGAAAATCTTGTGGAAGAAATCACAGTAACTACAAGGCACAAGTGAGGCACAGAGTTCACGGACACCTAAGCCCTGGCCAGTGTACTGCAGCCATCTCCTGACGGGGGAAAAGCCACATGTGGATTTGAGTGGTTCAGAAATGATTTTTCAGTCTTAACTTTTGATCCCTCCACAGTTTTAAATTTGGCTATTATTACATGCCTTTTCAGTTTGATATAGTGTAATACGTATAGCTTTAGAGCCTGTATATTGATGTTGAGCGTATACCAAGCTTGACAGTATGTTACTTTATTTTTGTGCAGCACAGTCTTGGTGACACAGGTTTATGTCCAGCTGTGGGGCCAAAAAAGTGCTGTGCGTGATGCAGAGTAGAACATAGAAAAAGAAAAAAAAAGAAAGTAGGCTGTTTACTTATTTTTGCACTGGTGTTTTGTTGTTTGCTTCAGAAATAATTGCAGAAAGCTGTCTTTTAGAAAAAGTCCTACAGTGCTATGTGCTATAGAGGCACCAGGCCTTCAGCGAGTCTGACACCCATCATCCCGGCTGCAGTGTGAGCGCTTTTGGGCAAACAGCAAAATCTAGGTCTGGGAGATGACCTTCTTGCTGACCAAGATGAGGGATGAGGTTATCGTAGATAATAAGAAGAAACCTTAAACTGATTATGGTAGCAAAGGTTTATTAAAGGTAGGGGAAAGAAACAGGCTCTGCAGAGCGAGCTTTGACCAGGCAGTAGAAGGAAAAGAAGTTCGCCCGAGGGCGTGAGAACAGCCACTAGGCAGGAGGGAACAGGAGCCCAGGAAGGGAGGTTGAACACAGTGAAGTGGCGAACCTCGCGCCAGTTCCGGTCAGATCTATCAGGTACTCAGCTAAGGAACAGCTGTCCATGAGCAGCTGATACCAGCTGACATCAACCAGTAGATTCCACTCCTATGTTGAGTACATATGTAATTAATTAAATTCTAGAAGGGAAGGACATTCTGCTTCCCATTTTAAATTCTTTATAAAAGTTGCAACGTGCTTTGGGATTTCTGTCTCCTAGGCATGGAACAAGGCAGCTGTAAGAAGTATGTGTACCTGAATAAGTATTTGGGAGATGTTAAGAATATTAAAGTTGTCTACGGCCCTGCGGCTCGCCTGCGGCCCTCGGATGATCTCGACAAATACTATTCCTGTAAGTCTGACTCCGTGACAGCTGCCGGTGCACTTTGAGTAAGAACGGATTTCTCCAAGTCATTAGAAATGATAGGGAGTCAGTGTTTCATAATCTCTGGTACTTGGGGGAATTTTATGGGACTAAGTGTGAGGCCACAAATGTGACCCCTTACTTTTCTGTTATTTATTCATAATACAAGCATATTGTTTGGTGAACTTAACCCAATTTGCTGTGGCAATGTATGTTTTATTTGTAGTAGGTTCGAGATTGTAGTAGAACCACTGAAGGGAAAAATTCAACTTTATTCCAGTTTAGATAGTTAATGGCATTCATAAAACATCACGCGAGAGCAACATTGCTTTATGAGGAGGAATATATCTTTCAAAGGGGAAAGGACCACAAATTTTACCTTCTTTCTTGATACATTACCAAAAAAGAAAGATATTTTGCACATAAACTCATTTTGTAACTCTTTTTAGTATCTAATTTTTGAGTGCCATCCCTGAAAACTGATATTTAAGTCAATTTTAAAAAAAATCTAAGGGCTAGGGAGATAGCTCAGTAGAATAAGC
>NW_004524610.1:14804243-14817294 GCF_000260255.1 Octodon degus
ATTTAAAAACATCTCATTGCAGGAAAATAGGTATGAGCTATATTAGCACAGAGTCCAAGTTCCAAATGCAGAGTTAGTTTGGTTTTTTCTTTTCCAATCTAGAAATGTAGCACACTCAGCTGTCCGTGTGTAATGGTTCTGTATTAGTGAGTTCAGCTAACTGCAGATTGAAAATGTTTGGAAAGACATTTTACCTGTGTGAAGCGCGTGCTGCATTTTTTGTCCTGGCTCTCTAAATAACGCAGCATAACAGTTTTTCGTATAGCATGTACATCAGGTTAGGCGTTCAGAGTAATCTGAAGTGCAGGGGAGCGCAGATGTAGGTTATTTCCAAGTGCTGCGCTACTTTATGTGCAGGACTTGTGCATCTGGGAACCACAATATTCATGGACCCAGGTCCCCAAGGACACCCAGGGACAGCTGACCATGGTGACTACAAGATCTGTTTAAAAATTGCATGGGCCTCGGCACTGCCCAAGATATTTGAGTTCAGTATGAAGCAACTTAAGCCACACTTCTGCCTCCCTGTACACAACCACTTTTCCCAAGTTCAAACAAAAACTACGTATCCACATACATCTAATGCACACAATATGTATACAGTATATATGCACACATGAAAATACACACATAAATACATCCAATATGTATGTAATATGTACACTTAAAAAGGTTTTTAATTATTTATTTGTGTGGTGCAAGGTCTTGTTATGCAGCTCTGACTCGTAGCGATCCTCCTGTCTTAGCCTTCCCAGTGCTGGGATTACAACCATGTGCCACCATCCCTGGTTTTGGTGGCTGGCAGGAGGCACCCGAGGTTCCAGGGCCAGCATATGGTACTGGGAATCAAACCCGGGTCCTTCTGCTTGCCTAGCAGGTGGTTAGACTGCCAAGCTATCTCCCCAGCCCCATAATATATACTCTTATCTGGATGATTTTCTCAAAATGTAGAGCTCAAGGAAATTTAGAAAGCTACGCAGTTGCTGATTTTGACAACACATTGTACACTATGGAAGTTTATTGAGCTACAGTGAAAATCCAGCTTTAAACCCATGTACTTGTCTTCTGTGTTTCCTTGTGTCCCTTTCATTTGAAGTTCTAGAATTATCAATGAATATTAACATATACAAAGTATAAAGTGTTTCTTATGTTAAACTGAATGAGTCTCCCCTTTTTCCACAACTTCATTCCCCTTCTTAGAAATAACTACTGTTAAGTTTGGAATATGTTTTCCCAGGTATTTTCTGTATGTATGTTAAACATGTATGGAATCATCCTAGGTCTAGGTATATATGTAAATATGCATAGATACACGGGTGGAGGGACAGATAATTGGGCGGGTGGATGGATAACGCGTGGATGAGTGGATGAATGGCCTGGGAGGAGACCGGTGAAGGGGGAGCGGATGATGGGTGGAAGAGGCCTGTGTCATTCCCCTAATGATAGAGCACTGCTCTGTCTGCGCGGTGACAGGGTGGTGCTGAAGGGTCCGTCTTGGCCCTTTACAGCCAGTGTGCAGGGCCTTGAATGAGTTTGAAATTGGCTTTGGTATTTAAATATGGAATTTGAGTCAGACATTGTACATTTTAGAAGAATTTTCATTTCTAATTGTAGCATGTCATCAACTATTAATTCTTAACTTTGTTCCCCTTCAGTTAATTATGAAGGCCTTGCCAAAAATCTCTCCGTGAGTATCTTTATTTTCCATTATCTGGTTATTGTCAATTTTGTGTATGTAGAAAAGGGGTTCAATGTCTATGGTTAGGATTAGAATATTTTAGTATATGGGCCAATATCGCTGGCTCTTAAAGGTCTTTGGGGACATGTCCCAATAATCAATGCCTGAAGGTTTTTCAGAATATACTTGCTAGTTCTATAAAAATATATGACAGTACTCAAAATAATTGAAAAAATGTAAAGAAAAACACATGGCTGTACTGTTATAAACTGGTTAGCTTTTTGACGGTTTTCTTCTGAGCCAGGCTTGGAGGTGCCTACCTGTAATCCTAACACTCTGGGAGGCTGTGACAGGAGGGTCACAAACTCAAGCTCAGAGCAGGCAAAAGAATGACTTAGCAGGATACTGTCTTGAAGTAAAAAATGTTTAAAACAGCTGAAAATAATAGGTCAGCGTGAATGCCATAGGCTCAGTTTCTGGTACTGCAAAGAGAGAAGGAAGGGAAGAAGGGAGGAAGGAAAGAAAGAAGAAAAGAGAAGGAAATAAGATTAATCCTAGCAGTCATGACTTCATTGTGGTCTTGGGTAACCAAGTGACACAGTCAAAGAGCCCTAGGGTGCAATAACAATTATGATATCTAATAAAAACTCAACTGACTTGGAATATTTACCTTGTAAAGTATACAACTAGCAAGGAAGTTTTTATTTTATTTTTCAGTAGTGGTGATTGACCCTAAGGCCTTAACACTGAACTACATGCCCAGTGCTTTGTTTTTATTTTATTTTATTTATTTGGTACAGGCTCTACACAGCTTGGGCTTTAGTGATTCTCCTGTTTTCAGCCTCCACAGTTCTGGGATGACAGGCACATACCATCACTCCTGGACTCTGTTGCTGGCTCAGCATGCCCAGGGGTGGGGCCAGCATGACGTGGTGTGGGGGATCGAAACCTGGTCCCTGCACTTGCCTAAGCAGGCACCTAGTCCACTGAGCTATCTCGCCAGCCCTGTCCTATTTTATTTCTTGAGACTGTCTAAATCACTCAGGCTGGGCTTATCCTTGTATCCTGCCTCAGCCTCCCAGAATGCAAGAACTGTTCTTTTTCTATCTGTGACCAGGCAGGCTGGTAAAGTGTGAGAAAAAACTTACATGGAATTAAAAGGAATTTCAAGAGAGGTTTGCAGTTTTTCCAGCACGGAAATAATAGCATGCTTTTGTTCTTGTTCTGACCTTTCGCACTCGCAGTGTCTCGAGCCCAAGCAGCACTTCAAACCTTACCTGAAACAGTTCCTGCCCAAGCGTTTTCACTTTGCCAAAAGCAACAGGATCGAGCCCCTGATGTTCTACCTGGACCCGCAGTGGCAACTTGCACTGTAAGTTCTGCAGTCTCCCTGGTAGAGAGCGTAGCTGGCCTTTCAGTAACCCAGGGCAACCAGTGGGCCTTTTCTAACGATGGTGCCATGTGAAAGTTCTACAAATAGGATTCTCTTTCCTGGACCCAGGATTTCTTAACTTTGGCCTACTAATTTTTTGCTTGTTTGAGATTGAATCTTACTCTGTGGTGCAGGCTGGCCTAGGACTCTCGGTGATCCTCCTGCTTCAGCCTCCCAAGTGCTGGGATGATTTGTACTCTCATAGGAGAATTAATACTTAGTGGCTATCTGAGTACCATATGCCAAACATTTTTTTTTTTTTAAATTATTTATTTGGCACAGGCTCTCACTCACGGCTCAGAGTCATAGTGATCCTCCTGTTTCCAGCCTCTCCAGTGCTGGGATTGCAGGCATGCACCACCACACTGGGTCTTGGTGGCTGGCTCAGCGTACCCAGGGGTGGTGCCAACCATGGCATATGGTGCCAGGAATTGAACTGGGACCCTGCACTTGCCAAGCAGGCACTTAGTCTGCTGAGCTATCTCACTAGCCCATGCCAAGCATTTTTTCACCCTGTATCTTTGAAGTTTTACAAATGATCTGCATGAGACATTGAAAGAAGACAGTTAAATCTGTGTGAAGTCACAGCTAGTTGATACCGTAGTCATAGGGTTCAGATGCACGTCACCTAAGGCCTGGCCACCTCTTTTACTTCATGGATAAGTCAGCTCTTAAGCGCTGTGGCCCAGAGAAGAGAGACCAGGATCTGGGCCTGATGGTGCCCACCTGTGATCCCAGCACTTGGGAGACGGAGGCAGGAGGATCACGATGAGTTTGAGGCCAGCTTGAGCTACAGGGAGACTTCTGTCTCAAAGAAACTGAGACAAAATAAAATAAAATAACCCCCCAAAAGAAAAAAAGCAAGATATTTCAAAGCTAAGTTATTTAATTTACTTTATGTTGGCTTAGCAAATCCTTCCTTGATCTACATACGTGAGTACGCTGTCTCAGGAGTTCTGCTTTGAAATCCTTCTCTCATTTCTAACATGATACTCATATTATGTCAAGATGAGAATTATGCCTCCAAAAGGAATTTTGATCAGATACTATATGGGCTATCTGCTTGGAAGGAATTGTACGGGACAAGATTGAGTAATTTGGGTAATTACTACATTTTCACTGTGTTTACTAAATGTCTTCTTTCTGTTTATGTAAACTGTTGGCAATCATTTGTCTAAATAATATAAATTTAAAAATAAATCAAAGAGTGAAATAAAAGGTAAAAGAAAACCAAAACAGTTACTTTTTTTTTTATTAATGAAGAAGTTATAGTTACTGATTATGTGAGTAGATTTCACATTATTGATCCGCACATGTTAAAACAGGAGTCCCACGGAGAGGAAGCCCTGTGGAGGCGGGTTTCATGGCTCTGACAATGTATTTTCAAATATGCAAGTAAGTGAAACTTTCATTCTTTAAGAAAAAATAGAGCTAAGCCTGAAGAGAAGCTAATATATAAAGTGGGAGATTTAAAAGCACAGGTTATGATTTTTTTCTTAAACATATTTTATATTGCTGTCTTTCTTTGGAAAATAAAGAATTTTATTACTATTTTATATTCATGTTTCATGAATCTGTTGGGGTAACATTCACTAAATTGCTAATAGTTATTTGTGCACCAGTAAGTGGATGACCCCACTACAGAAGAAAGCCAGGGCTGTAGCTGATGAAAAGGAATCATACCTATATGTTCTGAAAAGAGATATCTTTTATTTTATTTATTTTTTTTTTCAGCACTAGGGATTGAACCTGGGACCTTGGGGTTGAACTGTCCCCCAGGTCTTCCCCGCCCCCCTTTGGGACACTATCTTGCTATATTGCCTGGGCTGGACTTGAATTTGCAGTCCTCCTGCATCAGCCTCCCAGAGTGGGGAGATTGCATACATGCTTGCCTTGCGCTTATAAGTTTGAAAAAAAAAAAAAAAAGTTAAATTGTTCCCTGCAGCACCATGGGAAGTGGGCATGGTGAGACTAATACTGTATGCCATTTTGGACAAGAGAGAGGAGTCCGCTGTCCATTCTGTCCTGCTCCTCAAATCAGGGAGTATAGTAAAACTAAGAGAAGAGTTTGAGGTGTCGTTAGGTTGTACATATAATAATGGAGTTTAGAACAACATCCCGCGAGGTCTGCCAAGCCAGGACATCTCCCCACCTTAACATACTTCCAAGGCTCCTAATACCCGTTTTTGCACCACCTCTGCATGTAGCTGAACTGCACTGACAAAAGTGTTACTGCTCTTGCCAACCCAGGCTCTCTTTATTGGCTATGGACCTGGATTCAAGCACAGTGTGGAGGTTGACGCCTTTGAAAACATTGAAGTCTATAACTTAATGTGTGGTGAGTGTGAACGGGAGGAGGGGAGAGTTGAGGAGGACAGTGCCGAGCAGTCACGCACTGGGCCCTGGGGGGTGTGGTGGTGGAGGAGGACGGACCCTCGCATTTTCCCTTTCCTCTTCTGATCGAGATGCAACTGAAAATAAAATGTGCAGCGTTGCTTCTCGTTGCTCGTGTGACATCATCTGGGTGGAGTCAGTGCTCAGGGGGGTCTCTGCACAGTGCTGGGCCTTGGGGTTCAATTCTATAACTCCTGGGTCAGAGGAGCGCTAGGAGCAAAAGGGTGGAGTTTGGGGACAGTGAGAGGAGAGCAAAATGGCAGAACTTCTGGTAGTAGTAACAGCTGAACAGATGGCAATGTCCAGGTTGTAAGAACAAAGGCAGGGCTGTAAGGCCTGTTGTTTTTTTTTCCCCCTGGTACCAGGAATCAAACTTGGGACCTTGTGCTTGCCTGCCAGGTAGGCGATTAAGCCATTGAGCTATCTCCCTGGCCCTAAATTATTTGTAATGCTGGAATTGAACCTAGGGCTTTTTTTTTTTTTGGTAGTACCAGGGATTGAACTCAGGATCTTGAGCTTGCCAGGCAAGCACTTATTCCACTGAGCTATCTCCCCAGCCCAAGGCCTGTTCTTAGTCTGTGGAGAGCATTGGGTTTTATGTACTGTTCCCTTTTTGTGTTGATAACGGGCATTTGCAAGACTCTTTATGTCCTGAGTATGAAATTCTTTGACCAATAGCCAATCACTTTAAATGAGTTGTACATCCTGAAATACTCAGATCCATGGCTGATATGTAGTACTTCTTGGCTATTATTATTATTGTAGAACTTAGAAATTTTTATAGAGAAGTAGTACATACATGCCAGCATTTCTTATCAGAATAGCCTACTTACAAGTAGTTTAAAAGCCAAGAAAGTCTTAGTTTTAGTTAAAAGGGCAAAGGAGATCTGTGTTTGTCTCTGCCTCTCTCTCTAGTTAGATATCTGTCTGTCTGTCTTTCTATCTATCTCTATCTATCTATCTATCTATCTATCTATCTATCTATCTATCTATCTATCATCTGTCTGTCACCTGTCTGTGTCTATCGGCCTATCTACCTATCCTACCTATCTGTCGAACTACCTATTTGTTTTGCAAACCGTGCAAACCATAGCATAAGTCTACCCACTCACTTGGTTTGAACTTCTAAGTAGCTCTTTCCCATTCTTGGAATTACGCAGATTTACTGAACTTAACACCTGCTCCGAATAATGGAACTCACGGAAGTCTTAACCATCTCCTAAAGCATCCCGTTTACACCCCAGAACACCCCAAAGAAGTACAGCCCCCAGCGAGCTGCCCCATCACAGGGACCCCCAGAGACAACCTGGGCTGCTCCTGTGACCCCTCGGTGAGTAGCTCTGAGAGGCGCAGCCCGCATCCTCTGCTGAGAACTACAGATGCTTAGCGAACACTGAGCGCCGGGGCAGGCCAGCTTGCAATTGCTCTGTACCCCAGCACCACTTATTTCCTCCACTTTGCATCCTTCTTCAGTTGGTTTTATCGTCTGGTGCTCTGAGGGGTTGAGTAAGCTCATTGCAGAGTTCTCTCTAAAATAGCCCAACCTCGAGTAAATTTAGGGGAAAGTAGCATTTTTGTATAAAATGGATCTATGATGCTGCTCTTTTTATCTTATCTCCACAGGATTTTTAAGTATATCTTAGTAATTATAAGTAAACCTTAATAATTAGTATTAGTACTAGTATTGTAAGTAAGCTTAGTAATCAGTATCCAATAAGTATCTTAGCAGCTACTGCAAGAAGATAAAAATACCTGGTGTTAGGAACCAAATGGACCTCAGTGGTGAGGGTAGCCTGCAGTGGGAGGTGCCCATGTTGTTCTCCCTGTTACCTGTCAGGCCTGGTTTAGGCACCTCGAGAGCTACTGGAGAAGGGACAAGAATCCAAAGCAGGGCCTTGTCTTATTAGTCATTTCTCCTAGCCTCATCAATGGAAAAGAAAACATTTTAGTCAGAGGAGTCTTGGAATCTCACCTCTGTTCCATGTTGGGTTAGTTGGGCTTGGGTTGTGAGGGGGCTGGTGACAGTCCCTTTGTGCCTCCTCAGCCCTAACAGAGTTTTCTGAACTTGTTTTTAGATTTTGCCTATTGGTGATTTTCAGATGCAGTTTAATCTGACCAGGACGGAAGGTAACGCATGGAACTCCCCAATGGAAGAGGGGGGACAGCTCATGCTCAGCAGCAGGAGCCGCAGAGCATTGGTTTAGGGCCTCATTTAGGGGTGACCGGCAAACAGAGACCCACATGGTGAAACACAGCTCTTGCTTTACCTGAGTCTGGGCTGTTAGGCAGAAGGGAAGAAGGGCCATTTTACAGTGAAAGGGTGTATGACACTGTCACTTAAATCCAGGTCACTATGTGCACACTGTAGAAGGGCTTTGAAATTTTGAAGATTTTTATGTTTTCTGTGGAGTCTTACATTTTCATTTAATGTACCAGCTCATGCCAGGTGTGGTGCTGCATACCTGTAATACCAGCCCTAGGGAGGCTGAGGTGGGAGGAACCCTGCAGGATCAGGGCCAGCCTGAACTACACACAGGGACACCCTCTCTCAGAAAGGCAAAGCATACAAACAAAATGCCAGCTTGGTATATATCTCCAGGTTTTTAACTAATTATAAGAGGTTATATATATATATATATATATTTTTTTTTTTTTTTTTTTTCGTTTGTGTATTTGGTACAGGGTCTCACTACACAGCTCACACTTGTAGTGATCCTCCTGTTTTCAGCCGCCCCAGCACTGGGATTGTAGGTGTGTGCTACTACAGTTTGCTGGCTCAGCGCACCCTACAGGCAGGGGCTGGTGTGGCATGCGGGACCAGGGATCGAACCTTGGTTCCTGCGCATGCCATAGCAGGTGCTTACTCCGCTGAGCTATCTTGCGGGCCCTATGAGAGGTTATAAATTGACTTCTTTACCCAGGGGTTATTTCTTTTAACTTTTGAATGAAAATTAAGAACATATAGGTGGCTGATGAGATTCTTCAGACTTGGCTAGGATGGTCAGAGCCACTCGGATACAATCTCTGATCCTTCAATTACCTGACTCATTTTTGTCTTGCTGGAAGATAGAGGTGTATAGTCTGCTTTAATCCTGACATGAGCCTGCCTGCATAAAACTCCTACTCTAAATGCTGGGTGGCAGAATCCTTTTATCTCCAGTGTGGCTGAGTGTAAACAGTGACACGTTCAGAATGGAGTGGACCCACCCTTGAACGTGAGCTTAGCAGCCCTGTGTCGTGGAAGAAGGCTTTTTTCTCTGTGAGCTTCTGTTTCCTCCTGAGTAAAACAGATGCATGACCTTAATTCACTGGGAGATGTAGGAATCAATTAGGTGGTGGAAGCGTCTCACAGAGCATTAGCTGTTTGGGAAGGGGCAGCAGATGCCTCCATTGTTTCCCTCGGTTGTTCTCAGCTTCGGTTCTGAATCCTGTGCTTTCTAAGTTCCCGTACGAGCTTTGTGCAGCAGCACATCCTAATGAATGGGCGATCAACGTAATGTTAAAAACTTGGTGATGCGAGTCCTACTTGGAATTTCTAACAATTTCATATAGTATCTCCTTGTAAACCTTGATAACACGTTGATCTCTCAGTATCTTTATAAGCAAAAATTGCCGCCAACCACATTGCTTTTGTTAATTTTTTATGGTTCCTGCTTTTTTTTTCTTTTGAGACAGGGTTTTGCTTGATACATAGTTCTGGCTGGCCTTGAGCTCATGGTGATCCTCCTGCCTCAGCCTTCCAAGGGCTGGGAACCACCAGCATGTGCCACCTCGCCCAGCTACTCTTAATGAGTTGCTTTTTTTATTTTTATTATTTTAACTGAAAACAGTTTTTCAACACGCTGAAGTAGAGGAAAGGGTCAGAGGAGCGTATGACCATGTATTATTCACAGTGCACATGAGTTGCATTTAAATGGTGGCTTCCTTTTTCCTCTGGGGCTCCAGAGAAGAACGTGGACCGCGGAGCTCTGCCCTACGGAAGGCCCCGGGCTGTGGAGAGGAAGAGCGTGTGTCTGCTCTATCACCACCAGTTTGTGAGCGGGTACAGCCGCGACATCCTCATGCCCCTCTGGACGTCCTACACCGTGGACAAAAATGCAAGTGTCTGCTGTTTCTCTGGCCCTGCAGGGGCTTCAGGTTATACTGTTAGCAAAAGCTTGGCAGCAAGCCTGTCGCTGTGGTGCAGGCCCCAGAGTGGGGAGACGCTGGGTGGGAAAGCAGAAAAGGTGGGTTCTGCAGTCGATGCGCCCCTTGCGAGCTGTGCGGCTCTGAGACACCACAGAGCAGAGGCCGCCGAGATGGGAAGCGTGTGCCAATTTGGTCCTTGTTTTAATATTGAAGACTGATTTATAGTTTAATAGTTTTTGGCTTCTCTCAGGATATCAACTGGATTGAATGAATACAGTTGCTGTTAATACTCAATGATAAATGAAAAGACAGGGTGTGTACATACGTAATTTCTGTGTTAAAAATATAACATGCACTTGCACATATTATTTTGAACCTTACGTAAAAAATTTTAAAGAACACTTCGAGATGCTGGTTTTCACTTGGCTTCCTAATATGTAGCGTCCACCAGATTTTGGGCGGCACCTCTTATATTTGTTGTTGTTTAACGCCTTAATTATGGTGCTCATTGATTCTGGTTAACTTTTCAGCTTTCCGAAGCTACCTGAATTCATAGTTGTCACTACTTCTGGGGTTGTCCCTTGCTTGTAAATGGCTTTCCTCCCTTCTCCCAGAGACGTGTGGCAGCGCAGGGGGTGTGCAGAGCAGCATTGTGCTGCGTGACACGCTGAAAATTGTAATTTAAAACTGAAATGCAATGTGCGCAGTGTAGGAAGATGTTAGCACGTTTGTGGCAAGGGATTAGCGTCCTGAAACTTGTAACAGATCTTCACCTTTCAGTTAGAGAAAAGGTGGCTGTGGACCAGTGGAGGACAGCAAGGGTGGACGCACAGGTCTCCTGTGCCCTCCCGTGCCTAATGCCTGCGGCCTGTTGGCCCCTCTCCTCCAGGATGTGCTCTCTGCAGGGGACTTCTCCAACTGCGTGTACCAGGACCTGCGGATCCCCCTGAGTCCTGTCCATAAATGCTCCTTTTATAAAAACAACGCCAAACTGAGCTACGGGTTCCTCACCCCCCCACGTAAGCCTCTGCCTCCCCACGCCCCCTCTCTGCGTCCTCTTTCATGCCTCACTGCCCAGATGGGCCCTGCAGCTCAGAGACGTTTGGGGGCAGCAGGTGCTCTTCTGGGCCGGAGAGGGTCCTGTCCCCTCACCGTGAAGGCTCAGGAAGGGAGATTGCCTGCGCGATGCCGTCAGCCAAAAGTGGACAAATCACGTGACGCTTGAATGTGCTTCCTTTGCGGGTCTTCTTGTTGTACTTTCTATCTCTTTGACGAATTGTCCTGAAAAAAGGAGAAATTAAAAAAGTTTAAGGGGTGACTCTAACGCATCTGCCTTTCTTTCAGTAGCAGGGAGGCCCTTCCTGCTAACTTTGTATGAATTCCCCCCACCCTACACCGGGAGAAACTCTAACTTTGAATGTTAGGTTCAAAGAATAAAAAATTGTTCTGTGTTTTTATTTTTAGAACTGAGTAAATATTCAAGCCAAATATATTCTGAAGCATTACTTACTACTAATATCGTGCCAATGTACCAGAGTTTTCAAGGTAAAAAATTTTGACTTTATAATTTCAGTATATATGGGTATTTTTATTTAATAGGATTTGTGGACTAAATCAAATAAATAAATAAATATCAAATACATTGCTGAAGGTTTGTTTAATATGAGCTGGGCATGACCTATAATCCCAACCTCTGGGAGGCATAACCATGAATTCAAGGCCAGCCTGAACTACAGGGTGAGACCCTGACTAAAAAAAAAAAAAAAAAAAAAGAAATACAAAAAGCTTTTACTTTGAAAATACATGCAGGTAAACTCTCTAAATATTAGAATTATCTTCTAAGGTCTGGTCTACTGTCTCGCTATGTAGCTCAGGCTGGCCTGGAGTAGCCCAGGCTGGTCTTGAACTCCCAGTGATCCTCCTGCCTCAGTCTCTTAAGTACTCCACCATGGCCAGATGTATATTTAAAAGTTTCTAAACATTTTTGACAGAAAAGTATGTAACACTCTTGTTAAAGTTATCTAGCTAACACGATCAACTCATACATACTGTACAAGGAAACTGAGAGGAAGACCTGTTGGAAATGCACAAGGGAACTAGAAGAAAGGTTGGGGTCAGAGGGGAGGTAAAGGGATCAAAAGTAGTCAAGGTGGGCTGTGTCCATGTGCCAGTCCCCCCGAAGTGAAGGGGAGTGTGAGGTATTGTGAGCATTCCATAATGAAAGAGTGAAAAGAACTCATATGTAACATTTCATCTGCTTCCCAAATTGTTAATTCCTAGTGGTTTTTATTTTGAAAATAAATAGAACTTACATCATCAACTGTTGTAGCGTTCCACACCTACAGGCAAAACCCACACATTCACACTTAATCCGACTTGTGCATGTTTACGTAGAGCCTCTAAGGTGTCTTCTTTGCGTCCACACCCTTGTGCGTGTGTCAGAGGGAAGATTCAGGCAGTGACAGTCCGTCCAACGTGGTCGTGGGGCTGATGTGTTTCACGGGTAGCGTGCTGGCTGTCCTTGCAGACCTCTGTCATCCTTCTCATTTTAGTTATCTGGCGCTACTTTCACAATACCCTCCTGCTGAGGCTCGCCAAGGAGAGGAACGGCGTCAACGTGGTCAGTGGCCCCGTGTTTGACTCCGACTATGACGGCCACAGCGACTCCGGGGAGACTCTGAGGCAGTAAGGATGGGCGATGTCATGCTTGCAGGTGGCCGTTGGTGGCCTGGCCCTGTGGTGGGGCTGCAGGGCCCTTCCGGCCAACACTGCTCGGCTCTGCTCTGTGTACAGGATGTTGCTGAGCATAACAAAATGCGTGGGGTCTCTGATTTTGAGGTCTTGCTCAATGTTTGGTACAATACTCTTTCTGTGTGAGGAGTAGTTGGTTGGGTTGAGTGTTTCTCAAGCCCCATTTGTTGTTGTCTTTTTGAGACAGGGTCTCTGTGCATCTCAGGCTGGCCTTGAGCTCACTTTCTAGCTGAGGCTGGTCTGAACTCTCAACAGTCCTCCTGCCTCAGCCTCCAAGCGCTGGGATTACAGGCATGGGCCACCACACCTGGCTTGGAGTGTCTTGTTCTTATTCTCAATCTGGCAGAGTACACTGGGGTTTTGGGATTAACCCAATCTCATATAGCACATTTCATTATTTGGCTCAATTTGAACTTACGATTTATTGAAAGTGTGCTCTGTTGAAATGTTCCTTAAAAATATCTCTGTTCAGAAGGTCCTTGCCTATGCCTGTGACTTCAGGAATTTCACCTAATTTTTCTTTTAACAGATTGTTTCTGTCTTAATGTTTAGATCTTTAAACTGGTTAGATTTTCACTTAGTGCCTGGTAAGAGATATGCGTCTACCTTTTATCTTCTGCACTAGGTAGCCAGTTGTCCCAGCATCACTTGTTTAAAAGGCCATCTCT
>NW_004524610.1:14818699-14821778 GCF_000260255.1 Octodon degus
ATGGCTTAACATTGCCATGTTTCCTAGCTCATCTCCTTTCCCTCTCTTGATTAGTTAGTCCTTGAGGTCCTGCCTTCCTAAAAGGCCATCTCTTAACGACGGTGTTGGCCCCTTTGTCAAGGGTCAGGCGGCAGCACGTGCCTGGGCTCATGCTATGTTCTCTGTTCGGGCCCAGTGAGCCACAGATCCAAAACGGAGACTCTGAGTCCCTTTTGGGCAGATGGATGAATTTTGAATCCATGTTAAGTGAAACAAATAAGACACACAAGCTTCAGTAGCATGATTTTTTTTTGTGTGTATTTTGTTTGGTTTGGTTTTTTGAAACAGGGTCTCACTTGTAGTTTGGCCCAGCCTTGAAATTACTGATGTCCAGGCTGGTTTTGCCATCAAAACAATCCTCTTGCCTCAGCTTCTCGTGTGCTGTGTTGGGATTACAGATTATAGTCCTCCTGCCTCAGCCTCCCATGTGTTGGGATTACAGATTACAATCCTCCTGCCTCAGCCTCCTGTGTACCGTATTGGGATTACAGATTACAGGCAGGCATCACCATGCCCAGCATATATGGCTTCTTTCATAAGGGAAACCCAAAGTATAAATAAATTAAAGAGAAAAATAAAAACAAACAATGGGAAGCAGAGCTGTAGCCCTTCTGCACATGAGGAGAGATACTGGAGGAAAGGGACCTAAAAAGATGTGTCCTGTCCATGTGCCAGCTCCCCACGATGGCTCTATTCATTATGTGCTACAAACATGGAATAGCTACAGTTCAAAGGAAGCTGAGTGTTGGTGCATCTTACAGGAACGGCAGGATCATCCGAAACCAGGAAGTTCTGATCCCCACCCACTTCTTCATCGTGCTGACCACCTGCAAAAACGCATCCGGGACACCCTTGTATTGCAGCGATTTAGACCCCATGGCCTTCATCCTACCTCACAGGCCCGATAACAGCGAGAGTTGCACCGTAAGTAGGGTCCTTTTCTCTCTCTCCCTCAACTTGTGAAGCCTGTGTGTGTTTCATGTGCGTCAACACTGGACATCGCTGCCAAAACCACAACTCTGAGGAAGATGATTGACTACCACATCACGTCACAGGAAGTTGAGAAACACACAGCTTTGGGATGCAGCAGCACCGCTAGGGACCCAGACCGCTCCTATCTTTCTAGAAACTTCTGCCCCTCTTAGTGTGTGGCTTGGGCTTGCATGGGCTGGAGATGGCTTTTCTCTAAATTTCATCTCTCTGTTCTTCTGCTCAAAAGGAGAAGGCAGCCATAGGCTTGTGCTTCCATCTCATGAACTGAAATACTTATAAGTGCCTCGAGCCAGGCATTGCCTTGTTTTCCCTCTGCTCTTCCCAGAGCTAGCATGCTGCCCTTGTAGATGAACTCATTTTTATTAGATCCCATAATGGAAATGTACTAGAAGATACTAAGTATTGGACTTGAACTACAGATAGGATTGGTTTAAGGTATAGTATACTTACTGGTTGCCTGGTGTGTATTTCTTAGCCTATTCCTGTGGGTATTGGGACAGGTGGCAGGCTTGCTGGTCAAGGAGTGTGCTGCCGGAGTAAGGGTGGTGGCAGGGAAAGAGACTTCACTGTGACGAGGTTGGCAGTTGGAGGCTTGTGGGAAAGTGCAAACTGTTCTTGGTTTTGTATACAAAAGTCTATATTTATCATTTTCAACTAATAGTGTTCCGAGGGTCTGCAGACCATTTTGGGCAGATGTTTTTAGAGTACAGTCGTAGAGTAGCAGCCATGGACACTTTCTTTACCTGACAGTCTACAGTGGCGCATTTCAGGGCCTACAAGGACGTAACGATTTCCATCTCTGCTACCTGATTCAGCTGCCGCCTCTGCTTCCATTTGCCAGCATTTCAGCCTCTAATTCTTTTCTGGTCTCATCTCCTCTAAGATTTTTCCTGTCAGCGTAAGTGAAGTTGTGCTCTGCGACTCTCCTGACCCCATTTTTCATGCAACTACATTGACAGTGCCTTCTCACAAAAGCTAGTGTTTGTGTAGCACAGTTGTGTGCATCATTACCCTTGAGGCTCATGTCTGCCCTGGAGGGGATACAGGTGAGGGACCGAAGATCTAGGTGTGAAGTAGTGTACAGGGCTGACCTGAGGGTTGTCAGAGAATTCTTTTCTGGTCTCATCTCCTTTAAGAGATGAGAGGAGAGTGTCCAGGTTTCATCACAGTAATTCCCACACTCGTACTGCCATACCTTGTAGTCTTAGTTTTCTGGTAGTGTTTTTTAACCCCACATTAATAATGATTCTTGCAGTCTCTTTTTTTTTTTTTTTTTGGTGGAACCGGGGATTGAACTCAGTCCTTTGCGCTTGCCAGGGAAGCACTTATTCCACTGAGCCATTTCCCTGGCCCCTTGCAGTCTCTTTTTAATATATACCTATCTGTTGAGCTCTGCTTTCTTTCTAAAGTCAATTGAACTAAATAAGCTTGAATGCTTACCTTAGAGGCGAGCTACTCAAATATAGGGATGATGCCTAGAGAATCTTATGGCAGCTGCCATTTCTGAAATAGCATAACAGACGACATGGGAGAGATGGAGAGCTGACTGGGAGTGTGAGCTGCCTGTTTTCTTGTGACCCTTCCTTTCTATTTTCCATTTCATAGCATGAGAAGAGCGAATCAGCATGGATTGAAGAGTTGTTCAAGTTGCACAGAGCACGGGTTGCAGATGTGGAATATGTCACCGGACTCAGCTTCTACCATGAGAGAAAACAGCCTGTTTCAGACATTCTCAAGTTGAAAACACGTTTGCCAACTTTTAGTGAAGAAGACTGATTTTTTTTTAATTCCCCCAAAATCCAAACCAAAACCACACCAGGAGTCTTTCTGAGAGAATCTTACACTTCATACAGTCCCACACCCGCGCCGTCGCATTGTTTAGGAATTGGAGGCAGAGTCAGCACTGGGACTCCTCTGTGATCCGAATGTCTCAGGGAGCCTTTGTGCTGCGAGTGGCCAGGGGAGATGTCCCTGCTATGTCTGTCTGCTGGAGAGGACGTGTGAGGGGCACGTGCATTGTCCTGGGAGGAAAGACAGGCCCTGCCCT
>NW_004524610.1:14822533-14825875 GCF_000260255.1 Octodon degus
TGTCACTGAATGTTGTGAGGACATGACAGCTGACAGAAGAGACAGATTTCCCCCATCACATTGGCTTTACTCTTTGATTCCAACATGTGAACCTTCAAATGCTATTTTAGCATGAGCTTACCTGGCCCATTCCAGATAATGTGCTAATACAGCACAGATTTTTGTATGCCCTTCCTATGGCAACCATCCTTCAGTTGTCATGAGGCCAGCCACCTCATGACCTATAGGTAATATAATTTGCAACTGAAATATATTAAATAATTGAGACAGTTTCACAGGGTTTTGTCTTACTCTCCTAGTTTGCTGAGGCTGTGTGTGTGTGTGTGTGCATTTCAGTCTCTTTTCCTGTCTTAAAGTTCACTGATTGTTTTTCCCTATATCCAGTCCATTCTGCCGTTGAGCCTATCTGTTGATGTTTATTCATTTATGGTATATTTTATTTCTCAAATGTCTTTTGTTTTTTATTTATATCTTCTAGCTGCTGAGAACAGTAACCTTTTTAAGATTTTGTATTTATTTGTTTTAAGCGTCTTTTCTATTGCCTATCAAAACATTTTATTTTGGCTGCTCTAACAACTCCAACAGCTGTGTCACCGCAGTGTTGGCGTCTACCAATGGTCCTCTTTTCATTCCAAAGATTTTTTTGTTTCCAGATGATTTTTTTTTTTTTTTGAGATGAAGTCTCCCTATAAAGTTCAGGCTGGCCTTAAATGCACTATGTAGCCCAGACTAGCCTTGAACTCATGGTGATCCTCCTGCCTCAGCCTCCCGACTGGTGGGATTGTAGACATGTGCCACTATGCCCAGCTGATCTGAGTGATTTCTCAGTGAAAACTGGAGTCTAGATTCCCCGCTCAGCCTGCACTGACACTTGGGGTGAGAAGGGTGGTAATTGACTCCCTGCCAGGTGTCTGTCGGCACCTCCTGGCAGGGATGCTTGTGGTGCATGTGTTGCTGGGCACATGGTCTCTACAGATGTCTCAGGACTGCTGGAGGGAGTGAAGGCCCTGGTCCCCAGCTCAGCCTCTGTGACACCTGCCAGGGAGCTGGGCACCTCTTTACTCCTTGCTGGTGTGGGAGGGACCCCAGTGTGTCACTGGAGCAGGACAGCCTGTGTTTTGTGTCTTGCAGGCTGTCCCTTTTTCGGGTCCTTTGGCCAGAGAGAGAGCGGGTCTCTCAAGGCCTTGTTTCCCAGTGCTGCTGGGTGTTTCTGGATTGCTGCCTTCTCAGGTCAAAGTCTGAGCTGTCTGATCTAAGAAGAAACCTCAAGAAGGTCAGCCCAGTGCTGAGAGTAGAGTGGGGTCTGTCCTCGGCCTGTTTGCCCTCTTTCCACCACTGGCGTCCTCCTGTGTTTGTGTGGTGTGTGATAACCAGGCCTATTTTGCACTTAGCAGAAGGCGTGGCTGTGCCTCTCCATTTGTGTATATTCAACACTCACACAGACACACAATTGGCTCTACCTAAGGTATCTTAGCAAAGCTTAGTGGCGAGGTGCCCGCTCTGTGCTGAACAGTGACCATACAAAGCAGACCAGTTACAGTCCTGACAACCTTGAGGAGCAGGCGGGGCGCATGTAGATGGCCCCTGAGCGTGGGCACTGTTGATTCAAAGCCACAAGCAGGGTGCCAGGAGAAGGTCACCCTCAGGCTTCAGGGCTCTGTCAGCTATGCCTTCCCAGGACTGAGCTAAGACTCGAAGGGTGTGCTAGGTCTGCGGTGGCAAACATGGTGACAAGGGACATTCGAATATCTCTTGGTATTTCCTGTTCTACCGCTGCTTCTAACAGTTCTGGAAGTGTCACCGTGACTGATTGGTCATGTAGAACTGCTTCTTTTCTCTTGCTTTGTTACAACAATCTGCTCTTAGGGGACATATCAGACTGACATTTGCTGTCCTGCTTAGATTTGTTTTTCTCTCTTATGTTGACTTCCATTTCTTGTTCTTTTCCGTGAAAAAGACTTATTTTATTATTTCATCAGTTTAAAACAGGATCTGATTTTCTCCTATCGGGAACCATAAATTCATGAACCATCCAGTCACCCCTCAAGACATGTGGGGCACTGGGTCCAGGAGCAAACCTCCTCCCTCATTTGGATATCAAAAATTTTGATACCATGGAGGCTGGGGAGATGGCTCAGTAGAATAAGTGCTTCCCTGGCAAGTACAAGGGCCTGAGTTCAATCCCTGGTTCCACAAAAAAACAAAACAAAACACACACACACACACACACACACACACACACACACACACAAACCCACCACACTGTGTGTAGATGCTCAAGCCCTTTATATAATAAAACAGTGTGTTAGCTACATATAACCCATGCATATCCTCCTATATACTTAGTAAGCTATCTCTGGGTTCCTTATACTTAACTACAACATAAATGTTATATTAATTGTTTTTCTATTTTGGGAATAATGAGGGGAAAAAAGTCTGTACCTGTCCAGTATAGATGCAATTTCTTTTCCAAATAATTTCAAACCACAATTGGTTGGCTCCAGAGATGCAGAACTTGGGGATACAGGGCTGAGTGTACACAGACCAACTTGTCTTCCGTTTCTAATAAAGACTATTCTTTACTTTTTCAAATGCAAAATGAAGCCCTCCTTTTTTTATCCTGCATTTTAATGCCAGGCATCCAGTCAGTGCTTTTTGATTTATTTATTTAATTTCTGGCGGCCTCATGATGCCTTCAGGGCAGGTCTGGTGTGGCTTGAGGATCTGGGGATCGAACCACAGCATCCTGAGCCTGGCTTTTAAGCAGGCACTTAAACGACTCAGCTAGTGGGCAGGTGCCCAGCGCTTCTTACATGGAGGAGAATCAGTAACTTTCATAGACAACTCGTGGCAGAAGAAAGAACCAGGCAGGATTTAAAAATATTCTTTTTTTTTTTTTTTTGACTGAACCAAGGATTGAACTCAGGCCCTTGCACTTGCCAGGGAAGCGCTTATTCCACTGAGCCATCTCCCCAGCCCCCTAAAAATATTCTTGAGAAGCAGAGAAAACAGGACAAAGCTACAGGCGAAGGCAAGAGCCTACAGTATGGCCCCGCAGAGTAAGCAGCCTGGAGGAGCACAGGGCTGTTCGGCGGGGCCCCCCTCTCCAGGGGCGCTTGCTACCCGCTCCCCCGCTCCCCCGCTTTTCCTACAGTCCTTCCGGCGTGTGCTCGCCTCGGAGTCGCAGACTGCTGAACTTTGAGACTAACTGCAGCGATGGCACCGCGTGCTGGAGCTTGTCGCAGGAATTTGGGGGCGAGTGAGCACTCCACACACATTTCACAGCTGATGGAAGCAATCCAAGGACCTTTGCCCTGGTTTTGGGCCGGTCTACATTGTAAG
>NW_004524610.1:14826735-14832695 GCF_000260255.1 Octodon degus
TTCTTTCTTTCTTTCTTTCTTTCTTTCTTTCTTTCTTTCTTTCTTTCTTTCTTTCTTCTTTCTTTCGTGGTACCAGGGATTGAATTCAGGACCTTGTGCTTGCCAGGCAAGCACTTATTCCACTAAATCTCTCCTAAACCGGAAATGACTTGCCCTGAGTCTGGAATTTCTTCAGTCCAGTGAGTGCATCCCATTGCTCAGATTTTCATGATTTGTCTTCGGGTCACCATAATTCTGGACTCCAGCATCAGCCATCCTGTTCCTTGACACAGTTTCACCACATGGTGTGAAGAGTTGGGCACTGGCACTGAGGCGCAGACAGGGCAAAAGCGGCAAAGCTGCGGAGCTTTCACGCGTGCATCTGTTTTGAAGACTGTGTCGCGGTGTCCCTTAGCAGGACACTTTAAGACGCAGGAGCTAAGTGACATTTAAGGAGACCAGAATCCCATAGATTCCAAAGCTGCGCAGGCTGCCAGGCTGTTTGGCAATAGGGGAGGGAGAGATGGAAAGCCTGCCCCCTTGTGGGTCACTTCCCACATTGCACCTTGGTGTCAAGGTCCACCCAATGCAGGGCCTTGTCCTTAGGACACCGGTCCCCTTCTCTGGCAGGCGCGGGTCACGTGATAAGTCCTCCAGCCGTTAAGTGACTTGGCCCACGAACGTCTAGCCCTTGCTATGCCGTCGCAGCACAACCGCAGATGCATGATACGACTTCTTGCTGCTCTATATCGCCGCAGTGTTGCTAGGTGACATTGTGGCTTTCTACGAAGTTGTGCTCATACCCCGGACACTAAATGCCAATACATAGCTTGCGAAAGGCAGTCTGCAAACATGAAATAAAATAACTCCAGGGTGTCATCAGGGCCCACTGGGGCCTTATCCTAAAGAGCGCCAGTGCAACAAACGTGGGAAGGACGCTGGGAACGCCACCGAGCTGCGCTTCGTCAGCGCTCCCGTCCGCGGCTCTTCGCTGTCGGCTGCAAGCCTGGGTCCTTGGTTCCCCGTGACTGTGGCTGAGGAGCGGTTCAGTCTCGTTTCGCTCAGGACGTGGCTTTCGCCTTCAGTCACTATGACTTTCTTGGCACTTCGGCCTGTTTCTTCTACCGCTGTCTTGGCTGTTGTGGGGACAGGCACGACCTTCATACCGACTGTTCCGGCCCAGCGCCTGCCCCGGGGTTGCTGCTGGAGCAGAGTTTCCAGATGAGTGCAAACCAACAGGAGAGCCCCACCGAAACAGCCCCTTGAGGTGGTGACAACATCGCAGTGACATCCATGTGGCCAGGGGACAGCGGCACAGGAATGAATTCTGTTTTGGTGTTTAGGTGCCAGCTGGTATTTTGGGATATTTTAGGAAAGTTGTTTATAGATAGCTCCTCAGTGACAAGACAGAATTTTTTAAAATAGTGAAAGGCTAAGAGTGCCTTGCAAGCGTCATTCATGATCATTCCAGGGTCCCCATCCTGAGAAAAGTCTGTTATTTTGTGAATCAAAGAAAGAAAAAAAAAAAAAGGATTTTTTATTTTTTGGTGGAACCAGGGATTGAACTCAGGTCCTTGTGCTTGCCAGGCAAGCACTTATTCTACTGAGCCACCTCCCCAGTCCCTAAAAAAAAAAAGATTTTTAAAAAAGGTTTTAACGTTCAAGGCCAGCCAGATAGCTCAGTGGATTAAAGCCCCTGCTTATGCCTGCAGAGCCGGCCCGGGCCCAGGATGTGCAGAGACTGTGATTGAGACTGGGCGTGGTGATGCATGCCTGTAATCCCAGCGCTTGGGAGGCTGAAAGCAGGAGGATCACTACGAATCTGATCTATGTAGTGAGACCCTATAGACCCTGAAGACCCTGTCCTAAATACAGAAAAAAAAAAAAAAAAAAGAAAGAAAAGGTTTAAATATTCAAATGGACCCGTTCTTCCCTGGTAAACACAAGGGCCTGAGTTCAATCCCTGGTGCCATGGGCAATCCTGACAAAGGTGGGAAGGGGCCGATGTCTCTTTTCTCACCCACCGATGCCAGGCCAGACCTTCTCCCACGGGAAATCACACCAGCGTGGGAGGAAATAAACTCACGGCAGCAGCCGCAAGGGATGTCCGGAGCACAGAGATGCAGGCATGGTCCACATAGTTTCCAGGAAGAGAGAATTTTCTCACTCCCTCTTCCTGTCTTTAAAATTCGGGGCATTGGTTATGATTTCAGTGAACTAAAAAGTGTTACAAGTAACTCAAACCATCCCTTCTGCCACGTGTCTCAAGTTGACAGCGAAAAGGAAACAGACCGAGCAAGTCATATAGGCAAGCTCAGAGAGCACGTGGTCTCAGTGAGAAACCTCAGTACTGGCAAAGTAAGACGAGATGAAAGGAAGCAGAGAGACGGCTCTTTCCCAGATGAGAAGGGGACCAGGAGACGGAAGAAGGGAGGTGGAAGGAGGAGGGGGCCGTGGGCACCAGATCCCGTGGGGGCGCGATCGCCGTGGACTGCGCATACGCACTCACAAACACTGTTTAATTTAAAAAAGAAAAGACAAAGGATCTAGGCGTGGCAGTACATACCTGTGATCCCAGCACTGGGGAGGCTGAGGCAGGAGGATTGTTGAAAGATCGAGACCGGCCTGGGGTACAAGGTGAACTTAATGCCAGCTTGAACTGCGCAGAAGAAAGAAAGAAAGAAAGAAAGAAAGAAAGAAAGAAAGAAAGAAAGAAAGAAAGAAAGAAAGAAAGAAACTGAAGTTTTCATAAACCGAGTGAATTGGTGAGCCACTGCTAAAAATCAAGCAATATGACTACTATAATATCTGTCATTTTTTAGAGGCTTACTTCACTCCAGATGTTTGTACTAAATAACTTATTATACTTTCTCAACTATTTTCTCAATCCTTGAAAATATTAATCCTAATCCTGGCTGGCAAGCAAGCAGGGATTTGAAACCAAGACTCATATATGCTCAAGCAAAGCTCATATATCTTTTATTTTTTTTGGTACAGGGTCTCGCTATGCAGCTCAGACTCATAGTGATCTTCCTGTCTTAGGCTCCCCAGCACTGGGATTACAGGTGTGTGCCCCCACGCCTGGTTTGGGGGCCAACATGGCATGTGGTACTGGGGATCGAACTCAGGTCCTTGCACTTGCCAGGCAGGTGCTTAGACAACCAAGCTATCTCCCCAGCCCTCATGGATCTAAATATTATGTCATATTGCCTCTTTAAATAATACAGTGGTAGGGGCTGGGGAGACAGCTCAATAGAGTGCTTGCCTGGAAGGTGCATGGGCCCAAGTTCAATCCCTGGTTCTGCCAAAAAAACGAAAAACAAACAAGAACAACAACAACAACAAAAAAAAACATAAGACAACTGTAGCTCGGTTCACAGCATGAAATGCCAATAATGAAGGATAAAGAAGGAAAACTTGATTAAAAAATGGGCAGAAGTCTGGATGGAGACGCTGATGGGGGGCAAACCCCAACAAATAGAAAAGCCGTATTCTTTAAATCAAGGATGTGCAATGACACCATCTTGTGCCTGTTGCTTGGGAAAAGATGAAAATGATGCGGGTCCGCCGCGCTGGGAAGGCAGGGGTACGACAGGGCCGCAGGGCTGCAGCCCAGCTGAGGGCCACTGCAGTGCTGCTGAGAAAGTCTAAAACTTGTTCCTAAAGTCTGACTCATATTTGGGTACTTTATTTTGAAGAAATTCCTACAGTCATACAAAAGAGAGTGCTGCTTAAGTAGCTCTTTCTCCTTCTTCTACCTCCCCCTACTCTACTTTCTTAGACTCGCTCTCCTTCTGTTAGGGCAGGGTGGCCTTGACCTCACTCAGTAGCCCAGGTTGATCTCTAACTCAGAGCGATCCTCCTGCTTCAGCCTCCCTAGCGAGGGGGTGGCAGGCATGCGCCACCAAGCCCAGCAGCAGAAGCTTGTCTTTAAACTTGTTTGCTGTAATTTTCTTAAGTGGAAAACTTCACAGCATTTTAATTGAAAATGACAGGACCCCAAATGGCATTGCCAATATATTCATTTTGGTGAAAGGAAAAAGTGGAATCCCCTTTGCCCCCTCTTTCCCTCCTTTTTTCCTCTTCTCTTCTCCTCAGTTTCCCTCCTTTGCTCCCAGGTTAGCACGCTAGGAAATGAACAGTTACGAGGCGTGAGCGGTGGGGGGTGGGGCCACTCTGTCTTGTTCCCATATGGTGCATTTCTATAATCTGTAAGAAACACCAGTAGCATGCATTTGGGCAAGAAAATTAGACACTTGAAGTGTCATTGCTCGTGCTTGTATATGTGGTAGCTGGGGTCCAAACAGCAGAAAACAGCCAGTGCTCAAGGAGATGGAGGGGTGCAGGCCAAGGCGTGAGGAGCAGTTCTGCCCTGCTGTGCTGCTGTGTGGCATGGTGCATGGCCCTGCCCCTGGCCCTGGCCCTGCCCTGGTCCTGGCCCGCCTCTGCCCCTGACCCTAGCCCTGGCTCTGGCTTTAGCCCTGCCCCTGCCCTGGCCCTGCCCTGGTCCTGGCCCGCCTCTGTCCCTGACCCTAGCCCTGGCTCTGGCTTTGGCCCTGCCCCTGCCCCTGGCCCTGCCCTGGTCCTGGCCCTGCCCCTGGCCCTGCCCTCCCTTGGTCCTGCCCCTGCCTCTGCCCCTGCTCTGTTCCTGGCCCTGCCCCTGCCTCTGTCTCTGCCTCTGTGTCTGGCTCTGGCCCTGCTCCTGCCCCTGTCTCTGCGTCTGCCCCTGCCCTGGCTCTGCCCTGCCTCTGGCCCTTGCCCTGGCTCTGCCCCTGCCCCTGGCCCTGGCCCTGCCCCTTCCTCTGTCCCTGGCCCTGCCTCTGGCCTTGCCTCTGTCTCTGACTCTGACCCTGGCCCTGTCCCTACCTTGTTCTTGACCCTGCCCTTGCTTCTGGCCCTGCCCCTGCCTCTGGCCTTGCCCTTGCCCTTGCCCTGGCTCTGCCGTTGGCCCTGCCCCTGCCACTGCCCTGGCTCTGCCCTTGCCTCTGGCCCTGCCCCTGCCCTTGGCCCTGCCCCTGCCCCTGCCCCTGCCCCTGCCCTGGCTCTGCCCCTGCCTCTGGCCCTGGCCCTGCCCTTGGCCCTGCCCCTGTCTCTGTCCCTGCCCTTGTCCCTGTCCCTGTCCCTGCCTCTGGCCCTGCCTCTGTCTCTGCCTCTGGCCCTGTCCCTGCCTCTGGCCCTGTCCCTGTCCCTGTCCCTGTCCCTGCCCCTGGCCCTGCCCCTGCTCCTGGCCCTGGCCCTGGCCCTGCCTCTGGCCCTGCCTCTGTCTCTGCCTCTGGCCCTACCCCTGCCCCTACCCCTGCCCCTGTCCCTGCTCCTGCCCCTGGCCCTGCCTCTGTTCCTGTCCCTGTTCCTGCCCCTGGCCCTGGCCCTGGCCCTGCCTCTGGCCTTGCCTCTGACTCTGGCCCTGGCCCTGGCCCTGCCCCTGCCTCTGACACTGCCCTCCCTCTCCCCCTGGCTCTGGCTCCCTCCCACCTGGAAGCCTGTATTCTACAAGAACTGCTCCATTTCAGTCTGATTTCCCACTTCTTGCAGCCCTGCATTTCTTCAATCATTAGCTTCTCTCTGAAAATTAGGAAAAACTCTGGGCCTGTCCGTATCCCTGGGGCTGCTTCCCGCTCTGCCTGCCTGCAAGCTCCCTTTCTCCTTTTCTGCAGTCCCCACCCCTGCAGCACAGGTCTTCACTGCCCTCTGTGCTCAAAAGCCAGGGTTGCACCCCTCCCTGGTTCCTTTGCTCCCCTCTGCCACACCTCAGAAACTCCCACACTGGCCTCTGCTCCTTGCCCAGCTCCTCCCCATACCCTAATGCCTCTTTAAAAAAGAAAGACTATTTCCCAACTGCCAGATTTTTATTTTATTAAAAAATAAAATATACAGCCCCAGTCCTAGCCCAGGTCCGGTGAGTGTGTGGAGAGCTTCCTGCTAACCTGCGCCGGAGGGACCAGTCCCAGCCCAGGCACAGCGTGGGCCGGACCCTCTCCCAC
>NW_004524610.1:14839795-14850481 GCF_000260255.1 Octodon degus
GTATCTGTGTATTCAAAGTGGTTGGGGTAGATATATAGTTGCATTCTCTTAATGAATAGAATGATTTTTTCTAATGGTGTTTGTAAATAGGATCACAAGTGTGCATCTTGTACAGCAATTATCCACTAAGAAGAATATATGCAGTGTATTATTTGTTGAAACTGCACTTTCGATTTGATTTGAAACTGTCTCATTGCTATATGTTTATCAATAAAACTTTGAAAAGAAAAAAAATATAAAGAAGAAAATAAGTATCACTCATATATCAGAGCACCACGAACATCCCATTTTATTAGCCCCCAAGGTATTCTTTTAATAACCTTTTCTTTTGTGCTTCAAGCTTTAGGATTATTTTAAACAACCCCGTATGCCCTGATGCCACTGTCCAAGGCCATTCGCTTTTTGCTTTTTATAATTTATTATTGTAATCTATTTACATTTTGGGGCCTGCTAGTCTTTCTTTTTAAACCTCCCCGTCTGTTTTAACACATTTTCTTTGAGCTTTTTATTTACTGATTTCATCTATGGACCTACTCTGTGGTGTGAAGCCTGGCTATGGTTTCCAGTATTCTTTGAGTTATGCCTTCTTCTAGCTGGAGTGGGTACATTGGGTCTTTCCCATTGCCACTCTTCCTTCCTTGCATCCTTCCCTCCTTCCTTTTATTCCCCTCCTGCGTATTGCTAAACTTCATGCTATTGCTTTGTAACAATCAGGATTCACTCTACTACCTGAAGCAAGCGTGCAGCTGTCTTCCACTTGGGTCTGGGTTGTTTGGTTCTTCCTCTAAACTACAGCATCAAGGAGGTGCATTTTACTTTCTGTTAATTTTCCTGAAGTCCAGGGGCAGGGTAGGGCAGTGGTGGGAGAAGACATGGGCCAAGGCTGTCTTCAGGCTTTCTGTAACATTTGGGTCTGTCTCCCATGGGAGACTGGGTCCCAGGCAAAGGTTCTCCTCCTCCGAGCAACAGCTAATTCTTGTGCTGGACTCTCATACCTCCGCTCATTTCCCTGACTTATTACCTAGCTAGAGGAGAGCACATCTCTATCAGCCCTATCTTATCTTTTCCTGCTTTGCCACATTTTCTCCAGAAATAGTTTCTACTATGTTCCCCTTCACCACCGTAACAGGTACTTGTTCTTTCTGTCCTGCCTGCCTCTTTGCAATGTGACCTCGCCCTCCCTCCATCACCTGGGGGAGTCTGTTAGCTTCTTCCTGCAAGTGGACTAGCCCAGTGACTTTCTTTGACTAATGGGATATGGCAAAGGGGACATTTTGAAACTGTCCTGGGGGAGACCTCACAGATTCTCTGCATCGGCTCCAAAAGCACTCCCTACACCACGTGAGGAAGCCCTGGTTGAACTCCTGAAGGATGAGGCTGTGGGAAAAGTGCTGAGCTACAGCCAGTGCCAGCAGCTGGTATGAATGGGTAAGGACATCCCCTACTCTTCAGTCGCAATGGTGTTGCCAGATGTCTACCCCATAGAGTGGTCCTGGCTGAGACCTCAAGAAGAACCAACCAGCTGAGCACAGTCACAAACTCGTGAGATGTACAAAGCCACGGCTTCTCCATCTTAGTGGGATTTTTCACAATGGTGTGGAAGAACATGGCATGAGGAAGTGGTTCATACTATAAACATGACTTCAATCATGTGGCACTGGCCTTGAACCAGGCTGTGGCAGAGAAAATGTTAGAGAAGCTGAAGAAAGCCCTACCCCTGTTACGTGCTGTGTAATGTTAGAATTACTCCAAATCTCTCTCAGCACTAACTTGGGAGACTGATAACACACAGACTGAATCTGAGGTTTTTCCAGCAGAAGTTGGAAGTGTCCATGAGTGTATGCTATTTGTATCTAACAAAATACTAAATGACAGAGCAGCTAAAATGTAGACACTTTAGAACTTATACCCAACAACAGAGTTGATAACTGAGATAGTAACTAAATGAGACAACCGATTTTTATCCCTAACAGTCAAAAAAGGGAAAAGATAAGGACAGATTTACAGATTTATGGAGATCTAGATCTACAGCTGAATGACTTTTGTTTTTATAATCTGATTTACATATCAGAGTGCTTAGGTGGCAAAGTCAAGTCCATGTCCGTGTCATCTCTAAAACTTGTGTTTAGCACTACACATACTAAGGGTTAAAAGTTGGCGAGTGAGTGTAATCATTGCACATTTAATTAACAGAATTAATCAACTCTAGGGACAGAGTTGGAGCCAAGTTGGGTTTGGCTTCCGTTTTTCAGAGTTGTTTGTATGTTTCTGAAGCTTTAATTCTGCTCCTCCAATTGAAAGGGGGTAGAAGCTGCTCTGCTGCTGTCATGTTCTCACAGTGCAGTTCGTTACTTCTAGCCCAGTGTGACCTTTCTCCCTGGGGAGGCACGGATAGACTTAATTATGGTCCTCTCAAGTTGACACTATGGCTCTCAAACACTAATGTCTGGAAACTCAGAGACATCCTGCAGGAAGGAGCCTGCCCAACACTCCAAGGCTCTGTTTCAATAGATCTTCCCTTCGCATATGCATAGGTAAGTCTAAGGCTGATGGGCCATGCTCTGAGAAATACAACTGAGATCCGTGCAACTTTTCAGGAAATAGTAGGTCTGAGATTGCTTTCATCCATTCAGTTGGTTGTCTCCTAAGAGATAAGGTTGAGTTCAAAGCCCATTCACAAATCATCTGTGCATGTCATCGCTTCCATATTTTCAAGGACATGTTGCTGCATGCTGTTGGCGTAGATCTAAGGTGTCCCTCCAAAGTCTCATGTTTGGAGGTGAGGCCTGGTCAGAGGGCAGGTTGCTGGGGGCGTGGTCCATTGGAAGGCCTACTCGCTGTCTGGTTCCTCCTTTTCTTCCTCTTCCTGGCCTCCAGGTGGTGAAAGGCTTCCCTGTACCAGGCCATTCCTCTGTGCTATGTCTGCCTTGGAGCTGGTAGAACAGATGAGGACTGTGGCAGGCTGGCTGAAAATGACACAGACCCCCACCAGAGGCTGGGGACAGGATGTGCCTCTGTGGCCAGATCTGGAATGGGTGCGACCTGTGGGTCATGGCCAGGTTGGGTAGGCAGCACAGCCCCTGACAGTTCTGATCTGGAAGGTACAAGAGGCAGTGGCTGGACTCATCGGCTGCCATGCCCTCCCGCAGCAGAGCTGGGTAACCGTGACAGAAGTCACAGAGCCTGAAGCCAAAGTAAGCCTTGCCTCCCTGATGTTGCAGGTGCTGTGTGCTTTGTCCTCATGCCAGAAACCAAAACACATACCCATGTTCCTAGCGGCACTATTTCCAATAACCAAGAAAAAGAAACAAATTAAATGTCCATTGATAGATGGATGGAAAACCAGATGCGCTGGATACATATAATGGAAGATCACTCAGCTTTAAAAAAAGACAATCTTAGCCAAGCACAGTGGGCGGGCCCGTAAACACGGCACTCTGGGAATCTCAGGTGGGAGGATTATGAATTTGAGCCCAGCCTGGGCAACTTAACTATTGAGTCTCTCTACGGCTTACAACAAGAATTTTGAAAAGGGTGGAAACGTAGCTCAAGGCCCTGAATTCTACCCCAGTGCTGAAAAAAAATTCTGTCACGTATTACCACCTGGAATGGCCTTACGGGATGTTAGGCTCAGTGAAATAAGTCACTTACAAAAGCAGAAATACATTTTGTACTTCCACTTGCCGGACGCAGCTGAGTCAAACACAGAGCAACATGGATTAGAGTGGTGCTTTTCGCCCCCTGCTGGCCCGTTTTGGAACTGCTCAGTTTGGAGAATGCGCCTCAGTAATCTCCTAGGACTAAAATGTGGGTGCTTCCCATTCACCAAATGTATGCGAGCTCTCAAACTCCTACAGGCACTGTATGAAATTACTCACTTATGGGTTTGTCTGTTAACTAAATTAACAATAAATATGTTCACCAACCTTTAACCCTTAATACGTGTGGTGCTAACCACCTTGGGCGGACCGGCATTGCCCACCTAGGGACGCAGATGACTGAGTCAGTAAATCCAGTTATGTGCGTGCGACAAGCCATTTGTGTGCTCCAGAGACTAAGAACCGGGCAGAAGAGGAAGTGAAGGGGTTCAGGGGTTCAACTAATGACTTTAGGGGCCCCTAGAATTCGGGTACACAATTCTAGATTCTCAGAATCAGAGGAACACTATTGTCAAAAAGCAGTCTCTCTTTTTTTCTCGTTGTATTTTTGAAGCAGGCTTTTCTTTTGGATAACTAGAGACTCACAGAGTCGTGGAGACAGAAGTGAGAAGTCTGGGTTTCCTCCGCCCAGGGTTCCCAGTGATTCCTCTTCCACCCAAGTGGCTGACAACGGGACAAAGTGGATGTATTCTTCTCTGTCATCGTGTGACGGGTGTAGACTCGACAAGCGTTGGTGCAACGGAGACAGTTACACCATTGGGGGTGTGGCACTGTATCCCGGGCGAGGGACTCTGCATTACCCCCAGGTGGGCTTATAGCTGGGTGCGGTGCTGGCAGTGGAGTCTGATGGGAAGACATGGATAACCTCTTCCCCGATGGCATGTCCCCACTGCCATTTCATGACGAAGCCTCCTCTCCTGGCCACCCTGCTCTGGAGTCAGCGCACCATGGGCAGAAGCTGCTACAGTGTGTGATCTAACACGAGCCTCTCCCCCTTTACATTGTGGGTGTTGGGTCTCAGTAATGACAAAGGACCAATAACCATCACCACAAGTGACTCCTCTAGGATCACACCCTGCACGCCGCACCATCCCTAAGTCCTGGAAAGTGTCAGTGTGTTAGCAAATGACATCGGCTTCAGACATGACATGGAAGGGACAGACGGACTGCAAGTCACATGAAGCAGCACAGGGGGCTTGTGATTTCAATAAAGTTGTATGAGGGCTGGCCAGACAGCTCAGCGGACTAAAGCGCTGCTTTGGCAGGCGCAGGGACCAGGGTTCGATCCTGTTTGCCGTGCTGGCCCCACCCCTGGGGCACGCCGAGATGTCGACTGAGGCTGGGTGTGGTGACGCGCTCCTGTAATCCCGGCTCTTCGAAGGCTGAAAACAGGATCACTACGAGTCCGATCTGTGTAGTGAGACCCTGTAGACGCTGTACTTAATACATTTAAAAAAAAAAGTTATGTAAGTGGAATCATGTAATATGTGAGTTTTGGAGACTGGCTCTCCCCAGCCTCAATACTTAGAAGAATTTCTCTGTGATCATTCAGGGCCCTGCATGAGCAAGAGCTCGTTGTGTTTGCGTTGCCAAGTGGTGTCTTGAGGTGGACATACACAGTTGGCCTAATCATCCACCTCTTGCAAACATTTTGAGTTGTTTCAGTTTTTATTTATTACATATAGAGCTACCATGATCTAGTTTTGTGTGGATGTAAGTTCTCATTTTTTGTGAGTTAAGTGACCAAGGAAAATAATTACTAGGTTGTATAATAAGTGTTTAGTGTTTTCTTCTTAAGAAATTATTAATCTACTTTCCAGAATGGCTGTCACATTTTACATTACTACAGTATTTTGTGCTATAATTTTTATTAATTTTTGGTAGGTATGCCATGATAATTCAGTGGTCTGGCATTTTTCATTTTTAATAACATTGAATATATGTTTATGTGCTTATTTTCCATTTGAATACGCTGTTCAGTGAAAAACACCTCATCATACCTTCCACCCATTTTTAAAGTGAATGGCTATTTTTATTATTGTATTCTGAGCTTATGAATTCTAGACATGGGTCCTTTATCAGGGATATAAGTTGTACATGTATTCTCATATGCTGAAGCTTATGTTTCTACTCTCTTAATAAGGTCTATTGCAGAATAAATATTTTTCTTTTCTATTTTTTTCTGCACTGTAGGGAGGGTCTACAGGGCGTTCAGGGTCTCATTACTACATCGGACTCATAGTGATCCACTTGTTTACAGCCTCTCAAGTGCTGGGATTACAGGGGCGCCCAGTCTCAATCGCCGGGCCCGGCAGGCCTGGGGATTGAACCCCCTGCCCCTGTGCCTGCTGGCAGGTGCTTTAATCCGCTGAGCTATTTGGCTGGCCACAGAATAAGTATTTTTAATTTTGATGAAGTTTAACTTTTTTTCTTTTTTGTGTGCTGTTGGAGTCAGGTCTAAGAATTCTTCACAAAACCCTTTGTTTTGAAGATTTTTCACTCATGAATTTCCCCTAGAAGTTTTATATTTTGCTTTCTAATCTAGGATCTGAGAGTTTGGGTTAAGTTTTGCACAATGCGTGGCATTCTGATCGAGGTCCACAGTTCTGTTAATGAGTACCCAACAGCTCCCACACCCTGTGCGGAAAGGAAGGGCTTTCCTGCCTCTGCTGACCTGCCGCAGACCCTAAGGGGCCGGGGAGATAGCTCAGTGAAATAAGTGCTGCCCTGGCAAGCGCAAGGGTCTGAGTTCAATCCCTGATTCCGAGAAAAAAAAAAAAAAAAGTCAGCTGCAGGGGGCCTGCCTCTTAGCTCAGTTCTTTAAGTGGCTGCTTCAACAAAGCAGTCAGGCTCAGGTTGCTGTGGTACGATCCCCAAACTCAAGCCAGCCAAACTTGCCCCGAAGGCATTTGGAGAAAAAAAAAAAAATTAGCTGCAGATGGAGTCTAGGAGGATAAAGGTGGGCGCTAGAGCACTTGCCTAGCAGGTAGAAGGCCCTGTATCAAGCCCCAGTCGGCTGGGTGCATTTTTGTGTATTCATGTCTGGGTTCTCTATTTCGTTCTATTGATCTATATATCCATTCCTCCGAGGATACAACCGGGTCTGTTTACTGCAGCCATATGCTAGATCTTAAAAAGAGGTTAAGCAAATCTTCCCGCTTTATTCTTCTTCTCTAATTTGTTTAGCTATTTTAGGTTTTTGCCTTTCCTTATTGTTTTTAGAATAATCTCGTTCTCATCAATAACACGTCTTGGTGAGCTGCCGATAGGAACGGAAGCAAACCCACACGTGGCTCCCACACGTGGCTCCCACGCCTTTGCTGTGCCAGTTCTTTCCATCTGTGACTAGAGCTGTGCACTTGATTTGTACTTATTTGCACAACCAGGGATTGAACTCAGGCCCTTGCGCTTGCCAAGGAAGCGCTTATTCCACTGAGCCATCTCCCCGGCCCCTTTGATTGTTTTTAAATATATACTTATTATAGGGTCTCACTATGCACATCCAACTTGTAGTGATCCTCCCATTTTCAGCCTCCCAAGTGCTGGGATTACAGTGATGTGCCACCGTGCCCAGTCTCAGACACCGGCTCAGTGTGCCCCAGGGGCAGGGCCTGGCACATCAGGGATTGAATCCCCATCCCTGTGTCTGCCTAAGCAGGTACTTTAGTCCGCTAAGCTATTTGGTCAACCTTTGTGCACTTGATTTTTGATTTCTTTTTCTTTTTCCTGTAATAAAAATTTTTAAATTTTTAAAAAGACGATACAAAAATAGTAAAAAAAATCCATTAGATATGATATAGAATTTCACTAAACAAAATGAGGAATTCAGAAATGGTTGTTATGTTACATATTGTTGTCTTCAAATTAGTTGTTGAGATTACCAGATATAAGCATGCAAAATAGGTGAAATATAAAAACTTAAAAAGAAGAAAACAATTTAGGTGTTAATTGTTCCTTTCAATAGACCAGCAGAAACCAGCAGTACAACCATCCAAGCTATCCTGAATACATACATAAATATATCTTTTTCTCCTTTTCTCTTTCTTTTTTCATTTCCCTCATCCCAGTTGTTCATTTCCTTTCAACAATTTCTTTACCTTTCACAGTATCTATTGTACATTTTGGATTTTATTTACTCTTTCTGGTTTTTACCCTAGGGAGATAACACAATGTTCACTCATGAGTCTGATTTATTTCACTTACGATTCTGGTCTCTAGTTGCATCCATTTACCTATAAAAGCCTTCAGTTCATCTTTTTTATAACTGAGTGTATTGGTTACTTTTCACTCATTGCTAGGGCAGAATACCAACACCCAAAATGAAGGAAGGAAAGGTTTATTTAGCTCACAGTGAGTAGAGGCTTTAGAGTGTACCCCTGGCTCCAAGGCAAATGACAGCAGTTCATGGTGCCAGAAAACAATGAAGAACAGATGAGGAGCAGCAGCTGCAGTGAGCCCCTCGAAGGGCCATGCTGTGGCTGTGATCCGAACTCCTCCCAGGAAATAGGGTGCAGAAGCCTTCCTCAACTCCTTCATATATGCTTTTTGTGCTACGTCACTCTGGGGCCCTAGGGAGGGGCACCATGCCCCAGGGCATGGAATGGACAAGTGGATCCAGCCTAGTTTCAGATCCAGCCAAGCTTCCCACATCTCGAGTTGACACAATGCATCAACCACCACACTGAGTAGTACTCCATTGTATAAAAATACCACATCTTTTTTATCCATTTCTCAGTTGATGAGTGTTTGGGTTGTTTCCAAGATTTAGCTGTGACAAATTGTGCTGCAATAAACATGGGCTCATGTATATAGCTGTGATATGATGTTATCAGTTCTTCTGGAAAAATGCACAGGAGTGGGATAGCTGGGTTCAACGGAACCTCTAATCCTAGGTTTTTGATTTTTTTTTTTTTTTTCGTGGAACCAGGGATTGAACTCAGGCCCTTGCACTTGCCAGGAAAGTGTTTATTCCACCGAGCCATCTCCCCGGCCTAATCCTAGGTTTTTGAGGATTCTCCACACTAATTTCCATAGTGGTTGTGCCAGTCTACACTCAAATCAAAAGTGGAAAAGCATTCTGTTTTTCCTCCAGGACCCCCAGCCTTTGTTATTGGTTGACTTCTTGATAATAGCTAGTCTTTCTGGGTTGAGATGGGATCTCAGTGTTGTCATTTGCATTTCTCTGATGACCAATGATGTTGAACATTTTTTCACATATTTACTTGCCATTTGTACTTCTTCATCTGAGAAGTGTATATTCATCTCAGATACCCAGTTTTGGATTGGGTCTTTGAATTTTGGGAACCTGATGGTTTACATTTCTTTATAAGTTCTAGATAAAAGTCTTTGTCTGAGGTATAGTTAATTAAGGTTTTTCCAATTCATTGGTTTTCATTTTACTCTGTGATCATTTTCTTTTCTTTTTCCTTTTCTTTCTTTGTATTTTAAGGAAGGGTCTACAATGTGTTCAGGGTCTCACTATTAGCTCGGACTCATAGTGATCTACCTGTTTGCAGCTTCCCAAGAGCTGGGATTATAGGAGAACACCACCACGCCCAGTCTTAGTTGCCCTCTCAGCATGGCCCAGGGGCAGGGCCAGCATGGTAGGCATGGGGATTGAATCTTTAGCCCCTGCACCTGCTTGCAGTCGCTTTAATCCACTGAGTTATTTGGCTGGCCCTTGTGATTTCTTTTGATGTGCAGAAACTTTTCAAAGAGATGAGATCCCACTTGTTGATTTTTGAAGTATTTCCTGTGCAGTTTTGTTTTTGTTCATGAACTTTCTACTTACCTCTATGTCTTCAGGATTCCTGCCTACTTTCTCCTCCAGTAGATTTAGTGTTTCTGGTTTTTTTTCCCATAATTTTATGAGAAACAAATAGCAATGAGACAGTTTCAAATCAAATTGGTAGGACAATTTCAATAATTAAGTGTTTCTGTTTTAATATTTAAATCTTTGATTCATTTTGATTATAATTTCATGCATAGTGATAGATATGGGTCTAATTTTAGCCTTTTGCATAAAGCCAGTTTTTCCAGCACCATTTATTAAGGAGTCTATTTTTCTTCTAGTGAACATATTTGGCCCCTTTGTCAAATGTAAGGTGACTGTGTGTGTTTGTAGTTGTATCTGTATCTTCTAATCTGTTCCACTGAGATTCAGGTCTTTTTTTGCTAGTACCATGCTGATTTTATCATAGTAGCTTTGTAGTATAATTTCAAGTGAGAGACTGTGATGCCCCTTACTTTTCCTTTGTTGCTCAGGATTCCTTTTGCTATTCCAAGTCTCTTCTGGCTCCAGATGAATTTTAATAATATTCTTTCTAGATTTGTGAGGTATACTAATGGTATTTTAATCAGGTTTCCGTAGAATCAGTATAACAATTTTGGGAATATAGCCATTTTCCCAATGTTGGTTCTTCTGCATGGGAGCAAGAAATATCTTTCCATTTTTTGAAATCCTCTTCCATTTCTTTTTTTAGGTACTGTAATTTTCACTGTATAGATATTTTTACTTCATTTTTAGATTGATCCTTAAGTATTTCATTGTTTTGAAAGTTGTTGTGGGAGGCATGGTTCCCAAAAGTTCTTTCTCAGTGTGTTTGCTGTTTGTGTAAAGAAATACTATTGAGTTTTGGGTGTTTACTTTGTATGCAGCTGTGCTACTGAACTTGGTTATTAAATCTTTAGGTGGATTTGTTTTTTTTTTTTTTTGGTTTTCTATGTAGAGTCTCATGTTATCTGCTAATAATGATAATTTCACTTTTTCCTTTTCTGTCCTTATTCCCTTTATTTCACTCTCTTGTCTAATTGCTCTGGCTAATGTTTCCAGAACTATATTGAGCAGGAGTGGTGACAATGGACATCCTTGTCATGTTCCTGATTTTAAAGTGAAGACTTTCAGTTTTTGTCCATTTTGTGTAATGTTGGCTGTTGGTGTGTCATAGATGACTTTTATCAGATTGAAGTAAACATCCATTCTGATTTTCTTTCTTTTTTTTTGTAATATAAACATTTCTTTTCTTTC
>NW_004524610.1:14851241-14876771 GCF_000260255.1 Octodon degus
ATTTTCTGAACTTCTATAGGAACTGTATTGATTTTGCCCTTTTTATTCCTTATTACATTAATTTGATTTTTTTCTTACCTTTTTTGATAATGTTGACTAGGGGTTTATGGATTTTATTTATCCTTTCAAATAAGCAACTTTTTTTGTGGTACCAGGAATTGAACTCAGGACCTTGTGCTTGCCAGGTGCTTATATCACTGAGCCATTTCCCCAGCCCATAGAATCAACTCTCATATTCATTAATTTTATCGATTGTTTTCTTAATCTCCATTGTTTTAATTTCTGCTCCAATTTTTAAAATTTCCTGCCTTCTCTGGACTTTGGGCTTGATTTGCTTTTCTTTGTCTAGAAGCTAGAGATCTACCATAAGGACATTTGTATAAGTTCATTCTGTTTTTATGAAGTAAGAATTCAGTTGTAAATTTCCGTCTTAGGACTGCTTTCATTGCATCCTCCAGATTCCAGTAAGTTCTATCTGCACTTTCATTTAATTATAAATATTATTTAATCTTATCTGTGACCACTGATTGTTCAGGAGGGTGTAATTTATTTTATTATTTATTTATTTATGTATTTTCTGTATTTAGGGCAGGGTCTACAGGATGTTCAGGGTCTCACTACATAGATCTGATTTACAGTGATTCTCCTGTTTACAGCCTCCCAAGCACTGGGATTATAGGTGCGTACCAAACATGACCAGTCTCAATTGCCATCTCAGTGTGCCCCAGGGATGGGGCTAGCACAGAACACCAGGGATGGAACCCTGGCCACTTCACTCTGCCTAAGCAGGCACTTTAGTCTGCTGAGCTATAAGGCCAGCCCTTTAGGAGGGTATAATTTAATTTTGATGCATTTATGGAGTTTTTGAGATTTCTTTTGTCAATAATTTCCAATTTCATTGTACCACGATCAGATAATATGCATGGGAAAATTTCAGTTCCTTTGCATTTACCTAAGCATGCTCTATGTGCTAGTATATGGTCTATTTTGAAGGATGTTTCATGTGCAGCTGTGAAGAATGCATATTCTGATGTTGAGTGGGGCACTCCATAAAGGTCTTCCAAGTCCACTTCTTCACGAGTTTGGTTCAGTTCTCTCTCTCTCTCTCTCTCTCTCTCTCTCTCTCTCTCTGATTTTTTGCCTAGTTTATCTATCTTTTTGTGACAGTGGTGTGTTAAAATCCCCCATTACAATTGTGTCATTACTCATTTGATTTTTCATGTCTTCTAACATATGTGTCTTATGTAGGTGGGTGCTCCTACATTGGGTGCATATATATTTATAATTATTATGTCTTCCTCTTGCAGTTTTCCCTTAACAAGTATGTAGTGACCTTTTTTTTATCTCTTTGAATGATTTTTGGTTTGAAGTTCATATTGTCAGCAAACAGAATAGCTACCCCTGCTGTTTTTTGGTTTCCTGTCACATGGAGTATTATTTTCCATTCTTTGACTTTCAGTCAATAAATTTTCTTTTGAGTTAAATGCGTTTCTTGTATATAGCATGTTGTCGGATTTTGTTTCTTGATCCACTTTGCTGGTCTGTTTGCTGGTAAATTGAGGCTTTCACATAGATGGCTATTACTGACACATGTTGATGTATCTCTGTCATGTTGTTTTCCTGCTGTAGGTTCCTTACTTTCCCCTCTGTTTAACTGCTTTCTTTTCTTGGTGGTTCCTTTCTATTATTGTTTGTGAAGTTGTGGTCATTTTTATCTCATTTTTGAATGTCTTTCAGTACTATTTGTAGGATTTGTTTGGTCATGAGTTTCTTTAGTTGTTCTTTGCTGTTAAAGTATTTTATTTTTCCATAAAATTTGAAAAATAGTTTTGCAAAGTACATTAATCTGGGTTGGAAGTTGTTTTCTTTCAGGACCTGAAGTGCTTTACGCCAATCTCTTCTCAATGGTTTGTGTTGAGAAATGCGCTGTGATTGTGATGTGCTTTTCATGATAGGTGCTCTGCTTCTTTTCTCTAACATCTTTTAATATTCTCTTCTTTTGCTGAGTTTCTGTTATCTTGATTATTATGTTTGAGTGTCGATTTATTTTCATTATGGCTAATTGGAGTTCTATATGCCACACTTATCTGTGTGTCAGATTCTTTGCCCATGTTTGGGAAATTTTCTCCTATTACTCTTGCAAATAGTCTTTTTATGTAATTGTGTTGACTCTTGTTGTTCTGTTGACATCTATTAGTCTTATATTGTTTTTCGTTGCATCATCTTACAGCTGTTGAGTTGTTATTTCCTTTTTTAAAAGAAAAATATTTTTAAATCTTTATTTATTTATTTGATATAGGGTCTTGCTACATAGTTGGATCTTATAGTGATACTCTTGTCTCAGCAACCTCAGAGCTGGGATTGCAGGTATGTACCCCCAGGTTGGTGGCTGGCATGCATGCTCAGGGGTCTGGGGTTGGCACAGCATGCAGTACGGGGAATTGAACTCAGTTCTTTGTGTTTTCCAGGTGGGTGCTTAGACTGCAGGGCTATCTTCCCAGCCCATTCTTTGTTATTTCTAAGAGAGCTTTCCTCTTATTGTCTCCAAATGCAATGATATCTTCAAGGTCTAAAAGTCTATCATTGCTTTTTATTCAAGTGTTTTGCCAGATTTCAATGGAATCTTAATCTCCCCAGCTATTTGAATCTGTTTCACGCATTCTAATTCTTTCCTGTGTTGTTCAGTCAAGGTTTACATCATTTTTGTATGTTTTTCTATCTTTTTTATTGATGTCCTCTTTAGATGTGCTGAGCAATTCTTTCATGATTGTTGCCATTGTTTTTTTTTACCTGAGAGATTATTTGCAATCTGATTTTCTTCTATAGCCTAATGGTGTTGCTTCTTTATTTCCATTGCTATCATTTCAGAAATTTGAGGTGTATGACTTCCAAGTTCTTCTATTTTCATGTTTCCTGGACTTGTTCTAAGTGGGCTGGAAGTCTAAGATTGCCTTTTACTCCTTGGTTTTGACATTTTTGAAGCTCCCTAACTTTACCAGGACTTAGAGTAGCTTCTGCAATGGCCTGGGAATGGGATATGGCCTCCTAATGCTCCTGAAGCTTACTGGAGTTCAGCCTATGTTTGATTTCTTTCATCACTGTTTTCTATAGATTGAAACATATTTTTTTTTGTGGGGGGGGAGGTAATCATTTCGCTTTTGTAGATTCCTTGGGATCATGTCATCTGCCAATAAAGACAGTGCTTTTTGTATTTTTCTAACCTATGTGTCTGTTGTTTTCTCCTTTTACTTTATTGCACTGGCTAGGATTTATAGCATGATGTTGAAAGTGGTATTGAGTATACATCTTTGCCTTTCTGCCTGTTCCTAGCAGGGAAACGTTATGTTTCTCCTTGCCGAATGGCCTTACTTGTTGATTTTTCTTTGTTGTTATTGGTGTTAGTATTCTCTATACTTAGAAAAAAAAGTTACATTTTAAGTTAACCATATAAGGTGCAAGAAATATTATTTCTCATTATTATTATTATTATTATTATTTTGTGGAACCAGGGATTGAACTTAGGCCCTTGAGTTTGTCGAGGAAGTGCTTATTCCACTGAGCCATCTCCCTGCCTCTCTTTATAATCATTTAAAATATTTATTTATTTATTGGATGCAGGGTCTCACTACGCAGTTCAGACTCATAGTGATCCTTTTGTCTCAGCATTTCCAGTGGTGGGATTATAAGCACGAGACACCACAGTTGGTTCTGGTGGCCAGCGTGGTGTGCCTGGCATTCTAGGACCTGCACAGCATGCAGTCCTGGGAATCAAACTCAGGTCCTGTGCTTGCCAGGCAGATATGTAGACTGCCGAGTTATCGCTGCAGCCCTATTTTTAATTCTTTTAATGATGAGTTTCCTTTTTTTTGTTTATATGAAAAGCTTCTTCTAAAATACTTACGAAAAATAGTAAATAATATGAAGGAAAATTTTCTCTTTTGGCAAACTTTTTTAAAGGGAATATAAAAATAGTAAAAATAACATTATAAATGATGCAGAATTTCACTAAGTAACATGATAGCAATTCAACAATGATTGCTATATTGCATACTGTTGCTCTCAAGTTAGTTGTTCGGATTACCAGATACAAGCATCTCAAAATTGGTCAAAAAGTTATAAAAAATCAAAAAGGAGAGAGAGAAAAGTTAAATATTTCCTGCCCCTTTTAATAGACCAGCAGAAAACAGCTGTACATTGATCGAGGCTAGCCTGTGCCTATACATAGCCATGTCTTTTCCCCTTTCTTCTTTTCTTCTCTCGCTCATCCCCAGTGTTGCTGCTCTTTGAACAGTTTCTTGCCCTTTCACAGTGTGCACTGTACCTTTCAGGTCCTATTTACTCATTAAGGCTCTTACATGGGAGACAATATGATGTTTACACTGACTCAGGCCGCTAGTTGCATCCATTTACCTATAAAAGTTTTAAGTTTATCTTTATAGGTGAGTAATACTCCATTGTACAAAAATACATCATTTTTATCCATCCCTCAGTTGATGGCCATTTGTGCTGTTTACTCTTGTTAAATTTTTATACAATCATCTGATCATATTCATAATAACTTTAAATTTCACCTTGTGATTAAATAAGAAGGAGTGATTACATTAATGATTGGTTTATCAATGACTTTAAAATATCTTTTGTGCCTCTCTTGAGTGCTTTTTCTTCTGAGCATGCCATTCACGTCTTTGGAAGTTACAGTTAAGAAGAGTGCCAGCAACTGTATTTAGCCCTTGCAAGTATGTTTTATGGAAGAATGATAGGCTATAATCAGTTTGTTAGAAATACATCTCTCATCTTTTTTTATGTATTTAGTGCAGGGTCTATAGGTTCTCACTACACAGGTCAGACTTGTAATGATCCTTCTGTTTTCAGCCTCCCAAGTGCTGGGATTACAGGCGCATGCCACCATGCCCAGTCTCAATCGCGGTCTTGGTGCACCCAGAGGCAGGGCCTGTACAGCACTTTGGATATTGAACCCCAGTCCATGTACCTGCTTACTAGCCTGCTGAGCTATCTGGCCAGCTCTTAAATCGCTCATCTTTTATTTTATTTCTTATTTATTTTTTGCGGAACTGGGGATTGAACTCAGACCCTTGCACTTGCCAGGAAAGTGCTTATGCTACTAAGCCATCTCCCCAGCCTCCACATCTCTCATCTTAAGGAGATGTAAAATTCATTTCCATACTATTAGGTCTCAGTGAAACATCACCCTTGACTCTGTCTAGTTTAGGAAATATCAGGACCACCCAAAGCTGTGTGTTGCTGGTCTAGACTCACAGACACCATGGGGTTCTGTGGGAGCCAAAGTCTGGAATGGTCCACTGAGGGCTCATGGGTGCTGTCAACAGGCAAGGAGCACCATCACGTGGAGAGACACACACTTCTGACCCAGCAGTGGGACTTCTTCCGGTGTGTAGATGCTCTCTGAGTGAGGCGCCTGGGCTGCGGCCACCAAGGGGGCCATTCCTCTGAACTTTAAAAAAACTGAATTCTTTTCTCCCCACTTAAAAAATAATGCTTAGTGGTTACATAGACTAATGAGCTTGATTTTGGCAGGTTTGTATGTGCACACAATATACTCTACTCCCCCCATTACCCTTTGTCCTGCCTCCCCACTTGCACAACTTTTAGTTTTGGTGAATAGGACATATTGTGGTTGTGCTCATCTCCCCCGTTAACCACTCTCACATCCCTTTCCTGCCCCTGTTTCCCTTCCTCTTGTCTACTAATAGCCTCCTTCTGCTTTCTTGTAACTTTTTTAGATTCCACATATTAGGGAGGATCTAAGATGTTTGTCTTTCTACTTGCGGCTAATTTTGCTGAACAGGATGGTCTCCAGACACATCCATTTTTCTGCAAGTGACACAATTTCTTTCTTTTGGCATATGTGCTGTCTAAGCGAGTGCACAACTTTATTCTTTTATGGCCGAGTAATACTCCATCCTGTATATGTACTGCCTTTTCTTTCTCCCCTCATCTGCTCAAGTGCATCTCAGCTGGTTCCATATCCTGGCTATCATGAATCATGCCACGGTGGGCACAAGGATGCAGCTGTCCTTACAGCATGCTGACTTTGTGCCCCTAAGAAGGGGTCTAGCTGGGTCGTTCTACTTTTAGTTTTCTGAGGAAGCTCTGAATTGATTTACATAGTGACTGCAGTAATTTACACTCCACCTAGGTGTCAGGGCCTCTCCCCTGGCACCACCTCCTGCAACCTCACCAGCAGACTTGTTTCTTGAACTCTTGAGGACAAGCTTGGTGCCTCTGGGAGACAGAATCTCAGGGTCCTTGGGATTGCATTTCCCTAATGGCTATAGACATCAGATATTTTTTCACATGATTATTGGAAATTTGTACTTCTTTTGAGAAGTTTCTGTCTAATTCTTTTGACCTCTGAACAGCTGTGGCAACAGCAGAGGCCAAAGAAGTGAGAGTTTTTAGCACTCAGGGTTCTGTGGCTAATTTGTGGTTGAGTGCTACATCCCTCCGACCAGCAGGGGGCAGTAAGTGATCATGAGAAAGGAGGCAAGGACTGCGAATCTGAAGTTAGCTTTAAACTTGGACAGCAAAGGAACTACTACTGTTTTGTTTGGGGTCTCCCAGCTGCAGAAGAGGAACATATTGTTCGAACATCCACAGATTCATAGTAGAGCTGCTGTCACTGAACAGGGGCGTGGGCCCTGAAGCCTGACCTCTCAGTTCATCTTCTCTTGGGTCCCTAAGGTCATCCCAGCACCCATACATTCAGGCTCGCAGTGGGGGGTGTCGCCAGCCTCCAGCTGCTCCCAAGGACCGCCTGCTACATAGTCAGAGATGCTGCAGGCTGCTGTCTTTTGCTTGTTCCTCTGAAACTGGCCCCGGTGGAAGCATTTAGAGTAGAAATCTCCCACTGTTACAAACCAAGAGCTTCGCCCATCCCAGCTGGCTGTGAAACACTTATTGTTCTGGTTTGTGCCTAGGCGTCCCCCCAAAACCTTATGTGGTCATGGGGGATGGGCTTCTCGGAGGTGGCTGGCTCTAGAGTATGTGGTGCTTAGATTAAGGGCATGTGATTACTAAATTACTGTTGATCGGGCACTGCTCTGACCCCAGCAGTCTGGATGAAACACAAGGAGCAGATACCAGTCAACTCTTCTGCAGCAGCAGGAGAACACTGCGCTCCACAGCCACGCTCTCCCATCAAGACACTGCACCTGAACGCGTCTCGCAAATGCCCGCTGCACCGCTCAGGGCTGCCACCACCAGGGCTCCCAGTGCGTGCAGAGCCCAGACCTACAGCTCACCGTCTTCCCATCTACGTAGATGTGCAGAACGTCTTCCTCCTTCCTGTTAACTCTTGAACGTGTCCGATGCTCCTACTCTCTCCACGAAGGATTACTTTAATGTATGTTCTGTAATTAGGCAATGCAAGCTCGTCTTAGGCCTCATCCTCCCAGCCTGGCTTTGGGATGGGTTTCTCTGAAACGCTTCCAGTTTGCACTGGTCGGGCACCCTGGAGATGCTAGCAGCTCAGGACTAACTTGCATCCTGATCCCCTGGCCTGGGCTTTCCAGACGGCATAGGCAGTGCTGTTTCCAACCCCAAATCGCTTTTTGGGAAGGCGCAGGTCTGTAAGTGCCTGGGTAGATTTTTGACTTGCCACACGGGTCAGGCTCCTGCCTTGTGTGTCACCTGGTGAGTTTTTTCTACTCCTTTAGCTAGAGTTTAGTTAGTGCGTATTCTGGTTTTACCAGAAAAGGGGTGGAGGGTACTGGTCCTAGTTTCACCTCTTCTTGGTGAGTTTAGAGTTTCTTGCTCTGCACGCGAGGGTGCCTGGACCTCAGACACCTCGTGTTTGGTCTAGCAATCTCTCTTCCTCCCAGGCAGGGCCAGTGTTATGTGGTCCTTATATCTGCCCTTTCTAGTTCCTTAATTCTGCTTGATGACCTGCGAGGTTTGTGCCTTTTTCTTGAGAGCTCAAACAGCATTTTAAAGACACTGACTACATTTCCCCCTGAATTTCTGGGTCTGAAGTAGGAGCATTTTCACTTTTAGTTACAGCCCCGACACAAGCTGTTGGTTTGTGAACAACCCAGAGATTGCTAGACTCCACTCACACCACAGAAACTCTCCCTACGTAGACCCAGCAGCAGAGTAGGCCCAGGATGGCGCTTCCTTCCATGCTTATGTAGAGTGTTCAATATCTAGATTCGGAGACCGAGTCCTGTCCAGCGCTCTCCACCATGAAAACAACGACCTGTGCCACCTACTTTAAGTTTGCAAATGTGGTCACTTCATTTCTTGCATAGTCACTTTCAACCCATCTGCCTTTATCAAGGCTCCTAGCCAGGTGTGTGGGACACACCCATGATTCCAGCACTTGGAAGGCTGAGGCAGGAAGATCCCCCGGAATATTCGAGGTCATCCTGAACTACCTGGCAAGACCTTGTCTCAAAAAAAAATAATACAAAATGGCTAGAGATGCAGCTCAGCACACCCTGAGTTCAAATTCCACTACTGAGGGAGAGGTTTAAAAAAAAAAAAAAAAAAAAAAAAAAAAAAAGAAAAGAAAGAAAGAAAGAAAAATGTTTTCTGCTTTAAAGCTCCTAGTGCCTCCCTTTTGACACATTCTCTTCGGAATCACTCAAGGTTTCTTCCTCTTGCTTGACACAGTGAGTAATCTTTCAGTTCCACACAGCAAGCTCTAGGCTTTCGGCCCTCAGCCTAGCTATGCCAGGCACTGGCCACGGGGAGGCGCTGATGAGTACAGGGCCTGTCAAGGCTACCGGCTCTTCGAGTTTCCCCAGCAGTGGGGCGAGCCCCTCAGGGGTGCCCTGGGTCTTCAGCAAGCGCACCCTAAAACGATGGCGGAGCAGCCGATGTTGAGGGCTTTTGGTCCTTAGCTTGCGAAAGCCCGTCTTCCTCACTCCAGCCCCCTGCCTTCCTGCGTGCCGTCGTTCTGGGGAGGGGTGTATTTCAAGTGAAGGGCACCATGGTGGCCACACTGTGACAGGCCGGGAAAAGGAATGTAAGCATCATTTATGGGTGCGGACAGCTTCCTATGCCTCCTCGTGCAGCGAGAATTATTTTTGTTGTTGTTTAGCTGTAAGCCGTGGAAGGTTATTCAATTTAGTTATATTTTTCTTCATTTATTGATACTACTTTTTTTCTTAGAATATAGGAATATTTTATGTTTTAAACCAAATTTAGTCATTTGCTCATGCTATGCCACATATCTATACCTACATCTATATAAATATAGACAGATATATATGGGAGAAAAATTTGAATCTATTAATGACGAACAGTCCCTTGAAAACTTTTTGTGAGGTGTAAGTAATAGAATTTAGTGCTTCTCTTAAAATGTGCTATTTTCCTGCTTTTTCTTTTTTTTTTTTTTTGCTGAAGGAATGCTGGTTAACCCAGCATTACTGTGCTCTTGAATGCTTATAAATGTTATCACTTATACTCTTAATCTGTGTAAAAATTGTAGGAAAATATTAAATTATGGACCCAAGGTTGTTAGTAGGTATGGTACTATAGTAATTTTTAGTTTTTTATCAGGGTAAACATGCTATCATTCTGTATGATTTTATAACTTTTAAGTTGACTTTGCATAGCTTGATTTGAAATTAATTGTACTATATCTATATGTAATCTTTCTGTATACATTTATAAATGATTCTCTTTTTAGTTTTGATATTAAAAAAAAGAATGCGAAGCTTCCCGTGTCAGTTTATGTTCTCACCGAATGGTAATAAAGGTAATGACTGTCATGCGTGCGGCTCTTTACCGTGTCACAGTTAATCCACCCGCGAACCCACTCTCGCGGTGCCGCTGGGGCCCACTGAGAGGAGGGGAGTTCCCCAAGGAGCTCTGCAAGCCGGGGGAAGGGCGGCTCCCCGCGTTGCCCTGCGTCGCCCCAGCGCTGGAGCCCTTCTCCGGCGGGACTGCACGCCGGCGGCCGAGGCAAACCCGGTGAGCCTGCTCCGAATCTGCACGCAGCCGGCTCGCCCTCCGCACCCGCTCTGGGCCTGCTGGGCTTCCGCCTCTGGGCCCGCAGCAGTTCCGAACGCGCCAGTGGCTTTCAGCTGTGGTTCCAGGCTGAGAGTAACCGGGACACCAGAGAACTTGTAAGAAACACAGCTTCTCAGACCCCATCCCGGACCGCGGAGTCAAAAGCTGGGACGGTGCAAGCGAGCAATCCTTGTTCTAGCAAGCCTGACCTGCGAGGATTCGGGCCGCTCAGGATTGAGACACCCTTTCGGCCCACACGTGTACCGTTCTATCTGTTGGGTTCTCTGGACGCAGTGACCAGGGACAGTGTAAGATTTTGAAAAGCTACAAAAATTTTTGCCATGTGAAAAACCAAGCTTAATCTTGAAGTTGAGAGAAGAAAATATGAAAGTGTAAGTCAAAATTAGTTAAGTATTTTGTAGTCTACGCAATAGCCTGTTATCGACTAAATCTGAGTTCTTACAGCTATGGCTTGGGTATACTCACGGCTTGCCCAAAGAGCTGGGCATCTGTGTTCCACTTAACTCTTGAATGCAGATTCCTAGCTTCTCCAATGGCTTCTTTGCAGGGGAAGGTTGACAAGTGCGAATGGCAATTCTCAACTGCCAGTGCTGCTGCGGTCAGATGAAAGACAGTTGTGTCATCTACAAGAAAGCGTAAGTGATTATACTGTTCTGGGCTTGCACTAAAATGCCTGGAAAACTAAGCCATCATAGGCCCAAGAGAGGCAGAGAACACCCCCCAAATCATGGACAATCCGACCAGTCTGCTGCGACAGGTGCTGGGATTTATTCCTGTTTTCTTCCCATCTGCTATGGTTTGTGACTAGTTGTACCCCCAAAGGCTCATGCAGTTGTTGGGGCAGCTTCGAGAGTTTGTGACTAATTCATGATCCAAGGCTGGGTTTGTAGGTGTGAGCGCTACACCGGCCCAAACCGGCCGTGGGCGGATGGCCTGAATGCAACATAAAGGAGGGAGAGAGGCTTGCTAGCTGCCGCAGCTGCTGTCCCTCCTTTTGTCTCTTGCTCTTTGCTGTCTTCCGCCACCATGAACTGCTGCCCTCTGCCATGTGCCACTCTGCTTGGAGACAGCCAAGAATGGACTGAAATTTCTATAATCGTGAGCTAAATAAAACTTTCCTTCCTTAATTTTGGGTGTTGGGTATTTTGTCCCAGGAACGAGAGAAACGTAACTGAGACGCCACCAGCTCTGTTCGTCTCTGACCTGGGTGTTCTGCAAGTAAACAGGTAAGATGTTTCAGTGAAGTGAAAAGAACAGAAAGAAATGAATGTTGGCTGAGTGCTTCTGTTATCAGCTGCTCAGCGCCTTGCAGGTTGTGTTTAAAGGAATCCAGTGAGCACAAATCAAGATGATATTCTCCTCAGCATACATTTATCACTTTCTCTTACAGACAGTGAACTGAGGTTTCAAAGATTAAATTATATCCTAAGGTCACAGGATTGAGTGTGGATCTGGGGTCTGAGGAGGACTTTCATACACTAGGTAACATAACTTTTAAACAATAGCATTCTGCTTTCTGAGAAGTTCTGTTAACAACTGGGCAAGGAATATTGGTATCCTTAACCATTCTTATAAGATCTGGAAATTGGTGAAATAATTCAGTTTTTTGTTCCAGTTTATATAGACACATGTTCCATAAAAATGTTCCTGAAGTATAGCAAGGTCCCAGATTTGCTGCTTTTGAACTAAACTTCGGCAGTTGGCAGTCAAGGGGAAAGTTCCACCTGTTTGAGATTTTCTTACTCCCCGTCCTGTCATAGGCCTAAGCGCAGCAAATCCCCTCAGTCTGTCTTGAACAGGTTGCTTAGAGCCACTGTGGCTGCCGCTGATGGCCCAACCCCCATGCCGTGCCAGCCCCCGGGTGCTGCTGACCCCCAGGTGTGTTAGTGGGCCTGCGACAGGGCGAATGCAGGATGACAGCTTGTGCTTGTCAACAGCGCTTTCATCCAAGTCCTGACTCAGACCGTTGGAGACACTTCTCATTGAAGTTGATATCCAGCCCATACCATTTGCTCACCAAACCAAGATCTCTCACTTTTATTTTTATTGCTCATGAGGCTGCAGTTCCTCTACAGATTTGGCAAGTTGTTCTTGAGATACTGCGGTGTGAAATGCTGGGCGTGGTGGCGCACGCCTGTAGCCTCAGCACTTGGGAGGCTACATAGTGAGTTCAAGGGCAGGTTGAACTACATAGCCAGACACTGTGCTAACCCCACAAAGGGACTGAGCTGTGAAAAAATGGCCAGCATATAGTTTCATGGTATTTAATGATTGAACTCGTATTTATTGACCAATCCAGGTGGATGGGCATGCCAGTGTGCTCCACAGTTGTGCTGTCTTGAAGAAATGCTTGAGTCATGCTCATAGTTTTTCCCTGAGTCTTATCAAAACAAGGAAAAATAGATAAAATTTTTTAAAACTTTGATGAAATTAGTATATTCCCATTTATAGTAGTGTATGTAGTTATATAGATATATAGTCTGTAATTCATATAGTTACTCTATTAATATTTAAATATAGTCTTTAAGATATATTAATGGCGTGTTTAGCACACTACACTATTATTCTTTCAATATATGCTGGAATGACATAAAATGATTAACATATGTTTTTCCTTATTTAGGCTTTGGAGTCTGGCATGTCGCTGTCACTAGAGCACATCTCCACCTGCACCCCACTTCTCATGGAAAGTATTTGGTGTTTATATTTCATAACTTGCGGCTGAAAACACCAACTCCAATACCTAAGTTATTTCAGTCCTATACAACACCGCTTCCCTCCTGGCTCTTGGTGATGAGTGTGTTTGCGGCTGCGGCTCTGGCATGATGCAAAGCTCTTTGGGTTCTTGCAGGCGCAGATCCGAGGAGCCGCTCCTGTTTTGGGTCACATGACCTGCTGCTGGTTCCACTGGGCGTTTAGTTCCTTGTCCTGGGCTCCCGCTCTGGAGAACACAGTGCACTAGGTAATTCCGCAGCCCCCTGGTCTGTCTCACCATTCTATGGCCTCCAGGTGCTGCAGTCAGTGCAGGGCCCGTCACTGTTACTGACCGCTTGGCCTGGTGTGTGCCCCAAGCCACCTTCCATCTGCACGATGGGCTTCCTGCTCCAGACCCACCAGGCTCCAAGGGGATAGCCGTGAGCACCTCTTGAGACTTCTCTTCAGAGGGAGAGATGGAGGTGCAGACAGAGGTGGTAACAGCCTCTCACCAGCTCCACGGTCAGTTGCTTCCATAGTCGGAGGCTGCCAAGAAGCTGTCTTGGCCTCACAGTCCCCAAGGAAGGATGAAGGAAATCAGGTCAGGCTCACAAGTCTGGTTCTCATCCCATAGAGGAGCATCACTAAAAATGAAGTATTTTTATTAAGAAATGGAATAGTAATTAGGTTCTGGAAGTTTGTTATCCAGGCTTGGGTGAGGAGACATCTGAGCTTGTTCTCAGAAAGAACCTTCAGAAACAACTTTGTGGATGGTGTCACGTGATGTCTTCATCAAAGTCCAAGAGAAGCTGATGGTCTTCTGCAGACAGAAACATGGATTCAGATGGAAAGAGGAAGAATGGAGGGTACTGTCAGGAAATCCTTTCAGTCCTGAGGTCAGGGACTCAGAGAAGGGTAGGGTCACAAGTAGAAAAAATAAGAAATTGGAATAGGATCTGAAAATAATTTTGGATCTTGGTAATTTTGCATCTTGCAGCTTGCTTTAAGGAATTTACCACAATAAGTAGGCAATTTACTTCAGATAAATCAGATTGAGAGGACAGAAACATATCGAAGTGGATACAGCAGTCAGCCAGAGAGCCTCGGTGTGGGGGTCAGTTCTGGAGAACCTCAGGTCAAGGGAAGGAGGGAGCCTTGGCACCTCTCAGGCAAGTGAGTTTCCAGTAAGGAGCTGGAATTGGAGCCACAGAGAACTCTCAGGACCGGGGAGCAGGAGCCAAGGTGTTAGGGTCTGGGTCCTGCAGTCAGGGGAGGAGTCACCTGGAGCCACAGAATGAATGGCACATTTCTGGCCTCAGACAGGGTTCACTTCTGGGTGACTCTCTGAGGGGCACTAATGCTGCATCTGATTTCTTAGGGATCCCTTTCCCCCATCCTTCCTCTCCTTTCTATTTCTGAAGTTGCCAGCTTTGGTCTGGCTGTTTGCACACACTGTTTGAAATTTGGACAATACCAGATGTCTTAGTTACTTTCCTGCCACTGAGATGTATTACTCAGTACTCAACCACCTAAGGGAAGAAAGGTTTATTTTGGGGCAGCATGTGTAGAGCTTTGAGCCCACAGTCATCTGCCTCAGAGGCAGGGTGGCATCACAGAGGGGCATGGCAGAGGAGAGACAGCCCAGGGCCAGGTAGACAGGAAGCACAGAGGGATCAGTGGAGGAGGAGGGAGAGAGACCTTCGTGGGCCCCGCCTCTAGGGGTCCACGTTGCCCACCCAGTACCACAGTTACCTAGAAACTCATCAGTGGTCTAATCCACTGATCAATATCGCACCCTTATTATCCAGTCACCTCACCGAGACCCCACCTAGGGGTCCATAAGACTTTAGGGGCACATCTACATATAATCTGTAACACCAGCATTTTAATTCTAGTTTTTTCTTAAGGCTTTGCTGCTGAGCTTCACATTTGAAGATATGTTTTTCCTTCCTCAGAGTGGATTGAGGTAAAGCCCCTTCAGGGATACTTTATCCATGGAGCAGGACATGAACAGATCTGAAGTCTATGAGCTTTTCAGAGGCCCACGAAAGTACCTGACTCTTGAAAAAGTGTCAGCTCAAAATAGGATAAAAGATGTATGAGGAAAGTAATACAATTTCAACTAAAATCTACAAATATATACTGTATCAACTGCATCCAAATAGAGCGTTCATACAATTTTTGTTGTGTTCAAAAATAATTTTGGAAGCTGCAATTTTTTATTTTGAAAAAATTGTTAAGAACACATGGTGATAGCTAGCAGATGATAGCCAACCAGAAATAAAATGGTACTTGTTGTTGCCAAGTAGTTTTAAAAGCAAAATTATAAACATTCTTCCAATAAATTTACAGCCAAAAATTATATTTAATGTGGGCTGAGGGTTTGCTTTGGTATGTTTTATATGATGTAGAGCTGCACTTCCATCTCAACTCCCACAAGTCCTTAAAATAACCCTGAAACCCATTTCTCCCCATCCACTCTGGTCTTTCCCTTTCCACAGTGTAGGCAGTGCAATGTGTTGGGTCAGTGGGCTACCACTGAGTGTACATCATTTCAAGTGAGCAGTGAGGATTTTGACTGGCCAGGCTTTTCATTTATCTGGATATCCAGATGCCCCTGAGATGAGTTTGGTACCTAATTGGTTGGTAATGTCTGAAAAAGAGAGAAGAAGGGTTAAATGCTTGTCCTCCATGGGCGAGTTGACATGAACAGCAAACAGAATTGAACTTGCAATCAAGGACTTGATTGAAAAGTTGAAAGATGTAAGAGGCTTTAGACCCCCATACTTTATCCATTTCAATATCATTTATTGGAGGAAGGATATCCTTAAGATGATTGTGCTAATTAGGTCTTACGGTAGACTGCATTACTTCTCCCAATAACTCATTCCCTCCCATGCAGTGTAATCAGTTATGCATTCTCACCTACCAAAATGTGACTCCCAGAGTTCCACTTCCCCAGCACCACACTTCCTGTTTGGCCATGTGACTTTTTCAGCCAATGGAAGCACAAGAGTGCCACACTCAAGCAGTAACCTGAAGGGCAATTGCGGGATTTGACTCCACCTGCTGTTTGTTCTCCCCTGCCGCCTTAGGAAGGTTGCAGTGTCCCAAAGAAGTGCTGCTCTTGTAGCCCGGCTCCTGAAGCGAGAAGTATATGAGGCAAAGCCACCGAAACAGGTTATCAGCTCACAGGTAACCGGGGGAGAAATGAATGCTTGCTGCCCGAAGCCACTGAGATCTGGGCCTTGTTTATTATCACAGGATTAACAGAAGATTCTGGAGGAAAACTCGCCCATGAAAGCATTGTTCTCATAATTCTTTTACTGATCTAATTTGAAAACGAAGACTTTTGTGTTGATGAGCAATAAAGAACCCAGCATACCAATGATTCTCTCAGGATGATGTTTTGAATGCTGACAGAAACTTGAGTAGAATTAGGGTTAGCATGAGGGTAATCCTTGCACCCAACTGCCACACGGCCCCACACCAAGATGCTGGGAGTGATGGCCCAATGGATATGTTTGAAGACCTGATAAAGTTACTTACTTGTTCTCCATATGCTTAGTGACGTGGGCATTCCACATTTTTCAATTACCAGTGTGACATTTTCCGATTGCCAATTGTGTGAGACTTAGGAACTTTTTGCAAAGTACTTCATAAAAACTCAGTGTTAAATAAATCAACTCTTTTTCCACTGGCTTAATTTAGCATGCTACTTATTTCTGCATGCCACGAATCTGTTCTTTCTGCTCTACGATAAGATGCACGGCATGTAGAAATGAGCAGCGTGCTGCATTAATGCTGATTTTCTAGGAGGGTGTGGTTGTCAGTCCCTGTGCTGGTGGGACCCAGATGCCCTTACATGTGCTGGGAGCAGAGCTGACTCCATTCAAGGGCACCAAGAGCCACTTGGAGGAGAACAATCTGCCCGTTCCCTCCCCTGGGCACAGCGGGTTCAGGGTGTCTGCTGATCTCAGCTAGTGTATTTGTGACTTCTTGAGAGTTTAGTTGACATTCTGGGTCAGTGCTGTGGCTTTTTATGCTAGTTCTGAGTTCAGAAAAATGTGGCCCTGGGAAGGGTGGCAGCCACCAAAGGACAGATGGCCTCAGTTACCATCTAAAGAGTAAGTTAACAAGGCCGAGAGCAGAGCCCTGCAGATAGAGAGCATGACATCTGGTGACATATGTGGGACTCCTTTATTCTTCCTGAAGGCAGGCACCCCAAAACTTTCCTTTAACTTCTCTTTTCCCCCCAAAAAATTCCCTTCTTACTTCAACCAGGTTAGATGGGCTTTTTTTCTTTTCTTTTCCTTTTGATCGCTTTAAAATAGAGTCAAGTAGTTGTAAGTGGATTTAATGGTGGGTCATGATGTATGATTTACTTGACATTGAGATGAAATTAAGAGATATGTACCTTTTAACATTATATCTCTCTTACAAATTCCTGCTCAAATGGTTCTAAAGCCTCAGGTGATAGTGACTTTTCTTTATTTTTTCCTCCGTAAAACTGCCAAGGTTTTGAGGCAGCTCTACCTTACATTGTGGTGATTTGAGGGGCAGTGTAAATGATGGGGTGTGCTCTACAGTAGCGGGATTGGAAGCCACAGAAGGAAGATGAATCAGAGTGACGTAGAACAGGGAGAAGGAAGGCAATGATTAGATTGCGACCCCCTCCCTGCAACCTGCCTGCCTCACTTCCCTGAACTGAGGGAGGGGAAAAAATACTTCAAATTGATTCAAGATTAAATTTTGATTTAGCTTGGACTAAATATTTAAAATGTCTGAACATGAAAATATGATAATAGCCAAGAACAACCCCAAAGCAATAGGATCTGCCCAAAACGGTTCATGAAATGGGACTGGCAGCTCTGCCAAGACATGCTTTGTATCTAGGGGCTGGGCGTGGTAAGAAATAAAACTGTATCCTGGCTGCATTCTGACCCAGCTCTGCCCGTCACACAAGCCACTCACATACTCTCCACCCATTTGTAGCTTAGGAACTGAAATGTCAAATAACAAGTCTTTAAAATATTTCAATTCTTTTTTTTTTTTTTTTTGTATTTAGCACAGGGTCTACAGGGTCTCACTACACAGAGTGGACTCAGTGATTCTCCTGTTTTCAGCCTCCCAAGCACCGGGATTATAGGAACACTCCACCACACCCAGTCTCAATGTGCCCCAGGGGCGGGGCTGGTACAGGCACACCTGGGATTGAACCCTAGTCCCTGTGTCTGCCTAAACAGGCTCTTTAATCCACTGAGCTGTCTGGTCAGCCCTTAATTCTTTAAATTACATGCAAACAAATTAGACCTAGAATATTAATTTTTAAAAAGAAATGACCAAGATATTCTTGTGGTAGTATAATTAAATAAGCTATATAATTTAACACATATTCACTGGGAATCTTTCACCTCTAGCATGACTTCTAAGTTTAAGAACTTTGGAACTGAAAGGAAGTGAAATAAATTTATTTAAGAACTTTGGAACTGAAAGGGAGTAAATAAATTTATAAAGAACTAGAATAATGGTTTCAAGTAATTCTTGTTTGATTTTGAGGTTAAAATCATATACAAGACATTTTTAAGATCATTCTGAGTAGCTCTTGAAGCCATTTGGAGGAAGACCTTGAATACCATACTGAACAGTCAGTATTTACCTTGATACTTGTTAGAGAACATAACATTTTTTTTTTTTTTTAAGCAACAGATTTGTGTTACTGGAGGTCTTAATCTGGTGTCAGTGATTGAGATGAATTGGTGCAGGACAGGAGAAACACTAGGTTCAGACAGGTATGCAGTAAACAATGGAGAGACCTTCAACAAACATGATGGAAGCTGGAGATGGGTTATAAGAGATTTTCTGAATGTAGAAGCAGCTTGCTTCGTGTCTGGAAATTTCCGAAGAGAGGATATCTTGCAGTGGTAACTTCTACCATCAGAGTACAATGAGACTTGGCTGCTGGGAATAACATGGGGGAAACCCAATCCCAACTCTTTCTCATAAAAAGAGAGGAAGAGGGTTGGCGAGATAGCTCAGCAGAGTAAGCGCTCCAGTGGAGCAGGAGATGCTTCCTCCACAGCGACAGGTGGCCCAAGCCTGCTGCTATCCCCTCTTCAGTGCCTCCCTTCTGCCCTAGCAAGTAGACATGGAAGTGGAAGGAGGCGGGCAGAGGGCTTCGGCTCAAGGGGGGTTGTTTCTGCAGGGGACTTGCTCTTCCTTCTGCTAGCTGCCTTGTTGGCACGGCAGATGATGACCATTGTTTATGTCAGTTCTGTATGCTGAGCATGCGCGTGTGTTTCTGTAGGCTTTGTGTATGCGACTTGAAGAGTTAGGGATGCTTTCTTATAATGCACCACCCATGAAATGATAGAGTGGTATTTTGAAAGTGGACTTGGATTAGTTGTAAATGAACATTACAAGTTCTAGGACAACCACTAAATTTTTTAAAAACTAGATATATAATTAATGTGCTAAAGGAGAGAAATTTAAATTGTGTAAACTGATCCAGTAATGCCACAGAAGAAAAAAGTATGCGGAAGACAAAAGCAGGAGTAAGTACCAAAAACATCAAGTAGAAAACAGTAACAAATAAGGTAAATATTAGCTCAACTATATGGTTAATCACTTTAAGGGTCAGTGGTCTCAGCATATGAATGAGAAGACCAAGACGGTCAGAATAGATAAAAACCAAGACCAAAGTATTTATTGTCCACAAGAAATCCACTTTCTATAGGTTAGGTTCTGAAAAAAAAATCAAAACCCTGGTATCATAGGGTCTGACAAAATAATTTCTCCTAGGGCAGGTTTTAAGATTTCATTAAGAAAAATAAAAAATGCTAATGTATTTGTCTCAAAGTGGTTACTTTTCCTTTCTTCCTGCTTGAAGCCAGAGAGAGAGAAAGAGAAAGAGAGAGAGAGAGAGAGAGAGAGAGAGAGAGAGAGAGAGAGACAGAGACAGAGACAGAGCCAGAGAGACAGAGACAGAGACAGAGGTGCTGGGGAAAGGGTGGGTTCAGGACCACTTCTTTTTTTTCCATAATTTTATTGATAAACAAATAGCAATGAGACAGTTTCAAAACAAATTGGTAGGACAGTTTCAATAATTAACACACTGCATACATTCTTCTTAGTGGTTAATTGCTGTACAAGATGCGGACTTGATATCCTATTTACAAACACCATTAGAACAAATCATTCTATTCATTAACAGAATGTAACTATACCACTTCTTATGTAAACACATCTCAGAACTGATGTTAAAATACTTGGATGTGGGTGAGAGAGAAATGAAAGAGGCAGCAGTAAGGGAGAGTTTCCATCTGGGTACTGAGTAGATTTACACTGCTATTATTAGAAATACAGGTTGATGTGGAGAAACTGGTTTTGAAGGGGAATCATGAGCTTTCCCAAGTAGAAAGGGAGTAATACTGAGACCATCCCCACCTCTCTCTCCCTTCGCTCCTCCCCATCCTTCCTGTCTCTGTCTGTCTGTCTTTCTGTCTCTCTCCTGTCTGTCTCTCCTCTTCTGTCTTTCTTGCTTTCCCCCAAATCAAAGATGACTCATCTAAGCATGTTTTAACAGAATAACAACTGCAAGAAAAACAACCTCCGCCCCAAATCTCTTCAAGTAGCTGGCCCACAGACCTAGTTGTCTAGTGCTGTTTCCAGTCGGCACTAGATACGCCCAGTGCTGTTTCCAGTCGGCGTCCCCCATGGCAGCCTCTTGATGGTGGCTCCGGCAGTGGCAGCTTCGTCCAGTCAGTCCTTCCAACAGCAGTTGGCATGGGTTGCCACAGCAGCAGCTTCCAGCAGCCACACCCATTGGCCTGCATCCTTGCCAACAGCAACACCTCCCAGGAGATCTTTCTGCTCCTGAAAGCTGCTCCAAATGACTACCAGCAGCGCTTGACTTCTACACCATTATAATCTCAGTAGGTTCTAATATATTCGATGTAAAGGACTTCAAACCTTCAAAAAAACTTCTGGATTCCCTCCACGGATACAGGGCGTGTCACACTCCAGGCAGTACTGCTCCAGGCTGGCTCTCAAGGGGCTTCCTACTAAGCCCTTTAGCACCAGTTACAATGCCATGTTACCTCGTCCAAGTCCTGTCTGTCACTACTGGCTACTGGACACATTTCTGATGAAGAAAATCACAGGTCGCTGCACCTCCAGCTTGAACATCTGATGAGGATTTTCTCATCATAGGATCATCTCTCCATTCAGTTTTCTGAGTGGAAAACAGCTGTATTTGGGACAGTGCATCAGGAAAAGTATTAAAACGGATAAAACATTGACAAAATTCCTACTCAAAAGTTTAAAGTCACCAAGAATTGTGTGCATGAGCTATACATTTGTGGGCAACATTACTTAGCATCCCTTGCTGAGATGCTTCTTCCTTTGCTGTTCTCCATGGCCCAAGCCAGAACCTGACTCTCCCAGTGAACAGATCTCCTGTCTTCCTTAGAAATTATCTGTCCCAAAGGTCACATGAGAAGGCTGGTAACTCCTTCCCTGCAGTACCCAATTCTAGGGAACAGTGGTGGTGGCCAATGTCCCCACAAGCTTCCCTCTTTCCCCACATCCTGACCTCGTGGCATCCATGTAAATAGGGTTCTGGGAAGTGCCATAGGCCTCCCAGACCTGCTTAGCTTAAACGTGTCAACTCACCCAATGACCTTGAGTTACAAGCTGTGAAGGGCAGGAAGTCATCCACACTGGGATTTGTTGGCCCTTAGGAGGGCTCAAGTTAAAAACAAACAAAATGGGAAAAACAAGCAGCCTTAACATTTTTTTTATAGAAAACACTTCCTAAGACCTTGAACTTAATGTCATTTTCAGTTCTTGATGGTTGCTACCCAGAGAAAGTATAACAAGTACACAATGATGATGACACAGCAGAAAGAATTTAACTAGGGAGGAATACAGAGTGGAATGAAAAACAGGGAGTTGGACATACTCACATTAAAAAAAAATCCGTCTGGAATGACATAAGAGAACATTTTGAAGTGATTAAAAGAATAACATTTTATCTTTTCTTTTCTTTTTTTGATACTTAGGGTTTCCGTTTTAAGAAACTTCAATCACAGAGTAAATCAGTAAAAGTTGGATTGAACAATAGAGGATAGCCAGCATTGTGAGCACCAAATGAAAATTTGTAAGTTCAAAGTGTGGATCAAAATTTCTCAAATTACTTCTCTGACCTTGAATTGCATGTGGTTTGTGTTAAATACATCTGTATTTCCTAAATTTGGATTTCTTCATGTAGCACCCATCATATCAGCAATTAAAACTGGGGTACTTACTTTATTTTTATAAAAAAGATGATGGAGTTGGAGTCACTGGAAAATACATGATTGTGAATCCAAGGTGGTATTCCATTAGGATCATGAGTGTTTGCATCATTCTTTTTGTCTTTGTCACACTTTGGGATACAGATGTAATCATTACAATATTTGTGTAGAGCCCAGCATTACAATGAAGGGACCAGTGCCCTGTGTGACATTTGTCAAGCCCGGGTTCTCATGTGAAAATGAGTCATACAGGGAGAGCTCTTCTGGTAGTTTAACAGTTGGGTTTCATTCAGAATATTTATTTATCTACGTATGAATATAAATGACAGAAAGTATCACCTCCTCCCTTCTTTAAGTTGCTGCCCCAAGATATTTCCAGTTTTTGGCTTGTTAGTTTTCATACTTTTTTTGTTTTTTTTAATTTAGGTGAAGCAATTGGATAATGCCATGGATTGACAACAGGCGGTCAAGTTGCAATGTCCAACTGAACTGAACCAGCATGGTGCTGGGTGTGGGAGGCCCCTTGAGAATTGCTTCCAGCAGCATAACAGGCTGAACTGGAGGGGAAGAAGAGAGGCTGTTGGAGCTGCTGGTTTTCCTGGGGCTGCTGCTGGTTCTCTTGGAGGAGCTGGTCATGCTGACCTTCCTGATGGACTCAGCTGCTCACGTTGTCCACATAGCTCAGGCCCTACTGCTGGGGATGGCTGTGTGACATTTGCCAAGCTGAGTTGCTTGTGGAGGGAGTTCCAGTGCTTACCTCAAGCGTCGCTTCCTGGCTCCAGCACAGGTCCCTCCACCCGCTAGCTCAGATCCTTCACCCACTGGCACAGACTTCCTAGCTTCCACTGCTGAACTTTGGGCCTTCCCAGCGCAGATCTGTGAAGTGGGCTGAATGAGACATTGTCGTGGGCACTAGGACTTCAGTTGGACTTGTGCAGTACATCGCTGTGGGATCAGTCCTGAAGCTGGTTTCTTCGGTCTTAGTGTGTGGACAGATTTCCTGCATTTCTTTTGTATATGACTCTGAAAAACTAGTATAAAAACATTCTATAAACTGTGTGTCCTGTATTGTTCCCCTACATTATATATGTAGTTTCAATTTATTACTTTTGTTTTGAAATTGTGTTTTAATGCATGAGCCTGCTTATAATTAATACCAAAATAATACGGGGAGAGGTCAACTTATTCTGTGAGATTTAAATAAAGGTTGGCAGAAGCTCATGGATGTTGAAGGGAAAATGCAATGCCTCCTTCAGTTACTTGTGCATGTGGAGGCCTCTCTTCTCACAGGCTTCTCTGGCTTTGAGCTTGTGTCCCATGCCCAAGGCCCATACCATGTCTATGCATGTGGTGCTGAGGCTCTTAGGCCATGAAACTTGTTATGTCACTTGTTATTTTTATTACTATTGATTAATTTTTCAGGAACTCATCATCTGAAATGTTAAAAATGATTTTTCTAATTATGAATCACTATATCTTATAAATAATTTTGAGAACACAAGAGTGAAAAACAAGCCGGGTATGGCAGTGTATGCCTGTAATCCCAGCATTTAGGAGGCTGAGGCAGGATTGCTTCGACTTTGAGAACAGCCTGGGCTACATAGTGAATTCAAAGCTACCTGAATTATATAGCAAGACCCAGTCTCAAAAAACAAACAAACAAGCAAACAAAACCCAAACAAACAAAACCCTGGAGAAACAAACAAAAAAGTGAAAATAATCACAAGATAGTTCTTTATAAAGTTGTGAAAAAATTCCAAAAGGTGATAGACTAAAATTTATATAATTTTACACTTTAAAATTGAAATGCATATATTTCATAAGGTAGACCAATTTCTCTTTTGCCCCATCTCCAAAGTAGCCACTATTCTAACTTTCATTGTTGTTGATTAATTTTGTCTGTTGTTCAGCTTCACATAGATGAGATTGTTCTGTTCCTGATTTTGCACCCGCTTCTTTGGTCAACATAAGAATAGTTCCTGGCTACTGATGTGTAGTATTCCATTGCACAAAACTTCTACACTCTATCCATTGTCCTATTGATAAACTGTTGGTTGTACTGCTTTCTATTTTGAAGAGGATAAAACTAAATTAACATTTTTGTACACTTACAAAACTACTTTGTAAATTTTGCACATTTTTGCTCATATCTCTTGGATATATATGGTGTAGGTGTGTACGGAAAAGTTTGCTATGTTATAGATGGCTATATGTAGTTTTTAGTAAATACTGCTAAGTCAATGCTCCAAATTCTTGTATTTATAAAAATTATAAATAGTTGGGCTGGTAAAAATTGTGTTAGGATATGTTGACCTAATGCTTGTCTTAACATGTTTGATATTTTTGAGATGTGAATTCCAATGAGTCAGTGAGACAATTTCTTATTGACCTCTATGTGACCATCTTTTCAGCATCTACTATTGAAGATGGGTCTACATGTACACTACTTTAGACCCTGTATTTAGATTTGGACTCTCAGTATTTTAAGACTATATTTTTTGTGTATCTTTAGTCTTAATAACAGTCTATATATAATTGTTATGATTCATGAGGTAAAGAATAGCTCTGCACTTGGGGAAGAAAGCCTTCCACAACTTTATTTATGGCATGGGCAAAAACAGCAAGAGAAAGCAAGAATTTCCAGTGATTGTATGAATACCATCGGGTTGAATATGTGTGTACTTTCTCCTCCACCCATGAGGAGAAATTAAGATATTATAGTTCACAGAGCTAAGCTATTTATTCATTATGTATTATACAATGTTTATCAAAATCTAAAATCATAGAAAACTAACAATTTGAGTATATTCTTTGCCATATTTTAATGAGGAAATGGGATTTTATTTTTATAAAATCCCTTTCTGATTATAAAATAATGCATGTTCATTTCATAAAATGTGGGAGAGTACAGAAAATTATTTTTAAGATAGAAAATTAAATTATCAAGAGCAGTATTGATTTTTTTTCCCCCAGCACCTGTATGGGTGTCATCAATCTCTCCTGTGACTCCAGGAGATCTGAAGTACATCAAGAAAATAACACTGAAGTCATTGCAGAATTTGGCATGTATTGGGTGGATTCTTTAGTGGTCTCTGAAAGTGATGGTCTTCTTTTGCTGTAACAAAATACTACAGATAATGTACTTAGTTACTTAATGTATAGCTAATGTACTTAGTACTTAATGTACTTAGTAATGTACTTAGAAAGGCAGGTTTACTTAGTGGAGTTTTGGAGGTAGAAAGCCCAGCGTTGGGCCATGCTGCCTGTCCACCTCCAGTGAAGCTCGTAGTTACATCAGAACATTGCTGGTGGATGGCCTTGTGGCCAGGGCTCATGAAGCTGTGTGAGACTAGTTACAGGTTGAGACAGGAAGCAGGGGGGAGTTGAACACCAGGCCTGTCATTCTTATAACATTTCCTTCTCTTGGAAAACACTGGATGTCCATGAGACCCGCCTTCATCTCTTTTGACCACACCCCATGACCTACCCATCTTTAAAGTCTTAGCACCTCCACACAGCTACA
>NW_004524610.1:14878661-14879165 GCF_000260255.1 Octodon degus
CCCAGGCTGGCCTCAAACTCATGAGGATCCTCTTGCCTCAGCTTTCCAAATACTGAGATTATGGGTATGTGCCACTGTGCATGGTTGTTGCCCTTTGTTCTTGAAAGTCTGTTTTGGAGGCTAAGAATTCTTTGAGTCACATTTTTCCTTACTATCTTAAATATGTCTATCCATGTTTTTCCTGGCACAAAGTAATGCCTCAGAAAATATCTGACAATGAAGAGCTAATTTTCTTTTTATTTATAAGGCTCATGTTCTTTCTGCCTACATGTACAACATGCATAGGCATGTTATCCTTTTTATTTAAATACTAACCATTTTACCAGAATATAGGTATATGTTGGGTGATTTTATTTGGTGCATGGTATGTTCATGCATCATGTTTTTATTAATTTATTTATTTGAGACAGTTTCACTAAGTACTTCAGGCTGGCCTTGAGCTCACTGTGTAGCCTAGGCTGGCCTGGAACTTGTGGCAATCCTCCTCCCTCAGCCTCCTGAGAG
>NW_004524610.1:14881185-14882493 GCF_000260255.1 Octodon degus
TGCTTTGCGAAGCTTGTTCTAAGTAGGTGCCTTAGACCACTGAGCCATCTCTCCAGCCCCTTAATGTTCTTTTGAATTACAAAGTTTTACTTTGGCTGTTTTGGGCATATATTTCTTTCATGTTCTTATCTGTAGCTGTATTATTCTGCCCTATATATTCTTTTATTCATATAATAACTTTTATGGGACTTGACTTTGATAATTTTGTGTTCTTATATTTTTATGTATGATGTACCTTTCATATAATTGATTATGTATAAAAATACATATATGAAAATACCATGATGAAGGGGCTGGTGAGATGGCTCAGTGGTCTAAAGCACCTACTTGGAACAAGCTTAGCAAAGCAGGGGGGCCAGGGTTCGATCCCCCAGCACCACATGCCAGCCAGCTCCGCCCCCTGGTGGGCTGAGCTGGCCACACACACACACACACACACACACACAAATAAATGTACAAAAAAGAAAATACCATGATGAAATCCAGTATTTTGTATACACTAATAAAAATAGATACTATAAGGTTTGAACCCTGGGCCTGCTGTGCCGACCCCACTCCCTGGGCACGCTGAGACCGTGATTGAGACTAGGCGTGGTGGTGTGAGCCTGTAATCCCAGCTTTTGGGAGGCTGTAAACAGGCAAATCACTACGAGTCCAATCTAGGAAGTGAGATCCTGAACACCCTGTAGACCCTGCCCTAAAATACGGGGGGGGGGGGGGGGGGGAAGAAAGATACTATTGAGAGAAAAAAGAAGCTTGGTGTATGTGGCTTTCCAAATTTACAGACCCCTCTCTTTTGATGTCTTCAGGCAGCATTGCAAGGCAGAAGTTTACCTCCTGGACTGTGAGGCTCACTTCACTTGAACCCCCCTTTCCCAGTCTTTCTATCCCTGGCCTGCTCAGTTTTGTTTCTGTGCCTCTGCGGGCATCCTGTCTTGGAAAGCAGCCCAGTCCTGTTGATCTTGCTGGGTGCCCACAGTTCCTACCAGTCCGTGTTTCAGTGACACTACTGGGCCTTTCACAGCTCTCCTCTCTCAGAAATGCCAGGTGCCCTCTCTGGGCTTCCCACACCAAGGCTTGCGCAGCGCAGGACTTCTGGGGGGATCTGTCTCTAATCATAGCTTGCGGATCAAGGGGTGTTGTTCTCCTAATTTTGTTACACATATTGCTCATGGGATTTTGGATGTACAATCTATTCTCTCTCTCTCTCTCTCTCTCTCTCTCTCTCTCTCTCTCTCTGGAAAATGTGAACTCTATACTTCCACTATTGCTTCTATTTTTCCAGAATTCTCTGATTCCTTTCAGAAG
>NW_004524610.1:14882623-14883207 GCF_000260255.1 Octodon degus
ACTCCAGCATTGCTAACTACCCTGGGACAGGTTGGTGTTTTTTGCAATTCTCCCTCCTAATTTAGGATCCAAAGCTATTCTAATCTGGAAAAGACTGGGCTTCTTATTGCCCTGAGAATGTTTCTTTGGCGTGGGCTGCATTTCTCCTCACTTTTCTGAATCTTGGGTAGGTCCAGTATTATTTCCACATCAGCCGCCCTGAACAGCTATCTTTTATTTTATTTTATTTTATTTTGTTTTTTTGTGGTGCTGGGGATGGAACCCAGGGTGTTGTACATGCAAAGCAAGAGCTCTACCATGGAGCCACATCCCCAGCCTGAGCAGCTATTTTGTTCAGGTTACAGGATAAACCACTTGGCAACAGGATACATTGATCTAATAAAGCTTAAGACTTGGGAATAAAGGAAATAAAGTCTTGGGAATAAAGTTTAATAAAATTAAAGACTTGGGAAATGAAGAAATTGCTCTGAAATCAAGGTGTGAACGATTGTTTCTTTTTCTCCATTCTTTCTTCTTCTTCTTCTTCTTCTTCTTCTTCTTCTTCTTCTTCTTCTTCTTCTTCTTCTTCTTCTTCTTCTTCTTCT
>NW_004524610.1:14883387-14898563 GCF_000260255.1 Octodon degus
CAGAGCTCTACTCTGTTTATATCATCATTTGCCATTGACTATTATGGCTATTGGAAGCAGAATTATGCTGCTTAAATGGCTCCAATTGAATACATATTTCATTGTATACTTTCAGACTTAGAGTACAGCAGAGACATTTAGAAAACAGTATTTAAACATTTTCTACATACAAGGTGTAGACTAGTTTGTGGTATGAAGGATTGGAAATGAACCTACAACGGCTAAAGATGTAAAAAGACCAGGGTTTAATACTACGGGGTTAGTGGAAATCGAATTTACCCAGATAACTGAATTTAAAAGGTTCTTAATGAACTATGAAGATAGCAAAAATTTGCTTGTGTGCTCCATATGATGTGTATGCTGCAAATGCGTGACACTTGATTTCCATGTGGAGTATTATTTACATAAAGTTCTATTGATTAATCAATTTATTAGTATATATTTTCAAAGGTATTTAGAATTACTGACAAATTCTGATAAACAAAGATTTCCTACTTACGTTTAAGAAAACTCAGAAACTTTTACAAGAATAAATTGGCCGGGGCGTACGGGCGAAGGGGAGGCGGGTCGCGGAGCTGCGGGGTGGTACCCTGCCCGGGCCGCAGGTAGGAGCGCCCGCAGTGAGGCTGCTGCTGCAGGGTCCGCCCGGTTGCCGCATCCTCCTCCCGCGCGCCGTCAGGCCTCGAGAACTACAACTCCCTGCACGCCTCCGGCCCGGAGGGGCAGACGCTGAGGCAGTGGCCCGGGCCACCTCTGGTCCGCGGGGTCTTCGCCTCGGTGGCAGCCGCGCGGCTAGCGGGAAGCGAGCCATGGAGGACGCGTCACCCCCCGACGCTGGGCTGCAACAAGCCGTACCTGGAGAAGCTGTCCCTTGGCATCACCCGCATCCTAGAATCTTCTCCAGGTGTGACAGAGGTAACTATCATAGAAAAGGCACCTGCTGAACGTCATGTGATTTCTTCCCGGGAACAAAAAAATAATTGTGTGATACCTGAGGATATGAAGAACTTTTACTAGATGACCAATGGCTTCCACATGACCTGCAGTGTGAAGGTAGATGAGCACATCATTCCACTTGTCAACATGGCAATTAATAGCATCTCAAAATTAAACGAACTCAACCAGTCTTCTGTGTGTTCACTTCCTAATGTACCAACTCTGGCAGACCTGGAGGATGACACATACGAAGCCAGTGAGGACCAGCCAGAGATGCCTCATTTTGACTCTTGAAGTGTGATATTTGAGCTGGATTCATGCAATGGAAATGGGAAGGTTTGCCTTGTCTACAAAACTGGGAAACCAGCATTATCACAAGACACTGAAATCTGGTTCCTGGATAGAGCATTATATTGGCTTTGTTTCACAGATACTTTTGCTGCCTATTACCGCCTGCTCGTCACCCACCTGGGCCTGCCCCAGTGGCAGTATGCCTTCACCAGCTATGGCATTAGCCCACAGGCCAAGCAATGGTTCAGCTTGTGTAAGCCCATCGCCTACAACACAGACCTGCTCGCTGGAGAGACCGACTCCTTCATGAATAAGCTAGATCCAAGCAAAGTGTTTAAGACCAAGAACAAGACTGTAATCCCAAAGAAGAAGGGACCTGTTCAGCCTGCCAGTGGCCAGAAAGGTCCTTCAGCTCCCTCAGCCTCTAAACCCTCATCCAGCTCTGCAAACCCTATCCGCAAATGAACACCACCTCCATCTCTCCACCAGCCTCATGGTAGTGATTTCCATGCACCTGTGGCCCTCGGAATGGCCACAACCTGATTCTGTGTAATTGTAAGCATCTTCCTGAGTGACCAAAATCTTCCCACTGACAATGGCTGGGAATTGGAAGGGCATATGTACTGAAATTTACCCAAGCGTCCTTCCCTTACATTCTTCCTAGTAGGTTGCGCGAGTCTCTGCCTCAAAAAGCTGTATAGAATTTTAGATCTTAAGTGGATGGAGAAATCCATTAAGAGCTTTCTTTTCTTTGCACACCTAACTTGTAGTCTCTTAGCAATAATTGGAGAAGTCTCCTAAAAGAAACACTAGCTTTTGACTTGAGAAACATTGGAACTACACAGTTGAATAAGTAGCCCCTAGTCACATGTGGCTATTTAAGTACATGAAAACTTCTTGTCCTCAGTTACCTTTACATTTGAAGAATTCACATGGCTAGTAGATTCCACATTGGACAGTACAGAGATGAAGAATGTTTCCATCACAGAAAGTTTTGGACATCACTACATCAGAGTATTCTCATACTGATCTTCCTCAAATCAACTTATTTTTGTTGTCAAGTAATGTTAATGCCTTAACTTCATGGGTTGTAATATTTCATGAAAACTTTGAGTATATAACTGTATAGTCTTTACCAGGAAAATATGTCATTGTTAATTAGTTTTCTATAAACTTCCTCATCAGTTTCATGTAAAAAAAAAAAGAATAAATGAATAGCCAAGCTCTTTATAGAAAAAATATATACTTTATTTCAACTAGAAAGGTGCAAACATGTAACTTTTGGTCATACTTTCTCCAAATAAACTGTCTGAAAAACAGTCATAGTCAAAGTACAAACAGGTGCTTCCAGGGGGAAAATTGACCAGCTGTGTAGTCATCTTTGAATACAGGACATTTATTCACCAGAAGCGAGGTCACCATGCTCCCTACAGCCAGGGACCCCAGGACCTCCCCTTCAAGTCATCTCTCTGGATGAACCGTCACTCTGTTAAGATTCTACCCAGTCTCCACCCCAAGCTTCCAACAATCAGACAAGCTTTCTGGCCTACCCATGCTGTTCACAACATGAGGCTAACCTTTGAAATACCCAAGCATTAAGAACAAGAACAAAAAGGCACAAACAATTTTAAATTAACTTAGATAACTGTACAAATATATATATATATCTCCACAATATTTACAATATTAATAAAAAAAATCTGGCTTGTTACAGGCAAATTAACTTGCCACAAGCTGTCCAGTCTAATAGACAGGATTCTGACTCCTGAATACTGTCATTGGAATCAGTGTCACAGCTGAGCCTGCTGCTCTGGTTTCAAGAACAAACGCGACTCAGCCCCGGGGTGGCTGTAGAATGCACACCCTTCCTAAGGATGGAGCTGCAGGGAGGTCAGAGAGCCTGTAACATTTTCCTTCCCGAGAGCATGCTCCAAACAGCAGGCTTGTCACTGCTTTCAGATGACATTCGGTGGCACTGGCCTCTGCAGGTGTCCTCGCTGCTCCTACAGCCACACCTTCCTTGGTATACATTCTGGCACTATTTGCTAATGTCATCCCACTGTCAAGTCTTAACTTTCTTCAAACCAGTGTCTGGGGTTGGTAGATTATTTGTGCGACATAGCACAATGCTTTGAATGGAGTGGGAATCTCCCTCCCCAGCTAGAAAAAACTTAAATTAACATGTGCTATTGAAATCATTTTTACATAAAAATGAGATGTGAATTAGTTCAAGTTACAGACTAATGAGTTAATGGAGTTAATGTCCTTCACTTTCTGGCTTTAGGCCATGTCTCCATACATTGTCTTGTGGTACAGGGACTCAAAGATGTCATTGTCACCAGGACAGTTGTAATGGCAGGCGCAACTCTTGATGAACATCATGCTTTTCTTCATGATCTCGCCATCAGGACACTTGAACTCCACAGGCAGGGTGGTGGTGGCATGTGGGGTGCAGCACCTGCCGTCTGTACATACCCCGCAGAACTTAGCCCGGTAGGTCTTCACGCTGGTGCAGCCAGACAGCTCAAACTTGACAGGCTTGTAGATTTTAGGGGTCCGGATGCACTTTTTGCCCTTCTAAGGAAGACAAGGGAGAGGAGAAACACCCATTACTAAAGGGGTAGCAGCTTTCCTCCACCGGCTGTGTTCTAAGACTTGTGCTACCTGATTTCTATTTCTGTTTTGAGCACAGAAACTTTTGAGTTTCATTTGCCAGTTTTCCAAAAATAGCCCCGGCCTTCCTGGGAATGTACTGAGTTAACCAGCTGAGGAGGGCTATGCATGGGGGCGGGGGGATGGGCGACTTCTCTTACTCCACCTCTTATTTGGGCAAAACAGCTCCATGGTTAGGTATTTTTGGAGACAACAGGTCTTTAACAACAAGGGTGGCAAAAGAACTAACTCCGGTCTTTTTCCTTAGCATTCCGTGGAAATGAGTTTATAGGAGCGCAGCACGAACCTTAATGTTTTCTTCCAGGTCCACTTCGCAGGGCCGGACCATGCACAGGCGACTCTGCTTCTCCAGCCGGCAGTAGGCGTTGTCATTGGTAACCCGGGTGGAGAGGCCCATCCCGCAGGTCTTGGAGCAGGCGCTCCACTCTGTGGTCTGGACCAGGCAGTTGGCTCGCATCATCGTTGGATCGGGGCCAAATGTGTCTTCCAGTCGATAGGCTGAGAGAGCGGAGCACACAACCAAGGTAAACGCCTGGATAGGACAACTTCTGCCCGCCCTTGGCATGCGTAGGGCTCAGCCCTGTGGCCCAGTGACAGTGCCGACCTACAGACACAAGCCACTCACCAGCCAGCGCGGGTCCCACCGCAGTGCTGTCCTTGGGCTGGTCGCACACCCACTCCTCGCAGCACTTGCCGGGCAGCTTGACCCTTCTGGGGAAGGGGCAGTCGGGGCTGGGCAGGCGCACGTCCACGCTGCACAGGGGCACGCAGCCCACCGCTCCGTCCAGGCACGTGCACTGGTACTTGCAGCTGCTATGAAAGGTGTCTCCGCTGCGGTACACCTTCCCTCCGAACACGCAGGGGGCACCCCCTTGGGCTGCAGGGAGAAAGGGAGGGACAGAGGTCAGGCTGCGCGGGCCCTGGAGATGCTCAGGGCTGCAGGGGGCGGGTTGCAGACTAGGGCGCTGGTGAGCGGGGTCTCCCTCCAGCAGGGCGGGAGAGAGGGACGCTCTAGGTGACCGGACCCCCCCGGGGCAGCGGGGCGCAGGCGCCGCCGCGGCTCTTACCGGTGCACACGCCGATATTGCGATTGGACGCGGAACCGAAGTCACAGGAGAGGCCCTTGTGCGGGTCGCAGGGGTGGAGCTGCGTGCACAGCTCGCCCAGCTGCTTGGCGCAGACGCGGCAGCAGCCGCAGCCGTCGAGGACAAGGCTCACGCCGAGCGGGCAGCGCGGCGCGGGTTCGGAAGCGCACTGGGCGCACTGAGCGCTGCAGTCCTGGCCAGAGCCGAGCTGCGGGGAGAGGCGCGAGCGTCAGCGCCGGGGGCGGCCGGCAGGGAGCAGGTCTTCGTTCTCTCTTTGTGCCGGCTGCGCCGGGCGCTTACCTGGCTGCAGAGCGCGAGGAGGAGCGCGACGGCGGCAGCGGCGGGAGCCATGGTGGCTGGGGCGAGGGCGCAGAGGTGGGTGCCTGGGCGCGCTGCGCTGCCGGGGTCTCAGGGGCTGTCGGCCGGGGCGGCTGCTGTCGCTGGGCGGGAGGCGATCGTCGCCGGCGAGGTGGTGGCGGTGGGAGTGACGCTGGCTACCTCCTCGGAGCGGGGAAGAGCTGCTGTGTGGGGCTGTGGCGAGCGCCAGGCCTTTTATACGCTGCAGGCGGCAGGCGCGCCAATGGGCTGAATGGAGTCCCACACAAACAGGGACATTCCTCGCATTCCTCCCCACCTTCCTGCCCCATCAACTCACACCGGATTGATCCTGACCCCTTGACACTCAGCATTCCTCCGTCTGAAAAAGCTGGCACACTCCAGCTCACCAGAAAAAAAAAAAAAAAAAAAAAAAGGCGCAGTATTTCCAACATCAAATAGGAGTTTTTTCCTATGAGCGTCTGCTTCTCAGTACTTCTGATTTCTATCGTTTAAAATCACACTGACAATTATGATTCTTTTTTCTCTGTAATAGTTTTGTCCTGGTCTGGCATAAATCCTTTTTAGGAGGTGGGTAGCTGAAGAGGCACACAGGGATTCCTGCAAAATTCTAAAGTGTTTCTTTCTCTTTCTTTCTTCCTTCCTTCTTTCTTTCTTTCTTTCTTTCTTTCTTTCTTTCTTTCTTTCTTTTTTTTTTTTTTTTTTTTTTTTTTTTTTTTTTTTTTTTTTTTTTTTCTGTTTTTGTAGTGATGTTCATTTAAGAGGCTGCTGGGTCTCGAAACTAGGAACACCAGCAAGTTGCTTGGAACCGTTAGAGATCCTCAAGATGCTTACCTGGAAAATTCTCAATTCTGTATCTGAAAGACTTGGATCCTTTGTCTTTTGAGATAACGGTTTTGTGGCTCACAGCCAGGAAGAAAGGGAACAAAGTGAGAGTCTGGGGAGTGCAGGTTCCCGGGTCCGTTCCAGTGTTCTTACTTTGCTTTCTCTTAGTGCGTGGGACACTGTTTGAGTTGTTGGAGGTTGGGGGAGGAAAAGAGGGTAAGTGGCCATCAGTGTTTCCAGAAAAATGGGTCTACTAATGTCAGAGCGAGTGACTGTGGGCTAGGTAGGTAGAAGCTTGGGGTGTCAGGATGGGCTACAGGGGTGGGAGAAGAGGGGACCAGACAGGAGGGGCCCAGCAGAAGCTTGGGGTTCTATAGGGGTGTTTTAAACACAGCTGCACTGTGGTCTTTAAATGAGTGATTTTACTTATACCAAAAAGTGTAGTCTTCAAATATGGATTGAACTTGGTTTGTCTTAAAGTGTGTGTGTCTATCTATCTATCTATCTATCTATCTATCTATCTATCTATCTATGATTGTATAACAACTATCAAGTACCCTGTTGTGTCTGGTTATAAACTGTCAGGGACTAATATGTCTTCAGTGGCTCCCCACACATGGGTGAATAGTGACTGTGACCTCTGATGACCCAGGTGTGTGGAATGAAATCAGGGAAGAATGGGTTTTACCCCCTGCTGTGTGCAGATGTCAACTAGGCAAGCCGAAGACTGTCTCCCATCTTTGTACTGCTACTTAGCTTCATTGAGGACCCAATTAATTAGCTGTGCACTCACTTAGCATCTGTGTCATTTAACTGGCTTTTTTGTCACTAGCTTCCCTTACCATTTTGTGGCAAGGAGTGTGATTCTAGGGCCATGCCGCTGCCATATCTGTCTTCCCTAAGGCCTCCTCAGCTGACAGTGGCACCAGCCTCTCCAGTGAGTGGCTTCCTTGCAGCTGTTGCTGCTTCACATTCCAGGCTTCAAGGTAAGCATATCTGTTTCTGATGTGAAGATAAAGTGAAGAGAACACGCACTGTGGGTTCGTAGCTTGAAGACAGCCCATGCAAACTGACCAGCACTTTTAAGGTTTCAGTTCGTTATACTGGAAATCTACCAAAAGGGAAGAAGTACAACCAACTTCAGCACTGGCTCTATCATCTGAGCACACTTACCTCGTTACGCAAGCCACATGTGCCACAGTGCAGATGCAGGGCCACGGTGTGAATGGCCAGCAAGGGCCTCTGAAGCCCACGAAGAATTTTCCTCATTGTTTTTTAATGTTCTTTCCAGGCATTCCTCAAAGAGAAGAGGCCTGTTAGTTCCTATTTAAAGAAGGAACATTCCAAGTTATGTTAATAGCTGCATGTGTATTAAAGGCAACTTGGCCCCCCACTTTCTCTTCCCCTGTGGATGATTTTTAAAAGCCTAAAATATGTGGGAAGCCACAGCGAAATCTTTCAAGACCTAAACCTCCAATTATAGCTACCACTAATGGGTGGAAAGGTGGGGTGGAAGGGAAGGAGGAGGGGCAGAAAGCACGAGCCTCATCTAAGGTGGGATGTGGGTTTCATGGCGAGCTCTGTAGCCTGCAGTGTGAAGGACATGGGACAGCCAGCAGCAGGGACTTTGAAAACCTCAGGAGAGTCTGTCAGCCGCAGCCAGCAGCTTTGTGCTCACAGTGAGGAGCCCCATTCATGAAGAGGATGAGCTGCCCAGGGGGGTGACAGGGGTTATATTCTTAGAACTGCCATTCACAAATCTCAGGGAAGTTATTACAAGTAGGAGCCATCTCCTCAGATTCCCATTTATAGAAGGAAGACACTGAGAGTTTTGAAGTTCATAGAGTTCAAGGAGGGTTAACTAGATTGAAGTTCTCTTGGTGCTTCAACTTTCTTACCTTTCTCTACGCACCTGAGAATGTCACTCTTTTGTGGTATTGTTCAAAATGTCATGACACTATAAAAAGAATTTGATTGCAGTAGAAAATTCAGATGGTCTCTCTAATCTCAGTAGGTTCATAGCTCCAAGGGGCTGGTTTTTAGATTGACAGAAAGAAAACGAGCATCTTGAAATGTACAAAACACATGAAACATCTCAGTAGAAAATACGTTGTGTGTTTTTAAACTTGAGTTCAGGCTTTATGACCAAAACTCTTTTGAAAGAGTTAAAAGATCATTGCTAATAGAGTCACTGAGATAGACACACACACACACACGCGCGCGCGCGCACACACACACACACACACAGAGAGACACACACACAGAAAAAGAATGAGAGAAGACACCCAAGACATTCACAGACTCGAAAGTATGTTTTTATTGTGATACAGACCATCAAGTGCCAGGAAATTTAGAGGAAAGGCTGACACTGTGTCCTCGGTTCCTGCCACGGCATATGAATTCTTGCACTATTATAAATGACTCAGCAAATGTTTGTGTGTGCTTGGGTGGGAAAGTGGAAATAGTGGCTTCTTACAACTTCATCCAACTCTGACTTATCCCAACCTTTTGAGTGACAGCAGGTCAGAATCGGGAGAGAAAAAGTTCTTTGAATTGGTGCGCAAGACGGTAAAGGTGGACTCCTTCACACTTGTGGGCAAGTGGTTAGCTAGCAAACTCATTTCCTTGGTAAAATAGGAATGTGCAAAGCTGGCCGCCGAGTCATTTCCCAAGCTAGGTAAGGAGTGTGCGTGTGTCCCGGGCACGGTCTCTGCAGGTCATGTGGTGAAGTCTTGTAAGATGTTTGGTTGTGGGTGTCCTACAGTCTTTCACTTGTGTTCTTTGTTGTCTTCCCCCTGACACTCCCCCAAAAGGTTCCTTGATCAGGTATCAGACAGGGAGAAACCCTGGCAGGGCTACAGGATTGTGGCTAGACTTGGGTGTTTGTGTACTTAAAGAAGGAATCTTGCACTTTTTCAGCTTTTGGCTGTAGACATTGTCTTATAAGAGCAGGCAGAAGCCAGTGCTGGCCCTCCAAGCGGAAATCAAAGCTCCCAGAGAAACAGCAGAGGAATGTGAGTTGGAGCCAAGAGCTAGGCACAAGGTGCACACCGAGCTGCTGGACCTATAGGAAGCCCGCTGCATAAGGATGTGGGGCAGAGTGTGTTGGTCCTTCTGGCCTTGGGGAGTGGGCTTTCCATATTTCTACATGCCCTAGGTTCATTCACATAAAAGAACTCCATCAAAAAGCAACAAGTTACACTGGGAGATTTTGGAAAGACAGTGATAAATATTATCCTGAAATCTCCAGAAATCCTAGCTTGGTTTACATGATCTCCTTTGCTGAAGATGTTTGAAGGTGAGGGAGAGGGCTTGACATTTGGCTTGGGCATTCAGAGGTGGGAGAGAAAGGCTACCTCAATGACATTCCTTCCTTCCTGCTGTTTCTTCCTTATAATTCCTTCTCTGACTTTCTTAGGATGTGTTCTGATGCAAAGATGTTTGTGAGAAGGCAGTGAAGGCTGCCCTATGTGGTTTGTGTTGCATGTTTGTTTATCCATATCCTTGCTTGGGAAGGAGTTGGGGGCTGGAAGGGTGAGAAAGGAAAAGAAGTCTTTATTTAATAGGATATTTCCTACAGTTCACCATTTGTTTCCCTTGATAGTTTAATTAGTCTTGTTCTGATTATTGACTTAGGCCCCTGTGCTGTCTTTTATTTATGGGGGAGTCGGGGTCAGAGAGCATGGGGCTTCCTGGGCCTGCTCTGGTGGTGACTGGTGGCTGAGATGTCCTTTGACTGCCAGTGGAAGGCTCATAGTCATCCCACTTTAGCATAGCCACAACCCCTGAGTGTGTGCAAGAGTCCTCTTAGTGATATTTGAGGTAACATGGGAGGTAACATCTAATGGGAATAGAAAAGTCTTCTTTAAAATGCATGACTGGGGAGATGATTCAGTAGGTTTGGGAGGAGGAGGACAGAATTGTGACAAGCTGGCTTATGTCAAAGGATGGGAGGGAATGAAAGGATGGAGGTTCTAAAAGAACTGGGTAAAGTAGCAGGGATGTGCCTGAGGGAGTTCTCTGGGGTAGAAGGTGGTCGGACTCACCCCATCCGGGCCTCCTGGGCAATGTGTTTTCCCCTCCACCTGCCTGGGGCACTGTCCCGGAAAGCCTTTTTGATATCTGCTAGAGACTAGGGGAAATGTTCTTAGCTTAAGGACACTGTACTTACGAAGCACTTCCTTAGAAGGAATCAGGGATATAGAAGTCATCAGGGACTCAAAATTACCCTTCTCTTCCATTCTTCAACGGATAAGCTGTTTTACCTTCAGGCAAGGCAAATTCTGACTTGAAAAGCCCATAACTTGGCTTGGTAGAACTCCTTCCCATGCAGCCTGGATTTGGGAGTGTTGGTATTAGAAAACTCAGGGGAAATCAATCCCATTTCCTCACTTTTTCTTTTTTAAGAATAGATGCTCCAAATTGGTAGAGACATTTAGACAGCACAATTTTTTGAAATCTGTTTTATGCCTTGAGCATCCTTCCCATGTCATCTGTAGGATGAGAACACATCAGTGTGTTTCTGTTTTGGTCAGTTTTTGGGATGTGTAAAAAGAAATCCTACATGCATCTCATTAGTTGAGAGCAATGCCTCCTTCATTTGCATCGTGTGATTTTCATTTTTCTTTTTTTGAGGAGTGGATCAGGGTAGCCTTATTTTTTCTTTCTTTAGTAAAAAATGTAGGAGCTACATTAACAAGAATTGCTGTACAAGTGACAAAAGACTAAAACTTATTTCTGCCTGTAGCCCTCCTGTCCCCTGTAGATTTTACCTTCCCAGACTCTGGGGTGGTACTTGTGTTTAACGTGGTCTCACAGACCTCTACAATTTCCATATACTTGGGTAGCAGTTTTCACTCATTTAATTTTGTAATGTGAACTGTGCTACTACTGATGATGACAAATACATTTTAAAATTAAAAGCAAACAGGCAGCTAATATGTTCTAGGATGCTGAAAATGAAGTTATTCCCATTGTCCAGGAATTGCTACACTGCTTTTCTGTGTGTGAGTTTTTAAATGACTATGCCTTAGAGACTCATGCGTAGGAAATCTAAACACATGGATAAAGTTTTTGAGATAACATCTTAAGGTCACTTCACCATATGTTTAAGAAGTAAGTCATGTTCTATTCAAACTCTTGATACCAGAGTTGAAGCAAAAGAGAATGAAGGCATTGTTTAATCTGACATCAGAGTGCACATGGCTGATTTCATCTGACCAATGTAGCAAGACTTCATTTTAGAGCTCTGCATGGATGTGTGCCACAGATACCAGTTTTGCCATGGTCACCCTTTGTTTATGTAGAAAATTTAACCTGTGAGTGCCTTTATGTGCACTGTCTTACTTCAGTTTCATGGCAACCTTGTAAGGTACATAATATGTCATAGTAATCATTCTCCATCTTTTTTTGTTTTCTTGTTTGTTTGTTTGTTTTGTTTTCTTTGTATTTGATGGAAGGGTCTATACGGAGTTCAAGGTCTCACTACTAGTTCAGACTCCTAGTGATCGGCCTGTTTACAGCCTCCCGAGAGCTGGGATTACAGATGTGCACCACCACACCCAGGCTCAATTGTCTTAGCACGCTGCAGGGGTGGGGCCGGCACAGCAGGCCTGGGGATTGAACCCTCAGCCCCTGCGCCTGCTTGCAGGGGCTTTAATCCGCTGAGTTATTGGGCCGGCCCTCATTCTCCCTCTTAAGCGAGGATGTTGAAGGCCGTGCCAACGTGACACAATGCAGGCTTGGGTAGAGGAGGCCCAGGGGTGTGTATCTAAAGGAACTCTTGCCTTTGCTCCCCAACTTTGCTGCTTTCCTTCACATTGCCTATGCAGTGATCTGGTAGCGCTGTGTATCTTTCCTTAGGAAGGTGATCTCATATCTTCTTAATCTCTAAAAGCGCACACTCTAGAAAGCTTAGAAATCATTACCAGACTAATTGGCAGTCACTGCTATGCTTTGGTATGAGATAAACATGATAAAACTGACAGAGAAAAATGATGTTTACTCACCTGTATTAGGAAAGAAATTTGGACCCAAGCATAGATTATTTTTTAAAACAATTAAGATTTTGGGAATTAAGAGAAGAAGACTTCACGCTTTATTATGTAGCTGGATTGCTTCTGACTCACTAACAAACCAGTGTAGCTAATAAAGGAAAAATGAATCAAGTCACTGGCTGTGTCTTGGGCATCCTCATATCAGGGTGTGCCCTGTTGTGACTTCAGCTTCGGGCCACACTAAGGCTCAGTGGTTCAGTGTCTAACCCCATGGAGTCTTGTTTAGGCTGAGACTAGGACCAACCACAGACAAAAGTCTTCTCGGATCATTACATCATGCACTGATAAGCTACCCTTATGAATAAATATCCAGACAGAATTTGGGACAGGCTAGCAACACTGAAGCAATGTCTACTATAAACATAGATTTTTTTTCTTTCTCACAAATATCCCTAAGTAAACATGTCTCTGTGTGCTACTGACATAGTGTTTGTGCTATGAGCATTTCTTCACTGAAATATATTTTCCTTTGTGTGTGTGTGTGTGTGTGTGTGTGTGTGTGTGTGTGTTAGGCTTGCAGCCCCCTTTCCCCCTCTTCCATTGACTGGATTTGAATCTCAATTCATTTCATGTTGTTCATGGGATGTGATCTATGTCATAAACACTCATGGTGGAGCTCGAAGGTGTTGTCTAGGGATGGCAGGCGACACAGGGAATTTTCTTATTGACTCCTGCCTGTGTGTGAAAGTTAACAGCTATAGCATGGGGTTTCATATAACGGCAGGCTTATTAACGTCTGGGAGTATTTCACCCTTAAGCTATTTCTTACATGTACATGGTGAATGCTTACTTTGTCCAAATGATTCTTTTGTGGCACTTTCTTCATTTCCAGCATCTCCGCGCTGGGTCTTCTTGGTGGTGTTGCCTTGCTGTTTCCATTTATAGCTGACTCCTGAGGCTCCAGTTGCTTACTTGTAGCCCAGTAGGTAAGCAAGCAAACTTCCTGTCCAGCTTCAGATAGACTTTGAAGCAGCCTTACTTTGCAGTGGGGCTGAGCACTGCCACAGCTAAATCATCCTGTGTTGGCTTTGACTGCTTTCCAGCCAGGCCCCTCCCTTACCAGTCAGGCAGCGTTTTCCTGGCCAGCTTCTGGAAGAGCTGTCAGAGGAGGGACCACAGTGCAGTGGTGGGACCACTGCTGCCCCTCCTGTGTTCTCACTTTACACGCTGAAGCCTGGCCTTCATCTAAAGCAGACACAAGATCTCCAACCTCCTGTATTTCTCACGTCTCACATCCAACTTTCCAAGAGAGGAAACTGACCTCAGGTTGAGCTGAAATGGCCATCTGGAAGCCATTTTGTCCACAGTGAGGGCTGGAGTGGAGGGGAATCTTAGACAGTGCATGTAAGGTGACAGTGAGGTGACAGCAGCTCTAGTATACTCCTGTCACTAGAGCTGCTGGAGAAGCAGCATGGAGGGTCCCTCTGCTTGGGGCCCCTGAATTTTCCTGGCCTTAACTCTTTTATTTTGAGAAGGGCCTTTGCTAAGGTCCCCAGGGTGGTCTCAAGCTTGGGACCTTCCTGTCTGACCTTCCTGAGTTGGTAGCATTACAGGTATTTGCTATTGTACTTGACTCCAATAGATCATTAAAAATGTTTTAAAAAATTTGTTGTTTATAGTTTGTTTTTAAAAATCTTAAGAATAAAGCCAGACAAAGTAAACTTGAATCATGATTAATTAAATTGGATGTTTTAACAACTCAAGGTTGACAAGTTCTAGTATGGCATGTTATGACTTAAATTTATTTTGCAGCTTAATGAGTTTTATAAAAGAAGCCAACAATTTAGATTTAAGGGATCAAATATTAATAGCGACTTCAAATGTTCCATAAGTATAGACAGTAAGATACAATCGATTTGAGTATACAATTGCTGGAATTTGTGTTTCTCTCTCTACTTTAGGAAAGCTATTTCTTTGCTTAGTTTCAGCTACTTGCCAAATTATTCAGTGTGTGACATTAGGCAAACCACTTACTTGCTGTAAGCCTCACTGGTTTCTCTTCACTTGCAGATAACTGTAGCACTTACTTGACAAGATTTCACAAAATTGTTTTGACAATCACAGGGATTAAATAACAAAAATCTTATAAAACTCCTAGAACAATGTTTATCATGGAGTAAGCACTCAATAAGCTCTTCTTTTTTTTTTTTTCTTTTGAGACATGATCTCTCTGTGGAGTTCAGGCTGGCCTTGAGCTCACTTTGTAGCCCTGACTGGTCTGGAACTTGCAGTAATCCTCCTGCCTCAGTCTCCTGCGTGCTGGGATTACATGTGCCCACCACCATGCCCAGCTAATAAACGGTAAAGTATAATAAAACCTTCCTTTAAATTTGTCTTTGAATATTTTGGTATATTCAGTTTCTGCCATAACACATTTGCCAGCTATCAGCTTTGTGTCCAGTAACTTCCACAGTCATCAGTCATGTAGACAGCACTGAGTGTGACAGCTTGTGGTGAAAGCCACCCCTCCCTTTTAGCAAGACAAATAACGTTGCTTTTCAGCTTGAGAATGATTTGTTAATTGATCATCTTCAGGATTCTCTCTCTCTCTCTCTCTCCCCCACCCCGTTTATTTTATTTTTTTCTGTGATCACGTTGCCACAGGGGGGAGCATAAGTTCTTGAAAGAAGCAGAGCACAGTGAAAGGAATTTGAAAAAAACATTTAAAGAATTTCACGTTAATTATTATTAAAAACGTTCCTATCTAAAGCATCTAAACAGCTTCTAGCAGTACCCATGAGAAATACTTGTGATAAAATTGTCCATGAGACCATTGTTCAATCAAATAATTTTGTGGTAGTTACAGAAGGTGTGTCTGAAAAATATCTCTGTGCAGCATGAAAGGGTGAGTGTGTGTGTGCGTGGGAACTGGGGACAGGAGGTGCAAGTGTCCAGTTTTTGCTGTTAAAGAGGGAGGAGAGAGAGAGAGAGAGAGAGAGAGAGAGAGAGAGAGAGAGAGAGAGAGAGAGAGAGA
>NW_004524610.1:14898663-14907778 GCF_000260255.1 Octodon degus
AGAGAGACAGAGAGAGAGACAGACAGAGACAGACACAGAGAGACAAAGACAGAGAAAAAGAGAGACAGAGAGAGAGAATATGGATATGGAAAGCTCTAATTTACATACAATGAGGTTAGGTATGATTTGGCTGCCATGATGTCATGGTTACGGGCCCATGATACAGATGATACTGATAGAAAAGTTATTTAACCTTATGAAATTCAACAGACACATAAGACATATATAGATGTGTAAGATAACTCCAAAGTGGGAGAACAGTGCAAAAGTGAGAGCCAAATTTTAGAATACTAATCACAGCCCAAAATATAGTTATTTCCTCTGCCCTTTTGAAGAAAGTGAAGCACAACAACAGTCCTAGAGAAATTGAATGAGGATCTTAAAGAACGAGTTCTTGGAGCCTGGGAACAAAAGGGCTCTTCCCTTCTGTAGCCTGTTGGCTTTCCTTTGTCTTTCAGCTTCTCCCTAAAAATCCTTCCCCAGGAGGGGACCTCATTACCCAGCTCTCTTGCTCTTCTCCCTGCCTAGGCTATTGTAGTGTTCTGAAGAAATCCCACCCCAGAGATGATTTTTCTTATGAGATTTTCCCACAAAGAACAAATAGTCTCCTCACTTGTAACACACTGAGATCACTGATTTCCTGCCCCGCAGAGGGCCTTGGATTGGCTCTCCATCTTCCACTACACTGTCATAGTGATGTTGGGTAAATTGATTGGGCCATGGAGCCCAAATATGTGGTCATGGATTACTTCTGGGTGTCTCTGTGAGAGTGTCCAGAAGTGAGCATTTGGGTCAGGGCACTGAACAAAGCAGCTGGCCCTCTTCAATGTGGGCAGGAGTCGTGTAAGCCCTGGTAGTCTGGATAGAACTAGCTGCTGGGGGAGGGCTGGCTTTGCCCTCCTGCTTGACTGCTCAAGTGGGAACATCATTTCTTCTCTTTCCCTGGACACTTTTGGTTCTCTGGGCCTATAGAGGCAAACTGGAATCTATGACATCAATTTCTGGTACTCATGCCTTTGTAATACATCACTGTCTTTACTGCGTCTCAAGCTTGTCATCATGCGCTACTCTAGTACCAGTGGAACATCATCCAAACTCACGAAGTTCTTGTTGCCTGCTCCTTCTAAGCTGGTCAGGACTTGCTCTTATATAAGACTGCATCATCATTTCTAGTCTTAATTCACTGTCTGACCTACTTTCCTCCTTGCTGGGACACCATTCTGACACCCACAGTTTAAAAGAGGAGAGGCTTAGAGGACTCCTGGGTGCAGTCCATGGTTGAAGGCTCCAGGAAGAATTGGCGTAGCAGAGGAAAGCTGCTCACAGCATGATGGCCAGGAAGCAGAGACAGAAGGAAGACGCTGGAAGGGAGAGAAACCCCGAGGTCACACTGTTGGGGACCTGCCTCTTTGGATTTGACCCAGCCTCCTAATGGCAAGTCAGCGATACTGCTCTCATCACTTAATCTCCTTCCAAAAAGCTCCATGCATAAGCTTATGGGCCAGCATTCCCCACCCTCTCCCACTCCCTCTGCTCACTTCCCCGTTGCAGCACCTCTTTAAGCTGTTTGAGACTTCGATCTCTTCCCCCCTTTCTTTTCGCCTAAACAGGTGGTTTGCTTCCCTCGGTGTTGTCTATGCTATTTGATGCCAGCAGTGTCATGTCTGCACCTGGCTTTTGCTATCCCAGTATTATTTCAAGTCACCCATGAGCCTTGATCATTCACGTGCTGTGTGCCTTGCAGCGGTACTTTCCAGGCCCTACTTGGCTCTCAGTCCTGCTGTGCTGTGCTCCCAGCTGCTCTACTGGCTCTTTGTACCCCTTCCAAGCCTCACCGGCTCCCCCCTGGTTCCTGCCCATGCTGTCACTCATTGGTGCAGCCTTCTCCTTGCTCCACAGCAGAAGACACAAACAACCGTGGTCTTTGTCATCAGGACAGATTCATCCTCAGCCTGGTATTTGGAAGTAGCCAAGTGTCTAGCCACCAGCTACCTCTTTAAATTTAGATTCATCAGAATGAAGAGTTCTGTTCCTCCCTGTACCAGAGAAGCTCAGGTCCTTGGTAGCCACGTGTGCCTGGTGATTACTGCACCGTGAAAGTTTGGCTCGCAAGACCGCTCCTTGAGTTTTGGACTCAGCTTCCTTCTGTCTCATGTGAAATCATTTTCCTTTTTCTTCTTTTTTTTTTTGTCTCTCACAGGTTTTTTGGGGGGGGGGGCGGTTAGCATCTGCTTCTTGGACTACAAATGTGTGCATTTCTCACACCTATGAAAGAAAAGAAGCCACAAACAAAGCAGTCTTTTCTTTGTTCTCTACATCCCTCCCAATCCTGTTTTTTTAAACACAGAAGCTCCTAAATGCATACGCACACCATCGCACGCACAAATTCACTATTTTGTGTCACCAGAACTCACCTTGAAATTGCCATTCAATGTACTGTAAGAAAGCTCCTAGCACTACACGCTGCCACCAGAGAACCTCTTAGTGGCCACATGCAGTGGAGTCTTTTTTCAGCTGTCACATAACTTGCTCACCCTGTGGGTATTGCGGTTGAGGCCCACTCTCCACCGCTTTGAACGCTGCCTGTGGTCTCCTTTGCAGACTCGTTCTCTCGACGCCTTTGATATGGGCGACCCGGAACCTCTCTCTGGTCCTGTTCCCCAGCTGCTGCGTTGTTGGTGGTTCTCTGCTCCTTAGAGCCTGACCAGAAGGTCTGTTCTGGGCTCATTCCTGCTAACGGAGCGTTAGTATGAGTGTCTTGTACATACCTTCAAGTTCGAGTATTTAAAACTAAACTCACCCCCTTCAAAGCCTGTTCCTTTTCCGTGTGTTTATTTTCTTTCTATATGTTCCTTTGTAGAACCAGGAGGTGCAATCAAAGTACACAGTGACTATTTAAATTGAAAATTATTACAATAAAAGACCCAGTGCCATGAACCCTTCCACTCTCCCCTTGTTTCACACACGCACTCCCCTGATCCCCTCCACTTTCTGAAGCCGTTCTGGAAGCCCTCTTTGGGGAGTGGCCATCGGCCCTGCCCTCCTTCTTGTCCTGCCTCCTCTATTGCCCAGTTTGCTTAAATAACTTACAATTCTGTTGCACTAGGGCATGCTCTCATCATTTGCTCACGTTGCTCCTTGTTTACATCAAATAAACTTGTGACTGCGCTTGGAGGCTTGCTTTATGTTAGAGCAAGTACATTTACAAGGAATGATTAAAGGTATGGTGAATATTTAAATTAAAAAAAAACCCTTATTACATGGAAAAACAAGTCAAAAATCACAGGACAAGTGCATTTGAAGTGAGGGGTATTTTGATTATTTTGGGGGGGTAATGACACTGTGTCTCTTATTGTAGTAAATTTTAAAATGTAAACAGTTGCCATATTGTATGATCATCTCTAGATCACATGTTTAAGATGATTTTTGTTAACTAAAGACATTATGGTGACTCCTCATCCACCTTATTCTTGGATCTGACATCATGCAGGTCCTGGCTCTTCCCACGAGTCAAGATGACCATGAAAGGTAAACATTGTGAATCGATTCAGTCATCGAGGCAGCCGCGATGCTCATGGAAGAGGAATTCAAAAATTGCTTCAGAAAGTAGCAAGAACAATGGAATAAGTTTGTTTGAAGAGAGGGGAAATACTTTGAGGGCAAATAAAGGCACTTCTTTTACTATGATACATTTTTTAAGAAGTTAAAATTCTATGGTTTGATCAGAACTTTTCATTTACTTTTTCACACATAAAATAAAAAAAAAAACCATGGAAACAACTTTTATTGCTATTGTACACAATACTGTTGGTATTTTAAAATATATCTTGTATCATTTGAAAAGAATCCAGTGGCTGGGGTATGCAGTCTGTGGTAGGGTGCTTGAATGTTTGTAGCAGCAAAAAAAAAAAAAAAAAAAAAGTCTTATCTATTTATGTATCTGTCTTCATCCCTAAGTTTATTTTACCATTTTACTGAGTCCCTATATGGGAAATAAGATTTATTTGTCCACATGCCCATCTGCATGTGCTCCTGCGTGCACATGGGTAGCTGTGTGGTGTTGGAATCTTGCCACACAGGTGGTCAGTACAGGTTGCTGATAAGCAACGATGGAGCTTCGGAATAAGGGGATCAGACCTGGGGATGCTGTGGATGTGTTGGTTCCCTTCTGTGCTGGGAAAACCAATAGTTAGAGTCTAAGGATTGACAGCACCATTGTGAAACACAGAAGAGAGACATGGAGAAAACCCAGATTCTTGGTGCAAAATCAAGATTTGCCCAAGGGCTTGCTCTTTTGTACATGAGAATATGTCTGAGTCTCTTTACAAAAATGGTACCTGGATATTGTATTACAAATTATCCTGTCTGGTATAGACTTGCTAGTGTGAGAGAGATGTTTTACTTATACTTTAATGCTTTCTGATGAAATTATTGAAACATTTTCTAATTCAATTATACTTTTAGCATATAGTGATAGTTCCTGGTCTTTAAAGCAGTAGAGGGCTGGCAAGAGAACTCAGCAGACTAAAGCACCTGCTTAGGAAAGCGCAGGGATCGTGGTTCAATCCCCAGCACCATGTGCACACCAGCCCAGCCCCCAGGGGAGCTGAGCCGGCCAGAGTATGGGAATAGTGGCGCATGCCTTTAATCCCAGTTGGGGAGGCTGAAAACAGGAGGATCACCATAAGTCAGAGCTGCATAGTGAGGCCCTACAGCAACGAAATACATTAAAACCAATCAATCAATCAATCAATCAATCGAATATATGGAAAACAATATCATCTTGATACTAGGCCTTTGGTTTGAAATTATCAAAGACTGTAGGGCAGCTTACTGGTGAATTGCTGCCTTTTGTAAGTTTCTAGGCAATTTAAGGTATTTCTTGGAAGTTGATTTCTGAGTATTTGTGAATAACGTCTCACACAGCATTGAATGTAAGCAAATTTGCCATTGAATGAATTCCTTATATAAGGTTTGGGAAGTAGTTTGAACTTTAAAATATTCTATAAATGGTTCATATCTAGCTAAAATTACATAATTCAAAATGTCTTAGGAACCATGATGATTTATATTATAGCATGTTTATGTCAATCTATAGATAGGTATTTTGCATTTATTTATTTATAGGTATTTATCTATTGGTTGCATAAATAAAGGTTCTGAAGTTCATGTATTTATACCTGGTAAGATTAGCTTTTGAGAATTCTAGAGAACACAGTGTTTATTTTAGACAAACCATAATTTACTAAAGTAAATAATTCTCTAGCAAATTGGATAATAATGCTAGTAGGTGTTTAGGAAAGACCATTAATTCACTGGCTGATGGAATTTAAAAACATTAATATAGTTATCAAATTTGTGTATCTTTAGGCATAAAAATATTTTAGTGTGAAATTCTCTCATACTAATACATCTATTCAAATGCTCTGAATTAAAAGTCAATAAATCAGGGTTGGCGAGATAGCTCAAGCTGGTTAAGTGCCTACTTAGGCAAGTTCAGGGACTGCGATTCGATCCCTGACACCACATGCCACGCTGCCCATGCCCCCAGACATGCTGAGCCAGCCACCCAGACTGGGCACGATGGCGACCAGGTGTGGTGGCGCACACCTGTCATCCCAGCACTGGGGAGGCTGAAACAGGAGGATCACTAGGAGTCTGAGTTGCATAGTGAGACCCTACACAAAATAAACAAAATAAAATGAAAACACCTCTACAAGTCAGTAAGTCATTTATTATTCTTTATGTCTCAACGTAATAATCCAGAAACATTTTGAACATCTGGTGTACGTGTGGTGTCACGTTAAATGCAGCGAGATGTTAAGGGGTAGCTGGCTCTCGCTTGGTTATCATCTGGAGAAAGAAAACCCATGCAGATTAAACATAAAGCAATGACCCTCATAGCTGAATATCTTGGAAGCCACAGGACACTGAAAATTCTAAGGAGTAATGCAGTGGACTATGTCATGACCTTCACATTGTGACTTCTGTGGTGCTTTAGGGCGCAGATGACACCCTCTCCCAGAAGCGGGAGTGCTCCTGCCCAAGACCAGTGCGCTTGCTGGAGGGTGGTGGGGAGGCCATGGAGGAAAAGAGGTGTCCCGTGAATGCAGTGCAAGGCGCGACCCATGGAAGATCCTGGCCTGGTTTTCTTTATGACTACGACAGGGCTAATGGGTCAGGAAGAGGGAGCAGCCCTGGCAGTCCAGACCCCAGGAATGGCAGTGAGCAGTCCTGACCATGGCAGTGCTGTGGCAGCTATGGTGGAGAGAAGATGGGGTGCTCTGACCTGAGCTAGCCTGGGGGTGTGTTGGGAAGGCGAGAGAAAGAACCACATTGGAAAGGCCCAAATCCTAATTCTCGTTTCTTTCTTTTTATGCTAGTGGCTTTCCTGTTCATCCTTAGGGGTGGCGATATGTATGTATTGCTCTATAATAGTTTTTAGGGCTGAGCAAATATTAAGATGTCATTTACTTGTTTGTGGGGCAGAATTACAAGATCCTCAAAACTAAGAACTAGTAATGTTGAAATTTTTAATGCTCCTATTTCTCTTTTTGCTTTAATATCCATTAGACTTTCTTGTTTCAACCTACAAATGTCAGGTATATGCAAAAGTACAAAGCACAACAAATATGCACTGCATTAATGTGGCTTTCTTAAGGACAGAGATTAAGCTTCCTATTCTTTTTATGATTTTCTGTAATTTTTACAATGGTGCTTTGAACACAGCACACGTCTGATAACTATAAAGTCCTGAATATGTGAACATGGTGAGAAGCCAGATGGGCAAGGCCAGCACTTGGTCATGCTGTCTCCTAACCTACTTCTCTCCTTTGATCCCTCAGTGGAGGGAGCGCTCACTGAGCGCTGTATTCGTGTGAAGACTATTAGCTTAATGACTATTTTCTTGAGCATTTCCTGGCCTTCTGTTTCTGTACAGGCTCGTCCCCATCCCCAGATCTGCCCCATCCCCAGCTCTGCCCCATCCCCAGCTCTGCCCCATCCCCAGCTCTGCCCCATCCCCAGCTCTGCCCCATGGCCAGCTCTGCCCCATGGCCAGCTCTGCCCCATGGCCAGCTCTGCCCCATCCCCAGCTCGTCCCCATCCCCAGCTCGTCCCCATCCCCAGCTCATCCCCATCCCCAGCTCTGCCCCATCCCCAGCTCTGCCCCATCCCCAGCTCTGTCCCATCCCCAGCTCTGTCCCATCCTCAGCTCCCAGTATGTCTTTCTGTGCTCTCTATGCTGACCCCAGGCTCATCCTTTCTCCATCCATGTGGTGGTTTGTTTTTACACCTCACGAGACAGAGGGCTGCAAGAGTAGAGCGCCGTCATTTGCCTCTGTCCCAAGGCCCAGGCCCAGGGCCACACACGTGGTGAGTGTGTGTTGGCTAAGTGTTTGTGCAGCAAATGTTGTCTTTAATGATGATGCGGTCAGATGTTGACAGCTCCATCATTTGAACTGGCAGCTTGACATGTAGATAGCTTGTTCCGAAAATTGAGAAAAAGACAAAAGATGAGACAAAAGATACAAAGATAGGGGGTGGGGGGATAGCTCGATGGTCAAAGCACCTACTTGGCAAGTGTAAGGACCTGAGTTTGATCCCTGGTATCTCATGCTGTGCTGGCTCTGAAACCAGGCATAGTGGCACACACCTAATCCCAGTGCTAGGGGAGCTGAGACAGGAGGATTACTATAAGTCTGAGCTGTGTAGTGAGCCCCTGTATCAAATATATAAATAAACAAGTAAATACATAATGAAAAAAAGGTACAAAAACAGAAATAAAAGAGACAAATTATGAGTTAAAAAAAAGCCAAAGTTGGACTGGGGAAATAGCTCAGCTGCATTAAACACCTGCAAGCACAAGGCCTTGAGTTCAACCCCAAGACCCCCCAAAAGAAGCCAAAATTGAAAGTTACAAATATGCAATGTAAAATGTAAGCTGGAATGTCTAGTGTTATTGGAGAACCCTGCAGTGGGTTCCAATTTCCTGCCCAGAGTTACAGTGCAAAAGACAAAATAGGGGTGCAGGCAGGGATCTGGGGTGACCAGTTCTTCTTGGGGAATAAAAAGCCACGAGGCACCCAGAACACTGGAATTTATTCATTGAGGAAGACAATGATGGGGTTGGGGACAGATGTGCCGGCCGAGTGGTGAGGCAGGCAAGGCTGGAACAGGGCTCGAAGCGCTCTTGCGGAAGGGCCAGGGGCAGCCGGATTGGGGTTATGGCTCATGAGTAACCTGTGTTGTAGCCAGTTCTGGCAGGATTGTTCCTCTGGAGTCCTGCAGGCTTAGCAGAGACGTTATCTCATATCTTAGCCCTCTGGGACGCAGGCAGCTCATCTATCTGAGCTCAGTCATAGCTGTTGGCAATAAAGTAGTCTAGTAGCAGCTGCCTGCTTTCAGCCTCGGCCAGCTCACTGCTTCAGCTGAAAGCCAGTTTGGGGGAGTCACCCCTACACAGCCTGCACTGCTCCCAAGTAAGCGCAGTCACACTTGGGTCTCGGGGAGGATGATGAGGTGGTCCTCACGTAGCGTCATGAAGGTCCCGAGCATTTTGGAGGAGGGAAACTCCACCTGTAGTGGCCAGCATTCCTTGAAGACCTGTGCTACACTGATTGCAAAGGCTAGACGCAACCTGCATGTTTGTTGGATTTACTTCCTTTTTGCAAATCGGAGGAATGGAAGTTTTGGTGCTTATTATTATTAATTTTTTGATGTTTCAAGTCTGTATCATGAGCCAATACATGGTGAAGTAAGCTTTCTCTCCAGGCTTCTGTAACTCTCCAAATTTCATAGGTTTTCCAGCTACAAAGTAAAGAGAATATAGTAACTTGTTGACATTTACCCACCTGATAATGCCGCATGTGAAGAAGAACCTAACATCATTGCTTGCCGAAGCATTTATTTTATTTTATTTTATTTTTTGCTCTTTTTTTCAAAGTTTTATTGATAAACAGATAGCAATGAGACAGTTTCAAATTAAATTGGAAGTACAGTTTCAACAAATATTACACTGCATATATTCTTCTTAGTGAGTAATTGCTGTACAAGATGTGGACTTGTGATCCTATTTACAAACACCATTAGAACAAATCATTCTATTCATTAAGAG
>NW_004524610.1:14915325-14922605 GCF_000260255.1 Octodon degus
GGCTTAGGTCTGGCTGCTGTGCTCAGCTCCTTCCTGCTGCGGACCTGGGCTAGGACTGGGTCTGGGGGTTCCCGGAAGTCGGCAGAAATTCCTACTCGACGGGAGGGGTGGGGAGGTACGGCGGAGTGGTGGGGGGCGGCCCGAGGGGGTGGGAGAGGGTCCGGCCCACGCTCAATCTACTTTAAATGATGCTTTCTATTATCACATCTTCTAAGCTTGGCGTCCAGTGTTTATCTGGTGTGGTTCATGTTCTCAAAGCTGCCGAGTAATGAAGGAGAAGGTCGTGCAGGAAACCCTTGACAGTTCTGCTCTTACTTTAGAAGCAGTTCTATGAAAGAAGGAAACCATTTCTAAAGTGTCTTATGATAGTTTTTTTTTCCCCTTTTTGTTTAGGTTATACTGACCTCAGTTTAGGACAGTATAGTAGAGATTAAAGCATGATTCTTATTTTCAGTTAGTCTTTGAATAATATTAATAATAATCATAATAATAGTGCACCAGTATTCGGTGACTAGTAATACAGCTGCCATATTTCCCTAAAACTCTTGTGGATTTTGTATACAGATGAAATGAGACAGGTTTGAAGCCCACATAGGTAGTTTGTGGTAGAACCTGTCCTCGTGCATTTCTCGTGACTTGGGCTCTGTCTCTGTGCTTTCTCTTGCTTTTTGTCTTTCTTCAGTGCTATCTTTACTTTTTGTTTCTTTTAGTACATGTTTTCTTTTCTAATTGCATCACTGTGTCTTATTTTTCTGGTGAAATATACTTTGGTTCTCATAAATGTCAACAGGAGTTCGATTCCCCATAGTCTCCCTGCCCCAAGAAAAATTCAACAGCCTTTTTTTCCATCTAATTAATTAAATGCATACATAGAAGCAGGGACATGGAGAATCCTTTTGGCATTATGTGGTTTATGCCTTCAGATCCCTACCACAGCACCTACTGCACAAATGCAGTTCTGTAGAAGGATCAAGAGGCGCTGCTATGGTAGTTGCAATGGAGGGGACAGAACTGTATTTTCCATCTCTAAGCACCTGAGCCTTACAGAGCAAAGGGTGCCACCCTCCCTTGTAGGGTGAGGAAGAAGGCTCCCTAGGCGGTAGGTGGCTTTCTCAATTCATTGGCAGCCCACAAGACAATGGGAGAGCCAGTTGCTGATCAATATACTTCACTACCTCTGATCTTTCAACTGTGCCCTATTTCTTCTTCAGAAAGCATACTAACACAGAACGCTTAGCCATCCAGATTCTCTCTTCTCCAGTCTTATTAGCAAGAGGTTCTGCTTATAAGCAGATTGTGTAGGGAAGGTACTCCAAGAAACCCAGCAAAAAATCATCCGGATGGCCGAAGAGCTAACCTGAGATTGTTTTGGCAGCAACAGTGCTGAAGGGAGGTGTAGGAATTCAGCGCGGAGGGGCACTGGTGAATAATCCCAGGCCTTCAGTGTAGATCAGGCCTGGCAGGCCCAAGGAATAGCGATCAGACTCTGGGAAAACTGAAGTAGACAAGCCCCTAGACCTTTAAATCTGACCTAGAAAAGATCAAGGTTGTACATTGCTATTTGTTTTCCAAGCGCCAGCAGAAAATTTAACCTTCCTTTTGAAGGAAGATATCATTCATATCAATTTTTCATGCAAAAATTTTCAGCATTCATTACAGAGTTGCAAGACATTCTATACAACAGGAAGTTATAACTGAAATCCCACATTAATAAATACAGTACACCCTTACAAGATTTAGGCATTTCAATTTTCAGAAAAGGACTTAAAAACAACTGTAATTAACATGATCAGCATATTAATCAAAACAGAGAAAATCATAGACAAGGGAGATAAATTGGATACTTCAGCAGAGACCTGGGATGATCATGTGGGCAGTAAGGACTGAGAAATATATTATTTAACATGTAGAATCTTGGGTGTCTCAAACAGCAGAGTGAAGCTGTCGCAGCGCAGGATGAGGGAACCGGACGGTCACAATGAAGCCAAGAAAAGGATGGAAAAATAGCATGCGGCCTTCAAGCCATGTGGTACGTAAGTTGACCTCTGGACTCACTATTCTCTGGAAAGAGATTTCATGCTCAGCTCTGTGAGCCACTTCTTTCTAGACCATTAATGCTATTAGAAACATATTTGAATAAATCTAATTTCAATGTTGATTCAGAACATTTAAGTGTCAAGGGAATTTGGGGAATTGAGAATTTTTCCCTTTCATTTTAATGGCAAAATTTCTTGCCTTTAAGTAATATCTTTGCCAAAATTTGACAAGTTCTGAAAAGAAAACTGAGAACAAGATGCTGGGGAGTAGGAAAAATCTGGACAAAGCAAGTCATGGGTGATCCAGCACAACTCCCCACTTATAGATTTCCCCTTCATATCAGTTGGGTGGTAATTAATGCTTCCTTTCTTTCATTCTGAAAATATTTGTTGACACCTGGCCTGGCATATGGCACTGTTCCTGAAGAATTCTGGCCAAGAGAAGTGGAGTAATTGTTTTCAGGGGAAGGTGAGTAGCCTTCATGGTCCAGCCTGAGCCTGGAGCTTACCCCAGAAATGAAGGGGGAGAAGAGGAGCCAGAGTTGGGATGGGAAGCCACAGCACCCTTCTTGGCTGTCCTAGAGGGAGGGACTGTGGCTCCCACCCTGGCTCTTGGGCTAGCCTGCCGCCACATAGGGCCATTGCTTCATAAATGCAGTCGAGTGAACGAGAGCTGCAGCTCTCCTGGAGCCGCCTTTGCCCTAGTCATTCTCCTGGAATTCTGTTTTATTAAGTTGTTGACTGAATAATTGGATGCTGGATACTGGCTCATTATAAATGTTCCTGAATCAGCTTAAATGTGACTAATTTCCACTTCTGCTCTTTCTTTTTTCTTTGACCAAAACACTAATCTCATTTTTCACCAGATCTCCTATTCATTAGTATTGTGTTTTCAGTCTGAATACTATTTCTCTTTTGCTACTTCCAAGGTAGAGAACTATGTTATAGAAGAACTATGTACATATGCCTGAGCTTCTGGGTAGAACCTGCTGACACTGATGCTATTTAACCTTTTGTCAAAGGCTAAATGCTACTTTATGTCAAAAAAAAATTCTTTAAGTTAAACCGAATAGATTTCTTAAAAAATAAAACAACTGAAATGTCTAAAAGAGAATAAAACTTTTCCTGTGAACATTTCTATGGTATACCATAGCAGAACAGAGACTAATTTTGGCCCTACTGAATGATATTTGTGGTTTCCCATTTCCTTATCAGAATTCTTCCTTTTGGAGTGCCCGCCTCACAAAATACTGCTTTCACCGTGCTGACTGCTGAGTGGATTTGTGCAGGATAATTTATTTCATATTATTTAAGGCCTTGGAAGTATTATTAGAATGAGAGGAAACCATGGAAATTATGGGTTCTTGCTTCACTACTTTAACAAATATTTACCAAGTGCCAACAAAAACAATATTTACTGCGTACTCAAAAACAAAAGGACACAGTTCTCTGCTTGCCATTTATTGTTTGTGATTTGCATTGTTTGTACCAAAAAGCTTTGGAAATGTTTAGTTACAGCTGGGATGGGTGCTTCGGAGGGGAGCGCGCCATAGGATGAGGATGAGGGGCGTCCCTCACAGTGGGCAGGTCGGGCAGGTTGGGGTGTTTCTGCAGGAGTGGTGGCTCAGCCAGGGTAAGGAGCAGCTGTTGGCCCAGGAAGGGGGACAGGGGCGGGAGGTGGAGCCACACAGTTCAGCTGAGTTCAGCTCAGTTGAGTTCAGTTGAGTTCAGTTTCGAGTGTTTATGGAACGCCTGCCATATGCCAGGGCTGTGCTTGGATACAGGGAAGCAAAAAATGAGTAAGTCCCGGGTTTTGCCCCCAGTGAAGTGCTCACTAGAAGGGTTTCATTGTTGTGTGATTGAGAGGCCAGGAGAGGCACTCTTTAGGCATTTAGTTTGCTTTGAAGTCATTTGAATTTTGCTGCCTTGGGATTACCTCAGGTAGGCAAGACTTTCTCAAGAAATCAAGCATGGCCTTTCAGTGGTAGTTTGCTAGATTAAGTCCAGCATGTTGTTCCTGTCTTTCCTGTTCACCCATTGTGGTCCCTGAGTGGAGCTCATGCGTGTTTCAGAGTCTGCTAACAGCCTGGCTCCAGAGTGGGGACCTGACTGCCTCCAAACAAGAGATGCATTATTATGGTGTCTTTTTTATTTTTTTATTTAACTAAAATTACTAAATCTTGAAACCACCCACAAAAAACGAGTTGTAAACAGCATATGTGCACTTGATTAATCTCTTAAGCGTTATTCAGACCCAACAATTCAAACTCCAGGACACACAGAAGTCATATACAAATGGAGCAGGAAAGATATAAACAAGACAAGAGGCGGGGGCTGTGGCAAAATGATGACTGACAAGAAAAGAACAAAATTCCCAAATAACTCTTGCCCCAGCCTCTAGGGCAGCCCTTTACTTGCTTCACTCAGGAGAAGCAGATTCCATCCTTCCTCTCTACAGAGATCCAGGGCCCCTGATTTTCTTTTGGGTTCTGATTTGGGCACTGTGCTCTTACCTTAGATTCCCTGACTCCGAGCCTGCTTAGTTGCCTGCCCTGATCTCACTGGAGGGATTGCCCCTGGCTAGTTCTGATTGATGGGCCTTCTGCTCTTTTGGTTTGCCTTGGCCAGGTCATGGCGCTACCAAGTCTCTGAGCCCTGGGTTGACCAGAAGGCTGCTTGGTCTGCTCCTTCATGGGACAGATCTTCATGGAGGGCTGGATGGGGAAGGCAGTGACATCTGGATCTGTGCCTCAGCCCTGGTGACTAATTCCCTCGTTTTTATTACTCTTGGAAGGGGTGCACAGCTTTCTGTTAGCAGGTAGTAGTGCTACCCAGTCGGCCTTCTGTCTCCATGGATGGATTGTTCATCTACAGAGTCAACCAAGAGCAGCTAGAAAACATTTAGAAAGAAATTAGGGCTGTACTACTAAAATATAGATTTTTATGTTATTTCCTAAAAAATACAATATAATAACTATTTATATAGCATTGGATTAGGTGTTACAAGTAATCTAGGTATGATGTAAAATATATCAGAGGTTATACGAAAGTTCAACACCAGTGCTTATTATAAGGGACTTGAGCACCCCTAGCTTTTGGTATCCCTGGGTGGGGGATGACTGTTTAAACTGTCTTTTTTGACTACTAATCCTAAGTACTTGTTTCCTTTTCCTCCTATATTTCTTTATTTTGGGAAAGAGGGTGTACTTTGTCTTTGAAACTTATGTGTTAGGGGACAGGTAATATTTCTGGGTTATCGAAGAAGATGTCTACACCCTTCACCATTAAAGGACTTGTCTGACTTCACATCCTGACCTTTATTTATGATATTGTCAAGTGAAACAGAGTAGGAGTCTCTCGATCTGGTTTCTTAACTGCATAGTTTTAATATACACAATTTTATGCTGCTATGATGAAAATGTTAGTCAAATGGTTATTAGTGGTTTGTTCATTAGTTAAGAAATTTTGAAGACCTTGTTTTAGGAAGGTATACTGGAGACAGTAGCATCAAATAACCTTTTAGAAAATGTAAGATGTACTGCCATATTCATAATCTATAAAGCTTTTCAGACTTTGCCTATGAGAACTCAGTGTGTGTTGTGCCTTTAACAATTCTTCAATCCTTCTGTGAAGAGCTATTATCGACTCAGCTGATGGTAGCTGTGATATTTTGCCTACAATATCTAAATGAATGTGGCAAATAACATTTTCAGACTGTCTGTCTAGCAGGTTGCTTGTGCTATCTCATTTTCAGATTATTCTGTAAAAAGAAATTTACACAAGAACAGCTTTGCTCATTAAATAACTGTTCCTTCTTAAGTTTTTGGAAATAATATTAACATTATACTCCAGCAGCGATCGAGCCCAGAATGTTCTCGTGTTATTTTGGAGCAAGTAGGTAGTGAGTCATTGTACCTTGCGTCCAGGCTATGGTTAACTGGTGGTTGAATTAGGAAACTCAGCTCCCATTCACTCTCCCTTTCTTATCCCAGAACACCTCTCTGCTCAACTATTTTTTTTTTCTTTTGATTCGTCACATTCATAGTCTCTGGTTGGTGTTTTTAGACCAAAAGTAGAAGCAAGGACGTGCGGCAAAAGTATTGTTCCTGTGGCATTTCCAGCTTAGCTAAAAACAGGAAGTACAGGCCGTTGGGTGGAAAAGCTGATTTTGTTGTATTTCCAACCCAAGAGGCCTGGATCAGCTTTGGTTGATGGTCTGAACTTTTGGCTTCTTACAGTAAGCCTTCTAATTTCAGAATTTTAGCCGAATACCTGCTTATAAGATGCCAGCTATACTAAGGTTATGCTGGCATAGGAATCACTTTACTTTCAGGCCATTTTCATTTAATATCAGGATGTAGTGGAAGGGAAAAAAAATTACACAAGAAAATTGGATTGCTTTTAAGATAGAAAACTTAGTAGTAGGAAGAGCAATCATTTTAATAGTTTTAGGACTTTTTGGATAGCACATCTAGAATAGATCTATTATTATAAGGCTTTACCTATTAAATTACTGTGTAATGTAAAAATGTACTATTTAAAATAAATCCACAAACAAAAATCCTGGGTGAGGTAAAATAATGTGATTATTCTTTAGGTAGGGAAGGTCGAAACTTCCTAGAAAATGATATTAATTACATTCTAATTGAAATAATTTTTAGTAATCTTACAAGGCAAAGGGGATTTAAAGTTAGTACATCATATAGATTATTTCCTTTTCTGTTTTTAGGTCCACTGATGTGCATTTCTAGTTGGATAGATTAATAAAAGAAGTAAGTTAAGGTTATATTACCTGATCTCAGGGAGGTAAATTGGCATTGGGCAATTCATCAGGTTACCTTCCAGCATCACCTTCCTTGAGCTCTTTCATATTTTCTGACCACATGACTTGGCTATAGACAATTGGGTGGATTGTATCTTTCACTTGTTTCCTTTCCGTTCAGCCATGTACTGTGATCCTACATACCACTCAGCGTGGTTCTCAAGCATGACAATTGTGGTGATGAATTATAATTCAAGATGGAGTTGTGAAGTAAACTTATTTCACCTGCTTTTTTATTATTAATTTTAGTGAAAAAGAGGTAGTAATGAGACAGTGCCCAAACAGGTTAGTAGGACAGTTACAATAATTAATACATTGCATATTGTTGTCTTCATAGTAGTTATTCAGAATACAAGATGCAGACATGATATCTTGTCTAAACACTATTAGTACAAATCTTTCTTCTCACTGAACTAAGAGAA
>NW_004524610.1:14922705-14925420 GCF_000260255.1 Octodon degus
CTGGTTAAGCTTACTGGGAAGAAACTATGGCAGGTAAATAATGTGTAAACTACTTTCCTTGAAATCAGCACAAATGCCACCACCTCATTTTTTTTTTTTTTTTTACCTTAACCTACTGAAGACACCTATATTTAAAAACCCTGATTAAAAGTAGCCATGTTAGTGAAGACATGGTGTTTATTCATAGTTTAAATTAATAAAAAACTGTCTAGAGTAAGCCCCCAACTTATAAATGGGTTCTGTTCTGGAAGAACATTGGTGAGTTGGATTCCTTTGTGAGTCCAACAAAATGAAGTTTTGTTACTTGTTTGTGCTTTTGTTTCCGTGGTTATTGCTTCATGCATCCTGGCAGTCCCTCTTGTCACCGCTGCTTCTCCTCCTGCTCCTGGACGTCCTGGGCTCTGACTAAGCACCACATTCCTGTGCACTACCGCACTGTCCAGAGCACACAGCAGCGCAGCTGTGACCACGTCCTGGGGACACGTGAGCTACTTCCGTGATTGGTTCACATCTACACACATACACGGTGTGAGGTCCATTTGTATCTGTAACAGTTTGCAACTTTAATGTTTGTGTTAAATACTTAAATAACACCGGAAAAAGCTTTTTCAATGCTTCTAGAACAAAATAAATGATGGTTATTATCTTTAGGCTAAAAATGGGGACTGACACATTTCAAAATATTTTTTCAAAACCTTAGTGCTGGTGTACATAACAAAGGCTATGAAACCCCCCACTTGTTATTTATTTGATCGTGAGTGTTTGATGCCCTTCAGAACTTTTGAGAAAAGGTATAATTTACATATAAACAAACACTATCACCACAGGGCGAGTCACTTGATGCATTTGGAAGCTGAAAACAATCCTGGTTAGGGTGGTAATACCGATGCCTTTTGGCCCTCAGAATTCTACTAGAAATAAAAGTTAAATAACGAGAGGAGATGAATTGGTCTTCCTTAGGGCTCCCGTCTCACAACAAGGAGATTTAGTGGAGTGTAGTGTGTTCCCTAGAGACTCCTTAGGTCTAGCTGGTGCCTGTATTTATTTGCTCTGCGTTCATAGCACAAGCTTTGCACATTTCTGGGTATGGATTTATATGCACTGAATTTAGCTCACAGAGATAACACACTTCAGTTCTCTACCATGTGGAGCTATCTTCTACTCTGTATAACTCTCGGAAATTCAGTTGAAAAAGTTATTGAAAAGCGCCTGGTCCTTAAAGCAGGACTTGGAGACATAATAAGCCTCCTTTGTCATATTTAGCCCTTTTTTACCCCAAATAAGAATGTCAGGAGTTACACATAAACTCTGAACCACATTGTTCCTAAACATGGAGTTATTTAGGTAAATGGCTTGTCTTTTATGTGGTGGGTTTATTTATGGATGAGGACAGTAAAGTTACTTTCACTGAACGTATTATGGTTTTTCTCTTGTAATACTGGGAATGGAACTCAGGACCCCATGCCTGCCAGTCATGTGTTTGTGCCACTGAGCTATATCTTTGGCCCTGGAGAGCATTATAGGATAATCCTGTAACTGAGTATTATAAAAGCCAGTGATCTTTACCAGAAAACAGGAGAGCCAGGAACTGGACTGTAAGAGGAGGGAGTAAGACAACACAGAGCCCATACTTGTGGGTACAATAATAAAAAAAAGACTCCATTAAATGAAAGTAAACCATATTGAAAAGTCATTGAAATTGGTGATTCTTTTCATGTTAATTTCATAATCATTTGATTTGTGGACTAATCACAAAGCTATGTTTAAACAAAAATTAAAAGCTAATTGAAAAACAAGATCAAATTTCTAGCTTTCCCTCACCTAAAAGGAAGTTAGGAGTCTTAAAAACACATTTTTTACAAGGTTGATTTAGTAAGACCGAGTTGACCTGAATGGATGTACAAATTCTACTTCTTTTAGCAGATAAAGCTTTATGGGTCCAAATAAAAACATGACACACTTTCCGCCTGGATGCACACTCAACCATCTTGGGCAAAACAGCCTTCTTCCTAGCTTGCTGAGAGAGGTGATGTCATGACCTTTGGCTTCAGGTAGCAGAATGAAGAAGTGGCTGACACAACTTGACTTTCTGCTCTGAGCAAAGGTAAGGCATAAACAAATACTAAAATTCAGACTTAGGCTCAAAAGCTAACCAAAATTCTACCATTTAATATTTCCATTTGTAAACTAGATTTTTGTTGGAAGTGAGTGTACCAAAACTAAGAGTTTTTAAATTTGTTCATTTTTTGAAAATAAAATGCAGGGCCAGCCAAATAGCTTAGCGGCTTAAAGCACTTGCTTAGGCAGATGCAGGGGCTTGCCATGTCAGCCCTGTCCCCAGGGCACGCTGAGACGGCGATTGAGACTGCATATGGTGGTATGTGCCTGTAATCCCAGTACTTGGGAGGCCATAAATAGGGCGATCACTATGAGTCCAGTCCATGCAGTGAAACCCTGTAGGCCCTGTAGACCCTGTCCTAAATAAATAAATAAATAAATGGCATTTGTCCTCAAAAGTAAATCTACTTTTTCTTTTTCTTTTTCTTTCTTTTCAAAGTTTTATTGATAAACATATAGCAATGAGACAGTTTCAAATCAAATCGAAAGTACAGTTTCAACAAATAATACACTGAATATATACCTCTTAGTGGTTAACTGCTGTACAAGATGCAGACTTGTGATCCTACTTACAAACTCCATTAGAAAAAATCATTC
>NW_004524610.1:14925679-14933099 GCF_000260255.1 Octodon degus
GCGCAGGGTAGCAGGAAGCTCTCCACACACTCACCGGACCTGGGCTAGGACTGGGTCTCCTAAGCAGGCACTTTAATCTCCTGAGCTATTTGGCCAGCCCTAAGTAGAGGGAATATCAACAAAAAATACTAACCCCCCAAAAACAAACAAACAAAAAACTTAGAAATTATGGAACTGAAAAATAAATATCCAAAGAAGGAAGAGAAGCACTAGAAGGGCTTACGAACAAGTTGCAGATGTTGGAAGAAAGAGCTTGTCAACTCAAAAGTAGGTAGGATGTTTTCATTCTAAGCAACAAAGCAAAAGGATTTAAAGCAACAATGAACAGAAGTTTTCTTGTTTGTGGGTTGTTCATTTTTTTATTTTCTGGATGACAGGAGAAGGTCTAGCAGGGACACAGCAGGAGTTAGAAGAGGGAGAGAGTGATTTGAGGGATGAAGGCACCAGGAAGTAAATGCATAAGAGCTTCCAAATCTAAGAGAAGGCATTGGAAGGTTGCCGGGGACAGCCATTTTATAGTTAGGTGTATCCCTGGGCTCAGCCCCTTGCTCTGCCTTCTTGGGCCTTGTTTTGGACAATGGTGGTACCTCCTATCTTGTTCCTTGGAGGCCACCTTCCCCTTCTACATTGGCACCAGGGTTATTTCTCTACAATCAACTTCAAAATCAATGCTGATAATGAAGTATGGTTGAGATACAATATCAAACTCCTTAGCACAGTCTTCTATTTTATTTTTAAAATTTTATTCTAAAGAGGGGAAAACCCCCAAAACAAATAACAGGAACAAAACCAAAGCAAGATAAAATAATGAACATGTACAGAATTTCAAATCAAGAATAGAAAAGTAACAGTGGTTGTTGTACTGCACAGGCCTCTGGCCTCAGTTGCCATATTCACTTCTTCAGCCCCACCCTGTTTCTTACCACTGTCACCACGGAACAAACCTCACCACCCCTCCATGGCCCTCCGCAGTGGTGCTGTTCCCTAGAGTGTCCTCATCCCCTGGCTGGCTCCTGTCATGTTGGTGCTCTGTCCTCTGCAGTCATTGGGCTCAGGCAGTCGTCTGCCTTCCCTGTTTCTGTGGCACTGGTTAAACATTTCTATGAAAATGCGCATTATGGGGAGAAACACTCCACCGTGTGTGCTCTAGCAGGGAAATCATTGTTGCTGTAGCTCTAAACACTGACACAGCACCTCACACAAACTTACTGCTGAGTACTTAGGTTGAGTATGTAGCATTACCTTATGTGTCACATATATGTCATCTACCCTTGGTGGACCATAAATCATTGCTATTCTATAGTTTGACCAGTTCTTATGGTTCCTCAGGTACACACACACACACACACACACACACACACACACACACACACATATTTACGAATGAAAGAAAAAATTACACAGTGAATATCTAAGTATCTACTAATTTAGTGAATAAAGGGATGAAAAATTGTTATGCTCATATTCTCTGTGGAGTCTGAATTAGTGGGTGTAGTAAGCTCTTATAGGTGCGTAGTAAATACTAGTAAAGGGCATCAGGGAAGGTGATAGATCCGTTATTTAGTTTGTTTTAATTTTCCACATTTTATCCACAATTTTTACATTCACTTATACCCTGTAAATTTTACAGATGTCAAGTTAAAGTAAAAAAATCAGTGACAATTGGCAACTGAATACAAATGCTGGCCGGTGTTGCAGAAGATTTATTTGTGATTTGTCTATAATTGTGTTTCTTAAATTAGGAACTTTACGTAAATCTTTATGAGTACAGATTTTACTTCTTTATAAAAACCTTGGATTTGAATTCATGATATGAGCACATTTTTGAGCCGCTTATGCTTTAAATTAGCACTGGACGTGGGATTCAGTGTCCTGATTTGGGTGGGTTGGGAGCAAGCCAAGCCCCTGCTTGCCAAGCTCTTTGGTCTGCAGTCTCCTAGCTGAATAATCCTGGGGCTGGCTGTGACTTGGGTCAGCCAGTGACACACATGTCGCTACTGCAGAGTGACTCACAGGTCTTCCTCTCCATTCCCCTGTGAGGCTAATCCTTAAACCATGGCAGGGTTGCTTCTATGACTGTTTTGGCCTCTAAGAGTTTTCCAGATATTTATCAAACTTTTCATATAAATGGGCATTGTACTAGGGATATGAAACAAATACAGCAGAGGTCCAATTTTGGTTGCATTGGGATTTTAGTAAGGTAAGCAGACCTGAAATTAGGAGGAGTTCTGACAAGTTATACAATTATGGTAAATTATGTCAGCTGCTATTACTTATCCTGGGTCAATATTCTAAGAATAGAATTAAACTCTGTACTGATATTACTTTCATCCTTGTATGTGATGTATTGAGAGGCTAATGGATTCTGAGCCAGCAGCTTAAAATCTATAATAAAACTTGTCCCCTACTTTTTTAGTTGATAAGAAACATTTTTGTTGCTTTTTCAAACAGATTTTATATTAAAGAAAAAAATGTAGAAATTAGTCAGCATTTCTACTTTTGCACCTGTCAGTAGCAGGCCAAACATGCCTTCCTGGTGCGTTTTTCTTGACTTCTTTTGGATGAATAGCTTAACCACATCACTGTTGCAGGCAAGCACCTTGAGCTCCCCAGGGCCCTCCTTGGTGTGTACCTGTAGCGCTTTTTAGTATTTGGCCAGATCTGAGCAGTGTCCCAAAGAGAACTTCCTCAGGGATCAGCTAAATGGGGACATAACGCAGGACAGGCTGTTCCAGAGGCTTCATCCTTTTGAGTGGGTCATTGTCTCTCTTGCTTCTGGAGACTGAACTGTTGTTGGTGGTGGGGGCATCGGGACTGGAGAGGTTGCAGACTGACTTTTAGTAGGGCTTTGTGCTGCTACCTCCTGGAGCCCCGCCTGTCATGGCTCTGTATGTCCTCTTTTCCTTTGTCAGAGTGCCTGGGCCAGACAGCCACAGAGCGGTGGGGGATGCAGCGTTTTTCTTTTGTGATCTACAAGCCAACTGTTACGTGCTGCATTGTGTCCTTCTGAAAGATGATGTTGAAGCTCTGACCCTGGAGGCTGTGAATGTGACCTTGTTTGAGAACAGTCTTGGCTGATGTAATCAATATACAACAAAGTCAGACCAGATCAGTGTGGCTTAGATCTACGCCTGATGTCTTCACGGTAGGAGGAGCGTTTGCAGAGACACATCTGGAGAAGGCTATGTGAAGACTCATGCAGGGATCGCGGCGACACACGTACAGCCAAGAAGCACCACTCAGCCCTCAGAGAGAATGGCCAGCCAGTGCTGTGCTCCTGAGTGTGGGCATCCAGAGCTGTGAGAGCATAACTTTCTGTGGTTTTCACTCATCCAGTTTGTTATGGGAACAGATTGGGAATGAATTCACCCATGAGTAGAATTGAAATCACGAAACAGGATAGAAGCGAGATATCTTCCTCCTCCTGCAGCCCCTCAATTACTCCCAGACTCCAGGAGGCATAGCATCTTCTTCTTCCAGTGTCACCCTTCCTGGGACAGTGCCTGAGAACAAATTGGTCATCCTGTGTGGGGCACATGCAGGCTGCCTCCAACCTGTCCCAGGGCAGGCCGGGTGTCATAAGACAGCTTGTTCTGCAGCTTGCAGCAGCATCAGGGCATCAGATGCCCACTGCACATCCCTATGCCAGCCTATCACAGGCCAGCACTCAATGCCCGACACTCCAGGGCCTCACGGGTATCAGACGTGATCTTTTCCCTTACTTTCTGTAGACAGATAACATCATACCAGGATGTTCTTCATCATCACTTAGTATGCAGAAAGAATCAAGATTTATATTCATCAGTAGAGGAAGTTATTGGCTGCACAAAAAGAAGGCATTTTGAAATGGTCTTATGCTTTGAGACAAGTAAATACACACCCACACCCACACCCAAACATATATGTGTATATATATATAAACCTGTAAATGGGTGGGTATATTAACATGTATATTTACATGTTAATATAACATGTACATGTTATATTACATTCCTCTTCAACTGCCTTTACTGGCACCTTATTCCTTGGTGAATGAAATCTAAAGTAAGTTCTTGGTCTAGAATTGAAAGCAGGCCTTTAGCTTGTCTGACAATTCCCTGTCTGGATCCTATAATCCAGCTAACCTCTTCCAAGGCCCATCAAATAGGAAGTCCAGTAAGAACACAGTCTTCCTTCACTTCCACATTGTATTTTGGGAATAGGTTGTTATGTCTTAGTTTGTACCTGTCTAGTGACAGTGTGCATTGTGTGGTTTATTTTTGTGTGCTTGTCTGATCATCTTTCTCAAAAACTACACATAAAAGGCAGTGAGAAGTCTTATGATTATTAAAAATAGTACGGCCATACACTAGTGAGAACTAAACGCACAGAATTGTGGGAAGGCTTTGTGTTTGGGAGTGTCTTGATTGACTTTGTGGGCTGCAGATACTAAGGACTTGGTCTATGCCAGAGAATGAGTTACACGCTCTACATCCCTTATGTTATTTCTAGGAGTACACCCTGATGTTCTCAGTGATCTTGGTGTGCAGCACAGCGTGGCACACAGACGCGGAAGTTCAGTAAGTGTTTGCTGATAGGTGACGCTAGAATTCACATAGAACGTGTGACATTTTTATTAGTATGCATTTGTGGCCCATAACAATTGCATTCTTTGTGTGGCGTTGACTCTCGTACCTGTACACAGCGTATCTTAACTCTTTTTCGTGCCCTTGCTCTCCTTCCCCTTCGAGAAAGATCTTGCTTCCTGTTAGCCTTTGTTGTGCTGTTTCTTTACCAGTTGGAGTTCTCATATGCGAGAAACCATGCGTTATTTAAGCGTGTGTTTCTGGCTTACTGAGGCTCTGATTGCGCACTCTTGGCCTCAATAAGATGCATCACCGTTACGAAACTCAAGGCTGAATGGATGCGTTAGGAAAATGACTCCCAGTCAAACTTCTTGGATTATTTTCTGGAGTTTTTTCTAAGCGAAAGCGGGTATTCATGAAGAACAAAGGGACAAGGAAACCTTAGAGCATGATTCTAAAGCGCTTATGGGTATGGCACATGAAGAGAAACTCTTGATTTTTTTTTTTTTTTATGAGCCATAATCTTTGTGATATGTGAAGAAAAGCATACTGAATGCAATAGTCGAAGCATAGCACGTAGGCTGTCCTAGTGCTCTCTCCCAGCACTTGGTGTGAATTTATGGGAAAATAGCACATGACACTTTAAAATGGCACAGAGAAGCTTTTCCTGGGATGGTTGAATTTGTGTATTTGCACAATAGCGTTAGGTTTTGACAACCCCTGCCTCTCGCGGCCGCGTGCGGTGATGCAGCCCTGCTGTGCAAAGCTCCATGCAGCTCGCAGGAGACCCCGGAGAGTCAGGCCGCCTCGTGGACTTGGCGTTCAGCTCCGACAACTTTGAAGAGAAATTCAGGTCCTCTTGGTTCCTTTCTTCTTTACTTTGTGTTTCTTTCCACAAGAAATTTGAATCTGACTTATTTTTAGGAACTGGCCCATGAAATAGAACTTAGTGGTTTTAGTTTCACAGTGTGGGTTTTTTTTTTCTTTTTCTTTTTCTTTTAGGTAAAAAAATAAGACATGCATCCTGCTTTCCATGACTGCAAAAGCATTAAAGCTTTCTTCTTTTACTTGTATACTTTAAGACATACTAGGGTTGGCGTGTTCTTTGTATTTCTTGTTTGAGTTCCCTACGCCCTTCTAAACTTTTCTTTTAAATAACTCACTGACTCCTAATGAGCCTTTAAATAATGACATCATTAGAACATTCTAAAATTAGTCCACCTGAATGTTACTTTCCATTTATTTCTGGGATTTTTCACCATAAAAATTCTATTTATTCTATTTTTTTTCTTGGTGTCATTCCCTGTCTTACCTCTTTTCTGTCTTAGAAAGATTTCTGTCTCCCTTTGCATAAAGACTGCTAGAAACTTCTTTACCATCCCCATGGGGTTGATGGAAACTAGAGGAGGATTATTTGATATTGAGATTATCTCATCAGAACTATGATGACTCTTATTTCCTTTCAACACTCTATTGAGGCTCTTGTGGATTCTTACTAGATTAGGCATGTAAGGAGATACATACAAATTTGTATTATCAAGTATTTCCATTACAAAAATTACTGAATATTATGTATGTGGCTGTGAGCTTGTTTCCAAGTCTGGCAGGGCTTGAAGGCCCCTATGTGTTCCACAGCCTTTGTCGGTTTCAATTGTGAGAATTAAGATTAGAAATATAAGGAAAAATGATAAGTAATTGAAATGTTTATTTGTCAAAACTCTAGAAACGAGGACAAATGTACCATATTGGTGACAACAGATCACTGGAAATGTCACTGCCTTTGCTTCTGTTCCAGAGTTGGTGTTCCTGAGTCAGTGGCTTCTACTGAACTTTCCCCCTCAGCTTCTTGACACATCTTTTTTTTTCTTTTTTTTTTTTATAATTGAGAGTTTGGCCAGGATTGGAAACAGAGGTGTGAAAAATGACAAGAGTGACTGTTTTTGCAGTACTTCTAGCAGGAAGTGGAAGGAGCAGGTATTCTAAAATGTCTTGAGAAAGTTTATTCTCAAGAAAACTCTAGCTGGAAGGCTTTTTCTTGTTTTGTTTTTTTAATATGAAACTTCAGCTAGCATTCCAGTGAGAATTGTAACTGATGTGCACCTGAAGAGTGATTACAGCTGAGCTAAAATCCTCATGCCTCTGTGGTACATTCTAGGGCTTTCTATGTTCCTCTACACTTTCTATGTTCTTTCTCTTCTGGTGGTCACAAGAACCCTAGAAGGCAGACGTATTTGGTGGCATGACTTTCTTTGTACAAAGAAGAATGCTGAGGCACAACGCTCTAGCCAAGTTCATTTTGTATTTGCTTTTGCTGTTAGTCACTGATACAGACTTTTCAGTTTTTGCTTTAGTTGGGGATCAAGGGTGTTGGAAACAGTAGTTTTGTGTTCCATTCCCAGAGCCATTTGTGAATTAAATGCAACTCCTTACATTATGAAAAGAGCAAAAGAATGTGTGAGAAGTGGTGTGTTTTGCCGCACTCGGCTTGTGCAGTTTCCCTGAATCAAGGCATTTGATAGGTTGTTCTGCTGCTTTTAGACATTATGAGAAATTACATGTGAAGTTGATTTGAAAGTGTAATACGAATCAGACTAATCCTAATTCCTAGTGATTAGTTCTTTTATTGCAGCAAGCAAGGATTGGGATTATAACACAGAGCATTGTGGATGCCTATAGCGATAAGACATAAAAACTGGGTTATTTTATCATTTGAAGAGTTTTACTAATTTGAAGTGCAGCACTTAAAATCTAGTTTGTTGGAACTCTCTCACATACTTTGAATGTGATAACTTTTCAGTGACATTATTGTGCAGCCACATGGTAATGTTATCTTTGAACTAATCTGATGGTCTTTC
>NW_004524610.1:14933199-14940826 GCF_000260255.1 Octodon degus
GAAAACTGAACTTTGAAAACTTTGCTTATAGTTAGTTGATGACACAGTTTTCTATTTAAGGCCAAATTCCTCTCCCTTCTCCAAAGCAAGAAAAACAAAATAAGAGACAGCTAGTACCTGTGAAAATGCTGCTTAAGCCAAACATTTTTCTCTAGTGTCTGAATCACATGAGATCCATTTTCCTCTTCAGTTCTTGGACCAACACCACTCACCCTTTAAGATCATACATTTCATAATTTTTTAGCTCACACAGAGTAGCACTGCATGAGTTAGAAAGTCTTAACAGTGAATTTATAAAGGAAATGTTGACAGAGGTTGGATTCTTATAGTGCTGGTGGGGACCATGATTATAATAATGATTTCCTTTATAACTCTTCCATTAAATGTTCCAAACAGTGGAATTTGTAGTTTTTCCTTTGGTTTCAGGATCAAAAACACGAACAATTTTACATTTCTAAGATTGGACAGCATCTGTTTCCACAATTTCAGTGGGAAAGCAATCCACCCTTTCTCAGTTTTATTAAAAACCACCAGCTTGGCTCTCCCATATACCATTCCAAACACTTCCATTATGTCTTATGAGTCCTTTCAGGAAGCAGGAACCTTGTCTATTGCTTTCTTTCCCTGCGCCCCCTAGTTTTTTTCTCTCACTGGCTTTCAAAGACTACTTACAGTAAACCAAAAGTTATTGAAAGAAATTGGAGATAGCCCGAGTTTTTATCCTTTTTCTGTCACTTAGTGGCTAGGTGGCTTAGGCAAGTGACATAATTCTGTACCTGTGTTCTACCTGTAGAATGTGCATAGTGGGAGTATTTCTCTTGGAAGATTTTGGAAAGAATTAAATAAAGTAAAAGTCTAAAGTCTAAGCTCCACCCAATGGATGCCATCATTAGATGTTTTATTTGCTTTTCACAGACAACTTGGAAGCGTTTTGTGGCAACAGTTATTATCCAAGGGAATTTTGTTTTGTGTCAAGAGTATCTCGGGATTTCTAGTTAGAGGTAATGAAAGCTGACTCACTGATGGTCCGTCTTTTGTGGGACGCCTACTCAGTGCTGGTGGACAGCTTCCCCCACACAGGGCTGACAGCCTGGCAGCTGCATCCTGGGAATCACTCTTATGTCAGAAAAAAAAAGAGATATTTTATTTTTTTCCAGAAACAATTCTTGAAGTTTATTGAAAGTAAGCATTAACATTCAAAAAAAATAGATGTTTTAAAGGCTGAACAGAACATGCACACAAGTTTGCTCTTTCTGTCTTATAATCTGATGTTAGAATGCTGAATATCATCATTTCTACTCCTCACGTGCATCAAAAGCTTTAAGTTGCGCCAGCATCTTCATGATGAGTTAAATAACCTAGAACATTGTTACAGATAGGTAGTGTCCTATGTTAATGACTCCCAGATTGCTTTAGAAAGCGATAGACCATCTATAATTTGCATACAGTTAATCTCTGCTCTTCCTATCATGTCTACCAAAGTAGAACCTAAAGGGAATTCTCCTCTATAATCTAAATATTGACATTCAGAGAGTTGTCTATACACACACACACACAGACAGGAAGACAGACAGACAGACACACAGACACACAGACACACACACACTCTTTGCTTCTGTAGTACAGGGGTTCAAACTCAGGGGCTCATAGATGTTAGGCAAGCCCTCTACCACTCAGCTCCAACTCCTGTCCAGAAAACAGCATTTTTAGATTTCAGGATTTGATATTATTTATATTTTTTTCTTATAGAAAAGTAAGTTGAGGTCCCATGAGTGATCTTGTTATCAAAGTCCTACCTTAACTACTTTTTGTGTATTCATTTAATTATTTAGTCAGAGGCTGTGTCCACTATGACAAGAAGTAACAAGAAAAATAAATGAAAGAAAGTGGTGGTAAGATACAAGTAATAATAAATAACTAAATGCTTATACAATGTGTCAAAGAGTTCTATAGAAAAGGGAATAGAATACAAGTATGTAAATTATAAATCTATCTAATTGTTATTATTTTGCCTCAATTTTGCATTCAACCTACTGGGCTAAATTTAATAAGCAAAATTTGAACTACCCTGATTCTTGAGTAGCTTGATCATACTTTTGGAGTAGTTTTTTTTGGGGGGAACTGGGGATTGAACTCAGATCCTTGCATTTGCCAGTCAAGCGCTTATCCAACTGAGCCATCTCCCTGGCCCCCTTTGGAGTAGTTTTAATGAAGTATTGAATAGCTGATTTTGGAGCATTACCCTATACCTATCAACTATTTATGTAAGAATGTCTGTTCTGTACTTCACAACTCTCTCTGGTTTGATTTATTAACTTAAATAACAGTTTTGTTCATCTATCATATTTAACACAGTGAGAATGAGGCATGAGTTGTAACTTTTCTATTTTACCTCAGTGACAATATTTACTGTAGGTTTTCTTTTTAAAGATGTCTTTTGTCTAAGGAAATTCCTTCCTTCTCCTTCTTCATTAAAAGTGCATTTTGTTCATGAATGGTGATGATTTTTGGAGGATCTAGTTTTTGATTTTTTTTTTTTTTTGACACAGGGTCTTACTAGAAAGTATTGACTGACCTTTGTTTACTCTTATAACCCCCTGGCTGATCTCAAACTCATAGAGATCTTTCAATCTCAGCCTCCTGAGTACTGGGATTACAGGTATGCACCACCATGCCTGGTCCTGGATGCTGATACTTATCAAATGTACTCCTTTGTCTCTTGAGATGTCATATGATTTTTTTCCCTGTAAATTTAATTTTGTTTACAGATTCACATATTAAATCCTTTTTGCATACCTGGAAGGACAACAATCTTGGTTGTAGTGTTGTGTACTTTTTTTTAACACCCTTGAATTTGATTTGCCTGTATTTTGTGTATGAGTCTTCATATGTATTCATGAGACAGATTGGCTTATGTTTCTTGTAAAATTCTTCTCAGATTTTGGTATCAATATTATGTTGCCCTCACAGAGTGAGACTGGAAATACTTCCTTTTTTCCTCTGGGAGAATTTGTGTAAAATTGTTGTCATTTCTTCTTCAAATGTATTGTAGCAATCACTGATGAATCAACTGGGTCTGAAGATTTATTCTTGGGAGGTAAAATGTAGATTTAATTTCTTTCACACATATCATTCTATTTGGAGTTTTGGTACCACTTCTCTCTTCTTTCCTATTTCCCTCCTTGTCTGCTTCCTGCTTCCCTCCCTTCCCTAAGTTCTGTTTCTATGGAAACAGGAGAACCCAACCATGTTGGCACCTTGATCTTGCACTTCTGGCCTCTAAAATTGTGAAAAATAAATCTGTTTTATAAACCACCCATCTCTAGTGTTTTTGTTATTAGCAGTCAAACTGGTCATGCCAACACTAATTAGAGATGCTAAGGACCCCTAGGAAATATGCAGGTAACCTGATAGAACAAGGCTGCGAGCAGTGGGGGCTGTGGCAGAGAAGGTGGACAACCAGAGAAACTTCCACAGAGGTAGCTCCAAGTGGAAGAACGGGAATGAGCTGGGCATGAAAACTCAGGGTGGATGTGTTGAGGCAGGGAGGAGGGAAATAGGCGCAAAGCCCCGGAGGCCAGAAGTGGCCCGAAGTGAGGGTTGCGCTTGCTGGACTGGGCCAAGGGGAGAATGGAGAAGGGTGCCTGTAGGGGAGGCAGCGTGCTCTGCGTGCAGAACCCGCCAGGTGATGCTCAGGGAGCGGTTGGAGGGCAGCGCAGGGGGTGGGCCGGTTCACCTTCACCAAGCTTCCTTTCGCTGCACTGGACAGGGACTGGAGAGAGGCCAGAGGGCTTAGAAAACTATTGTTCTGACAGAGGAGAGGGGCGGTGCTGATTTTGGAGAGGGGTTCCAGAGGAAGTGGAGAGCAGAGCTGACAGGGCTTGGGAACGGATGGATGACATCTAGGGAGAAGGGCAAGGCATGGTTTTCAGTATTCAAGATTATCATTTTGCGTTAACTATAAACTCTAGCGGTAACATCTTTATTAATCCAATTCATCACCTTAGATCAACTTCTGTAAATTTAAAGTTTAGTATCTGTAGGATAAATTTTATATTCTAATTAATTGAAAAACAAGGGGGCCAGGGAGATGGCTCAGTGGAATAAGTGCTTTCCTGGCAAGCGCAAGGGCCTGAGTTCAATCCCCTGTTCCACCGAAAAAAAAAAAAAAAAAAAGAATTTTAAAATTACAAATGTTTTTAGCATACCTAAATATGGTACAGGAAAGGAATTTTAGCAGAATAATCATTTTTGCTTTGTATTGGCCTTGAAGGTTTGTATGTTTTTCTACCTAAGGAAATCTGCTTTTCTGCTCTTTCCAAAATAAATACCTACATAAAAAGTTAAATAATACAATAAATCATAGAATGTTGTTCTTGCAGTTAGAATGAAGACAAAAGGGAAGCAGCAGCACCTCTTTGTAACCTTTCCCCATCTCTATGTATGTCTGGAATTTTATGACTGGAAGAAAAGCAAAGGATTTTGTGTAATCTAATTTGAAATAAACATTCCCTGACAGTGATCTGGGTGAAATTAGTGGGCACATATTTCAGCTGGGGGGTTTGTAGGGAGCAAGACTTTGACTCTATAAATCTGAGGGAGCCCAAGATTCTGTGTTTCTAATGACCACACAGGAATGGGACCACAGGAGCATATTCTCTGTTCTTAATCATTTCTGCTTTTACTTTTTAAGGTTATAGCATCATCAGGTTAGGGAGAGTTTGACGCATTAGAACTTAAAACTCGCTTGGGGAAGAAACAAATAACGAAAAACAATTTCCCTCTGGAAAGTGTAAAAGATTTAGTTCACTTTCTGTCTTGGGCCTAAAAGAGCCTGGCATGTTGATTGTTCTCTAGTCTGCTCTTTGCCTTAGTCACTGAAAATCTCATTATGTTCTAGACTTTGTTTTCTCAAATGGTTCCAGCTTCTTCTAAGTTGAACTCTATAAAACCACTAGGCAAAAGCCATGGTGGTGTTTTTGGAAAATCTACAAGGTGTTCCCAAATAGTTGCCCAATCCTCCACCCCTGCTCCATTACCTGATACCAGAGGTACACACAGGTTTAGGCTTTCTTGTCTTATTAACTATACATGGTTTTCTTATGAGAGTACCTGTTGATTTTAAAAGGACCTGTGTTTTAAAAGAAAAGGAAAAAAAGTATACATCAGTTTTAGATGATATGCCAGGGAGGAAGAGGATAGGGAAGCAGAAGATTGAACTAAAATTGTGGAATGATTTAGTTTAGAGCTTCCTATTCAATTACAATAATTACTTTCTATATGCAGAGTGAGTACCCCTTATTCAGAATGCTTGGGAATAGAAATATTTTAGATTTTAAAGTATTTGCACAGGCTTGACTGGCTGAACAGTCCTAATTCAAATGTCAAGAATCCAAAATGCTCCAAACTCTTGAAACTCTTTAACAGAAAGTTTTGAAATTTGAAACATTTGGATTTTGGACTTTTGGATTAGGGACACTCAACCTGAACTGTCGAACTTGCTGTAAACTCAAGGATAGCATCCATTTCAATAATATCTAAAGCAGTAGGTTGCAAGCAGCAGGATAATTTTACATAAATTGAAGAATCATTTTTGAAATTATGTCATCAAAAATATGTTTTATACAAAGTACTAGTTTATGAATCGCTAGGATGTCATGTTGAACATGTGTGACCTTGGAAAACTCTATAAAATAATTCTGAAAGATCTCTGATTATCTGCTTGAATGATGTAGGAAAGAGTGAAGGAGGGGCAGGAGAGGAGATGAAAAAGGAACTCAGATCTGTACATGTAACAAGCACGGGAACGTGTGCTCCACACTCAGACTAAATAAGTAAATATTGGCTAAAATGGTAGTCTACAAAAGGTTAAATAATTACTCTTGGCTACATAGGTGCATCTCGGCTGAGAACAAGGCAAGCGGGTGTCCTTGTTGCTGCCAGGCTGTTCCTCAGGCTTCCCAAGCTGTCCTCCAGGTGTGCTCTTTGCACATTTTGTTGTATTATTTTACATATATTAAAGATTATGTGCAAACAAAAATGATTTATGAAGCATGTTTTAGAACTTGTGCTTCATCTTTTTAAGAATTAATTAAAAATACTGATAATTTTTATTTCTTATCCATCCAATTTTCTCTCCAGAGGTAATTCTATTTTGAACATTTTACTTATAATTAACTTTAAAAAATAGTTTTACCACTCGGTCATAGGAATTTAAATACTGTGCATTTTAGTTCCCTGCTTTACTATAGTTTTTCTTACTTTGTGTTTTTAATATAATAAATCATACCTGCAGTTGTAAACCTTTCATTTTTATTGATAAATAACATTCACTTTTGCATAGATATCAAAATGTCTTCATTCTTTTATGAATGGCAATTTGGTTTCCTGGTTTTTTATTTCATCAAAATGGACACAACAGGATTTGTTCTTAATTAAAATTACTTAACTATTGCTAAAGTTCACCATCTTTTTGTATATATGTTTGCCATTTGTTTTTTTCCCCCTTCAGTGAAATGTTTATTCTTTCAGTCATTTTTCTGTTGAGCTATTGGGCTTTTAACTCCTTAATATGTATCATTTTCATTTTGGGCCTGTGCTGTATGTTTTCAACAAAGAATGTAACCAATCACATGTAAGGCATTAATCGGTTCTCCCAGTAGTGGAAGAATAGTTTAGATGGCACAACCATCCTAATGATAGCAATCGTACACAATGCAGCACATACAAATATACACATAATTACACATAGAGATGCAGCTGTCCAGGTGTGCAATTTAATGTATATATAATAATTCTCTAAAGCCACTGGAAGAAGCGAAAGGCCACAGTAGACTGGACAAACACCCATTCTTGGGGGAAAGGAAAATAGCACTGGGTGAATGTTGCTCATTTGGTACTTCTCATATGAGAGCCGATAGCAGTCGACATTATATTCAGTGCCGCCATAGCGACGGTCAGTGAGGCAGTGCTCCTCCGAAAGGAGAGATCCACTAAGGACAAGTCCCCAGTACTGCCTGGGAACTTCCCAGGAGCGCCTGCCTTTTGAGGTGTGGATGTGTGGTGGGAAGGGGCCCCGGAGGTTGCAGGAGAGGAATGGATTTTAGCTCCTGGCTACCACAGTGGAAAGGGTAGAGTTTGAGTTTCCAAGTTATCCTCCTGCTAAAACAAACAAAATACCTATATACTCTTCAGAGAAATATAATAGATTCCCCTTAAGATTCAGGGTAAAAGGCAAAATTACTAAATGTTAGAAGTTAGGCAAGTGATACAGTTGACAGATTAGGTAACAAGATTGTAATTAGCAGAGAAGACTTCAAGTAGTAATAAATATCTAAAAGGGAAAGAAGAATATGATTGTAATATAGCAGCAGAGGGAATTTCTTTCTTTTTTTTTCCTTTGTATTTTTTTAGTACAGGGTCTACAGGGTCTCACGACTCAGATCAGACTCATAGTGATCCTCCTATTTTCAGCCTCCTAAGCACTGGAATTAAAGGCATACACCACCACACCCAGTCTCAATCGATGTTTCATTGAACCCCAGGGGTGGGACCAGCATGGCACACCGGGGATCGAACCCTCCGCCCCTGTATCTGCCTAAGCAGGCACTTTATTTATTTATTTTTT
>NW_004524610.1:14950891-14957570 GCF_000260255.1 Octodon degus
TGTAACTCCAGAGAAGATATATTCACTAATCACTTATAACCACATAAACTGATTAGTTCTATTACTTATATACATTGTATTTTAGTGCTTGAAAGTCCTTAAATTTGATATTTAAACATTGATATGGAGAAGTGTAATTATATAAAATATTACACTTTTATGGTTCATGTGAAAAAATTTCAGAGAGAATGATGGTTAATTTTATACATCAACTTGACTGTGCTGCAGGATGCCCAGGTGAAGCACTAATTCTGGGTGTGTCTGGGAGGGTGTTACATTTGTACTGATGGATCCAGGAAAGTTGGCTGGGGAGGGCATCATGCAATGCATTGGGGGTCTGCATAGAAAAGAAGGTGACAGAAGGGGAAATATGCTCTTTTCCTTCCTGTCATCTGCTGGAGCTGAACCAGTTCATCTCACCCCATCTTCTCCTCCCCTTAGGCTGGGATTTATAGCACTGGTCCTGCTGTCTGCCATGTTTTGGGACTTGGATTGGAACTTCACTACTGGCTACCTTGAGTCTGCCCTTTCCACATAGCAGGCTGTGGGATTCCCTGGACTCTGTACTCGTGGGAGCCACCTGCATAACTACTACAGGAAATTTCAGCTGAGTAGAAGGAAGAACATATGACTGAAGAAAGCAGAAGGAAGTTTGACTTAATTCTTTGAGAGGTAGTGCATTTTCTGTCAGTAGAACTAGTTTATTACATACTTTTCTGGGGCTTCCAGCATTGGATAAAATTTGTCTGGGTGGGAGAATCTCTTGAACCAAAGAGACCAGCCTCAATCTGGACCTTACTGTATCCAGATTGTTGTATGTTCCTGTGACTCACTGATGACAGAGACATCAGCTTCAAGAAAGAACTGAAATCAAATTATTACATCAAATTATTAATGTAGAAAGAGCTCCAGAAACTGCCTCATCCTGGTCTTTCACTTCTCAGAGGAGAAAAATGAGTCCCAGAGAAAGTGAAGATCTGCTCTGAGATCAAATAGCTAATATGATGTAGGAGATTTGATTGACAGGAGGTTATCCTTTTGGCTTTATGTAGAACCTATGACTGTATTCTCAGTGAGCTGTCTATGTGGTGTTGGGAAACTAGACACTTGCTAAATCATTGGTCTTTCATTTCAACTTTTATGTGGCATATGCAACTGGTAACCAGTTTTGTACATAAATGATTGAAAGTGAATTATATTTTATGGTTCTATTGTTTTTGTTCAAATTTATGTACCTTTATAACAATGGGAATGTATCATATGTATTTTCTCATAAGAGCAAGCGGGAAGGTTGGCACTAGATTGCAAATGAGAGGTAAGTGGTGAGAGTCCGCAGTCTTCTTCTCTGTATTGGCTGCTATTCCTTGTGGGGTAGGAGTCAGGGTGAATGGCTCTGGCACTGAGCTGGATGGCATCAGAACAACCACGCAGGCTGGGAAACCAGTGAAAGGCCCATGTGCTGACTGAGAATTAGCCAATACTCTGAGTCTCTGAGCGTCCCTGCCCTATGCTGCCCTTCCTATCACTCCCCCCGTTGCCTCTACCCTCACCCCACATATGCCTTCCCAACAACAGAGCACCTCAGAGGTCCACATTTTCTCCTAGTTAAGGGGGTACTGAAAATCAATTTCTAGTCAAAATGGATGGGGCTTATGGTCAACAACCTTATTTTAGGTCACCTGGGGCAGCCTCTAGGATCCATTTTTTTAATGAATCAGGCTATTTGGAAATGATTATAAAGTGGTATTCTGGTTCCACAGGGAGTTATAAAATAATCAAAAGCTGAGCTTCAGCTCCATCTTCTGAGAATACTTAGGCTTGGATCCCTTCAAAGGCCCAAACTATGCCACCTCCAGGCCTTGGTCTGAGGACATTCTAGTCACTTAGACTTTCTTAGGATCCCAAGTTTCATAAACGCAGCCTCATCCCACAAAATTCCCAGGTTGAAGTGCAGTCAGTATTCATGGACATAGGTTGGAGTGTTTTAGAGAAACAGGCTGGAGTGCTTTAGAAGTATGGATATAGAAAATACCTGGTTGATGAGGGGCAGACATCAACTCAAACCAGGGAAAACCTTGTTAGCAGCTGGTCCTTCCTCTCCATCCTCATTAGCCCACCCCTGTGCTCCCACCCCTCTGTGGTTCCATTCTCAGCTTTTCCAACTTACATTTCTTGATCAACGTGGATATATGTATTTTATTTATTCCAATATAAAAACCACTGAATTATGGGGCAGTTGAGTTATGAAACTTAATAGTTTTCCTTTCTTCTTCCACAACATTGTCTCATTTCTTTGGACTTAGTAGGTATTCAGAAGTATGTGTGCATGGATTTATTTAATACTTTTAGGATCAATTAGGTCATGAGTAATGTTGAGATAACTCATTGTAAGATTTTTCTGATTGGGAAAAAATTCTGAAATACTTATTAGGTTCATTACCATTGGGAATAAAAATAGAAAATCAGACTAAATCTTGACTAAAGAGTGAAGATATGTCTTACCTAGTAAACAACTCTATTCCAAGTCTTTGCATGTATATTTAAGAACTCATTCCTTAGCCCTGAAAGGCCTTCATTGATTTCTGCCATGCCGTGATGGTCATCAGTACCACAGATGAAAGCTTTTTGTGAAGCTTAGTAGAACGTTTATTTTATGTGCACCCCTGCCAGACATCTGGAGGCTATACCTTTGAAAGGATTGTGTGCTAGTTACTTCTGGGGGGTATAATGTTTGTTGAGCTCACACCAGAACCAAGGTGGATATTCCTGGGCAGTGCGCAGTCTACTTGCACATCGTATTACAGCCGAGAATCTTCTGCTTGGTTGTCCCATCCACCCTGAATTTAAGGGAATGGAATCAGGTGGGAGTTTTCAGCATGAACTACACATGAAGATCTAATCGTATATCTACAACAAGTACAAGAAGAGCAGCGACTCTGTCAGCATCCACTCTTATGCACACGAGAGCAGAATGAGAGTTTTGGGGAGCCCGTGGCAACCTCAGCTTTAATGTGGTAGAAGGTAGCAGCCGGGCCTGCTGTTTCAACAGTGTTTTTACTTAAGGAAACGTGACTTCCAAATCAGCAGAAGGTAGCTTATTGAGTAAGTCTTGGCTCTTGCTCCTGTTTCTTCTCCTTTTGTTACACATGAGTTTTTTTTTTTCTTCAGACTTCGACAAGTGAGCCAAACAAGTTGAGTTAATGCAGTTTCTTTAAAAACATCATATGTAGTTGTGCCAGGATGTCCACAAAGTGTAGGAATCTTGGTGTCCAATATCAGACAAAAAAGTGGTAAACGTTGAAAAAGTAAGAGAGTGGCAGGGATTTTGTTTATAGAGTGTATTTTTGACTTAATAACAAAGTAGGCAGAGAAAGCTTGTAGTCACCTCCTCTTATAGACTTTTCTTAAGCAAAAATACTTTCAGGACAAGATGCTTTTTTTTCAACTGTCTGGCAGATGGGTGAGGAATCAGCAACAAAAGGGGCCGTCACCTGACAAGTGCCTGGGAAACAGGATGGGGAATGAATACCAATTCACTTGTTATGTTTTCTGGAAAGAATAGTTTTTAGAAATATACACATGGAAAATTTTAATCATAGAGAAATCAGGTGAGATCAGAGTGCAACAGAACTCAACATAGTAATGAGAATAATTCCTGAATTTTTCATTCAGGTCATTCTAACTTTCTCAGGTACTATTTCAAGTACAGAGATGCAGCAACAATTACATTGAACAGATACCCATTTCTTTATGGAAATTCACATTGCATATAAACTGTAAGCCATGTCTGTGCTGACAAATGTTAGAGAAACACAAGAAAGGGACATACGAACATTTAGAGGTTTGCATTTATTTTGTGTGGTGCTGGGGAATGAATGCAAGGTCTTCACTTGGGGCCACATCCCTACCCCTTTTTTAAATTTTTAAATTTTGAGATAAGGTCTCACTAAGTTGCACCAGTTGGGCTTGAACTTGTGATCCTCCTCTGCCTCCTAGAGTGCTGGGATTGCAGGTGTGTGCCACCATGACTGGCTAAGGGTTGCACTTTTAAAGAAGGGATGTCCTCCTGAGTGGGACTTAAAGGAGCTGAGGTAGTGAGTCTACTTCTATCTTAGGTGTAGAATGTTCTTGGCAGAGGTAATGTAAATGCAGAAGTTCTGAGTTGGAGTGAGCTTGTATCTTACAGGAACTGCAAATGGGTCAGTGTGGATGGAGAAGAGTAAGAGAAGGGTAAAGCAGCAAGAGAGGAGGTGTGAGAAAAAACACTTTGATGTTGAAGGGAGCAGGATGAAGAAGTTCCTAAGGCATTTAGTAAGGTCTTTGCTATTTACTTGGGTTAACACAAGGTGCCAACACAATATTTTGGTGAAAGAAGAACCATGTTTTCACAGGGTCTGTCTGCCAGATGTGTTGACAGCACACCAAGTGAAGTGGCATTGGTAGAAATAGGCATTTGCTGCAGTAATCCAAATGAAAGGGAGAGTGGGGTGGACTAGGGGAAAAAGAGTGGAGGTAACAAACACTCTGGTCAGACTGTGGATATATATTTTGAAACTAGAGCTGGCAGGAGTTTCTGTTGGGCTCAAAATGGGGAGAAAGGGAGGTAAAGGAAATAGAAGTGGAAGAAAACTCTAGGGTGTGTCAGTCAGAATCAATGGATGGACTCAACTTCCATTTTCTGCAGTGGAAGAGTATGGGAGAAACCCTTCTGGTAGATGGAAGGGCTATCAGTGTGTAGCACCCATGAGACATCCATTGGAGATATTGAGCACCTAACTGGATGTTGGAGGTCATCCTGGAAGGACACCTAACTGGATGTTGGAAGGTCATCCTGGAGAGCTCAGCAGAAAGGTGATTTTGAGCACCATGAGATTACCGAGACATTGGGTAAACTCAAAGAAGAGGACCAAGGATTGGGTCCTAGTTGATAAAAGTGATAGACCCAGCAAAGCTAACTGAAAAGAAGTAGACATTGAGATCATAAGAAGGCCAGACAGATAGCCCACTACTATTATGGACTATTGGGCTATATTGGGTTATTTTGCTGAATCCATGTACCTATAATTTTTGATCTGGCATCAAGTATGAAAAAGTCCTTTAAAGACTTCTCCAAGTACAGCTTCTTTAACAATAGAACACCCATCTCTGACAAAAAAGGGGGGGATATAAATAGGACCATTTATTAGTCTCTCTCTCTCTCTCTCTCTCTCTCTCTCTCTCTCTCTCTCGCACACAGAGGGAGGGGGAGAAAAAGAAAGACAGACAGAGAGAGAATATATGTGTGTATATACAAGAGAGTTAGGATAGATATACAGCTACTTTCTCTTAGTTCAATGAGAAGAAAGGTTTGTACTAATATCGTTTAGACAAGATATCATATTTCCATCTTGTTCTCTGAGTAACTACTAGGAAGTCAGCAACATGCAATATATTAATTATTGTAACTGTCATACTAACCTGTCTTGAAACTGTTGCATTGTAATTTTATCCTTTTTCTCATTAAAATGAAAAAAAAAAAAGAAGCTCAGACAAAGGGCCCTGTCTTAGAGCTACTCTAACCAAGAAAATCTTTTCCAGAAGGGGCTAGTAATCAGGTATTGATAATTGACCATGTTACTGAGGATTGGAGAATGACCAAGAGATGTAGTACTGTGGATATATTTTGAAACTAGAGCTGGCAGGAGTTTCTGTTGGGCTTAAAATGGGGAGAATTTTGAGGGAATGCGAAGGAGAGATTTGGGCCAAGGCAAGAGACGGGCTGGAACCTGCAACAAGAGAGGGTATTGAAAGATGAGAGCACAGTGTATTATCAAAGTAGAGTAAGTAGAAGGGCAGGTAGGAGAGTGAGGGAGATCTTGGCAAGAGAGCATGCGAGTGGGGACACTAGGATAGGGTAAGCATCAGGTGGTCATGAGGTCGCCTCTTTTAATGGAGCTGGTGACAGGGGATGTAGGATGAATCAAGGTTTAAGAAGAGTGGAGAAGTTACAAAACAATGCTTAAGAGAAAGCAGAAGAGAATCTGAAGAAATGTGATGAATTGATTTCAGCCCAGTCCAAGGCCCAAGAGTTCTCAGAGTCAGGCATTTTGAAGGAGGAAGCTGAAAAGGGTTATTCAGTGGTGGAAGGTAGGCTAGTCCCAACCAAGTTATAAGGAGAAGATGTATTGAAGGTTTTCCTGAGGTCGAAAAGGGCCATGAGACATTTTTGGGAACTGTAGTCTGTGCATTTAGCAGGGGCACGTATGCTTATCCAGGAAGGCCAGATTAACACTGACAGAGACTTCCGCATGGTATGTGGCAAGACTAAATGAATGGTCTTGTCCGGTAGATTTTGCACTTAAAATACGAGCCAGGGAGGGGTGGGACTGGTTGGATGGAATACAGCTCCTTGGAGCCCTGAAGCAAGAAACCTTCCAGACTTGAAGCAGGAAGTCAGATCTTAATAGCTTTGACTTAAATAATTAATTCCCTCCAAAGAAAATTCACCTGTTGCCAAATCTGCTGCCAGACTTCGGGTGATCACAGTCCCAAGTCCCTGGTTTGTCTTTCTGTTCTTTCTTTCTTTCTTTCTTTCTTTCTTTCTTTCTTTCTTTCTTTCTTTCTTTCTTTCTTTCTTTCTCTGTCTCTCTGTCTGTCTCTGTCTGTCTCTGTCTCTGTCTGTCTCTGTCTCTGTCTCTCT
>NW_004524610.1:14958463-14968873 GCF_000260255.1 Octodon degus
ATACCTTAGGATGTATTATTATTATCTTATCACTGTTGATGGGGAAGTGGCTCTTCACCTTTATTTTTCATCATGAATGTAATACATTGCCAAGCACAAGCTATTCCATCCATACAGAAATGTGTGGATTAGAAATTAGTCCTCCCCACCTACTGGAGATAACCAAGCAGCACATCAGTCAGTATCCTTGCAGGTTTGTGTGTGTGTGTGAGTGTGGATCTCTGGTTTTTAAAACAAAACATGCTCTAAAAGAGTCATTCTGGCTTCTGTGCCTTTTATTTTATTGATTAACTATGAAAAGATCTCAACATATATTTATCTTCTTCATTATACTCTATGAATTAAATAATTATTTCATTATTGGGCATTACTTAGATTTCAAATTTTTATTATTACAGCTAATGCTGTTCACAGCTCTGTACTATGGGAAGATAGCATCTGTCTCACAGGTTTATGGAAATCAATAAATATCATAATACATGTAAAAAAATCTAAAAGAATGCATGATGTGTAAATGCTTAAAAAGTTACACATTTATTTTCTTTATTACTAATACATTTGTCCATGTGACAAACTCCTAGAACTGAAATTATTTAGTTGTTAGATACTGTCAAATTGCTCTCCAAGAGGTGCTACCAGGTTCTGTTCTCTTCATCAGTGAATCAAAACATTTTTTTTTCCATCCTATTTCAGTTTTCAGTCATTGCAGACGTAGAAAAGCACACGCATATTACAGGTACTGAGTCAACAGAGTGAACCCAGCTGTGTAGACAGATCAGGACGTGGCATATTTTTATCACCTCCAAAGCCCCCTGTGAATCTCCACCCAGTTCTGATGTGCTTCCATCTCCCCAGAGCTAAGCTTGTTTCTCGCACCATGGTCTGATTTTGTGCTCTTTCATGTTCAGCTTCTGTGGCTCAATGGTGTTTGCATTAGATGATGGTGGTGACCCATGCTGCGCATGCCAATAGCTTGTTCCTCCACAGGATGTTATTCTGTGGTAGGAATTTGGTATAAACTGTCCACACACTGTCTACAAACATTCAACATATCTGCTTTATGTGTTCAACTATGACACTGTTATGTCTCTTCCACATGTTTTGGTGCATGTGTATACCCATTTTGGTTGGACATGAGTAGGTTTGTTCATAGAATAAATATCCATTCATCTTTAAAAGATTATGCTAGTTTTCAAAGTAATTTTGGCTACTTATCACAATACCAGAAATGGAGGTTGATACCTGTTGTACATCCTTGTCATTTCTTGGTATTGTTTATTTTTAAAATGTTGGCTATTCTAATTGGTGCATAATGGTATGGCATTGTTTCATTGTATTTTCCTGATGGTAAATTAAGTTTAGCATATTTTGGTATTGTTACAGATTGGAGGTCTTCCTTTATGAAGTACCCCTTCAAACCTTTTTTACATTTATGAAACTGGGTTGTCTTTTTCTTATTTATTTGTAGTTTTTTTTTTCTGGATATGGATCTCATGCTTTTACCTTTTAGCTATTATGAATAATGTTGCAATGAGCACAGGTATATATGGATTGTTTGCAAATCTTTGTTTCCTTGACACATTTTTATTGTTGCTTCTGTAAGGCAAATAAGACTTACAAATGCTACTTGTAACCAGGAGAGTCCTAGCTGATATTCATGGCTGTGTTTCCAGACTCTTACTCTATTCTTTTGATCAAGTAGGCTTTTTTTTTTCTATACCAAGACTATGTCTGTCTGTCTATCTATCTATCTATCTATCTATCTATCTATCTATCTATCTATCTATCTAATCTATCTTAATGTATATAAGTAACTTTTTTCTCAATTGTGTCTTTAAGAAAATTCCTGATTTTAACAAAATATATTTTCTCAGTCTTTCATTTATAATTAATATTTTTGTATGTCTTCTTTAGGAATCTGGCCCGACCCAAGGTCATGGAGGTATTTTCTTTTGTTTTCTACTAAAAGCTTTCTTGTTCCACTTTTTTTTTGTTTGATCTACAATCTACCTTAAGTTGATTGTGTATGGTGTGAGAAAAGTTGATACTTCCCCATGTACATATCCAATGGACTGTGCACCCTTAACTAACATGTGCTGTGACTCTTATGTTGACAATCAAGTGGCCACATATGTTTGTTTTCCTGAGTAGCTCTGTTTCATTGGTCTGCTTATCTGTCTTATTTTTCCCTTCAGGGCTGGGGATTGAACCCAGGGCTTTGTGCATTCTAGACAAGTGCTGTACCACAGAGCTACATCCCCAACCCCTTATCTATCTTTTTGTTGGAACTGTGTAGTTTATAATAAGTCCTCACATCAGATAGTGAAAATCTTTTGCATAGTTTCTTCTACAAGAATGTTTCTCCAATTTTTGGCCTTTGTGTTTCCCTACACTTTGATCAAAGATTGCATATTAGTCTCTTTTAATTATTTGTGAATTTGATAACCAGAAATAAAAGGAAAAAAAGGAAAGGAATTAGCACCTTGCCTTCATAAATTACATGGCAGCCACCTTGGCTCCATGTGACCCCACCCTCTCCGCCATATTTGATTAGTTTTGGTGCAGAAAACTTAGCAGAATTGCATCATTGTAGCCCCTTTCTGGAGACTTTTGGATGGGGAACATGAGAGGCTTTGAAGCTCCAGGTATAAAATCCAGGGGCTCTTTGACATTGTGGTTTCTACTACGAGGGAAAATGGATTATGTAGTATTTATAAAGATAAATAAAACCAGTGTGTCGAGTAATGCAATAAATAGATGCATAAAGAAATCTGGGGGTGGTAAGATAGCTCAGAGGACTAAGTTCCTGCTGTGGCAAGCACAGGGACCAGGGTTTGATCCCAGGTCCTGCATGTAGAGCTGGCACCACCTCCAGGGGGGTGCAGAGCTGGTGACTGAGACCAGGCGTGGTGGTGCACACCTGTTATCCCGGCTCTGGGAAGGATGAAAACAGGAGGATCACTATGAGTCTGAGCTGCATGGTGAGACTGTACCAAATACATAAAATGAAGAAAAAAAAAAAAAAAAAGAAATCTGATTGTGCTGGAGTTGTTGATTCCAGTTATTCTGCACTCTTTGATGCATCTCTGTGTATCTCATGGATCATTTTATTTTATTGTTACCATATATACCAAAGAGAAAGTTGACCATCTTAACCACTTTTAAGTGTTCAATGGCAGTAGGTTTGCAACCATTACACCACCCATGTCCAGAAGATTCATCTTCCCAAACTGAAACTGTAACTGTTGAACAGTAATTCCCTACTGCCTCCAATCTGAACTCCCTAGCCACCATCATTTTATTTATGCCTTAATGAATAGTTTTACTTTGAGTACCTTAGGTAAGGGCGTCATACAGAACTGCAGTTGCCTTTGTGTCATTGACTTATTTCCCTGAGCATATTGTTGAACTTTACCCATGTAGCAATGCGGGTCACAATATCTTTCTAGGCTCAATCATACTTCACTGTGGGTATATGCTGTATTTTGTTGGCCATTTATCTGTGAAAGCCATGTGGAATGTTTTTGCCGTTCAGCCACTGTGAATAGCACTGCAAGGAGCATTGATACCCATGGATTATTTTCACATTGCCTGCTTGGATTTATTTTTCTTAAGGAAATTAAACTTTTCTGTACCCCTACCACACTAATTATTCTAACTTTATAGTATATTTTTGAGGTCTGGTAAACAAGCTTTTCTTCATTATTCTTTTACAGAAATACATTGGTGATATTTCAGAGACTTTCCCTAGATGATCAATTGTCAAGTTCTGAGAAGAAAACAAATGGAATTTTGTTTGGTGTTGCAATTATACTTTTCATTGATCTGGGAAAATCAACATTAAACCTTTAATGTTATTTATATAACATGTTCTTCATATTTATATCACGTAACATATATACATACTTATATAACATATGCATATAACATTTATATAGCATCTATATTTATATAACATATACAATATTCTTTATGTAACATAATTCTTTAATGTTATTTATATAACATATAATGTATTTATATAACATAATATTATTTATATAACATATTCTTTAAAAAAACCAAATAATAATATTCATTTCCCTTTCCAGACATTTTAGTCCTTCCTGTGGTTTGATATGTCTGTTTTTCACTGTTTAATACTAGTTTCAATTTACTTTCATAAAAATTTGAGCAATACACAGCCCCTTCCTATACTGTGTCGGCTGTAGGACCTCCCTGTGCTCCTGTAGATACAGCCTCCTCATTGCTTTCAGTGCTGGGAAGGGAAGCCAGGGCTAAGTGTATGATGAGAAAGGGCTGCTCCCTGCAACTTCACTCTTTATTTTCTATGAGAGAAAATAGACTAGAAAATTCCACTGTGTACATGTATTTCAGTGCATTTATTTTCTGATAATTTTGCTGTTGATGAACATTTCAGGATGTATAATATTGTTTTACCATTTTTAGTTCTTTTGTTTTGTTTTTTAGCGGTACTGGTGGTTGAACCCAGGACCTCAAACACACCAGGCAAATGTTTGACACAGCCCACAATATCGTCTTGAAATTCAACACCTTTGATCATATTTTTCTAAGAAGTTCTCAAAAATAGATTGTTTGGCATAAGTGCATGTCTATTTGAGTTTCATAATTTTTATTGTAAAGTTGTCCACTTCTTTGGTTGAGTTGATTTATTCATTGGTAGCTGTTGGGAATGACATTCTTTCATGATTTATTTCTCAGGAAATTTATTATTGGTATGTAGAAAAGCTACTGACTTGTCTGTTGCTTTTGTATCCTGCTACTTTACTAATTCATTTTGTATTTGATTTTTAGAGCTCTGATCAAATTATCTTTCATAAAGTGCCAATTTGTACTCTATGAGGTAAAATATACATTCACTTACTTCCTTGTAACCTCAAGATGATTATCTTTAAATAGTCTCCCCACTGGTAGCAACAAACCAGGGCCAATCATCCATGGATCAGAAACTCCAGAACTGAATAAAAATAAACCTTTCTTCTTTATAAGTCAGTTATCTCAGGTATTTTGTTGCAGTAACAAAGAACCATGTAGCACGTTGGCTGGTAATTCTTGCACCACACATGGGTACGAGTAATACATGTTCAGGCCAGGTATGTTGTATTCAGTGTATCAAAGTCTATAGCCAGGTATTGAACACAGCGTGTTGGAAAGACCCTCATAGCTTGGTGTAGGTGCTGCCAAAGTGAGCACAGACCCTCGAAGCTTGGAAAAAGCTGGTAAGGATTTTCCTCTGACATTTAGCAGCATGGTGGTGAGAGTAATACTTACCCTCTCTGGACTGATTTCTGCATCTAAACAGGAGGGCAACTCACAAAATAATAGGATTGTTTGTTAAGAGTCTTAAAAGATATGGCAATCCTCAGAGCTAGATCCATAGTGTAATTAGTATAGGATATATGAAATATGTGATTCTGTTAAGCTTGAAATTTTCTTATAAATAAAGCAAAAGGAAAAATCTTTTCTCTCAGTATTTTATAATGTTAGTGAGCTCTGTCTCCCTATAAGTGGGAGGCAGGAGAAATTTCATTATTCTAATACTTTTCCTTTTAAGGACCCATTGATTTCATGGGCTCTTTGCAGGCCCATGACCTTTGAGAAGCCACTCAGAAGTATACAAAATTAACATAGAGCTTATTTTAGTTAGGAAGGTTTATGGATTATTATTATTAATTGCTCAATTAATGAACATCATTAAAATAGAAGCCAACAAGCCTATTATGACGTACTTTACATGCCTTTGGGTTTTGATAACTTAAAAAAGTAGAAATTAGTCACCATTTGGACTACAAGAATTAGTTTCTCTTATTTGTTCCATCTAGACTAGAGGTCAAAATGGTTTTGAATCTAGACTAGAGGTCAAAATGGGTTTGAAGGACCTCACATAGCTTTTAAAATTCAGGCAGGTCCCGTCCTGTCATTTATAATTTGGTTGGCAAATGTCTCTGCACGTGTCTGCTGGTTGCTGTCACTGCAACATTCCAGGATCTCGTGAATCTGCAGCTGGGCTAGTTTTCCCATTGCTAGAACACAATTCCTGACATCCATGACTTAAAGGAGAGGTTTCATTTGGCTCGCAGTTCAGGAACTCCGTCCACGATTCACCTCCTCCAAGGCAGAAGAATCACGGTGAAAGGAGATGGAGGAGGAAAACTGCTCAATGCATGGCAGCCAGGAAGGAAAGAGGAGAGGAAGTGAGAGATGGAGAGAGGGAGGAAGAGAAGGAGAAAGAGAGGGAGAGGGAGTAGGAAGGGAGGAGGAGGGGAGAGACAGAGAGAGAGAGAGAGAGAGAGAGAGAGAGAGAGAGAGAGAGAGAGAAAGAAAAGAGGGGACAAGAGAAAGAAGAGAGGAGAGGACAGGCAAGGAGAGGAGAGGAGAGGAGAGGAGAGCAGAAGAGAGCAGAGACCTTCAAATGACATCCCCCCACCCCAGGATATACTTCTCCCAACCAGGCCACACCTTCCAGCAACAAATTTAGTAATGGACTCAGAAATGGATGCATTTGATGAATATAGAGCCTCATGAGCCAGTCACCTTCCCATAACCCCACCGATAGTCACATGAGACTCTTGGGGGGACCTGAATCTGAAGCACAACAGTGGCTTTTAGGAAAATGCTTATCCATATATGTCTGAGTTCAAGATGTAAAGCACCAAACAGGTGAAATGTGTTTGAATCTCCCCAGGTGGAGCATGAGCCCCTCTGCACAAGGGACTGAGTTTTTTGTGAGCTGCCCTCCCACCATGTTCCTTACAGAATTCAGAACACAATGCACGCCTCCACAGACATTTTTAGGGCAAGTCATGAAAATAATATTTGAGTTGTTTAGGAACTTTCAATGTAACATTTTTATTTTCAACATTTGTGCTTCCAAATAAATGCTGTATTCCTTGATGATAAAGGCTTATTCTGTGCTCACACTTACAAGGCCACCGTGGTGCATTTAGTGGGTACTCAGTAAACGCTAGCTGCATGAGCAGATGAAGAGGTAATAGTTATTGAAATAGTTTATAAGCCCATGTCAACAGAAGAAAAGTACAGTACAAATATGTATAGAGTTAGATAATTTTTATATGAAAATAGTTTGGCCAGCAAATTATCTGAAGGAAATGAGGTGCTGTTGAAAGTTGTTTCTTATGGAAGTGAGCATTGCCTAGAGAGCTTGGCTTTCTTGCCTTAAAGTTGAGTTGGCAGGCCGGGTGCTCCCGAGGAGGCGCAGCGTCCGGTGGGCCCGGTGACCTTCTGTTGCTGGTGTGGACGCTCCAGTTCTCCAGGTGTGCGTTGATCTGGTCACTGAGACTGGTGCCTGTGTCAGCCCTGAAACTGGAAGCCAGGGCTGGATATCAATACACTGACAGCCAATTACAAGGGCCTGGTGGGCCCTTACAGAAGCGTGGACACTGGGATGCTCTAAGAAAAAAGAACAAAATCCTCCATCCTTCTTTTTCATAGATTTCACCACAGGCCAATTTTGTTGCTTCCAAGAAAATCGAAGTGGTAATAGGTGACCAACTGCTGCAAAGATGTGTGTGTGTGTGTGTGTGTGTGTGTGTGCGCGCGTGTACACACACAAACACAGGCAAAACCTTTTTCCTTTTTAAGGCAAAGGTATTTTTGTATTCACTCCATCTGAGTTTTCCGAGTTCCTGCATTTGCAGTCTGGCTGGGGAAGACTTTTTTCCATGTGGGACAGTGACGCAGACAGGGCTGGCTGGCTGCTTCCCCGCACCGCCTGCCTTCTGGGCCTGGCTTGCTGTGTGGCTGTTTATACCTGCTCAAGTGCCTTCTGTGTTTGAGTTGGCACTGCCCATCAACATGCTACAGCCCCAGGCCGTTCATGATGTGTGTCCCAGGAGTTTGAAACCGATGAGCTGGCGGCTGGGGCGAGAGAACGTCTCTCTCAGTTTTTGGGTGAACTCCATGTTTTTTCCAAGGGGTTAGATCACTGTCCTCGGCCCAGGCTTGCTAGACAGAATGTAACAATTACTGCTGGAGACATGCTGAACTTTGAAAAGCAAAGGCAGAGGAAGAGGAGGAGAAAGCCCAAGGTCAACCAAACAGCTTGAAAATGAACATTTTTATATTTGGGAAACAAAGATTTTCACTGAACTGGAAAGGTTTGTCAACAAAGAACAAGAAGAAGAAGAAGAAAAAAAAAATCACTTCTTGTTTTGGTAGAAAGGACATGTTGCTAACATTACGAACTTCCCAGGCCTGGCCCAGGTCACCTTTGGGAACAGAACAGACTCATTGGTGGTGGTGGTAAGGTGTTAGGAGTGATGCTTTTTTTTTTTTTTTTTTTTTTTTTTTTTATGTGCCTGGCAACCTCCTTGGTCTTTTCATCAACCCTTAGAGTTCTGGGAAGACTTTTCTTTTTGACAGGTGGTAAAATTAGGAAAACTGATACATGCTCAGCCCTTGCCATAGCTTTTCCTCCTTTTTCTTGTGTTGTCCTTTTCTGTTGTAATAGAAATATTATCTTTTTTTGGCCTAAGGTTTCTCTTCCTTCACCTCTTCCTATGAAAACTCTTGACTCATGGGGCAACTTTATTTTGGTTATAATCCTGTGTGTCATTAGAATTGTGTGTGTTACTTGCTGCAGTGTCTGTGAGTGAACAGGACATCGACACATAAAAGATATTGTATCTGACAGACTAATATGTAATTGCATTTTATACCACCATGGAATAATATCCAAATAAAACGTAGCCCTGTGGAGTCTTAAGCTTAAAACTGTTTGACTTATGTTCAAGCTCATAGCAACTTTGTTTGTAGGAAGACATAATGGAGCCCTTGTTATATCTCTTTCCTTGCCACCTCCAGTCAAGGACAAAGTCTGTGTTCTTACAAATATGTGAAGAATTTCATCTGTAATGTTTGTCTATGAAGAACATTAAAATGCTTTTCAGTGGGACGTGTGCCAATCTTATTCCACCAAGCCAAGGGAAAGAATTTGACTCTGAGTTTCACCTAGAGCAATGGTAGTGAGGAAAGAATAGCCTCCCTCAACTTCCTGAGACAGTGTGCAATTCCGGGGTCAAATGTGGTGGTCGCCGTGGCTCGTGTCTAGATTTCCCCTCAAAGCCTCATGCAGTCTTAAGGGGGCTTTTCAGAGGTGATTGAATCCAGATGTGTCATGCTGGGAGTAAGGCTGTGTGATTTCTAAATCACTGCCCTGATACCTTGGGTGCCACCTTAATCCCAGCAACCTAGATACAGTGTAAAAGGGGCAGAACGATGCTGCTAAGGTCTCTTGCTGCTTGGGCTACCTTGTGGGCACCACAGTCTAGTGTCCTCTGCGATGGCCCTCTGCCAAGCCACCGGGCCTTGGGTCCAGCCAACATGGACTGAAATTTTTACAACTATGAGGAAATAAAGCTTTCCTCCTTTTCTGAGTGTTGGGTGTTTTGCCTGAGCAGTGAAGGATAAGAAACTGCGCCAGTGGGCTTTCATTTTGTGGTGATGCCCTCCCTCTATATATCTCTGCAGGCCTCCTTCCCAAGCTAATGCATGCATTTGCCTGATAAAGCTGGAGAATATACAAATTGTGCATTTAATTTGAACTGTTGGGAGACAGTGCATCAGAGACAGATGCAACATGCCGTGGAACCCTGGTGTGATGGAGCTGTCTCAAATTCTGCGATGACTTTGTCATTAAAGGAGTTTATTGATGCCATGTGTATTCCTGGGTTCCCTCCATGAAAAACGTGTATACCTGTGGGCACTTCCAGCTGGGAATGAAAGGCCCACATTCATAAAAGGAGCATTCAGCAACGTGGCTGCCAAGGTCTGCAGTGAAGGCAGGCGCTGTGCTACCCCTTGCCTCCTAAGGAAGCTGTGTCTAATGTTACAGATGAGCATCCAGAGGCCAGAGATCCCCGGTGTTTGGAACTTGGGGGAGTGGAAGAGTGCAGAGAGGTGATCTGAAATAACACCCTGAGTGTCACTTCTTATTGTTCTGGAAATTTAAATGGGGGGCAGACCTGGGGGGCTGGGATGTTCAGAGCTTGCACTCCAGGTCTCCATAGAAATTTAATTCAGGTCTGCTCTGTGCACCGTGATGTCAGTTTCAGGGACACAGGTCACTGAAGGTCCAAGGAATGACCAAAGGGACAGGCTCTGGGCTCCTGGGGGCTGTGCTCTCAGGTGCTGATTCAACAGGTGTTCTGAATCTCTTGGAATTTGTGGAATTCTTGGGACTGTTTTTCTGTATCATATCTCCTTACGGCTATCACTGGAATGGTCAAATGTCACCTGAGTGAGTGTTCTCAAGGAGGTATTGCTGGTGTGGACTAACATTCTTGATCTGAAAGGTTTTCTCCTTGGCCCACCTCCAAGTGCAGATAAATCTCAGGTAACAACTTCTAGCTGTGTGCTGTGGACTCTGAA
>NW_004524610.1:14969948-14971116 GCF_000260255.1 Octodon degus
TGTTTCACTCAGGATGAGGCACTGGAATTAAAACACCAAAATAAAGCAAAAGGTATTTATATGAAATGGATTGCATGGGGGGTTTCATATGCTAACATTGGATTTGTTCCCCTGCACTCTCTCTAGCACTGTTTGGAGTGTGAACAGCCACGCAGAGTTGAATATTTTCCCCTAAACAGCAACTCTTCTATTTCCCTCTCTTTTCTGACACAGCTTTACTTTTCTTTCTCTATCTCACCTTTCTTTCTAAAGGTTGGCCTATAATGCTTCCAACTCCAGTGATTTCTGTTCCAGTTAAAATTAAGGAGCAAGAATAGCCCACTTTTGAGCTAGAGATTTACATTGATTGAATAACCTCCTTTCGAGGGCTGTGTAGCATGAATGACCACTGAATGGGATGATTTATATAATACTACCTCACTGATGGTCTTGTGCAAAGGTGAAGAGGTATTCCTTCATACTATCATTTTTTAAGAGACTTATCCCCATTATACCATTAAAAACACTCAATTACAATTCAAAATCTATTCAAATTCTGGATAGCGCTAAAATGCTATTTACAACTGCTGCTAATTCACATTACTTCTTTAGCTATATAAGATACTTCCATAAAGAATAGTTTAACTTACACTGATTTGCAAAATTGTTTGGAGAACTCCTTGATAAACTGAGGAAAATCCAAGTCTTTTATTTCATTTGAACATTTATCTAATTGGAAAACATTTCCCCTTGTAGCAAAGTCATATCTGTTATGAGGCCAATACTTTTCCATGTAGAAAAAAGCTTGCATTTAATGCTGAACCTTGTTCTAAAGTGTACAGATTTCCTGGTGTCTCGTATCAGGACCCCAGACACAGGTATACATTCTTCTGCACCCAAAATGAATTATGGAAAACAGACTGTTGTAAAATCTGACTGCTCAAAGGGAGTGAGGACTGCCAGATGCAGAAAAGAGATTTAAACAATGACTGAGATCTTGCTTTTGTTCTGTAAAGTAGGTGCTGATGGCTAAGAAACCATGTAATATTTGGTTAAACTTAGAATAACTTCCAGGTTCTTGGCAATTAAAATAATTTATTGTAGAAGAGCCCTTAGAAAAACCTGTCAGAGAGCTTCTGTGTTCATCCATAACATTGACTTGGAGGCTGTATCTGCATGGTGATGAATA
>NW_004524610.1:14971316-14978783 GCF_000260255.1 Octodon degus
TGCAGGGGCATTAAGTTTACTGATGTTATATAACTGCCAGTACCACTAGGTCTAGAACTCTTTTTTATCATCTCAAACTGCCAATCTACCACTGTATATTCATTCAGCAGTACCCTCATGGTCCTCCAGTACATGGAAAATGCTGTATCTTTGTGCATTTCACTATTGTAGTTACCTTTTCTAAATGGAACTGCATGGTGTTTGTACTTTTGTGTTTGGCTTGTTTCACTTAGAGCCATGTCTTTATGATGAGAACTGTATTCTCCTTGGAGGCCGAGCAGTGTCCCACTGTGCCCACAGTCTACAGCTTTGTGTTCCTGTTCACCCTTCTATAGACATTTGTGCTGCTGTCACTTTTTTGCCACTGTGAGTGATGCTGCTGTGAGCCTCAGTGCACAGTATTTGCTGGAGTCCCTGGTGTCAGGTCCTTGGTGAACATCCCCAGGATTTGAAGTCCTGGATCATGTTTCGGGACCAAACATGAAGTCCCTGTTGAAGTTTTTCTGCTCCATCCCACTACTTTCCAAAGTGGCTTTGCTATTTGCCCTGCCATGGACAAGGCTTCAGGGTTGTACCTCTACATACATTTTTGTTATTTCCAGTGTGTGTGTGTGTGTGTGTGTGTGTGTGTGTGTGTGTTTGTTGGTGGTAGTGGGGTAAGAGCTATCCTAATAGATGCAAAGCTGTAGGTACCTTATTGTGGTTTTGGTTTGCGTTCCTTCCGTTTACTGCTGTAGAACACTTTTCCCTGTGCTTCGGGGCCTTGTGTAAATCTTCAGAGAAATGTCTGTTTCAAGTCCTTGGCTCATATGTGAGTTGTGTCGTGTGTTTAAGTATTGAGTTGCTAACACTGAACTGCTGCTGTCATTTTGCCTAGTAGGTCGTGGTCAATTACCAAAGTAGACCATTTGATTCTCAGTGTAGGGAGAAGGTCTATTTTCCAAGACCAACTTTTGAGCAAAGGTGGATTGAGTATAGCTTGTTTGGTCACAAAGTGAATCGCTTGTACATCTAATTGGAAAAAGGGTAAGAATTATACAGGTTTTGAGTCTTGTGGCCTCATCACCCATTTCATAAAACCTTATGCTCTGGCACTGATGTAATAAAATTCTCCAAACTGAATAGTGCTTAGAGCATCTAAATACCAAGGAAGAATAATCTAGTGGAAGAAGTGATCTGTGCTGTGATAATGGAGATCGTGTTTGGGGTTCTTGTTTAGAAAGCAAGACACTGAAAGTGTGTTTCAGGAAGAGTGTCACCCCTTGCCCCTCTCCTCCAGTCAAAAGAGCAAAGAAATGCACAAGTCTGTTGTTTCCGAGGCCAGCACCATAATGAAGGCCACACTTGAAGTAGGGATTGAACAGGAGTGCGGAGGGTAGATTAGCAATAGCCGTAATTATCACCATCATCTACATCAAAGGCATATACTATGTTCATATTTTTAGGTTCGTTTGGCAGCATAAATGCACGATAGAAAAATTTTTAAATATGAACTTCTACGACATGACGAAAATGTCAAGGCCATGAAAACAAGTGAGTGTATGATAGCTATCTTTTCTTTTTATGTATTCAGTAGAGGGTCTACAGGTTTTCACTACATAGACTAACCTTTAGTTATTTTCCTGTTTTCATTCCCCCAAGTCCTGGGATTACTGGGGCGAGCCACCACGCCCAGTCTCAATCACGGTCTCAGTGCTCCCTGGGAGCGGGGCAGGCATGGCACCCCAGGGATGGAGCCCTGGCTGCTGCACTCAGCCTAAACAGGCGCTTCAGTCCACTGAGCTATCTGGCTGGGCCTATGATAGCTATCTATGTATTAAAATTATATATTTGGCGTGTTTGTGATAACACTTATCTAAAGATTAATGGGATAATCAAAGAAGTTGTGAATAATAAAGATTGCTTGCATTTCACTGAAATGAGGCTGCAATACTTTATTAAAACAGCCCATATCCATATATATTCAATATAAATGTAGTATCACATGTTAAAAATACTCTCTAGCATAGAACTACACCCTCAGCCCCAAGCTGGTATTTCTGGATGGACCAGAAAGAAATTTAAGATATTTTGGAGCATACTACATAGCTCAGAAGACCCAACTAGGGATTTAAAAATCCCACTGAAGTTTGAATATTTATTTCATCTGCTTCCTTACTATGGCTCCCCTTGTCTTTATTCATCTTCTCTAAAGGATAATTTCGATTTTTTTAGGTCACTGCAGGTCATAGAGCAATATTACCTCAGGAGAACAAAACTCTACGTTAGGTGATACAATCCAAAACAAAGCAATGATACCCCAAGTTTAGGTAGAGTGGCTGTTGACGAAGGGTATCATTTTCAACTTCTTCATTGTGTTTTTCTTGTTTGGAAATAGTAAGAATAACACCAGTCTGCTTTGAGGCTCACGTGACATAGTGGGTGTTAAGCACACTGCTTGGTGCACAGTAGGCGCTCCACTGTTGATCACTGTTCTTTTGATCTGTACAATTGGTGGTGGTGGTGGGGGGGACTGAGAGCTGTGAACACAGAGGCTCCAGGCCAGGAGCAGGCAGGATGCATTCTGGGAAGTATGTAAATGCTGCTGTGGGATGGTGGCTTGGTGTAGAAGAGGAGCAAAAAGTCAGCCTGTGGAACATCCTTGGCTGTGCAGGACAGGTGAGTCCAACTTTATGTCCTATTCAATAGAAAAGCCACTAGATCCAGAGAAGAGTAACATGTGGGTCCATACGCACAAGATGACAGTTGTGCCTTCTTTCCCCCTTTGATATGTGTAGCTAGTTCTTACCTTTTTAGGGGAAGGGAGAGGCACTCTAAACTCTTCTGAATTCCCAGTCCAGTGTGACATAGAGTCAAGGACTCTTAGGTCTGCTTGCCCCTGGGTATAGTGAGGGCGGTGACTGCTGACTTGGCTGATGACCCTGGGAGCCTCGCTGGGTGGCAGAGTCTTGTCTGAGTCCCCTGTGTTTAGCTGGTTGATGGGTTGTAAACCTCTTATCCAGCCATTCAGGTGCTGGAGGGTGGTCTTGATGGAAATCGGGGTTGGACAAGGACAAGGACAAAGTGATTCTGGGAAAAGAAAGTCATTTACATCCAAGATGATTATAAAAAATGTCCCCTGCCAGGATGAGAAGCTCAGGCTAGCTGTGCTAGTGCTTTATGGCAGATCCTTCAGCCAGGTCCCACACTGCAATCTGTCTTAACCACAACTCTTGCATTTGTTTACTTGTGCATTGCTTTTTATTCCTCCTGGTCAGGCTTTAGCCTTTGAAACTTGGTGGTATGCGAATGGCTTTGATATTTCAGGCTTTTTTCTCTTTTCAAGTAAGTCATAATTTAACTTGATTTTGAAAGCCTTCCAATGGCCTAAGGGTTTATGTCTTTATTACCTCAAAGGGTGTTGTGGGGACAAAGTGAAATAATCAACGTGAAAACACGTTAAGGTTTTATTATAAAGCAAGTGGTTTGTACGCCGAAGTGCTTATGTTTCAGCTGTCTCTAATAGACCTAGGCTTCAGAGAAATGTGGATGTTCACAATGAGAGCTCGTTGCTGATTTAGAAGCCCAAACTGTATCTAGATTCCATGGTGCAGACCGAAGGGCCAGTTGGCTTTCTGCACACGGTAATGGGTTGTAGTTGAAAAAATCATGGCAAGGACTATAGACAGGAATGTTGTAATGTCCTTGCCAATAATAAATTTAAAAAGAATGAAAGAAAAGAGCAATTTTCTCCTCATAAACCTTTCTTGCTCTGAATAGATGAGGATGGAAGGTCTGGAGCCCTAGAGAGCCCTTCAGTGTGCTTCAAGAGAATGTGAGAAAAACCAGGTTTCATGTACCGCAGTGAGGAAGAAATTCCATACCTGGCAACTTCTAAGGCCTAGTGACGGCTCTCACTGCTGTAAATAGAGTGAAGGCCAGTTTGTGCCAGACAGTGCTGTGGCTAGAAGTGCAAAACATAGAAGAAAAGGTAAAGCTTTTTTTTTTTTTTTTTAAGGAAAGGCCAATAAAGGAGGAAGAGGCAGATTATTCCAATTCTATCTAGAATTTTCTACCCAAACCATGCTTAGTTATAACTAGGTACAAAAAATTCTGCCAGTATTTTAAAATTCTTTTTTTCTTAAGCAAAATTTATTGTTTTTTTTTTTTTTTTTTTATTTTAGGGAAGGGTCTACAGGGTGTTCAGGATCTCACTACTAGATCAGACTTTTAGTGATCCACCTGTTTACAGCCTCCCAAGAGCTGGGATTACAGGCATGAGCCACCAAGCCCAGTCTCAATCTTTGTCTCAGGGCACTCCAGGGCTGGGCCGGCATGGCAGTTCTGGGGATCGAACCCCCGGCCCCTGACGCTGCTTGCAGGCATTAAGCAAAATTTATTGTATTAGTGTTTTCTGATTATAACAGTGGTGCATGTCTTCATTAGAACTTTATAAAGCGCATAAAAGTATAAAGGAGAAACTCAGTAGTGCAACTTCTACACTCAGTGAGGAGAACCACTTCGGCCTTTACATTATTTAAAAAAAATCTTTTCCATTTATCCATATTTTGCTTGTTAGTAAAATTGGAATGATAGTACCCATATTTTATATAGTGATTCCCCCAATTATAATGTAAGCGTGTTCACAGATCATTAGCGATTAAAAATACTTGAATGTAGCTGTCATGTTTCACGGCGCAGACGGATGTGTGAGGCCCTGTGGAGCAGGGAAGACCGAGGGCTGAGAGTCCCTCTGCCCGGGTGTGGGACCCAGTGCTGCGTCTTGCCTGGGCGTCTTTGGGCACTTACCCCCTGTCAATTCCCTTCACCCATAAGACGACACCCCAGTTCAGCAGAAGCAGTCTAAGAGACACGTTGCCCTTTTATAACAACCAAAAGATAGGAATGATAGGTTACGGCCCTAGTATGAATTGCTGAATTATTATGGTGGTCATCTAATATGGCTGAAGCCCTTAAAACAACAGCTCACCTTCCCAGAGACCACCTCCCCCCTTCAACTCAGCCCAGGGTGCAGTTTCCTTTCACCTTTCCCGCCATCTCAGGGAAGGCCCCGGTCAGCTCCTCAGGTACATCTAAACATCCCCCTCAAACCCCGCCCCTGGCAATAGGCCATAAAACCCTCAGCCTCCCTTTGTTCCAATTCAGAGAATTTCTTATCTTTCCAAATTCTCTCCGTGTCCTCTAAGATAATGAAGCCCCTTTCCTTTTGTAATAAAGCCCCTTTCCCATTTTCCTTTTGCCTGTTTCTCTGCTGCAACACCGTCAAAACCTATCATTTTTTTCATTTTCCCCCATCCCTAGCTCACTTTTCATTTTGTTCCTATTTTGCAATAGGAATCATATCTTATTGAAATGATTTTGCACAACAAAAGAAATTAACAACAAAGTTGATTGAAAAGACAACCCACAAATGGGAAAAAATATAACCACAATTATATGTACAGGGATCTGCATAATTTTTTGACTTTAAAGTGACCTTTATATATGAAAGCACTCAGAGTGAGTATTTTAGGCAGAGAAGATCTTTCCTTCGCGCCCAGGGCTCACCAGGATCTGCTCCTGGGGGTTGCTCTGCCTCTGGTCACCAGGGAGGAGGTAAGGGCCTGAGCAGAGCACCAGCGAGTCGTCAGTCCTTCCAACGCGACTAGGAGCCTACAACCTTTGAACTTGAAACTTTGGGTGAGTGCAGAGAAGACGCCAAGGCAAGGCAGGCAAGCCCCAGAATTGTGGACCATGGGGCTTGGCTTGGGGAAGAGCTGAGGCAGGGTTGGGCGCTTTTGGAGTCTTCAAGCCCAGAGTCAAGTGTGCTTTCAGTTATTCACTGGGAAAGGTTGTTGGACTTTTATAGAGTAAAAGGACCTGGAGTTAGGTTTTAATGTTAGGGATCAAAGGTATAGTAAAAGTGAAGAAAGCAAGCTGGCCCCAGTCAGCCCTCTCTGGGAGACACAGAGCACTGTTGGACGCTAAAATCAGGGCATAGAAAGAGATCTAGGGTGGGAGAAATGGCAACAGAAAGTTCAGCCAGATTCTCCAAGGCAGACCTGAGAACCTCCTGGGCCTTAGCTGATCCCATAGCCTCAGGCATCAGCCTTCCTTGGTTCTCTGATTCCAGACACAGAATGTGCAGCTCTGGAACCAGCTACACCCAGAGGGAGGGACATCCCTGTTGACACATCCTGTTGGCACCAGGGTGGGCTGGTTTAAGGGGTGACCTGGATCTAACTTGTACTTCATCGCTTGTGTTCAGTGACCTCACCAAGTTGGTACCTTGAAGTTGACTATGGTGGAAGGCTTTATGCAGTAGTAGGAATCAGCAGTTAACAAGTCAGGGAACTAGTATACTATGCACACTGGTTGGCACAATTCACAGGTGACTGGACACAGTATTGCAATGGTCCATGCCTCCCAGAGACACACTTCTGTGGTGGAAATTGGTCTGGAGAGGTTTTTCCCCATAGACTGGTGTGAAGTTTGAACTGTTGGCAGGCCTGACCGTCCATTCTGGTTTACCTCAGAAGCAGCAAAATTCTAATTTCACATTCCTTTAAAGCAATCCATAATAAAAATAGGCTACAGAGATAAATATCAGTAATGTCAACGTGAATGAAGCTGCGCTGAATGGGACCCAATGTGCGTTCATGGCCACATTGTACTTGGTGGGCCTGATTTTCTTCACAAAATTGAAAGTACAAATTTATTTTATCATATTTATTGCTTGTAAAGTTTGAGAGCTGGTTTAACAGAATTATGTGTGCATATATATGGAAGTGTGTTGCTACACAGTTGAATATTTCCACTGAATGTAAAAGCATTACTCTGTCTTGCCTTCTTAAATCAAATTTAAGGCAAACTAGTTACCTGGATGTTAAAACATATAAAACCTTTCATGACAGGTAGAATATTTTGGGATGATTGTTACACATTAGTGTTATTCTGAGATGAAATTAAAATGGAAACATAGCTGCAAGGGGCACTGCTGAAATGGTTATTTGAGTTCAGGTATTTACAGGTTTTTACTTCTCTTGAAGTATTTTAAACAAACAGCCCCATTATAAAATCTTTCCTATGATGAACTTCCATAAGATCTGGTCAGCTTTCTGGGAAAATTAGATTGAATTTAAGAAGTTTGAAATCTGAACTTCAAATTTTGTGGGTTTCCTTTTGGTTTTAGATATTCTTTCAGATGTTTTATTGCACATTGACTCAGCAATCAAGAAATCTAAATAGCATAATAAGGGTAATAGGTATACTATAAAAAGCACACTCACCTGAAATACATTTCGCTCCAAGACAGCACAACCTCAGTGTTAAACTAAGGATAAAGCTTTCCAGGGTCATTAGATTCTGGAAACCCTTTTGCTTGAATTACCATACTGGGGCCAGGGAGATGGCTCAGTAGAATAAGTGCAAGGACCTGAGGCAAGCACAAGGGCCTGAGTCCAATCCCCGGTTCCACCAAAAAAAAAA
>NW_004524610.1:14979289-14989214 GCF_000260255.1 Octodon degus
AGAGAGAGAGAGAGAGAGAGAGAGAGAGAGAGAGAGAGAGAGAGAGATTTCCTATCATTTTATTATGAAGTTTGAAACACAGAGATAGCAATGAAAAAAAAAAATAAAACAAGAAGCAGGATTGCAAGTATAAATTAAATCTTTTCACCCCAACTCTTTTTAGATAGCCCGGGAGTATGAGGAGTGTGTGTATTTTGGATGGGCCCGGCATGCATTCCAACAGTAAATGGCTTCCTGTTCAGCATGTTCGAAGTCAGGCTGTCTTTTGGGGTTGGTTTAAAAATATGTGTGAAAAATGTGCTTTTACTTCATGCCAAGTCAAATGTTTTCAGTCCCCCCCTTACTTGCTTCTTCTCTCTTCCCATCCTGTCATTTCTTGCTCCCCAGACAGTAAACTATATCCCAAGATATGTTTTTATTTTTCAAAAGGAAGTTTGGTGATTAATTACGAGTTACATTAAACATATACTATTGCCCTCAGGGGTGTTTACCGAGACCCTGGCCAGTGGCATTCCTGCCTGGCATTCTCAGGTGTTCGAGCTTGGCAAATAGAACTGAAAGCAGTATGCAGAAGAACCAAGCATTTGGCTCAGGCACAACAGGGAACCAGTGGATAATTGAGGGTAAGAAATGGTCTATAACTTTTCACCTCAGTGGTGGTGAACCTATAATTCCCAAATTGTTTGTTTAATTTTCTATTTCTACCACATCAGTGACAAATATTATTTTGTACTGCATGTTCCTTGTGGATTTTTTTTTTTCATTAGAAAAGTCCAATTAAGATGCCTGGAAGAAAAATAACATACCTGGGGCCGTCATACCTAGGAAGAAATACCACAGATGTAACAGGGAGGAAAAATATGGATTTCGGATGGAAGCCACAGGGCCCCTCTGCATAATGCTGCTCCGATGTTGATGGACGTTGAAAATATGTGCCTTGTGACCTAATTAAGGAAATGCTCAGATACATTTGAAATCTGGCTGTCGAGGAACCTTTTTTGTTCGGCACAGGCTAGGGAGATGGTGAGCCTTCCTCAGTACAAAGGTTTCAGACGGAGGCGTTGTGCCTCCCCACCCCCACTGGACTTTGCCTGTTGAAATTCTGGAATGTTCCTCCCCTTATTGGTCTGTTGCTGTTGCAGTTCTGGAATGTTCCTCCCCTCATGGGACTGTGCCTGTTGAAGTTCTGGAATGTTCCCAGACAACACATCTACTAATGAGGGTAGGTGTCAGAGTTAACCTTTCCTATACCTTAGCATTTCTGTAATGTAAGAGGTCATTGTTTTGTTGTTATGTGCATTGCATGGCTTGTGTAGGAGAGGGAAAAACCAATCTTTTCATTATAAATCGTTAAGGAGAATTTATTCAAAGTGTGAGTCCAAGGGCCAAGGAGATGGCTCAGTGGAATAAGTGCTTCCCTGGCAAGTGCAAGGGCCTGAGTTCAATCCCTGGCTCCACCAATAAAAAGAAAAAAAGTGTGAGTCCAGACTTTTGGTGTTGGCTGCTTTCAAGTCAGTAAACTCAGCAAACACTTACTGAAGCATTGACTTGCAAAGCTGATTGCTAGTTGCTCTTAATGGGATGTTAATGACCCGGAAGTAATTCACCTTGACAAGACCCAGCAACCTTTTGTTTCAAAACCTTGAAGAATATAACACTATAAGAGAACTTCCTCAACATGATAAAGGACATTTAGTAATCAAAACCCCCAAATCTAAAAACATATCCATAGATAGCATTACACTTATTGACAGACCACTAAAAACTTTCTCCATAAAAACAAGAGACAGGATAGGAAGCCCACTTCTACCACTGTTACTTAACAATTTTTTCTAGAAATTCTAGTCAGAATAATTAGACAAAAGAAATAAATGGATCCTTGTTGGAATGGAAGAAGGAAAACTATCTCTAAATACAGATTGCAGGACCCTTATACGTAAAAGTACTGACGAATCCACAATAAAAATGTGGATCTTGTAAACAGGCTCAGAAGCGATATATTTGCTTCACTCTTTGGCTGAGCAGCGTGGTGTCCTCACTCATGACTTGTCTTCAAAGCAACACTGAGTGGTTTCAAATGTGGCTATGCAAGGTCTCCTAACTCCTCACATGGCCAGTTTGAAGCATAAAATTCTCATGAGACTATTTTGGCACTATGTCAAAATTTGTTGAAATTCCAAATACTTATAAAGCTAGTCATTAAAAGTTTATCTTTGACAAGAGACTACCTCCACTATCCACTTCAGTGACATAGAACAAAGTAGTCTCTTTGATTATTTATTTATTTGGGAAATACAGGGTGTTTGGGGTCTCACTACTAGATCAGACTCATAGTGATTCGCCTGTTTACAGCCTCCCAAGAGCTAGGACTACAGATGTGCCACCACACCCAGTCTCAATTGCCCTCTCAAAGTACCCCAGGAGCAGGGCCAGCAAGCAGGCCCGGGGATCAAACCCCCGGCCCCTGCGCCTGCTTGCAGGTGCATTAATCCATGGAGCTATTTGGCCAGCCCTCAAAGTAGTCTCTTTGAGTTGAACATTCCTCATCTAAAAATCTATAATATGAAGTGCTCCAAACCTGATACTTTTTGAGCACAATATGGTGCCACATGTAGATAATTCCTTACCTTACCTCATATGATAGTTCACTATCAAAATGAATATATGAAATGCCTTCAAGCTCTGTGGGGAAGAGTATATAAAGCATAAGTGAAATTTTTGTCTAGTATTGGGTCTTATTCCCAAGACAATAGTTACTATGGAAACCAGTAGAAGATTCCTCAAGAAACTAAAACTAGAAGTGTCGTTCTACCCATCCTATAGTGATTCATGCATACCTGTGTTTATAGCAGTACAGCTCATAACAGCTAGATCTTGGAAGCAGTCTGTAAGTCCATCCACATATGAACAGTAAAAGCAAATGTGCTATTTACACAATGAGACACCACTCTACCATAAAGAAAGATAAATGAGTCATTTATAGGAAAATGGATGGATCATGAGAGCTTAATGCTAAAAGAAATAGACACAAGCTTAGATATCACATTTCTTTTATACAAGAAATTGAAAATATATAAAAAAGTAAAAGATGATAGGAAAGAGAAGATAGATCTTTTTTTTTTTTGCAAAAAGGGCCAAGATTGATGGAGGGAAGGGATGAGAAAAGAAATCACATGTCATGTGCGTTCACCAGCTCCCCATGGTGAGTACCATCATTACGTACTGCAAACCAGTACTAGTACTAATGCAAATAAAAACTAGAAAAAAAATCCTTATTATCTATGTGAAAATATCCCCAAATCTCTGGCTCCAAGCAGATTGGGTAAGGGCCATCTCAGTGTGCCTTAGGTAGGTTCACTTCACAATGGGAAGCAGATTCTTTAGGCTGGTGGTTATCTCCTGAGAAAGGGTGGCACTGCAGTAAAAAAATAAAGGAAATCGAGCACATCTTGCAGTATGGAGTCTAGAAAGAGGGATGGAGCCCGGAAGGAGCAAGCATTGAGGAGGGATAAAGAAGGGGCAGAGGATCAGCCCCAGGAGATGCCCCAGACCTTAGCTGTCTCTTACACCCACGACGAGCCCCATCTGGTTATTTAAGCTAATGAAAATGAATTAAAGTTTAAAACAAAGTGTCTTAGTTGCACTAGCTGCATTTCAAGTTCTTGGCAACCATGTGTAGCTGGTGACTTCCTACTGGACATCATGGGCAGAGGACACTGTCATTGTCGCAGAAGGTGACAGAGCTTTGCTCTAGGTAGTGTTTTGTTCTTTTGTCACCGAACTGTAGGTAGGGGAGGTAGTTTCTGGTCAAAGATAAACTTTTAATGATTAAAAATATTTGCTTTGATTATATTCCCCATGGGGATTTGGTCCATGTACATCACACACACACACACACACACACGCTGAAATCCTCACTCTCTGTCCCATTCCATCTCTTCGTCTCCTTTTCTGTTGCCAAAGACTTTCCCACCCATTTCTCATTATCTTTTTCTTTCCTCTTCACTTATGCGTTGGGTTTCTCCTGTAAGGAGCGCCACGAACTATTTAATCTTGTGTGCTTTATTTCGTTCACTTAACATTATGCTCTCAAGGTGTGTACTGTGATTTTAAAAAATCAACTACTACAGAAACAGCTTTTGTAACTTAATGGAAGTATGACTGTGATTTCAAAGTAAAACCCATGCAGCTGGATTTCTGTACTCCGCTTAAATTATCTAGAGTAGGTACTTGGAGATAAATAAAGTGCCTGGATTAATGTTATAATTTTTTTTAAGATGTGGCTAAATTTCTCCCCAGAAGGCTCTTTACTTTCCCAACCCCAGTGACAGGGGGCCACTTGGATATGAAAGAAAAGGGGCAGCACCCTGAAGAACAAGACCCAAAGGAAATGACGCAGGACAGCACGCCCGCGGTTTTGAAAAGAATAGCTGTGAGCATCTAAGCGGCAACATGATGCACAATAACAGGCAACCGCATGCATAGCGCTATTCAGGCATTTTATAGATTAACTAATCCTTACCACGTCCTGTGAATTGGGTTCTCCTGCTAGCCTCTCCATCAGATAAACAAAACAGCTGCATCTGGAGTGCAGAAACTGTCCTCATACAGCTGAGCAGCAGCGCTAGGATTTGAGTTCACCCAGCTTCATCAGAGAGGCCGAGCACTGGAAAAATCTATTCAAGAGCACCCGTGAGTAGGTAGTTGGTTGTGCCCTCCGGCCACAGATATGTTGAAATCCTAATCCCCAGCATCTCAAAATATGAATTCACTTCTAAATAGGGTCTGTGTTGGTGTAAGTAGCTAAGAAGCGTTCGTACTCAGGTGGGGGCCAAGGCGTCTAATCCAGTAAACCCCGTGTCCTTGTAAGAGGCTGTGTGAAGACATCGCCCTGAGGGGACAGAGTGTGACGATGAAGAGACACATTGGAGTCACACAGAGCAACCTCCAGATGCCAGGAAGAGGCAGGGAAAGCCCCCCATGTATATTTTACGGGAACGGAAGCTCTGTTCGTGCCACGGTGACGGTCTAGCCTCTGGAGCTGAGAGCCCACAATTCTGCCCTTTTAAGTCATCAAGTGTGTGGGGCATTGGTTGCAGCTGCCCTTGAGAGGGGAAAGCACCAGATAACTTAGACATGTCGGTGTCTGACCAGATGCCCAAGGAAGCCCGAGTGCATCGCGCCTACTTCCTGTCTCAGCCTCTGCTACCTTTGTCAGACACTGCATGGCACTCAGTCACTCAGTGAGGGCCAAAGACAATGTTGGTAATCGATTCTGCACATCTTAGAAATACTGAATAATACTCTCACACAGTGACTCACAAAGGGAATGTTTTATTAAATTTGCCAACATTGTATTCAGTTTCTGGGAAGCTAAGGATTGTGTATTTTTGTTCATTTTGAAAGGCCAGTGATTCACTGAGACTGAATGAACTTTGGTAGTATCGTGTAACCATACTGAGATTGGTCTACTTTGTAGGGGAAAAAACCTTAGGGCTTGAAGCAACTGTTGGTTATCCATGGACTTTCCTTCTTACCCTGACTCTTATTTTCATAATTTGTTACACTATTATTTGCCCATTTCTGAAAAATCAATATGCTTCTTAACTTAAAATACAAACCACATGTACAATTTATTCCAAACTCTGATTTTAAAATTTTCACAAGGAAAATAACTGGAAATCATCTTATCTTCAGTGAATACTTGAAATGTGTTTTCTTAATATGCCTTTTATGGTATCAAGAGGAGAGAATCAAGAAGCATTAGGAATCTTGTAGGAAATGTTCTCCAACACGTTTCTTCTAGCATCTGATGAAATCCCTAATTCATTCTCCTCTCCCAAAGATTTATCTTCTACTGTTGGTAACTGGTGTTTGAAACCCTAGAAGAAATCTATGTTTAAGAAGCTCTGTAAGAAATCACTGCTTTCCTTTGACAGGCACAACTTGAAAAGGACCACCAATGGCATCTGTTTTGCCATTCCTGTACCTTCTAATAATGTGTTGAAGGCCTTCACATGAGCCCATGAGACAGACAGTGACAGCTGTTGAGAACGGAAGCATGAAAATTTGCTTGAGTGGAGAAAAGAAAGAAGAGAAACATTAAGGGGCACACAACACCTTTTACTATGCCTGGAAGTTCCTTGAAATCTTCTGATACACTTGAACCATTACTTGGGTGTACTATGAGGCACTTGAAAAGAAGCCAATAGAAATAGAGATATGCTCTAAACACAAAATGAACAACAGATCTTAAAGACTATGAGCAAAATGTATGTAAATATTTTGTTGGTATTTTAATACCAGTAGCATGTTCCAAGACAATGTTTAGATACATTTCAAAAGGCAGCCCATATACTAAAAGGAAATACTTGCAAGAGATCTGATGGACACCAGGAGTCATAGTATGTATAACTCTCTCAGGACTCCATAAGAAAACAACAAACCAATTTTTAAAATGGGGACAGATTTCAACAGACCCTTCACCAAAAACTGTGTGTAGATATCAGATAAGAACATAAAATTATGATCCAACCATGCACTCCTATGTGTTACCGAAGAGGTGCAGATCTTTGTCCTGTACATGGATGTCCATTGCAGCTTTCTCTGTAGTGGCAAACACTCCACATCCACCCAAAGGTCCTGCTATTGTGGATGGACAGACAAATCATGCTATACCCACACCAAGCAATAATACAGTGAGAAGAAATGCACACAACAATGTGGATGAATCTCACAGCAATGAAACTCAATGTAAACAGGCAGCCCAAAGGAGAATATAGGCCATGCCATTCTATTTATACGCATATGGTTTTAGAACATGAAAATTGACCAATAGTGATGAAAATAGGCTAATGCTTGATTGGAGCTGGGAAACTGGGTAGGATGGAGAAGAGAACAAAACAGAGCCATTTCTGCAGGGGGTGAATGTGATCACTATGCCAAATTATACATGTTAAAATGTGGGATTTATTTTATGTTACTGATACTTCACTAAAACTTCTTTTTAAACAATATCTATCTATCTATCTATCTATCTATCTATCTATCTATCTATCTATTTATCTATCTATCTATCTATCTATCTGATCTCCAGATAACCAGATAACTTGGATACCATCAGTAACCTTAATTTAAATAAGAAATAAATTTTAAGCCTTTATTTATTTATTTATTTATTTATTTATTTATTTGGTAGAGGGTCTCGTTATGCAGCTCAGACTCATAGTGATTCACCTTTCTCAGCTTCCCCAGTGCTGGGATTATAGACATGCACCAAATGCCCTGTTTCCGGCCCGCACAGCACAGGCCCAGCACGACATGTGGTGCTGGGCAAAGCAACCTAGGTCCTTGCACTTGCCAGGCAGGTGCTTAGACCGTTGAGCTATCTCCCCAGCCCTGAGTCTTTTAAAAAGGCAAAAAAACAAAAACAAAAAAAATCAAAACAAAAAAAAATTTAAAAAGAATTTTCCATGTACATATTATTTTTATTTTTAAGACAGTTCTATTGTCCAAAATGAGTAAAAAGTTAGAAAAGCAAACTGGAAGGCCTCGGTGTTCAAGACAGACTGTTGGTTAAGCTATGCTCGGTTTTCCCTCCTGTTATGTGGGTTCTTTTCCAGCTCCTCTCAGGAAGAGCTGGAGTTGATTTCCCTACTCCGCAAATCTGGGGTGGCCATGTGAATTTCTGCCGATCCAATCTAGTGTGGCAGAATAGTTACATGCCAGTTTGGGGCTTGGTTATCAACAGCCCTTGCACACTGCCTGCTCCCTCTCTTGGTCTCTTGGTGACCTCTCTTTTCTCATGGGTGGTGGCCACCATCTGGCCCATGTGCAGGTGACTGTCCGTGCAGCAGAGCAAACTGTCCCAAGGGAGGCCATCTGGGTTCGTTTCCCTGGACTTCTCCCATAAACTCTCACAAATTTAGCAGCTTAAATCATCAGTTTGTCATCTTTCAGGTTCCTTAGTCAGAAGACCAGCCCAGGAGTAAATAGGTGTGCTTGGAGGAGCGCCCTGGGGAGAATCCTCCTCTTCACCTTTTCTAGTTTCTGCATCCAGGTTGCCTGCATTCCTTGGCTTCTGGCTTTTTGCTGTCTGCAAACCCTGCAGCAAGAGATGCTTGTCACATTACATCACAATCTCTTCACTCACTCACTTTTGCACTACAGAGCCCTTGTCATTACACTGGGTCACCTACATAATCCAGGATCATTTTATTTTCAAGAAAGCCATTGGCAGCTGCAACTCTATCTGCAACCTTAACTCTTCTCTGCCATGTAAAGTAACTTATTCACAGATTCCAGAGATTGGGACATGAACATCGTTTTTTTTGGGGGTGGGGTGGGGTGGGTGGTGGCGCCTGCCCTGCTTCCCTCATTGTCCTTCGCCAGCCAGTGCCTCAGCAACGTAGGAACTCAGTGCAGGTCCCTGAGTGACATGTTTCTGGCCAGAGCTGTCCAGCCAAGTCGACTCAGATCTCAGGCTACTGGTATGCAAAATGACAAATTTAATAAAATTTGGTTAAGCACTATGAGAAAGTGTACAGTACTTTTTTGTGAAACAAGGAAACCCAGAGTCTCTCTCTCTCTCTCTCTCTCTCTCTCTCTCTCTCTCTCTCTCTCTCTCTCTCTCTCTCTCTCTCTCAAGTGTATTTGGTACAGGGTCCTACCATGCAGCTTGGACTCATAATGGTCCCCCTATTTTCAGCCTCTGTGGGGCTAGGGATACAGGCATGCCCAGCATGTGGTGCTGGGGATCAAACCCCAGTCTGTGCACTTGCCTGAGTAGGTGCTTAGTCTGCTGAGCTATCTCACCAGCCCTAAACCCAAAGTCTTTAAAAAAAAGGGTCAACAGATGTGAACTAACTTCTCATATTTATGTAAAATACTCCAAGATCAAATTTCTAAGATAGCCCTGGTGATTTGAGATACTCCTTTTAAATTTAACTATTTAAATTTTTTTTTTTTTTTTTTTTTTTTTTTTTTAGGAGGCAACATGAGGATTGAGGGGATAGCGTCATTGTAAAGCTTTTGCCCGCCTTCCTTGGAGCACTTGCACAATCCTCCATAATTTTTTTTCTTCTTTTGGTGGAACTAGGGATTGAACTCAGGCCCTTGCCCTTGCCAGGGAAGCACTTATTCTACTTAGCCATCTCCCCAGCCCCACAATTCTCCATAATTAACAGAAAGGCAACATGATATCTTTGGATGAGCTACCTCTTTACTGAATTATAGAGTGTAGGAAGTCATACTGCAGACTTAGCCATCTTTCCCTCCCAGCTTTCTTCACTGTGTTCTTAGATGACTTTGCCGATCCAGGGGAAGGCTTAATCTTCAATCCTTGCTGCTTGGAAAAATGATGATTTGTACTCTGGGCCAAATTTCTGTTAGTGAATAAGTGATAGATTTTTAAATAGTGTCTTGGTGTGTGACACTGAACTACTCATTCTATTTTAAGTAGACCTGACATGCAGGAAGCTACTTATGGTTTGTACCCCGTGGGATTAGATCACATGACCAACATTTGGAGGGTCAGAATTTTGTTTATCTCTTTGACCTGCTGCAGGATAAAAATTCTCTGTTTCAATTGTTAAGCAGAAAGGGAAATAGTTTTCTGTTTTCAGAATAGCTTTTTGTTAGACACAACAGTTTTGTATCCTTAGCGAAGCCTCAGAAAACTGACACTCAAAGTTTCAAGTGGAAAAATACAAATCAAGTAGAATAATCTCTAATTGAAACACATGAAGTTTTGACTTTGTGATGTCTGTACCATGCTGCATTTGATTTGTGATCACAAATTCTCCATTTTCAGTATTTACTAGCATACTAAGAAAGAGCAGCTCATCAGCACCATCAATTTGGTGCCAGAGTCTCGTGAAACAGGACACATCTGCCTGTTGATAAGTCAATGCTGTAGAAGTTCTCT
>NW_004524610.1:14989314-14990034 GCF_000260255.1 Octodon degus
TGTAAATTCTTTCATTTTTATTTTGGCCAATTTTTATTGTTATATTCATTTATGTTTGTAAATAATTTATTTTCAATTTGCAATCTATTAAAAAATTAAAGTAATCAAAAATCAAAAATAAATCATTTTAAAACTTTTGGGCCTTTACTGATTTGATTTTCATTTTTTTTTCTTTTATTTTTTATTTCCTTAAGTGTTGAAAAAATCTTGGATAATCAATCTGGCTGGTCCAGTCTTCATTCCACATACTGAGAAGACAAAGCCCAAACAGGTCTCCCATTTACACTATGTCCTGCTGCTATTTGGGGGCAGGCAGAAGGTTCAGCAAAGGCATTTATGTTCTTTTGCTTAAAAGATTTGGAGTACGCAAACTGAAGATTAAAATCGCACAGGCATCTCACTGCCGCATGCATAGTCTTATCATTTGGGTGCTATCTTGGGAGTTGGTAGGCTGTTGTCGTCAGGAGATAAAACGTCGAGTTCACCATTTATAAACGTGTGTTAGTTGATACATTGTGGTGTCAACTTGGCTGAATCAGCTCCAGCAGCATGGGGGCCTCACCCTGCAGGTGGGCAGGGTCCAGGAATTGAGAAAGGCTTCCTGCTGCCCTGCCAGACTTCCTGCCTCCTGCCGCCCCGCCCTGCTTCCATGGAGAAGTCCAGCTTTCGGAGAAATCCGAGTCTTCGGAGGAGCTTGATCTCGGCAGACACACCACTCTG
>NW_004524610.1:14990384-14991348 GCF_000260255.1 Octodon degus
AGGTCAAAGGGGTGCCTTCATGGTGACACAGGTCAGCAGACGACTGAGTGGATGAAGGGGACAGGAACAAAAATAACAGCAGAAGCTACTATTTTGGCCATTTGTTATTTTGCCCATAAGTGATTTTGATTAGAAATAAGGTATTTGGGCTGGGGAGATGGCCTGGCCATCTCAGCCCCTGCCTGGAAGCACAAGGATCCAGGTTCCATCCCCAGTACCTCACGCATGCTGCCCTGGAAGTGCTGGCCTTGGGATGGAAACCAGGCATGGTCGCACATGCTTGTAATCCCTGTGTTGAGGAGGCTGAGATGGGAGGATCACTAGGAGCCTGAGCTGCACAGTGAGACCCTGAACTAAATAAACAAATAAAGATTTAAAACAAACAAACAAACAAGGGCTGGCCAAATAGCTCAGCGGATTAAAGCACCTACAAGCAGACTCAGGGTCTGGGACTTCTACCCCTGAGCCTGTTGTGCTGGCCCAGCCCCTGGGGTGTGCTGAGACTGAGCGTGGTGGCACGCCCCTGTAATCCCAGCTCTTGGGAGGCTGTAAACTGGTGGATCACTATGAATTGGATCTAGTAGTGAGACACTGAACACCCTATAGACCCTTCTCTAAAATACAAAAATAAATAAATATAAAACAAACAAACAAAAAGATAAAAAATATTCATATTGCTGTTTTGTGGTAGTGGGGAGTTCTCCTGGAAATAGTGGAAAGAGCTCAGTTATTTACTGCGGCGATGGTAGCCTTCCTTGTATAATGCTACCGATGTAGTCTCTCATATCTGAAGAAGAGGCTGATAGAGTAGGCAGCCCACGCTTTCATATGTGGAGCCTCAAGTTATTATAGTTTTGATGACTCTTTCAGAACTTCTGTGTTTCCTGGTCAAAAAAATTTTTTCCACTTAAAGACAAAGCACAGGGGTCAGGGAGATGGCTCAGTAGAATAAGCGTTTCCCTGG
>NW_004524610.1:14991448-15000606 GCF_000260255.1 Octodon degus
GCTTTTCATTTCCAGCAAAATTTATTACGAAACACCTGAAAGTGGGAATTAGTAAACATAGGTAATTCTTTGGCAACCACACAAGATTCACACATTCAAAACTCTTGGAAATTTAAGACACCTGCTGATGGTTCCTAGTATAACAGATCAGGGAACTACTTAAGATAAATAAACAGGTTGCATCACTGGAATTTCTTGTTTCTTGTTTTAGTCTATTTTTTTCCTTTGCTTTTGCAGTATTTTGAACTTCAACATCATGAAATCTCCTGTCTGGGGATGTAAAAACCTTACTTTGTTTTCTGTTTTTTTTTCCCCTGTGGAGAGCAGAATGGATTTGAAATGCTCTATGAAATCTGGAGATTTTTCTACATTAGGATAAACATTTAAGTACTTCTTTTTCTTAACTCCCTTATTATTAGATTTCTGCTGAAGTTATGTAGCTAGTGTTGGCCTCAGAGGATTTAACTATGTGTTCTGAGCTACAAATTAGATAAGGGGTTCTTATTGTTTAGCTTGGATAAACCCTACAGAAAATTGGAGTTTCCATAACAACACTGAACATGACTTTGCTGTTCACCAGTAAGTAAAGTATAAGACATTGCTTTTGTTATTTGGATGTTGGAGAGCTCTAAATGAAACTTCTTGTAGTGTTGTTGCCTGATTTGGCTCACTGTTTTTACCTGGAACCAGAGGGAGTAACTTCCTGTTAGTGTGTGTGAGAAGTGTTCTCACATGGGTAGGTGTGCAAATCTGTACTCACAGCTTTATTAGTGGATGAGGCCAGAAAAAATTTTATTTTCCTACTTACAGGAAAAGGTCAGCATACATCAGTTAGGTTTTGTGTTTTTAACTCATGTAGAAAGACAACATTAGTTTGCTTTAATTAACTTAAGTAATGGAAATATTGGGTCCATGAAGACAATAGGGCAGTGGGAACAGGAGACACATTCACTGGGTGCTTACTGGGTACCTCTCCATAAGCTTCACTGAACTCACTACAGTAAAAGACATTGTATTTGCATCACATGGATGCGGAAGTAGTTCAGTAAGATCAAAGTGCTTTGTGTCAAAGCTCAAACACAAAACCAGATGCGATTCCAAATCAAATATCTCGAGCTCCACACTCTGATACCTACCTTTTTATTCACTGCAGTTCATTCTCTAGGCCAGCATCATGTTCATCACCATTTATTGAATGCTTGACTTTGATGGAAAGAATTTGACACACAATTGTAAAATGGTGAAAGAAAAAGGTTTTAAAAGGATCATTCTGGAAATCATACACATTTACATAAAAGGTGATTAAGTCATGTTGTGACATCTATTAGAGCTGAACTAGGTGACAAAGAAATATATCACTTGAAGTGAATCTCTGAAGAGATTTTTATTGGCTTTCTATGTATATATGATATTGCTTAAATTATATATTTTAATTTTTATTTATATTTTTGTAAGGGATCACAATGGATATTGTGGGTGGATATTACACTTCAAAATATATTTCTTAAAAATATATAAAATACCTACTCCTTACTTTGAAAATGCATGGGTCCCAGATATCATAAATTTGATCCTTTTAACAATCTTGCATATTAGGTATTAACATCTATGTATTAAAAATAAGAATTTAAACGAAACACAGGTTAAGTAACCTATAAGCACTGACCCAGGGATGAAGACGGCTACTGCAGGTCACTTCCAGACACCAGGCATTGCTCTTCCAAGCCCTGACTTGAATAAGGACTATCACTGAAGGTTTCCACTCAAATGGTCCGAGCATGAATGATAACATGAGGGAGTCCAGAGTATTGGTCATTGGTAGAATGGCAGAAGAAAGAATCAGCAGAATAGAAGGTAGCTGTGATCATGTACTTGCTATGTAAAAAATAGCTACTGGCATGTTGTTATCAGGGAAGAGAAGAGTAAGTATTTCAGTTGATGATTGATCTACCTCCAAGCTAACAAATCTGAAGAAAAGCATCATCCTTACAATACCGTTCTTTTCCCTTCTCTGGTAGGAAATTGCTCCATGAGTATATGACTTCGAGTTGTTTTGCAAGACCAGTTGACCTTCAGCTGGTCCATGGTTAACTGCTCCTCTTGGATATGTAGGTGCTTCTGGGCCTTGCGGCTTCCTGGAACGTGGCTAAGGAGTACAAGTATACATGAGCTGACTCAGAGCTCAGTGCATTTCTTGATACCCTATTTGCACAGACTGGACAACAGCAATTTACGCGGAAAGTCTTCAATACTGAGAAACAGAAGCACATAGTGATTAGGAGGTCTCGATGTTGTGTCATGAGGAAAAGGACTCTAAGCTCTTTAGGCACCTTTACTAGCTATGTCCCTTTCCCGATCAGTACAGCATACCTAAAGTAGTTGGGATACTCACTGTGTAAATGAAATAAATGGGTGGGCATGAAACTCTCAGCTTAGTGCCCCAGACAGAGCAAGACATTAGACAGTAGCAGCTGTTAGTCACACTGACTCTGCTCAAAAAGAAATTAAGAACTGGATTTGCCTCATGGGAGCAGTTGTCTAATGTTCTTGACCCCAGAAGGCCACCAGCAAACCAAATGAGAGAAAAGTCACTACCTTGTAGCCCCCCGTGAATAGGGTTTAGGTTGGGGCTCTTGCTTTTGTTCCCTTTTAATCTGACCAATCTGGTGCTTCACCAGCATAAAACTACTTCCTCTAAGGATTTTGCTTTGCAGAAACAAGGCAACCCTTGAGGCCAACAACCAGTTATTTATTTTTTAAAGTTTTTAAGAAAAATAATAGGGTGAGGCTTTTGCCTGAGCTTTCTTTCTGAAATGACCCTTGACAGGAACTGGAAATATTTCTTGTCAATGCAGCCATTATCTCTTGTGACCAAACGGGATGTGGAAGATGGAGTGGAACTTCTGAGTTCTTTGTGCAGAAGGACGAAATGTCTGTCATTTCGTTCACATAAATTATTGATTTTTAAATCAAATAAAAATATCAAGTCAAACAAGTGGTCACTGTACACAAATTTTCCCTTATTTTTAGGAACCATTTTCCTATTTTATGAACAGTGAGGGGAAAATAAGGAGTTGTGAGTAACAAAAACATGTTTTGAGCTTCTTGAAACCTAGGAGGCAAATGGAGGGCAGTGTGAAAAAAGAGTTTAGAGTACCATTAGTTCCCAGAAAAATAAATGAGCATTTCTCACCTTGTCAGGTGAACAAGGGACAAAACGCTGTCACAAGAGTTTATAATACATAGTTCCCATGGCCACCAGAAACCAGTGCACAGAGCTCATGTGACTCTTCCCATACCTTGATATTTTATTCTTCTCTTCTGGGGAGCAAGGGCTTGAAGTGTCTTCATTATCACCCAGGGCTTGGGCCTGGGAAAGTCTTAAGAACAAATGCTCAGTTTTTCTGGAAGAGCAGTAGAGAAAACTGGCCACAAATTCCAGTACAGTGATGGTAGCTTTAGCAGATGAAGAGTTGATTCTCCCCTTCCCCAGGGATTAAGAAATGACATAACTTTTAGTTTCTTTATTGTTGTCTTCCAGGTCTTCAAAATTTATGCATGCATGACTGAGGGTAAACACAGTAAAAGAGCAGATAATATCACATTGATTTCTTTTTTATAATTTTTTTATTAGTGCAGTTTACAGTGTATAATGATTAAGTTCCTGTGGGGAGTTGGTGCATGCCCACAATGTGCCTGAATTCCTTTTACCACCCTCTTCCCCTCCTTTTCTCTCTTCCATCCTCCATCTCTCAGTTCCCTTTTCTGTTGCAAAAGATCTATTTCTGGGGCAGGGGAGATAGCTTGGTGGTGTAACTGCCTGCCTGGCAAGTGCAAGGACCTGGGTTTGATCCCCAGCACCACATACCATGCCAGTCCTGGAACCCCAGGTGCACTCAATTGGCCACCAAGACTGCATGTGGTGGTACACGCCTATAATCCCAGCACCTGGGAAGCTGAGACAAGAGGATCACTATGAGTCCTAGCTGTGCAAAGAAACATTGTGAATAAGTAAATAAAAGATTAAAAAAAATTTAAAGATCTATATCTGTACTCCATATTATCCATCTTTTATTTTGCCTTTTATTTGTGTTTTGGGTTTCATGTATAAGGTACATTTTCCTATAAATGATCACATGCTTCTGTCATTTCAAGAATGACGGTCCTCATGCAAAGTGGGGACTTTCTAGCTGGGCCCTACCTGCACAGCCAGTCTCTGTGGACTGACTCCTCTCTGCTTGAACCTTGCAACTTAGCCTTGTTATCTACCCCATGTCAGAAACAGCAGCATCATTGTGCCACCTCAGAACTGCACTGCTGTGCCTTGGAATGGCACACTTCTTTAACCCAGAATATGCCACTCCGTTAATCTCCTAGGTTAATTGATACATCATCATTTAAAACCTGCTATTCAGCCTTGCATCTGGGATATGTGTACCTTCCATGTCCTTTCAACATGGCTCTCACTTTTTCCTTCATTGCATTTATTACACCATGTTGTAATCCTCAGATTTAGTGTGAACATTTCCCTCCAAACCTGGTTCTCTTATTTCATGGGTGTTCACTGGGGCCTGGTGTTCTATTTTAAAAGTCCCTTGGTGTTTCTAGTTCATGACTTCCGTTGCGCACTAAGCTAGACTGAAATTTTCATGAGGTAGAATGGTTGACAATGACAATCACACCCCATTTTCCAGCTTAGGGCCAGAAACACAGCAATTGCTCAAGAAGTATTTGTGAATCCAGTGTCTTGGTATCCTCAGTGCATGGTTAAATGCTACATACAACTGCTTGTTGAATGAATGAATGAATGAGGGAAAATACTAAATTCTACAGGGGGCATGTGAATTGCAGTCTGTTCTTTTAAACAATTACTGTAGTTGGATAGGAGAGAAGGGAATTGGAGAAATGAACACCAAAGATTCTGACGTCACCCTCGTACACATCAGCAGTGAAGAGCTCTTCAGTGGCCGTAATGATTTCTTGTTGAGAATACCTCTCAGGGCGGGGATCTTTCTTCTTTCTGAATGCAGAATTTTTCCAAGTGATATGCAGAGGTTCAGTTGACTGAATGGCTGAGGTGGCTCTGTAAGCTCCTTGAACACTGCTATGGCCTTGTGAGCTCATTCCAGACCACTTGCTCTCCTCGGTTATGCACTGAGGCAGGAAATGTTTTTTTTCTTTTTTGCAATGAGCAACTGGAGGAGCCTGTGAAGAATGCACGTAGTGCAATGTGCTATCGCCTCCCCCCAGCTGTTTACCAGCGTCTCCTTCATTCTCCACAGGGACGTCACGTTCTTTTGGCTACGAGTTATGGTATTATATATAAGACAAAATAAACACTTCCTGTAGGACTTCAGAGGCCAACTTCACTTATGTCTTATCTTTCATTTTCCTTCAAAGCGAAGAGGAAGAAACAAGATTAGAGAGAGACTTCTATTTATCCGGTTGTGCTGTAGCCAGTAGGCACATAAAAAAAATTAGAACAAATTTGGATCTTGAAAGCAATAAAACCCCTGAGTTTAATTTTCCTTGTCTTGCCTCAATTATTTTTTCATTCTTGTGAGTGGCCAGGGCCACCAACCAAGGTCATCTGAGAACAATAGGCCTTAGTCATTGACATGCTGAAGGTCTTGTCTGGAAGGGGCTGCTTGGAGCTGCTGCAGTCTGACCTGAGTCACCCCAGTCTGCACCAGGAAGGTTAAAGAGCTGGACAGCCCCCAAAGTGGCAACTGTTGTCATAGTGAATCTCCAGGTTAGGGAGGCAGCGAATGCTGAGGACATGTGCACTTCATCTGGGACTTGCTGCTTGAACAGGACAGTTCTCGGCCCTTTATGAATAAAAGGACAGGCTGAGATTGAATTTTGGTAGAATTTTCCAGAGGCCACCCTGAATGAAGAGATGGTCACTCAAAGGGGACACCATGAGATTCAAAGCATATGGACTTAGGCTTAAATGCCAGTGTCCCAAGGACTGTGTGAAATGGGCAAGATGCTTAACTCCTTTGAGGTGTAGATTTCTCATTTATTGAATACATCTTTCAAGAGTTAAGGGCCAGGGAGACAGCTCAGTAGCATAAGCACCTGCCTGGCATGCTCAAGGTCCTGAGTTCGATCCTTGGTACCATTAAAAAAAAGAGTTAAGATATATTATGTCCTTGCTCCTGGATGGCACCAAATAGTTCCATTTTCTTTGTCATTTCTTTTGCTGGATAGCTTGTCAATAAATTCCATTGGATAATTTACAGAAATACATTTTCTTTTTCTGAAAGAAATACAGTATCACTGATTCCATTACTTCACACATTATTTTAAAAATTAGCTAATTTGTATTTCTTGAATAATCAATGATGTCAAACATTTTTCCATGTATTTACTTGTCATTTGTATTGCTTCATCTGAGAAGTGTCTAGTCATGACAGATGCTCATTTTTGGATTAGGTCTTTGAATTTTGGGGACCTGACTTTTGTGTGGTACCAGGGGTTGAACTCAGGACCTTGCACTTGCCAGACAGGCACTGATGCTGCTGAGCTATACCCCTGCCCAGGACCTGATTTTTAAAAATTCTTTATATGTTCTAGATAGAAGTCTTTTGTCTGAGAAATAGTTGGCTACATTTTTCCCCAATTCATAGGTTTTCTTTTTACTCTGTTGATAATTTATTTTGATGTGCAGAAACTTTTCAAAAAAAAGGAGCTCCCAGTTGTTGATAATTTGAAGTGTTTTCCATACAGTTTGGTTTTAGTTCAAGAACTCTCTGCATACCTCTGTCTTTAAGATTTCTACCTACTTTCTATTCTACTAGATTTAGTGTTTTTAAGTTTTAATATTTGAATCTTTGGTCCATTTTGACTGTAGTGAAGTGCATGGTGATAGATAAGGGTCTAATTTTAGTTTTTTGTATGTGGAGAGCCAGTTTTTCAAGCACGATTTACTAAAGAGGCTTTCTTTCTTCTTGAGAGCATGTTTGGCTCCTTTGTCAAGGGTAAAGTGGCTGAGTGTGTTTGTAGTCGTGACTGCGTCTTTTAATCTATTCCACTGATCCTCAGATCTAATTTTTGCTGCCAGTACCATCTTGATTTTATCACAGCAGCCTTGTACTATAATTTCAAGTCAGGAATTGTGATGCTTTAATGGTCCTCATCAAAAAGTCAACCAATAAAAAGTGCTGGAGGAGCTGCGGAGGGGAAAAGGAGCCCTTCTCCACGAATGATGGGACTGCGCACTGGTACAATTACTATGGAAACCAGTATGGAGATTACTCCAAAAAGTAAAAAATATAAGTCCCATTCAATCCAGCTATCCCCCTCCTGGGTATTTTTCCAAATGAACTGAAAACATCACACCACAGTGATATATGTGCCCCCATGTTGATAGCAGTGCAATTTGTCATTGCTAAATCTTGGATACAACCCAAATGCCCATCCGCTAAGGAATGGATAAAGAAGATGTCATATTTTTACACAATGGAGTATTATTCAGCTATAAAGAGATAAACTTGAGGTTTTTAATAGATAAATTGTTGCAAGTAGAAACCATACTTGTAAATGAAATAAATCAGACCTACATGTGTAAACATTGTATTGTCTTGCTAGTATAACAACCTGAAAGATTAAATAAAATCTGAAAGCTACAATAGACACCGTGAAAGAGAAAGAATCTGTTCAAAGGGAAGTAACAACTGGGATGAGATAAAGGACAAAAGAAAGAAAGAAGGGAAAAAGATATCTATCTATCTATCTATCTATCTATCTATCTATCCATCTATATATACACAGAGTGGCTGGGATAATTGTACTGATTTCTGCTGGCCTACTAAACGGAGCAATTAATGCTTAAAATATCTTTTCTTCCCCTTTTTAATTTCTTATAACACTTTCCTTCTTTTTTCCTTTTTAACCAATTTTGCATACTTATAGTCTAAATAATTTGAAGACAACATTATGCATTACAACATCCGTTGTCCAATTCCTATTGTTTAGTGAAATTCTGTATCATTCTAGTTTTTTTTTTTACTATTTTGTATTCTTTTTAAAAAAATATTAGTTAAAACTATGCTGTGCATTGTCCAAAGAGAACAAGATAGAGTGCTTCCATGTATTATCCATGTGTTATAGTCAAGGCTAATTTGAGAACACATAGAGAATAGTACAGGTTAAAGGTAGGACACTAACCTCACGTGGAGTCAAAAACCCATTTTCATAGTGAGTGTTCATATGTCAAAGTTGATGGTTGAGTGTTTTTAGAACCACCTTAAAAATGTTTTCAACATAATACCCACATTAATTTTTAATAATAAGTTGAGAAAAAAGACAGTAGGTTGCATTTCTTCTCTTACTTATGCAAACCAGTATTTTATCAGTAGGGATTGCATACAATTGGTAAAGGGGCATTTCATTCATAAGCCTGAGAGAAAAGGATGGGTTTGGCTTCAGTATGCTCACTGAGAGCAATTGTGCAGTTCTCAGTCATTGCTCGGAAGCAGGGCTGGGCACTGGGTAGCCCAGGGGCTGCCCATGGAAAAGCACATGGTGCATAAAACTGGATTTCAAGGCTGAGGACTTAAGAGAAAATGGAGCTTTTGTAAGAATGCCAATAAAAATGGAGTGCATGTTGTTTATTTAAAAATCATAGTTCATAAAAACTCTCAAAGGCTTTCACTACTAAAACAAACTGAATTTATTGAGGTTAAAAAGTTGCGATAGCATATCATTGTCCTGAGCATCCTTAGTTGTTCTGGGAAGCTTGTGAAACAGATTTTTCCATGAATTGTTTTACAAAATCATTTTAGGAGATGACCCAGGGCCCACGGATCCTGAATAGACCAGGAGCGGAGGCCCAGTGTGTAAGTGATACAATCGGGGCCCACAGATCCTGAATAAACCAGGAGCACAGGCCTGGTGTCTGAGTGAGAGTACATGGGGCAGCGGGATGCTGAATAGACCCAGAGTGTAGACCCGGGGTGGAACCCTTCAGCAGAATTCCTTGCAAAGAGGCTAGAGGCAGGACCCACCCAGCTGATTCAGGAGCAGAACATCTTGCCAGAATGACACAAAGGGTTCAACTCCAATGGCCGTAGCAGGAAGAAGTGGAGCACAGCAGCCAGACACCAGCCAGATACAAGCAACACCCACCCGGAGGAATCTGAACTTCATAGATC
>NW_004524610.1:15005678-15025112 GCF_000260255.1 Octodon degus
TCACTATGCAGCTTGGACTCGTAGTGATCCTCCTGTCTCAGTTTCCCCAGCACTGGGATTGCAGGCGTGCCTCCACACCCCATTTTGTGCCAGCACGGTGTGCCCAGGGTTCCTGGACCAGCATGGCATGCAGTACTGGGGATCAAACTTGGGACCTTGCACTTGCCAGGCAGGCACTTAGACTGTCAAGCTATCTCCCCAGCCCTAAATACACAGTTTTGAAAAGCAAAATTAAAAGAACATCCAATTTGATCAAGTGTCTGTGAATGTTTGAGTTTCTTTTTGTCCACGTCCACTTTCATAATTGGAAAAGAAACACCTATCTGACAACACTGTAGAAATGAGCAAAGAAATGCGGGCCCAGTTACACTCTGGGCACTTACATCTCACTGGGCTGCCCTCCTGGGGTCCTCTCTGAGGCCTCAGACCCTGGGGTGAAGTTATTCACTACCCCAGTTGCCACTTGTGTTGCTTAGCAACGGGTTGGCTGCTTTCCTAGTGAGGTCACTTAGAACATATGTGGAATTATGTGGCTATTTGCAGACTCATTTTATCTCCTTTATTGTTTCTTGTACATCTTTGTTTACATACTAAGATAACAACACTTTATTCGTGGAAGTGCCTAAGGTTAAGGTGTTGTGTTCTACATTTTCTGAGAAAAGTATCTTTAGTGAAACACTAACTTCAAGTTTAAAAGTCATTTCAGCATTGATGAAATGTTGCAGGCTTTAGAAGAGAACTAAGAACCACCCACACTTCCTTCACACCGGATGATCTTGGACAGTAGGCTTTTCCAATAGTTTGAAAATCAGGTATCATATAGTTATGCATCGCTGCTACTGGGGATGGTTCCTAGTATCTAAGAAAGTACTTCATACAAAGCGTGTCACAAAGAGGCTCCCCAGATTTTGTTGTCATTTAATTAATGCAGAATTGTCTTAGACGTATTATCCCATTCAGTGTGTAAGTAGAAGGTGAAGTTGAGATCTAAGTATCGCAGACCAGGTTTGGCATTAAGGGGGTTCGGAGCACCTCGCTTCCCAGGTCTTTGTAGTTCTGCGAGCCTTCACAGCTTTGAGCGACCCAAAGGCTTCCTTCTCTCCATAAGTGGGTCTCAGGGTTCATCAGCAGATAAGGAGAGTGGGAATGAGATTGGCAAGAGAACATGTGTGAGTCACAGGTGTGTGGGCAGATATGAATAATTCGGTATTTACCTTGTAGTTGGTGCAAGGATGACCTACATGATGTACCGATAACACGAACTCTGCACGAGTTTACAGAGAGTTTTTTTGGGACAGTGAAAATCTGATAGCTAAAAACAGTTAATAATAAATGAGCCAATAACAGAGTGATTTGTTTAATGACCTATTTATAAGATAAATGATTTCATTTATTGATGCTCACTGATTTTACTTGTGGATGTCAATTTACCAGAGACAGACCACAGACCTAGATGCAATCAAACGGAAGGTTAGAAGGTTAGAAAGAAATACATGTTAAAATTGCTCTACTTAATGTCTATACTTTTTTTTTTTTTTTTTCAGAACCAGGCATTGAACTCAGGCCCTTGTGCTTGCCAGGGAAATGCTTATTCCATTGAGCCATCTCCCCAGCCCCTAACCTTTTGAGGGGGCTCTATCAATATTTTAGAGGAAATTAGAGCTCTTATTAAAAAGCTCAGCACCATTGCTTCTTCCCACTGACATGGAGAGTTCGGAGAGTTAGCCACCACTGGTGCTTTGTTCTTTTCACAATGTGGTATCAGACAACCTCAGTGCTTTACAGTCCTAAAAGACTATCAAGGGTTGATTTTATAATTTAGAGTAAATGGTTAGTCTTTTTCCAAAGATTAATCAGAGTGAGGTGTAGCTTTCTAGGTCCTTTAAAAATAAGAATTCTTCAAAAAATAAGAATTATTTGAGGGCTTGCTAGGTGCTAAACCAGTGGAGGCAAACCTGTGGCGCACATACTGAGTGTCTGAGCTGTTTCTTTCCTAAATTAAAGCATCAGTATTCAGGTCTAATTGCAGCGCTGGCACTCTGATAATTAAATGGGTTCAGGGCTGCAGTTTGTGTTCTCAGTCTCTAAAAGATTTGCCATTATTGTACTAGACAATTGCTTCATACTAAAAATGCAAACATAAGCAGAGAATGTCTCTGTCCTTGTACAAACAGCTTCTTCCAAAGGTGCAGGAGGTGGGAAGCCTCAACAGATGCATGATTTGGGGGCTTTGAAGGTAAAGTTTGGAAACTGAGTCTCCCCAAGGTAGCAGGAATTTGTAGAAGAGGAAGCTACCCAGAGTGTGGGCAGCCAAAACCACTTGGATTCACCATGGGCTTTTGGCTTGGCACTGGCTTGGGTTTTGTAGAGCAACTTTCCATGAGCTGTACAAGGGGCATCTGCAGCAGAGCCAAAGTGACGCCAGGTTGTTCAGGGCTGAGAGACTGGAGTTCTGGCCCAAATAGAGAACAAATAAAGGATAGGGATTTGTATATCTATGTGTGTTATGGAGATATAGCTAAATAATAGGCCTCCTGGCCTTCCTTTAAAAATAATAAAGTAATTTTTCTATGTGGCAGGGTAGATCTTCTCAGGTCTTGCTGGAGCAACTACCTAGTCCTCCGATGATGAAACTGTAATGAATTCATACAGAAATAAAGAAGAAATTTCTTTACAAATTAAGGCCACTTGAAGTCAGAGCCCACCTGATTTCAAAATCTAATAATCTCAATTCAGTAGTGAGCCAAAGCAGACATGGTTTGAATTCACAGATTACTGAATTTTTTAAAAATCAATCTGGGTTTGGAAATTCCTCCCAGGTTTTTTTTTTTTTTTTTTTTTTTTTATTTTATTTTTTTTTTTGTGTAACTGGTTATTGAACTCAGGCCCTTGCACTTGTCAGGCAAGCACTTATTCTACTGAGCTATCTCCCTGCCCCCTGAAATTCCCCAAAATTTTATTAATGAACTTTCAGCTTTAATTATTGTGAACTGTAATTTCAGGAGAATTCATTAGCTTAATTTTTACTTTGCACTTATATATTGTTTTGCTCTATCATTTTTTGCATAAAAATCATTTGGTAAAGACTTAAAACATGGAAAAAAACTTTTAAAAGTCAGGAACAAGAGGAAATAAGATATTCAGGAAAAATTTGAGCTTAGGTAGAAAACTATAAATTTCTAAATTGAAGGTTTTATTCACCAAACATCTTCAAACCTTGGAGAAGAAAAAAATAGTTACTTGTTTTATTTCAAGGAATGTTACTATGACTACACTGTGTATGTTATTAAAGTAATGCAAATTATAGGTAGAAGACAAGCACAATCTTGAATCCTTAGCAGTGGAGCAAAACACGAAGACTTCAGAGTGTAAAATAGGCAGTGACCCAGTAGCTAAATGAACTGCACACCTGTTGGGACTTTTCAAAAGTCCTACTATCTTTATGATGAACAATTTTAACCTTCTTTATTGCAATGTGTGTGTCTATTCATGTCAAACAGAGAACAGTTTATGCCTGTTTATTCCTAGCACCTAAGCAACTTTACCGGTACTATTTTTTCCTCACTTTCTATTAGCTCAGATATTTGCAAGACCATTTGCATGGAAAGAAGAGTTATGCAGTGTAGCTTTCCATCTTGACCAGAGATATTATCCAGTCATTAACAGCTATTTTTTAGATTTCTGTCATGCGTACACTTTATAAAGAGGGATATGGAAACCAAGAATATACAACTTTACCTTTTATTGGACGATTATCTTTCTAAGGAACTTGCCTTTTCTTTTGGGCAGGTATTTATACTCCTAGCTGTAACATACCAAGGTCTTCCAAACTCCATGTGCCTGATGGAGAGGACTTGGATTATTAGAACATTTTAGTTCGGAGCTGTGTTATTCGCCTGTGTACTTGATTCTTTTTTCATTTTTAATTTTTAGCTATGAGAAGAAATCACTTACCACATAACACTTAAAACAGCACATAATAGTTGCCACTTACATGGATTAAAAATTTACTCATCAGTAATTGGAATTTACCTGTCAAATTTAGATTTAAGTTTTTTTTTTTTACTTGAAGTTTATTCTGAGTAGAAAAATAGTACTGAAAGTATATTGTAATTTGTTGTTTCATGTCTTTTAAAATTTTCCATATTTTGAGCTCATCTTAGAACTTGACCAGTGGGAATTGCCTGAACCAGGGTTGCATTTCTCCAGATGGGATACTAGTTGCTTTACCCTCACATCCTGAGATGCTGTTTATCCAGTGATGCTGTGACGCCTCATGTGGATAATTTTAAGTGTGAACCTAAAACCTTCAGTTTTGATTATTTTTGGTCAAAGTTAAGACTTAAGAAGTTTTTTTGATGCTTTGTTTTGTGAGCGAGAAATGTTCTCTAGACACCTTATCTGCCTCTGGCCAAAGGTCCAGCTTCAGGTTCAGGGTCTCCATTTGAACTCAGTAATCAGCTCAGCAAATGCTTCCAGGCAGATTTAATTTCAACCTGCATTTATCTCTGCTTATCTACCTTCTTTTTCTCTTGGACTCTGGAGATGTTCCTTTTTCTTTTCTTGTTCATCGGTGCTGTTATCGTTTTGGAAATATTTATTTAAACATAGTACCTAAGTAGGAAAAAGACTCATTATGGTTCTATAAGTCATTATGAATGAACGCCCACATATAAATACCACCTATGTCAATACCAAGACACTCAGCAATCTTATGTCCTGCAAGAGGCATTGCCTAGAAGCACAAAGATAGCCACTGTCTTTTGTCTTTATACGTTAGTTATGCCTGTTCTTGAGTTTTAGGGAAATAGAATGAGGCAGTGTATACTCTCTGTATATGACTTTCTTTTCTTTTTCTGCACAGCAGCATATCTGTGAGGCTTATCCACATTTTGTGTGTAGCTTGTGTCTTATTTATATCTTTAGGAATATATGACAGTGTATTCATTGTATTTGTTGATGGACAACTAGGTTGTGTGTAAGTCAGGGCTATCATGAATAATGCTGTGAACACTCTCCTTATATCTCCTTGAATATCACATATTCATCTCTATTTGATACATAATTGTGGGGAAATTACTAGAGCATATACATGCCCTTTAGTACCTTTTAAGAGTGCTTAGCTTGATTTACATCCCCACAAACAATGTAAGACAGATGATATTGTGCCATAGCCTCTCTGATATTTGCATCATGAGGCTGATTGTGTTTATGTTAGACATTCTGATGAGTCAGAAGTTTGCTGTTTTAATTTTCTATTAGTGAATCATTTTACATTTTTCTATATTGCCTATTTGACTATCCCTTTTAACAGAGAAATCAGTCTAGTTAAGAAAATGATAGCATTTGTCTTTTTCTTTATTCTTTGGGAGTTCCTTTTCTCTTCTGGCCAAGAGCCCTTTACCAAAGAGAAGCATTTGCAGCTGTTTTTCCCCACACTGTGACTCATCACTGCTATAATCATTTCTGATGAACTGAATTTCTTAATTTTAATAAATTTCAGGTTTTCATTACTTTCATTTGTGGCCAAAATCTCTTTTTTGGTCCTGTTCTAGAAATCTCTCTCCCTAACTCGTGCAGACATTCTTTCATGCCATTTTTAAAATATGTACCGCTTCGCCTTTTGTGTTTGCACCCCACAATGCATGTGGAATTGACTTCTTCAGATTGTCATAAGTCTGGGAACCGTGTCTCTGATCTGCTTCTAGATCCTCTCTTCTGCCGCATTGTCCTGTCTGTTCTTGCATCAGTTCACATGTCTTTTTGAGTGTAACGTCCCAGTGAATCTGGAAATCGGTAGTGTGAGTTCTCTAATTTTCTTACTTTGTGTTACAGATCAGTTCTTACTTTGGCTTCCTCCTTCTTCTCCTTTACACCCATCCTGATGATGCCTGATATTTAATTCTTACTAAATTAATGATCATAGTTGCCTCTGCTTTGTAGCTTCCCAAACTCTTCTTCAGTGGACAATTATTAAAATTCTGTTTTTTATTTTTTAATTAATTAAGCATATAGGTACATTTTACTTGTATGTAGTGATCATATTCATCATAAGGAATTTTACTGGTGCATGATATAACTTGATTTTTGTCCTATTTCCTTCTCTTCCTTTCAATCTCTTTTCCCCTTCAAACATAGCAAATAAACTTACCTAACACCCACTTAAATTGGAATTCCAGATAAACAACAGGTTTTTTTTTTTTTAAACAAAACATATTTAGTACAAGGTCTACAGGGTATCACTACACAGATTGGACTTGTAGTGATCTTCCTGTTTTCAGCCTCCCAAGTGCTGGGATTACAGGCGTGCTCCAAAGCCCTGTCTCAGTCACATTCTCAGCTCGCCCTGAGGGTAGGGCCAGCATGGCACGCTGGGGATTGAACCCCATTCCTGCACCTGTCTAAGCAGGTGCTTTAGTCCACTGAGCTATTTGGCCAGCCTAAACAACAGATATTTTTAAGAATGCGAGCATAGTATGTTTCGAATAGAGGATAAGACACATCTATAATGTACACTGTCCATTCTTTTGAAATTCAATGTTTACTGGTTTTCTATATTTTGTCTAAGAACTCTGTTATGAATACCTATTGGCCTAAGTATTGTAGTTACAAGAGACGCAGATAAAAGTTCTTAAAAAATCCTTCATCTCAGGGGTTTACATTCTACTAAGAGGGACAAATAAAACATAACAAATTACTCATGTAGTATGCTGGAGGGTGGACAGTGTCATGGAAGAGGAGCACAGAGGGCTACTGCATCTTGGACACGCAGAGTGGGACTTCCACTTTAGATGGTTAGAGAGGGTGTTACATCAGGAGTGCAACTGCAATAAGAATCTGAGTCCTGTGAGTTTGGGGGAGGTGTGTCCCAGGCCACAGGAACAGGGTGCGCACCCATGGACAGGTGTGCAGCCAGGTGCTCAGGCAGGGGTGTGCAGTCAGTGGGCCAAGTGGGTTGACAGGGATAGAGTGGACGAGGAGGTCAGGTGTCCAGGTAAGTTTGGGCCTGGAGGGCTGTGGTGAGAACAGGCTTCTGTGAGTGCGGTGGGAGGGCAGTGGAGAATTAAGCTATGGGGACTGCATCTAATGATAAGGCACTCTTGAAAGAAGTAAGCTGGCTGCCGAAAATGGACACTGGTGAGGCAGGCAGAACATGATGGTGGCCTTCACTGCTGATGGTGACAGTGGAAGTCTGCTCTCTTTTGGTGGTAGGCCTAAAGGACTTCCTGATTTAGTGAAAAGGAATGTTAGAGGAAGAGAGTGTGTAGAGTCCTAGGTGATGCTAAGAGTTTTGAGTTGAGAAATTATAAGGCACAATACCGTTCATGTGTGTGAACTCCCATCTTCTTCTCATTTATCTTCCTTGAGTTTATGACCTTTTATATTTCTTCAATGATAGTGTAGTGGAGCTTTCAGTTGGGAAAATGATTAACTTCTATGTTTGATTCAACATATTTGCTCTAATGTCTACATGGCTTATCTGATAAACTTTTATTAAATTTTATTTATAAAAGGAAATTTTGTTTTTTCACACATAGAGATTTTTCAAAAAACTGAAACTACAGATTGCACTTGATTCAGCTGTGCCCCGTGTGAGTGTCTTCTTGAAGGAGTTAGAGACATTATATTGCAGTGATCCACTCATAGTCATATGTTCTATCATGTGTTTGGTACAGGCTCTCACTACACAGCTCAGACTTGTAGTGATCCTCCTGTTTTCAGCCTTCCCAGTGCTGGGATTATAGGCATGCACCACCACACCCGGTCTCAGCTGCTAGCTCAGTGCTCCTGGGGGCAGGGTTTGCATGGCATGTGGTGCCTGGGATTGAACCCAGATCCCCGCATTTGCCTAAGCAGATGCTTAGTCCCCTGAGCTATCTTGCTGGCCCTGCATACGCATACTGACAACAGCACAGCTCATACTAACTAAGCCTGTATGTCCTTCAACAGATGAATAGGTACGGGAAATGTGACCTCACATGCAATGGAGTGGTACTCTGCCACGAAGAAGAACAGACTCGAGTCATTTGTAGGTGAATGGATGCACTTTGAGACCATAATGCTAAGTGAAATAAATTGGACACTCAAGATTCAATAAATCAGATCTTGAGATTCACTATCTTATGGTGTTTCTTATGTGAGAAACTCGAAGTAAATGAAGAGCAAAATAAACGACCGAGAATACGAAGTAGAGAGACAGTGGATCTTTCTCAGATGGGAAAGGGATCAAGAGACAAGGAAGGGGTAGAGGTGGAGGGCCTGGAAAAGACTTAGGATGTGTGTTGTACACGCACTGGCTGCCCAGCAGCAGGCTCAGACGTGTTCTGCACTACAAACGTACTAATAAAAAGCAGAATTTTACTTTTTCTAAGAAAATAACTTACTTAACTGACAGAGAAGACACTCCTTTGGAATTTCACTGTAATTGGAAGCTTTATTTTTACAGAGTTGATAGAAATAAATGCCCATGACCTAGAGAGGGTGGCTCAGATCCATGTAACACATGTGACTCCATTAGAATTTCCTTGTTGTATTTGGTTTCCGTGGAGAGAGATTATTTTTTATCCTGTGCTGCTGCCAACGTGATATTCATGAATTAACTTCTCTGTAATTAAACTAGTCCATTTAGGGTTTTGGAGAGAGGCATGGCACTCTCCCAAGAACTTTTATGTGCCCAACGAGAGGTGCGGCAAACCCTGCATAATTCTACCAGGAACTGAAAAACATCTAACAAATTAGAGCAGATATTTCAAGCCCGCCATTGAGCAGTAGGAGTGGGATCCATTAAAGAAACTGAATCAATGCCTAATTTGTTATAATCAGTATTTTGTTAAATGGCTTTTTCCTGTTTGAGCATGATAAGTCAGATTTTTGGGCTGTGCTATTACTGGCTTCCTGTGGTCGTTATTTCCCTCCTGTTTTGTGGAAGAGTGTTAAACCTTAGTTGGATTTATTTACTTCAGGTATTTTCCATATCTCCCTGTCCTTTCCATGACCCCAAACGACCAACTAAAAATACTAAAGAAAAAATAAACCTTAAACACGTCATACCGCAAAATGGTCTTTGTACAAAACAACACAATGTTTTCATGAGTAACTTGAAAAACGAAGATGCTATTTGAAAATCAGTGAGATAACTTCATGTTGTGAATTAGATATATCTTCTGAGTAAAATTTAAAAATCAAATTTTGTAAGTGAAAAAGTTCAGTCACATGTAAAACCTTTCCCAGCTGTCGATACTCACGAGAACTGTCAGAGAACTGCAGTGCCCTGACTCACTCTTCCTGCTCCTTTCTTCACAACTGTGTATTAAGTAACCGACATGGTTCTCTCAGTGACAGTGTGCCCACTGGGGTTGTGCTTGTGTCTCGGCTGTCATGCTTCTTAGTGAGGAGCGACAGAATCTCCAGGAGCCCGGGTCAGCTTGCAAGCGCTCGGTGCTCCAGGATGGGCAAGAGAGGCTTTGCAGCGCCTCCATCTGCTTTGCACTTTCTGGGAGCAACTTTATTGATATATTTTAGTGTGGACACAGAGGAGACATAAGGGAGATTGTCACTCTCCACGGCGTGCTTGACTGTGCCCCAACCCCAGACTCTATGTTCTCTGTCCTTCTACTATTCAGGCACTTGGGCCTAACTTTCTAGGAAGCCGTCTCTGAAGGTTCCCAAGAAACTTCCTGTGATGGCAGCCCCATCTCCAGGGACCCCCAGGACTCCACTGCGGATACCTTAGCCTGTGGCTGCTGCTCCTGTGCCAAACATCTAGGCCAGCCTGAGCCCATGCAGTGAGTGTGCAATCAGCCTTCTGAGCTGCCCAGGCTTCCTTCAGACAGAGCAGCCTGACCGCATCTCAGGGAAGTCCACCCAGTGTGTCACGTTTTAGGCCAGTGCACAGCCATTTCAGCCTGTGGGAAGTTAGTGCTGTTTCTAGATAAGGGGCCCCTTCGGTTCTATCTTTCTTAAGTGTTACAGTAATCCTGAGTTCAGTGTCATGTTTATTCCTTTTCCTGATGAGGACGCAGGTACAGAGGGGTCTGTTTGCATCGTTAAGGTCACACAGCTGCAAAGAAGAGCACAAGCTGGGCCTCGTGGCGCACACTGGCACCCCTAACACTCAGGGCGGCTGAGGCAGGACTGCAAATTCGGATTTAGACTGGGTAATTTAGTAGCTTAGGAAGACTATCTCAAAATTAAACAGTAAAATAAAATAAGATAGGGTTGAGGTCGTAGTTCCCTGCAATGTGCTGAGTTTGATCTCCAGGGCACCCCTCTCCCCCAGGAAGATACAGGAATTGAACTTATGACCATCAATGTTCCACCTTAACACATTATTGTGCTCTTCATCTGGAAATGCTCAAAAGGAAAATACCCTGTTGTTAAAAGGAAGAATAACATACTTAGCACAGCGGATAGCAGGGCTGCTTTCTGCCGCTGCTGCGGCCTCTCCTGACCCCAAGCGGCCCCTCCTGACCTTGAGCGCTCCATCTGCCCACAACACCTCCCGCAGGTAGATCCATTTACGCACCAGGGATGGCTGTGACTCAGCCATGTGCAGCCAGACTCTGAGGTTAAGGAGAGTCGCGCACCTTTTCACGGCCTTCAGCTTCTGAACTCCGGGCCTTGCTGTCTAACCATCCATTCCTGTGTGAACAGCACAGAGTTTGATAGAAGCCTTTGCAAAGTGGCCGATGGCTCTCACTCTAAGTTCCTGGGACTGAATTTCAGCTCTGCACAACATCTGAGCTACGTGCCTTCATCCCAGCCTTTGGTTTTGTCTCCTATGAAAGGGTTTGAGTTCATTAAAGCATCACCATTTAGTAACTGGGTGAAGATAACTGGGGAGCAAGAGCCACGTGAAACAGTGCCACCCTCTTTCCTAAACCACATCATTTAGTGAGGCTAAGGTAGGTGTCCCTGCTTATTTAGATCTACTCTCCTGGGGAGATGATGGCTAAGAGGGGCCTAGAAGAGGTGGTAGGTGCTTTCCAGGGGTTCTGAGAGCTTCAGGAGTAGCGCAGATATCACTGTGATGCTTCCTTCCAAGACCTGAGCAGGTGGAGGGGACGTCTGGGCCCACTGCTGCTGAGTGGGCAGGGGCTTCGCACTCAGCTCAGACCTATTGTGCATTCTGACAAACGACACTTCAGTAGCCAGCTCAAGAGGATGTTTATATGGAAACACTGCTCCTGTGTGGCACCTGGGAAAGCCTATCCGATCTCTGTTATTTTGATTTCTGGTAAGAAGCAATTAACCACTAAGAAGAATATATGCAGTGTATTATTTGTTGAAAAAGAAAAAAAAAAGAAAAAAAAAGAAGCTGCTGAAAATAAAACCATTCTATTAAAAGAGATGCTGTGGTGAGCTGCTGTTTTAAAAAATCTGTTTATGTTTATCTTACCCCCTACACTCACCAAAGCCATGGAGGGTTTCTTTTGTCGTCCTGGCCTCAGTGTCCAGGAGAGGACTGGGTAGAGAGGGAATGCTCAGAAAATGGGCAATGGAAGCACTCACAAGGGGTGGATGAAAGTGTTTGTGGTGAGTCTTTGTGCGGAGTGCTTCTCCAACAGATTTTATGGAACACTGGAAAGTGCCCTACAGCATAGGAAGCTCCACTTACGCTTTTGGACTAAGACACCAGCTTAAGCAAAAATCATCCTGCTTATTAACAAAATATACAGGCTTGAAGCTGGAGGTGTGGCTCAGTGGTAGAACACTAGCGTGGCATGTGTGAGGCCCTGGGTTTGACTTCCAGCACCAACAAAAGAAGAAAGAAAAGGGAAGAGAGGGAGGAGGAAGAAGAGGAGGAGGAGGAGGAAAAAGAGGAGGAGGAGGAAGAGGAAGAGGAGGAAAATCAGGATGAAGCTTATAAATCAACACAAAACAAAAATTTCCAAAATGGTTTTTCTTATTCATGGCATAAATTCTTCTAAAGAAAGCACAGGACCTTCTGCTTTTCTCTGCTTACCACACCAGCTCACCATCTTTTCCTGATTATGTCTTCTTCAGTTCCACCCAGTCCTGCACACTTTCACCTCTTAACATACAGCCTTCCCTCATGCACAGCCGGGTCCCCAGTGATCTCTTAGCTAACACGCTGGGCCCTGTGTGGTCTTTGCTGTCCCAGCTGTGTGCTCTTTGCTATCATATATGCCCCCTGCCATCCTTCTCAATTCTACTTGGTCAGCTTCTACCCAGCCTCAGGGTCTTAGTTACACCTTGGTTCCACTATGAATTATTCCCTAACAAGTCTTGGCTTCTTATTTGTGGTTTTTCTGAGTTCCTCACATACATATTGCTAGTACTGCAATTATAATTTTATTTCATCTACTTTATCTGTGTTGATTAAGTTTCTCCCCAGATGTAACCTCTGTGGCTGTGTCCAATGAAAGCCTGAGTGTGTACGAAGGTGCCCAGTAGTGCTTGCTAGTGAAGTACAGGTTTGTTACTTGTGTTTTACAGATCCCTGTATTGATACTTTCACAGCAGTACTGCTCTATTATAAAGAAGGAGTCATCTGAGTCATTCCTGGGAAAATAGTTGCACCTTGAGAACATTATGTTAAGAAAAGTGAATCAGACACACAGGCTTAAATATTTCGTGGTTTCTTTATTTCATTTGTTAAAGCTTGATTCATTGATTGATTTATATGGTACAGGGTCTCACTATGCAGCTTGGACTTGTAGTGATCCTCCTGTCTCAGCCTTTGCCACCACTTCTGGGTTCAGAGGCTGGTATGACTCAGGGCCAGCATGGCATGCGGTACCAGGAATTGAACATGGGTCCTTGTGTTTGCCAGGCAGGTGCTTAGATCACCAAACTATCTCCCTGGCCCAAGTTTCTCAGGACCTTGTACTTGTGGGGAAGGGGCTTAAGTCACTGAGCTATGCCCCTGGCCCTGCGTGGTTTCTCCTATATGAATATCTCAAAGTATTAATAAATCAAAGAGCAAAACAGAAGACAGATTATAAGAAAGAGGGCCGCAGACCTTTTGCAAATGGGAAGTGGTCCAGGAGATGGAGGTCGAGGGACGGGATGGGGAAGGGGAGGTGCAGAGAATCAGCATGTGGTATGTGCATGGGCCACCTCTTCATGAGCGGAGGCATTATGTATCGCAACTGTACTAATACAATTCAAAAATGTAATTTTTAAAATGTGAATTGCTTTTTGAGCTGCCATATCTTGTTACTGTGTCTTAATCAGGTGATACCCAAACATGTCTGGAACTTCCTCTTTGGAATTTCGTTCCACATTCTCCCCATCAGACTCTGATGCTTCATTTGGAATCATTTTCTGTGATGTTTCTGCTCTGAGCATGCGGTGAGCAGTCTGTTAGCTGAAGGTCTTCGCAACTTTAACATCTTAAGTCCAGGACAATCTCTGGCTCCAGTGAAGTAGATACACAAGAATGCTGAAGATGTCCTTGGGGAAGAGAATCTTTTTTTCCTAAATGTTCATTTAGTGCCATGAAGTCCAGGGAGCAGAGAGCTCAAGAGCAAGTGGTGAGCCTGAAACAGCGCTTCTCCAGGTACAGGGAGGATGTGAAATTGCCAGTGTTGACTTGCAAAGGGAACTAGAGACTCACATGGGGGTTTTTAGCTGAAACTAAGATCAAAGCTCATTATTTCTAAGTATAAATTAAGTGAAGTCTTTGAAGATTGCTCTAATTTTAATATAAGATAATTTTATAAATTTTATCCACTTTCGAGCAGCTCACACCCCTATTTACATTTTCATTGATTTGCAGTGTCTGTATAAAGGGAAGCATATTTTATCAACTTTTTCTTTCAACTTGGTAGTGTGGTCATTAGTACCAAGGTGGATTTGCTTAGCAGCTGAATTTCTCAATACTAAGGTGAAAGAACAGTATAGTCAGATCCTCACTACCCACATAAATGACACCTTCTTCTTCTTTATTTGCTGCTTCTCAGTCAGGAGTGAGATTTTATTTTATTTATTTATTTTTTCCCATAATTTTATTAAACAAATAGCAATGAGACAGTTTCAAATCACAAGACAGTTTCAAATCATATTAGTAGGATAGTTTCATTAATTAACACATTGCGTACTGTCTACCTAGTGGATATTGGTTGTACAAGATGCAGACATGATATCCTATTTACAAACACTATTAGAACAAATCCCTCTATTCATTGAATTAAGAGAATGTAGCTGTATATCTATGCTAACCATTTTGAATACACTGATACTAAATGGTCATTCATCTGTATCCTCTTTTTTGTTTAGTTCTGTCATTTAAACTTTGTAGGTGTGTGAAATCAGCAAAATATTCCAAAATAGTCCAGTAGTTCATAATAATATTGGGTCTTCCACATGACTGGCAATGTCAGAAGTTGTTGACCTGAGTTCCCTACAGCTCAACATAACAACATGGCTTTACTTCATATACTTCATTTTTTATACTTTCCTGCTGGATGGTCAAGACCAAGATAAAGCAAGACCTATGTATCAAGAATTGTAGCTATTGGATCTGATAAGGTCAGTCAAATCCCCTCAGGATTTATCCTGCGACCCTGTACCTCAGGTTGTAGATTCTTTGTCAGTGTCAGCCATGTGGATGAGTCACAGCCATTGCTTGACCATTTTGCTCTCTGTGAAAGCCTGAGAGAATGTTTTCTCTCCGTGTGACTCTCCTTAGGCGTACTCTATGTCATTGATCACTTTCCTCTTTGACTCCTCAATCTCCTTGATCAGAAAATTTGGGACACAACTGAGTTACATGATGTTACAGCACAAGTTCTCATATGTCCTGAGTCTTAATTGACCTTGGAAGGCTAGGGCCAAAATGTTGGCTTTCCTTGCAGCCCTCCTTGTTCTCTAATTTTTGGTCTGCAAACTTAGGTTGTTAACCCTCCAGAAGAGAACCTTATTGTTATTACCGTACAACCTAGGCTGTTGAGCTTAACCTCACTATCTGTCTGAATATCAAACATCTTAGGCATAACATGGAACAGGTATTTTTCATCAAGTATTGATATGTTAAACTTTAAGTCCCTACAGAATATGACGAAAAAAAATTTAAGAAACTAAAATATATTTAAAAAATAGGAATAAAGAATTTTATATGTTTACACATAAATCCAGAAATCTAACCATATACAACATTGTTGCAGGACAGTCCCACAACACTCCTTTTCCTGTCTCCTGCCTTCATTCACTACCCATTAACAGCACCTTCTACTGTACTTTATTCTCTTGGGGGTATCCTGTTTCCTGATTCAAAACCCAAGAAGAGGATTGTCCAGATTTTAAATGACCTCTGGCTACTTAGACAAGGAAAATAGGCCAAAGATATTTTGTTCTCTTTTTCCAAAGCATGTGCAAATTGTGAAAGTAGGCTAAGCCCCAATTATGGTTCGGGACCGCTTCAAAGCCTGCCTTCACATTTTGTGTTTTACAACTCCTCTACTCTTTGAACTGTCTAGCCTTAGAAAAGTAAGTGGGTCAAGATAGTTTTAATTTTTAATTTCGATTTAGGTGTACATGAGTTAACATCGTGAATACTGTGACTATACTTTATGTAATAATAAAATTTTGTTTTATCTGAATATCTCAATGACAGATAACATAGCTTTGGCTAATGATTAATTGGCCAAGAGAAAGATGACGTTAGGGTTAGCTTTGAATGAATTATGGGAAATAGCCCAAATGCCAAGTAGCTGAATTAATCTTCCTGAAATAAATTCTTTAGCAAATACATTGAACTTAGGAAAAACATAGTTAGTCACAAACATTTTCTTCTTACAAGGGCAAGAGCAACTTAATACACATTTAAGTGGGTGCTTTGGCCATCTGCTAAGCTTTAATAAGGCAAGAATTTACATGGACACCCTCAGTAATAGGGAAGAGAAAGTAAAAACTGCTTAGAAAATTCAATTTAAAAAACATCGGTGAGACACACTGTGAACTTCATGTGAAAGCTTCAAGAGCCTGAAATAGAACTTTGAGGGAGTCATTAGAATTTGACCGACACTATCAATTCAAGAGACACAATGACCTTTGACTTCAAGATTGTAAAATCAGGAGACATAAAATTGATCAGATGCACTCTCCTTTCACATAGGAATGAGAAGCATTTCTAGGTTCAGAAAATCAAAACCTAAAATCCTATTTGCACATACCGAGAGGTTTCTTTTTTCTGTATTTTTTAGGGAAGGGCCTACAGGGTGTTCAGGGTCTCACTACTAGATTGGACTTGTAGTCATTCTTCTGTTCACAACCTCTCATTTGCTGGGATTACAGGTGAATGCCACCACGTCCAGTCTCCAAGAGGTTTCTGTTAACCAAAAATCCAGCAGTTTAACTGTCTTCATGGTTTCACTTCTCATATGCAACATTTATTGTTTTTCAACTCAAAAATAATGTTTGTATAACAATTGTAGTCAGTTCTCAGGGCACACTTCCATGTAAGAGAGAAAGAGTTCATATTCTGAAACTTTATTATTGAACTTTTAATTGATTCTGTGGGTCTGTTTTGATACCTACTGCTTGTTTGTGTTGTTGTGTTTCTAGATACCCTTTTGAACATTTCTGTGAATGACACTTGTTGCTGCACAAAGGCAGGCAACAGGCTGGGGAGTTAGCTTGGCGGCATTAGTGCCTGCCTGGCAGGCACAAGTCCTGAGTTCCATCCCTGGTCCCACACCCTGTTCCAGCCCCAGAAGCGGTGTGGTGGTGCATACCTGTCATCCCAGCACTGGGGAGGCTGAGACAGGAGGATCACTATAAGTCTGGGCTGCGTAGCCAGATCCTGTATCAAATAAATAATAAAATAAAATACATTTTAAAAAAGAAAGGAGAAAAACTGATTTGGTCATAACTATATGCTTTCCTTCCAAAGGTCCACTGAGGAAGAAAAATATTGTGCAGCACTTTCCTACTCCTGATACAACTTTCTTCTTTCTTTCTTTCTTTTTTTTTTCTCATATGAAACATCACATCATTCCAAAGGATGAGAAACTCACAGGCAAAAAATGTAATGCTTTCACTGTGTTGGGAGAATAATGTTGTCATTTAAAAGAAAATAGTTCTTACCAGCCAGAGCAATCTTCCTGAGCATTTCATTCCTGGGACTGTTTGCATTCTTTCCCAGTGAGCTAGAGATACAGACATCAGGCCCTATTTATAACACGCGAGAAGAGATAACAAGCTGATCAGAGCTGAGAGACAAAGCCCCAAGTGACTGGATGGGATGGCTATGTGCCTCTTCCCCGCAAGCGTCTTTTCCCTTTTGAGGGTGATGTGGCTGTATGTCAGTCCGGTGAGAGGCTAGTGCAGCAACGGCCAGCGGTGTGAGTGCAGAGACAGTTGGATTGAAACCATACATGGTGAAGTGAAAAAGTTACTCTCTCTTAAGCTGTTTCTAAAACATGCTGGGGTTATTTTGGTACCTGAAGAATAAATAGAACTTGAGGCACTTGGAGTGTAATGTGGAGGTACATGAGAGGTCTGAGTTTTCCTAGGCAGTATCTTCTATCTTTTAGCTTTTACTCTGGCTCTGGAAAACATTTCTGCAACCCTCTTTGTGTCCAGACAGACCAACCTGCTTGCATAAAAACAGGAGAGAAGTTTTCTCCTAATGTTATGTTCCTTAACATTGCCAAGACCAAAGCGCAGAAAGAAAACAGAAAGCAAATGACAAAACCCCAACGACAAGCTGACATTATCTTTAGTCCCAGTTCTTCTTTAGCAGAGGAAGAGAACAAGTAATGCACTAAAATATCTTCCCCAGTGACTCAGCCAATCATAACAGTTAGAATTACTTCTCCTGGCTTCCTATTTCCCACCCCAAGGGTTCCTTTCATTGAGAAATGCAATTCAGTATCAAAAACTATGGGCAGAAAGTTTGTCTATGTGGGGTGGTGCAAGTCTAATCAGTTTATTGCCTGTCCCTACACCTACTAATTCTGTGGTACTTGTAGCCAGGCAGATGAGACAGCCTCTCTTGCTTTCTGGCTTTATTCTGTGATTTTATCAATGGTTAAATGGCCTCATTGGATTATGTGAGCATTTGATACAATGAGCACTGACTTGCTAACATAACACATTCTTTTAAATGGGGAGCACAGCTGCTTAGCTGAGGTTCTGTGTAAGAAATTTCTTCCTTCCTTTTTTTTATTTTTTATTTTTTTGGCAGAGCCAGGGATTGAACTCAGGCCCTTGCGCTTGCCATGGAAGCACTTATTCCACTGAGCCTTTTCCCCGGCCCCAAGAAATTTCTTCCTTTCTAACTCTGGTCTCACTGTTCTAGAACAACGGTTGGGTGAGGAGGGTGTTCAGTATGGATAGTATATCCTTTTCTGGAGAGGAAATTTTCTCCTAACTCAATGCTGAGGGGGCCAGGGAGATGGCTCAGTGGAATAAGCACGGACAGTCCATCTGACCCACATCAGAAAACAGTGAATTATTGAATCTGGGTTAAGTTTGTATTACAACTCTAAGTCTTAGGCTCTCTTTTTCAGTACCCTTACCCAGCAAACATAGTGAAGAGAAAGGAAAATCTAGATCAAACTGCTGATTTCACTGGCTTTTGTCTCAATAGACTTTGAAGCAGATCAAATGAATTATATACATAAAAGAACTTCGATAAATTTCACAAACTATGGGAACTGATGATATTATTATAGTGACATTTAAATATTCATTGGAAGAAACTTGTTTTTTAATCGATAGTGTTGAAATATACACAAGGGTAAATATTTATTAGGAAATTATCCTAAGCGTGTATGTATTAGCCAGGCTCTAAATTTAGTATGTTCTTCACCCTGTAAGGGAAATAATTTCTATTATTTCCATTTTTAGTTTGAAAATTAAAGCTCAAAAAGCCATGCAACTCATAAGTGGCCAAAGCAAAGACCCTTCTGACTCCAAACATGCCTTCTAGCTATTACTTCTGGTACCTGAATAAAAAGCTTCACCTTTAATTATATCAACAAAACACCTGGTAGGTAACTTTATAATTTCACTGGTCATGCGCTAAGTTTGGTAAGTATTTTCTGGGCAGGTATTTTATTTTAAATAAAAAATCTTGGATGGCTTAAACAATTCTATATTCTTCGTGAAGGGAGAAAGTACAAATGGGCTGCCAGTAACTAGCGAGCATCAGTGGTTCACATGCAAGACTTCCCTTGGGTGATCAAGAATGCTGGGCCCGGTGCCCAGGGCCAGGAGTCTGCCGAGTTCTGCTGTGAGATGAGCGGAAGTTACAGTTCCAGAATACAGTATGTACACGTCCCTCTGGCTCTGGAAGTCTGTGGTTCTCTTAGCTTATCTTTTTTAAGATAGGCTTTTGTTAAGAAAATACTTAACAAACTTAATGCATGACCAGTGTGAAGTTATAAAGTTATCTTCTGGGTATTTTGTTGATATAATTAAAGGTAAAACTTTTATTCAGGTACCAGAACTAATAGCTAGAAC
>NW_004524610.1:15025237-15026836 GCF_000260255.1 Octodon degus
GCAGTCCCTGTGCTTTGCCTAAGCTTGCCTAACCAGGCACTTTAGACTGCTGGGCTATCTTGCTGGCCCAGTTTTTAAAAATCTTTTAAGGAGAGTACAAATTAGAATTAAAACGGAAAAAATTTCAAGTGATACATATTTTCACTTAACAAAGTAATATAAATTTCACAGTATTTGCTATAATAAATAGTGTTGTCTTCCAACCAGTTATTCATAATACCAGATATATGCATGTAAAATTAGATGAAAAAGGAAAAAAGAAAGAAATGTATAAGAAGTTAAGATGCGAAAAAATGCAAACGATTGAAAAAGGGAGACAAAACACACTAAAGCATTAACTGCTTCTTTCCATAGACCAGCAAAAATGCACAGTACAGTTGTCCAAACCGCCCTGTTTACATCCATAGATAGCTCTTGTTCCCCCACTGGCACTGCTTATTTAAGTCATGTGTAGTTCAACCCGGAGAGAGGCGTATTCTGTGACTGATGCCCGTGATGGCAGCGCAGCCCTGAATGCACTTCCAGACATGGAATTATATATTTTAAATGCATGAATGTTGCACTGAGTGAGTTATTAAGAAAGCTACTACAGAATAGTCGTTTATATCCCCCTTTTTTGTGTACTTTTGTCAGAGATGAGTATTCCATTTCTGTTCAAATATTGTAGGTGTGTGAATTCAACAAAGTAATCCAATATAGTCCAGAAGTTCATAATAGTAGTGGGTTATCCACAGGCATATATCTGTATATACAAAATAGTTAGGATATATATGCAGCTACTTCTCTTAGTTCAATGAGAAGAAAAATATGTACTAATAGTATTTAAATAAGATATCATATCTGCATCTTGTACTACGAATAACTACTATAAAGACAATATGTAATGTATTAATTATTGTAATTATCTTACTAACCTCTTTTGAAACTGTCTCAATGTTATTTCTTTCTCAATAAAATTAATATTAAAAAACAAAACTACTAAAAACAATATGCACGTGTGTAAAATTTTAAAATTCACACTTTATGGTACCATGTTACATTGGAACATTGTTTCTTAGAAAAACAGAATCAGCAAATTGATACTAAATTGACAAGAATATTACTTAAAGTACAAATATAATATGTACTATGAAATATTCTTGTAAGCAGCAGAGTGGTATGAGGAGAGATTTATCCAGCAGAGACACTGTGTGCAAGCTCTTTGGCCCAGTGTTTCTCTCCAGGAGCCCTGTCACCCCTGGGCTGCTTCATTGCAGGTTAATAGGACAGATATTGTCCATACTCATGCATAAAATTTTCTGCCAATCTTTTGGATTCCACATTTTGCAAATTCCTTTCCTATTTCTGCCATTTTCTTTCCATTTTACAGATACACAAACTGATTGGAAAAATAATTTCTTCTTCTTCTTCTTCTTCTTCTTCTTCTTCTTCTTCTTCTTCTTCTTCTTCTTCTTCTTCTTCTTCTTCTTCTTCTTCTTCTTCCTCTTCTTCCTCTTCCTCTTCCTCCTCCTCTTCTTCTTCCTCCTCTTCTTCCTCTTCTTCTTCCTCTTCCTCTTCTTCCTCTTCCTCCTCCTCTTTTTCTCCTCCTCCTTCTCCTCC
>NW_004524610.1:15027296-15029883 GCF_000260255.1 Octodon degus
TTCTTCTTCTTCTTCTTCTTCTTCTTCTTCTTCTTCTTCTTCTTCTTCTTCTTCTTCTTCTTGTAGAACTGAACTCAGGACCTTGCTCTTGTCAAGTGAGCCCTGTGTCATTGAGCTGTTCTCCCAGTCTAAGGATAAGTTACTTATTCTTGTCTGATCACCCAGGCATTGGCAGAATTAATTTAGAGTCTAGATGCTCATATCCTTACTAAATGACTCCATGATCAAAAATCAACACACTTTATTTTCAAATATTTTACTTTAACACAACAGTAGGTTGTGTGGACATGGAACTTGTAACTTATCCTATGTTTTTGGGTTCAAGTATTACTGTGTTGGTCAAATGCAAGTATATTTTACTCTCAGACTTTGTATTTGTCCAGTTATTTTTACCCTAATTTAGGATTTTAAAATAAATCATCACTGCTAGATAATAAGGTCAGTGGGCTCAATGTGTAAGTGAAGGCTACCATATTTTCCTTTTGTAAATACACAAAGTGAAGAAACAGACATGCAGGGTACCTAAATTTTTTTAAGACATCTAGATTTTTTTCCTGTATTTTAGACTTCAATGTGATAAAAGTGTTTTAAGATAATTTCTGTCAAAGTAGAACTCAATCAAGCTTGGAAATCACTAACTCTTTTTGCAAAATGAGTGTCTTGTGACTGAGCTACAGTAATTTCCTAGCATGAACATGGTGTGTGAGTTTGCTGTCGTGTGTCATGTCGCCCCTTAGAACATCCCTTCCATTCACCCAGGAGAAGCCATATGTGAAGCAAGTTGTGCAAATAATAATATTGTGTAGGTGTTGAACTGAATATCACTCAACAAGAATTCTGCATGCTGTTCATTTTTAGGACAGGAAATTTCTATTTAGTCTATGGCTTTGGTTGTGACTGGGAGCCAGGTTCTTATTCAGAAGCTGACGAAGGCCTATTTTCCCGTCTTGATTATTTTCTTGGGATTTCAGCTCATCCTGTCTAGGCTCCCACCCCAGCAGGTGTGTCTCATCAACATCCAAAAGATGCTCCATAAATGCTGACTGAGGAGCCTGGGGCCACTTTCCTCTTACAAATACCTCCAGGGAACAAAGTGGCAGAAAACACAGGTGGAGCCTTTGTGGGCATCTGCCGAGAGTGGTTTTGTTCCTGGAAAAGAGCAAAGGCTCTTTGCTATAGTCCCTCAAGCCTTTAAAATTATGAATGTTTTATGTCCACTGGTGGGCAAAATGAGCCAAATATTATTTATAGAGAAATTATTTCTGTACATGATTCAAGTATAACTGGAAAAAGACAAACCCACCTTAGTCACAGGGGAGAGCTTCAGATAAGTGATTTTCTTCCTTATTTCATTTATTATATTAAAAAATTCCTTTACAGAATGCAAGTAGGAAGAATTGTGGCTGTGGGCTGAGTAGTGTTTCCTCAAAATCTGTATGATGAAGCCCTAAACTCTCAATATGATGGTTTGTAGAAAGGAGGATTTCTCTTTTTTAATCCTTTATGTGTGTATGTGTGTATTTATTTGGTACAGGGTCTTGTTACACAGGTTGGACTTGTAGTGATCCTCCTGTCTCAGCCTCCCCAGTGCTGGAATTACAAGCATGTACTACCTCACCTGATGATCCCAGGATTTGCAAAGCATGAGGTACTGGGGATCGAACCCTGGTCCTCGTGCTTGCTAGGCAGGTGCTTAGACTGCTGAGCTATCTCCCCAACCCAGAAATGAAGATAATTAGGTTGCAGTGAAGTCGTGACTGGTCTTCATCATGGGATTAGTGTCCTATCAGAAGCTCCAGGTTGCTGCTCCCTCTCTTCTCTCCTCTCTTTCTACCTCCCTCCCTCCGTGAGGACATAGGGGAAATGTGGTCGGCTATAAAACAGGAAGAGAGTTGTCATCATAAACAGAATCTGACCTTCATCTTGGCCCACAGTAGAGAAATTAATTTTTGTCCTTGAAGGCACTCAAACAATGGCATTTTGTTATGACAGCCTTGTCATATAGAAAATATCAGTGGAAGTGAGACTTGATTATCTTGGATAGCCACGCATTTGAATTCTTTGATTTCTAAGTAGCTGAGCTTAATTACCCATGTAAAAATCCACTTATACTTAACTACACTAAACTCCAAGAGGTTACACCTGTAGAAAATTTTAGCATATCTTGTCTTATAGAACTCTCAGGGTTTTCTACCAGGTCAAGAGATGCTGTGGCTGAGTAATAGAATTCCAAGATTACTGTATATTGCTTTCATTTGTCTCCTACAGGTAATGGGAAAATCAGAAAGACAAAGCAAAGTTAAGATAGAGCCCAGGAACAGAAACCATGAGCCTGAAGGAGAATAAGTCATACACTATCTTGACTATCAAAACCATAGACTAAATAGAGTGATTTGTTCTAATGGTGTTTGTAAATAGGATATCATGTCTGCATCTTGTACAGTAATTAACCACCAAGAAGAACGTAAAAAAAAAAGAAGAAGAAGAAGTAAAGCCATGCTGTTAAGTTGAGCTGTAGGGGACTCAGGTCAACAATTTCTGACATTGCCAGTCAAGCGGAAGACCCAATACTATTATGGGCTACTGG
>NW_004524610.1:15030698-15066616 GCF_000260255.1 Octodon degus
GCTGCGTCTGCCCTCTAACGCTGGGCACTTTGTGCTGGCTACTGAGACTAGGGGTGATGGTGCACGCCTGTAATCCCAGCTCTGGGGAGGCTCAGACAGGAGGATCACTACCAGTCTGAGTTGTGTAGGGAGACCATGTATGAAATAAATAAATAAAAGATTAAAAAATAAAATCCTGATTACTATCGATCAAGGTCTTTTAATTAAACTTTATATTATAAAGATGTACCAAAAATAATGTAATGATTATACAAATGTTGGCCATATTTAAACGAGTGCTAAACTTTGCCATCTTTACCCCAGGTTTTATTATAAAATATCAGATCTGCTTCTCTGTGGACACGTTTTCTTCCATGGTGAGCATTCGGGTTATATATTTACCTGGGTGGTTGGTGGAGTCTCTGTCACGCTCATGCAGAGTGGCCTCTGTAGGACTCTCTCTCCAGAGCTTTCTCCCTTGGTTGCTGTGGTCTCTGAAGACAGTAATGTGAGGTCAAATGTGAATTTCTTGCCCTGACAAGAGTTGCCAAGGGAGGAAATATCCCTATTTTCAGCCATTTCTATTTTGGGGTTGTTCAATGGCAGAATTCTAGAGCATCCTGACTAAAATAGCCTCTGTCTTCCTAAAGACAATTATTGCCATAACATTAGTTTGTGTAAGTGCACTCATCAGTCAGGACTGTATTTTAGCCTTGTTATGTTTTTAGGCATAACTAATGTTATAATAATTATCTCCTGGTATTGATTAATTAGCTTGGTTCTTGATCTATTTTCTGTTAAACAGCACTTGAAAGCCTTTGGCAATAGAATGCTCAGCAATTCTATAGGTGCTATTTCATATATAATGTGTATGTTTCAAAACATACAGACATGCTTTTAAGAATTTTAGAAAATTGTTCTCTATCCTATGTAAAAAAATTTGAAAATTTATTTGAAATTCAACTTTGTTTTTAAAAGTTACCCTTTTTCATGTTTAGTCAGGTACCTCCATTAATAGTTCACTCATTTTAGTTTCCGTTTTGTATTTCATGTCCAATATTGTCAATATACTACCATCTTGAAGGTCATTTTCTTATTAATATTTATTTCCTGAGTTTTTTGTTGTGATAAGAAGTATTGCCTGTACATCTCTCCCTTTGCACCTGAGATATTTTCCCCAACATCTATACCTTGAGATGGGGTTTCTAGGACACACAATATGACTAATTTATTTTCACTAGGTGCTGTCAGATTGTTCCCTAAAACAGTCATGTTTATTCACTTGCTCATACAGTTCCTCAAATCTTTTCCAATAATAATGTGCTAAATAATTCATAGCTTATGAACAAATTGAGTAGAGTGATAGGATATGCAATCAACATAGAAAAAACCAGTGCTACCTCTATGCCCAAAGAGCAAACTTTCTGAAGAATTTTAGAAAATCATTGTTTTTATTTATAGAAACATCAAAAATAGGAATGAAGTTGACTGAAGAAGTGAAAGAGCTGTATACTGCAAACTAGGCAATATTGATGAAAAAATTTAAAGATGACACAAATAAATGAGAAGATACCTTATGTTCATAGGTTGGACATTTTTCAAATGTCCATACTATCCAGAGAGATCTGTAGGTTCAGTGTAATCCCTATCAAAATTCCAAAACCATTTTCCACAGAAATAGAAGAAAAGAAAGTCTAAAATTCATATAGTACTACAGAAGACCACAAATAGCCAAAGAAATCTCAAGCAAAGAGAATAAAGTGGAAATATAATATCAGCTGATTTTAAAGTATGTTACAGGGCTGGTGAGATAGCTCAGTGGACTAAACTCCTGTGTAGGCCAGTTCAGGGACCATGCTGCACTGGGCCCATCCCCAGGTATCCTGAGCTGGCCACTAAATCCAGGGGTGGTGGCACACACGTGTAATCCCAGCGCTGGGGAGGCTGAAAACAAAAGGCTCACTATGAGTCTGAGCTGTGTAGTGAAACCTTGTACCAAATACATAAACAAACAAACAGATAAGAAATGCACTAACATGTATTATAAAGAACATATTATAACTCTATGGTACTAGCATAAAAACAGGCCACTGGACAAGACAGAATAAAAAGACCAGAAAAACACCCCACAACTATTGTCAATTGGTTTTTAACTAAGGTGCCAAGAACTCCCAGTGGGGGAAAGGAAAGTTTTGCCTCCTCAACAAATGGTGTTGGGAAAACTAGGTATCTTCAAGCAAAAGACAGACACTGGTCCCTTATCTCACAGCATAAGGATACAAAAATTAACTCAAAATGGATTGAAGACTTAAACGTAAGATGTGAAACTGTAAAACTACTAGAAGAAAATGGAAGGGGGAATGTTTCACAATTTGCAATAGGGAGTGTTTTTCTTGTGTGTATGATCCTCAAAGTACAGGTGACAAAACCAAAAACACACAAATGAGATGACATCCAACTGAAAACCATCTACACAGTAAAGGAAATTATTAACAAAATAAAGAGAAAATATTTACAAAGCACATATCTGAGAAGGGACTAATGCCAAAAAAGTGTAAGGAACTCAATATTATAGAAAGGAAACAAGGGGGCTGGGGAGATGGCTCAGTGGAATAAGCACTTGCCTGGCAAGCGCAAGGGCCCAAGTTCAATCCTCGGTTCTACCAAAAAAAAAAAAGAAAGGAAACAAATGCTGATTTAAAAAATGGGCAAAGGTCCAAATGGGCATTTCACAGAGAAGACATCAATCAATGCCAACAGTATAAGGACAGATGTTCAACATCACCGGTTGTCAGGGAAATGCAAATCAAAACCAGAATGACACATAATTTCACACTTGATAAAATGGTTATTACTAAAAAGACTAAAGACATAGAGTGTTGGCAAAGGTGTGGAGAAAGGAGATCTTTGTACATTATTGGTGGAAATTTAAATTAATACAGCCATTAGAAAAGAGTATGGAATCTCCTCAGGTAGCTAAACATAGAATGATAATGGCTCCTTCCTTACTTGAGTGGGATAGGTTCCAGGACCCTAGTGGATCCTGAAACTGTCGGCAGTGTTGAACCCATATGTACCATCTTTATTTCTAGACTATGTGTCTGCGACAAAGTCTAACTTTTAAATTAGGCATAGTAAGGGATTAGCAATAAAAATAATAAAATAGAGCAATTACATAGTGTAACAAAACCTATGTAAATGTGATCTCTTTTACAGTATTTTTTTGTACGGAGCTCTCCCTTGTGACAGGAGATGGCTCCATACGCACGCGATGAGATGTAGGTGCTATGACTTCACCTTGGGCTTGTCCATTAGGGTCACTTGAAGGTAACCTCCACACACCAGAGCTGTCAGCCCAGGAACTGGGACAGCTGCTAAGTGACTGCACAGAGCAGATACATGAGATGAAGGGAGGGATGAGTCACCTCTCAGGCAGGAGAGAGGGAGGTGGTGTGAGGTTTCATCATGTTTCTTGGGGCTGCATGCAATTTAAGACTCGTGAATTATTTATTTCTGGAATTTATCATTTATCCCTTTCAACCACGTTGCCCAAGGATAACTGAAACCACCTGGCCTAAAACCACAGATAGGGAAGGACAGCTTTGTTACATAACAACGCATATGATGCTTCGCTTTCCTTTTAATTCGTGTGTGTGTGTGTGTGTGTGTGTGTGTGTGTGTTCTTGCTGTTGTACAGATTTTTTGAAAGTTAAATTTTGGTAAATGTGTGAAACTTTTCTTTTATGTGTTTAATTTGAAAAAGTTCTTCTTTACCTTAATAGTTTATATTTTCTTTTATCACTTCTCTGCTTTGCTTCCACACTTAGATATTAATTGCATAGTCTAGGGACATAGCTTCTGCAAAAATTTGCCGGCATTTTAATCCATCATACCCAAAACTTTGGACTAGGGGAATGAGTGCATCAACTGAAACCATAGCTTTATTTGATTCCACATAGATCACAAATTGTTTCATAGTTCCTCCATGTTTGTTTAAAGGTGTCTTCTCTTTCTTAAGAAGTTTCTATCTTTGTGTGTCTCTGTTTTTACATTCTTTATTCTTCCATGTCAATTTAATCTTGCCACAATCAAGGTTAAGTTGCATTTGTAGTACACAAGATATCATACCTCACACACCTTCTGAAACTGTGCAGATATTTGTAACTGTTATCACCATTTTGGGGTTTATTATGAATCATACATACTTTTGCTATTATATTTCTCCCTGAACACTGTCTTTTCCGGTAATATCTTCAGATTTTGTATGTGGATCTTGAATTTAATCTGGTCTTAAATCACAAATTCACTTTTCTCTGTTCTAATAATTTGTAGATATTCTTATGTTTTCTATGTAAACTGCCATACTTTCACTCATAAAGAACGTTTTAGACTTTTTCTTTCTGACCTTAGCTACTTGTTTTAATTTTAATGCATTGAATTGGCTGGCATCCTGGTATATTATTGAATAAAAGAGGTGATGGAAGATACCTTTATGTGGTGTTTGCTGGGGACTTTTCATTGAAATTATTTATCTTGCTAATTGTGTTATTATCTCAATTTGTCAAGTTTTGGTTTTCTACATGAAGGAGTATTAAACTAAGCTTCATCACTTACTGAAAAACCATTTGTTAATTATCTTTTTTTGTCCCATGAACCAAGTCATAATCAGTTGGAAGTAAAACAGGGGCTCCAGGAGGAGGAAGTCTTTGTGCATAGCTAGGGCTGGCTCTCCTGGAACCCAGGGCCACTACCCTGCAAGGGCTTGTGACCTGGCCTAATGGCATCGTGCCTGGCCACCTTTTAGTTGAATTCACAGAAGAATCACTGAACTAACACTCAGAATTATGAAAAATAACATTTTTTTGTTTTAAGTCATTGAGTTTTGGAGTGTTTTCCTATACAACAATGGTTAACTAAGGCATTGTGCGATTTTAAAATCCCTCCTCCAAAAATACGTCCAAATTATTACACACATATTTATGTACCCAGCTGAGATGATGTCACACAGAGCAAGCTTTTAAATACTTTTTCCCTTATATTTTATTCTTCCCAGAACATGTCAGAGTACTTTGAGGTACACATGGTCATATTTATAGAACTTATGTTGGATAGACAAGATTACAATGTGAGAGAAGAAGAGAACAGATTAAATATGTCAATAACACTGACTTTCAGGGCTGAGAGATAAGTCAAAATTGTCTTAATTTAATTGTTTTTGGGTGGAATTGTGTCTGCCTGAAAATGCCAACCTATGGAAAAAAAAAAAAAAACCAAGAAGATATTGATGGGTGAAGCGGAACTATGAATTGCAATTACCTATTGATTTTCATTCCCTAAGACATGAAGTATGGCTTCACAAGGAGAAGATCCAGAGTTGTCTCTCTTCCCCAGAGAAGAATATGACTAACTCAAGACCAGGCTTCCAGTACTCATTTGCTGCCCATCAGTAAGGCAGGGTGGACTGTGTAGTCCAAGGGTCAGCAGTCTCTTGATGGAGTTTAGACCAACAAAAGGTTTTTCAACTTCTGCATGGATGCAACAGTACCTTAATAACAGATCACATCTTCATTCTATTTTTGCTAATAAAAAAATCTGTCTTTTGTCTTTCTCTTTGGGATTATGTAATATGTCAAGATATCTGACCAAACTGAGTCAACTGATAGAGAGAGAAGCCACCTTTTATTGAGCTGATAATTTCTGAACAACCTGGTACAGGGTACAGGAACTGAAATGATAGCAATAATTATAAGTGCAGCTAAAAGACACTTTCTTTTTAAGAGATCCTTTCATGTGAAACTTTAAATCAATAAAGTAGAAAAATGAAGATTATCTTCCTAAGAAATCCACACAAAGCAACAGTTAAAGCAAAATAAAAGATTTAGGAGAAACTGATGTACCTTTCACATCTTTGTGATAAGAGGGTAAGTTTGGCTATGCTTCTTTTTATCCCCAATAAATTAATTGGGAAAATTAATTGGAATATGAAAATTCCTCCAGCATAGGCTGGAGGAAGACACTGTTCATCTAGAAGGGAGTGTTAGCTTTCGTTGTGATACAGCCCCTGAAGTTGAATTTTTCTATGGTTTAAATATTATAGCTGTAGAGAGCCAGCCAGGTAGTTCAGCAGACCAAGTGCTTGCTTAGGCAAAGAGCAGTGACCGGGGTTGGATCTGTGGCCTGCTATGCTGGCTCTGCCCTTGGGACGCACTGAGACAGCAATTGAGATTGGGCGTGGTGGCACACACCTATAATCCCAGCCCTTGGGAGGCCGAAAACAGGAGAATCACTATGAGTCTGATCTACGTAGTGAGACCCTGTAGACCCTGTACCAAATATATGTACTAGGATTTCAGAAGGTTAGTTTCCTCGAAGAGCCTAGATCACTTCAAAAAGTTCTTTTATGCTTCAATATGTATTATAGCTGTGTTAGGGTGTGTTTGGCTTCTACTCCAACGTCTACTAAGTCACCTAGTTAGTAGCCACCACTTCTTTTCAGGCTCTATAATTTGGGTATCCTCATTATTTTAGTATCTATATTTTTAATGAAAACAGGATTGGTATTGAAAACAATTCCCAAGAAAAAGAGAAGATTTAATGACAATCTAACCATGATTATTTCACCATGTTGGTAGAGCAAGATTTTCTTTTTAAATATACTAGTTGAGTAAAAGTAAAACAAAAATGAGAATGAACATAAATATATCACTTTCTCCTTGTGTGTCTTCCTCTTATAATTTATTTGTTTATTGGTGGAGAATTGAAATAAAATCATAACAAAAAGTTGAAAGGTAGAAAATACGATTCAAAATTTACCAGGAAGTGAGGAAGTAATAAATGTATGCCTGATTTTACAGAGAAGAGGCTCTGAATCATCTTCTTTGTGTCTTTTTTGAGAGTATCGCTAGAGGAAACATAAAACATGAAGATACAGGACAAGGTCTAGGATTTAAATTGAACAGAGTAAATAAATAAATAAATTTAGAAATGGGATCAAAGGACCTTGTTGTGCCTAAACACAGCTGTGTGCATGTTTCCTTTTACGGACTTATGATAATGGAAAAACATTTAATCGGCAATTAACACTTTACAGGTCTGCATAGACTTAAAACTCCATTAGGGCAGGGGCTAGGTCTGTCCTGCTCAATCCTTAGAAGTTGATCATTAAGTATCCATTCCTGTGATCCCAGTACTTGGTAGGCTGAAGCAGGAGGATCACTGCAAGTCTAAGGCCAGCCTGGGCTACACAGTGAGGTCAAGACCAGACTGGGCACATAGGGAGGTCAAGGCCAGCGTGGACTACATAATGAGACTGTATCAAATACAATTATATATTAAATGAATGAACTGATTTATGGAAGACTAGGAACACCTTGTCATACAGACTGATAGTTCTCCAAAAATACCATAGTAGTAACATGATTATTGATCATATAGATGAGGGGCTCTGTTCTCAGGACAATCAACCTCCTTTGTGAAATAAAAAAAAGGTTTTTGGAGACAGTGCTCTATAGATACTGGGATTTCAGAAGGTTACTTTCTTCAAAAAGCCTAGATCACTCCAAAAATTCTTTTATGTTGCAAGAGCTTGCTCCTGTCTGGTCTCTTGGTTTTTCAGCATAGACCAAGAAAAGCTGTGACATAGCTGAAGGACAAGTGAACTTCGCCAGCTGAAAGACAGGTGTTAGGGTTCGTGCCCTGCTTCCGTGTGGGCGAGATGCTTCTTGTGTTCATGGCATTTGCTCGTGAGACATTATGAACTGATGAGCTGTAGGAAGTCATGCACGAGCAGATTCTGTCTTCTGCGTGGATGAGGGAAGGTGTTGCACAGAACGTGGTGATTTCAAGGGTCTGTAGCATGTGGTCAGAGTCCACCCTGAAGAATATGCAAAGCCCTTTACAGACAAATGAAGGTTACTGGCATGAAGGCAAAGAAGGCCATAAGTTGGGGGATCAAGTTAGTCACCCTGATTCATGTAGGGAACACCAATACATGGTAATAGTTATTAGATGCTAGTATTTAGAGCATGAAGTTGGAAAGTTTATTGGAAATAATTTTGAAGAATTTTGTCCACAAAAGCAAGCAATTTGCTTATTTGTGGAGTATCATTAAGCAATGAGAAGAATTATGAGGAAGGGCATACTGCTTTATTGTTTTTCTACTTTTTTTCTCCACAGATATGGATGTGTTTTAGGATAACACCAATGATTGTCATGGGGGAAAGACAGCATGAGACAGATTTGAGAGATTCAGCAGCCATAAATGGCTTAAGAAGATTAAGCCAAGATTGAGACTGATGGAGTCTTCTAGAAGCAAGAAATGCTCTTCTAATGGTTGAGTCTTAGGTGTGAACTGGAGACCACAGGTCTATAATTTCATGTGAGGACAGATGGTGCAGGAAGCTTTTGAGTTTGTATGGCTGGATGGACAAGACAGTCAAATCTGAAGTCAGCTGAGAGCAGTTTGAGAGCATAGCAGTGGGCTAAGTCCCCATTTCAAACTGACAGAGAGGAAGGGCAGCCCCCTCAGAATGCAGACAGAGGCCTGGGACTCACACCAGAGGGATGAAGCAAGAGGCAGGTCTGCACAGCAGCTCTGCTGAGCTCTGGCTGCTGCTCTGAGACCACCACTGGCTCCTGCTCCCTTGGTGCGTTTGATAGTGCAAGGGACGCAGCTGTTCAGAAAGGTCTCATGTCAATACAGATCATCTTACTCAGGTTGGGACATCTTTAGGTATCTTATCACTGCAGTGATGGCAAAGGACAGAAAATTCTCATGTTAACCCATGACTTTGAGATCCAGGGAAGGATGGGCACTGAAGCAACAGCTCCAGAGGAGGAGATGCCTGAGTGCAGTGAGTCTGGCCAGCATTTCTGACAAGTGAGACCATCGGAGATGCCCCTCCATGGCTGTAAAGGTAGGATGCTTTTAGAACACAGGGTGAACCTGGACAGAGGGATAACTTGGTCTCTCTGAAGTTTGAATTATCCACAAGGAGAGTTACAATCAAATGCAATGCAAGACCTATTTGTGAAGAGAAATAAAGTAGGAGTTAATGATCTTTAGACTATGCATGATTACACCCTGAAGTGCCAAAGTAAACAGAAATATTAATACAACAATGGCATTCTAACTCAAAGCATGGTGAGTTTAAAATATTTGTAGAAGGATGTCAGCTGCTTACTGCATGCTTTTGAAAAGGAAGAAGTTGTTTGCAAGTGCACCATACGAGATCTGGAGCCACGATAACAATCACAACTGAGGAGCAAACAATAATTTAAAAACACATTAAGTCCTTCACTACTGTTCCACTATTGTTTTAGAAAATTGTAGCGCCACCTTTTATGGAGCATTCCAATACGGTCGACTTCCATGGGCGGTGAAATACGTGTCTGCCTCCAACCTAGTGAAAATGGGCTAGCTAACTGAGCACATCGAGCTCAGGTTAGAGCCAGCAAGTGATCATGATGGAAAACCAGAGCCTGAGAATGGCAAAGGTTTTCAAATAGTGTCAGACGAGTGAGTTTATTTAATTTCTGGAGGTAGAAGGGGAGGAGGAAGGAAGAACAGAGAATCATGATGTGTAGTGTACGTGTACCTTCTCCCTGAGATGAACATAAACTTTGTATATTGCGGACAAGCACTCATAAGCTAAAGTTGAAGAAATAATAATGTATTGAGCCCAGAGAGCTACATAGGCCTAGGATGTTTTTAGATTCGGTTTATCTTAGTATTGAATCAAGTTTTTGTTGGCCAGGTTAGAAACTATCTCATGAAAAATGTTGAAATTATTTCACTGCATTGGAATTTTAGTTTCTCCTCTGTGCCTGTCAGGGAGTGGATCATTCTCTTGTTACAGTGCTCTTTGTCCTAATTAGGACAACTCGGGGAGGCAGAGACAGGCAAGCACATCCCATTTCATTTCAATAGGAACCATCTCTCATTTCAACCTCAAAGGATTGTTCTGGAGTTTCGTCACGTCATACTTGGGTCTCTGTTGTAGTTCAAATCAATATATGTTCCTCAACTTCCTGAGGAAAGGTCAGAAGTCTCTTATCAGTGATTATTTAACTGAATTTTGGGATCTGAAAGTTACAGGAAATGCAGTGGACGGTAGTAACAGTGGAGGTGGGGGCTGAGGCTACCTGCGTTCCCATAGCTATGCAGAATCCAGAGTAGAAAATAACTAAACGTTATTGTATAATTTATTTTCAAACCAGGACAGATTTGAAAGGAGATTCTATTATGAATTAAGTCAGGAAAACAGGAATATAGGTAGGTGTTGTCCAGGGCAAATGCCAGTTTGGCCTTCAGAATTGTATTTCCAAGTCGAATACATATTTTCTTTAGCTTTTTAAGGTCTTCAATGGCTAACTAAAAAATATACCTTGCCTTTACAAAGATAAGCTCTTTATTTTCTCACTCTGTGCCTTTACAGGAGTACTGGTTGTTTCACAAGCCCTGTACTTATCAGGAATGCAGATTTGTGATTTTAAAAATGAGTTGAAGTAAGTAATTGTGAAATAACTGACCACAAAGCATTCTAAGAGGTGACTGGCGCAGATATGTACTCTGTGACGTACGTTTCTTTAGCTTATAAGAAAGTAAGTGCTACATACATGATGCATATTCTACTCTGCTCACAAGTAATAGATTAAATTATAGGTAAATAAACATCAGAGAAAATAAAAATACAAGTGGTACCTCGGTTCATGTACTTAATTCTGTGTACAATTTTGGCTGCAAATCAAATTGAGCAAAAACCACAACAAATTTCCCCAGGTCAACATTGAACCTAGCCATTGCATTCAATTGGATTCTTGCCCAACTCATTTGTGACCAGAACCGTGAAAAAAATTAAGTTTGTGAACCAAGGAACCATGGGTACTGTGGTAGATTTCATTTATATCTGTGTTTACCTTTTCCCCAGATATCTTACTTATTTTGAATTAAGCTTTATGTCCCTCAATTATAACTAAAGTACAGAAAGTCTGTTAGCACTAGAAAAGAAAGACATATGCACAAACAATAGAATAAAGTTTTATTTATTTATGTATTGGTTTATTGGTACTGGGAGTTGAACCTAGGACTCACACAGGCATACATCTACCACTGAGCTGACCCTCCAGCCCTAGACAAATGTCAGCCATTGTTCTCTGGGCCACTCACTGCAATTGCCAGGATTAAAATTATTCTTCAATATTGGAGTTATCTCTGTGAATTGAGTTGCAAATATTACTGTCTCTGCTTTGTACTGTTCTTGTTACTGTAAGAGTGCAAGCGCAGGGTCCCTAACAGAAGGCCTTGCTTTTGGAAATGGAGCTGAGTACCAGATGAGGGGGCCCTGAAGACCAGCTTTTGCTTTCCTCTTCAAATAGTCTCCCCTCCTCCTCCTCTTCCTCTAGGGTAGCATCTCCATCTTGTTTGACAGTTTCCTATTTTAATCTCTAGAGTTTCCTTTTATAGCTCAGATCCTTGCTTTTCCTGCTTACTTTGGGCCTGATGTATCAATTATGATTGTATGGAGTTTTCCTAACTTGGGAGAAAAACTCAGTTCATTCACTTAGTGTATTTTGTTACGAATCCGTTATGGTCCTGATGCAAGGGTTGGCAGTGAAGATGAGATGAAAACTCTGCTTGCAAATAAAAGAAAGATGATAAGAAACAGAGATGGACTTGTGGAGATGGCAAGAGACTTGGAGGTGAGGGGAGAAGGGAAGAAGGGAGGGGAAGAAGGGAAAGGGCCAGGGTGTGCTGTGTGTGTACCAGCACTCGGTGACAAATGCATCATTGATCACAAACATATACGAAGAAAACATTTAAAACATTTCCTGCTCTCGTGAATCTTGAAGGCCAAAAGAAAGTCACTCTTTCAGGTTCATCAAATTTCAAAAGGATGAAATACTTATAAAGCAATCCTTTTATACTTGATTAGTTCTCTTTAAATAATTCTCTGGCATTTATTTTATAGTATGTAAGGCATATATATTACATATACATGTAAATGAAGAGAAAAATTGAGCATAACTCTAGTAGGTTCACTTCACACTTGCGGGGATTTGTGTCATTTGTCTTAGGCATTTACTAGATCATTTTTCTTATTTTCCTGTTATTGTACAAAATACATTTCCATATCTTCATGTATAAATGCATCTCATTCTCTTAATGGCTCATCGGTGCAGATGTACCTTGTCCCTGCTAACAGGACATTCAAGATTGCGTCCAAATTCTAGTGCTTTCCAACACCGACTCACTGTCTTGCACATGTTCTTTAGCACAGATGTGAGGATTCTGGTGGGAGAGATTCCCAGTTGCTAAGTTGAAAGAGAAGGCTACATCATATATAGAAAAACACAGACCATTGTGGAATATCCTTCAGTATCCTGAGAAAAAAACAGCTTGGGAGGAATGTGTCAAGGATAAGGGAAAATTGTTTATTCTGAGGCAGGCCAGGATATGGCTGTGCTTCCTTTATCCAAAGCAGAAGTGTCTGTTATAAGCTTTTTCTTTTTTGGAAACAGGGTCTCACTCTGTAGCTCACATGGACCTTGAACTCCCAGAGGTCCTCGGGCCTCAGCCTCCTGAGTGCTGGATTACAGGAATGCACCTCTGTGTCTGGCTCTCTTATCAACTTAACAATGTGAAATAATTGTCAAAAAAATTATAGACAAAGGAAGCAATATTTTTTCTGGATTCTGATGGTGGAAATCATAAGGCTTCATTCATTCATTCATGAGAATATGCAGGGTTTTTTGTTTTTGTTTTTTACAAAGTTTAATTAAAGAACTGTTCCTGAAAACTTTAGGGTGATAGGAAAGAGCTTGTCCAATGAATCAATGTATTATACAGGCAAGAATTAAAAATAAATTTAAATTACCTCTCAACCAACTTCATTTTTATTTATTTATTTATTTTTGTATTTAGGACAGGGTGTTCAGGGTGAACAGGGTCTCACTGTGCAGATCGGAATTGTAGTGATCCTCCTGTTTATAGCCTCCCAAGTGCTGGGATTATAGGCACATGCCACCATACCCCATCTCAATTGCTGTCTCAACGCACCTTGGGGGCAGGGCTGGCATGGAAGGCCCAGGGATCAGACTCCCAGATTCTGTTTCTATGCAGATGCTTTAATCCGTGGAGCTATTTGGCTGGCCTATGAGCTATTTAGCTGACCCTCAACCAACTTCAATGCTGGTTTCAAATTAACAGAACTACTCCAGGTTGAGGACAGTTTTTCAAAAAGCTAAACACAAGGAGTTATTGGAAAATCAGCCTTAATTTTTCTTAAATTAATTGAGCAACTTCCTCCTCTGTTTATCCTCCTTTGATTTGTATGCTTGGCTCTTCCAGCTCCTAATTTACTGCTTGGCCTGATTGTGTTTTTTCCCTTCTTGATTAAGAGGTCCAGAAGCAACTTCATGAATAATGAATCACAACTACGAAATGATTTGTTCTATGAGTCTATGTGGTTTTACATTGCATAATACACGATATCTTTATTGACAAGAGACTTAGTTATGGGCTGAACTGTCTTTTGTCTATACCCAGCCTAGTTTTATAGCTCTTAATGCAGCAGTTAACATTAGCAATTAAGCAGCTGGCTTAATTTCTGGAGATTAAGTCTCTGTCTATCTAGACAGTAGAAGGGACAGATAACAAGGTCTTTTCAAGAAAGTATCATCCTGGGCCTTCTCCATTCAATCCATTGAATGTAGATTATATTACTAAAATATTGACTAAATGCATTAATCTTTTTTTAAATGATAAGATAACAATAATAATAATTTTACTTTAATAAAGGAGCTCAGGCAAGGAAATCTAAATCCAGGGTTAGCCCCAAACTAACCATCTTGCTAGCCCCTTCCTGTCCTCGGCAGTCCACACACCACATCCCGTGGGTCTGGCCTCCTCTAAGCCAACTTTTGCACTTCCTGACCATCCAAACTACTCGCTGGATTAGCATGCCCTAGGGCATATTGTCTAATGTACTCTTAAGCATGATATCCAATGGGATGTCAATTGTCCATTTATTTATTTTGGAGCAAATTTATTTTGAAAGCCAGAACATGGCACTATTACCCAGCAGGACCTCCTCATGAGGAACTGAGCTAAGGATTTCTGCCATGGTTGAATATTTTTGGAGAGGTAGCAGTTATTTTTTCTGAGACCCATTGCTGATGCTGCCATTTTATGCTGTTTGACATCCAATGACAGATTTCCATTTTAATTGTGTTGATGTCATTTGAGGCAATTCTGAGCCCCTTGTGCTTCTACTTCTGGCCACTCTGCATGGGTAATATATCAAATAGATTAAAATCCACCCATATCCCACATTAAATATAATTTATACTGTAATTATGAGAGTAGTGTTTCAGTTGACTAGTTGATGTAATGGCTTTTGGGTAGACTTTTAAATTAAGCATTTATTAAGTTCCATTTTGTAGTTTGGAGCCAATATTTCATTTTTTAGGTTTTAATAATTTTTGTAGATCTTCACAAACATCTCCTAGCCCATTGGCATTAGACTCTAATGACTAATGGATAAAATGGCCCTCGTGATGTTAATTTAATAGAGGAGTGTATTTTAAAACTTTGTCACAAATGCAGTCACTTAGAATGAGTTGCCTACTAATAGATGCATTATTATTTTTAAAAGAAAGCTATTATCCCAGACTATTTGTACTATTGTAATTCATTAAATTTTTTCTTTGAGAAAAGTATGTTCTTTTTCCTTTTTTTAAAAAAATGTATTTGGTACAGAGTCTCACTACACAGCTCAGACTCGTGGTGATCCTCCTGCCTTCAGCCTCCCCAGCGCTGGGATTATTGGTGTGTGCCACCATGCTCCACTCTGTAGCCTGCTCAGTGTCCCTGGGGGCAGAGCTGGTAGGCCCTTGCTGCCGGGCCCTCTTTGCCTTCTTCACAGATAATTACCTTTTTATTACTGCATTAGATATTTAACATAGAGAGTTACAAGTCCTCTACTGTAAAACAATCTTGATGACTTACCACTCATGATCTGCATTTCATTGGATTTCTTGAAATTTATGCCTCAGCCTTTGTTTCTAGGGACTCTTCTCTGACCAAGGCTTTACCTAGTCTCAGGGCTGAGTTCTTCCTCCCCACGCCTCCAGACACGAAACCTCACTGATGTGTGAAGCACAGAGCACTGTGCCTGGCTTTGGAAAGTCACACGAAAGTGCAGCTCTGGACTGCTCTAAAAAGATGCCCAATACTGAGTGCCAAATAGTTCTTCTTAAAACACGGGCAGCCTCACTTCATGGAGCTCAGTGTTCTCATGCTTTTTAAAAGTCAGGGAGTGTTTTGGGAGAGTCTGAAAAGTCTTCTTTGGTTAGTTAAAAATTACCTTCTTTGAGTATTTTTGGTGAATTTCCATCCCTCATCTAACAGAATGAAAGTGGTTTTCCTTCTGTGCTCTGACTCATTATCCTCTTTGTTTTCTGGGTGGGTAAAGGACACCCCCATACTTTCTTACTATGAAGCTAGTTGAAGTCCTTGCAGGTTAGTTCTGCAACGAAAGATTTCCACAGCACTTAGCGCATAGTGTAAAGTCAGTAAAAGATTCAGTGATCACATTTGGAAAATAAATTTATCATTAAATTTCACATTTTGTTTTCTGGAGGTAGGCAAGGTGGCACATGGCTGTAGTCCCTGCTACTGGAGAAGCTGAGGCAAGAGGGTCTCTTGAGGACAAGAACTTGGGGCCTGCCTGGACAGCATAGTGAGATCCTGTCTCTGGGGAAAAATGTGTCTTCTCACACTGTGTTTTATAGTCTGATTGTATTGTGGTAATTGATTAGTTAATTTCAGGATGGGTCATAGTGACATAAGGTTATTTATTTATGATTCCACTTTTTTTCTTCGGTTATTACCCTTTAGTCCTGAAGGCAAGCATCAGTCCTATTCTTAATCCTATCTACAAGGCCTTTCCCCCTAAGATTTCCATTTTGCATCTCTAGTGGGCCTTAGCTCTGGGCTGTCTGCAGATCTCATTTTCTCTTGCTTTGAAAACCTGAACATAGTGTCCAAAGCTCTGGTCATGCTGTCCACTTTTAGAGGATAGCCTGGAATTCACAGCAACAGGGATGAATGTTTTGGAATGCTGGCCAAAGAGCAAGAAACAGGGTCCTCCCCACACATTTAGAAAAATAAAGGTACAGAGGACATAGCGTACTACTTATTAAAGGCTGTGAGAAACACCACACCTCAGTAAATATCCCTCAGGAACTGAGGAAACATGCTGGTCAACAGTGGGTCTCAACTCTCCCAAGTCAGGTTCCAGTGAGAGGACAAAGGTAGAGACACAATGCCAGCCTTAGAGAGAACGAGCCCAGGCCAGGACACTCATTAAACAAGCTCTGAGTCCTGCTTCCCAGACGTGGTGTGGTTTCGTCATCTCGAGAGCTGTTTGGGGTTTGCTGAGGACTCTTCCTTAGCTAACCACGATGTCATGCTTTCTTCTGTCCCTGTCTTAACTACTCATCCACTTTCTGGTTTTTGACCCGCAGAGTTCCTGCTTGGGCTCTTTGAAGCTATGTATGGTGAGTCTCAGCCCAGCTATGTCTGGCACTGGCTCATTTTCCTGTTTCCTTAGTTTGCAGAGGCTAACATCATCTCCCTCCATGGGAGGGAGCAGAGACAACCCAATATCCGGCTTATAGTGAGCTAGCATATTGATACCGTCATATGCAGGCAGAGCAGAACAACTATTTGTGGCTGTGTGAAGCATAGTGTAAGAGACGTATCCACCCCATGGACTGCTGGAAGCAGCAGCAGAATACAAGCCAACCTTAGGACTGACAGTCTGCTCTGGAGATGCTTATTTGGAAGAGATTTACCACACTCTTAAAGCATAATAGCAAACAAGAAAAAACAAAAACATCAACTTAAAAAAGAATAAAAATTTGCCACACCAGGCTGCAAACATATACTGCTTTGCCCTTCCAGAATATAGTTGTGTAGCAACGTGTCTTGTGTACATAGCGAGCTTTGAATATATTTACACAGCTAAATCTGAAGGTGAAAGTTCATCTAGAAAATAAAGTTGTTTGGGTACAAACTAATGTAACTCTCAGTGTGTTTAGAACAGGTTACAAGCAGTTGAGAAAGAAATCCGATCATTTAAGTTCGAGATACTTTTTCAGTGTAAAAATATGTTCCAAAGAAGGATTTTTATTTTTTTCTTTTCTTTTTTTTTTGACAACTCATACAGAATTTTACTTAACAAAGTAATATGAATTTCACAGTATTTGTTGTAATACATGGTATTGTCTTACAACCAGCTATTCATATTACCACATATTGGAAGAAGAAAAAACTGGAGCAATGTATAAGAAATTAAGAAAAGAAAAAGTACAAACAATTGAAAAAAAGGAGACTATGCTAATTAGAGCATTGACTGCTTCTATTTCCATTTTTTTCTTTTTAAAATTTATTTATTTATTTATTTATTTATTTTTTTTTCCTGTCAGAGGTGAATATTCTATTGGCATCTAAATACTATAAGTTTTTGAATACAACTAAACATCTAATACTGTCTAGCAGTCTATAATATTAGTGGGTTATCCCCAGAAGTTATTGACTTGAGCCTTTTACAGCTTATCGTATTAATATGGATTTACTTTATATACCTCATTTTTATACTTTTCTACTGGATGGTTAAGACCAAGATATAGCAAGACCTATATACCCAGAATTGTAACTTTTGTATCTGATAAGGTCAGCCAAGTACTCTCAGGATTTATCCTGCAGCCCTGTACCACCTTTTCTACATTCTTTTGTCAGTGTCTGACATGAAGATGAGTCACGGCCATTGCTTGACCAATTTGCTCTCTATGAAAGCTTGAGAGAATGTTTTTTCTCTCCATGTGATTCTCCCCAGGCTCACTTTAGATCCTCGAACACATTCCTCTGTGGCTCCATAATCTTCTTGATCAGAAAGTTTGGAGCACAACTGAGTTACATGTTGTTACAGTACAGGTTCTCCTATGTCCTGAGTCTTCACTGACCTTGAAAGGCTAAGGCCAAAATGTTGGCTAATCATCCAAAGAAGGATTTTTAATGCTCAGATATACTCCTTTGTATTTTCCTCAGTAGTCTTGATGAGCAGAAGTTTCAAATTTTAATGTAAGCCAATTTACCAATTGGCTTTTTTGATGGTAGTGCTTTATGAATTCACTTTAAGAAATCTTTGCCTGCCTAAAGATCATGAAGATATTTTTCTTCTAGAAGTTTCACTGTTTTATTTTTCACATTGATCCATATAATATATTTGGAATTGAGTTTAGGATGTGGAGTGAGGTGGGAAAGGAGTTCAATTCTTTTTCAGTATATACAAAGCCTCAAGACTCCATACCACTCACTAAGAGGTGGTGGTGTCACCCTTGCTTGTAGAGCTGCCTTTACCAAAACTCTAGGGCATGTGTATGTGTGAGTTTATTTCTGGACTCTCTAGTCTGTCCCAGTGGTCTATGTGGGTATTGACTTATTCTTTTTTACTGTTGATTTACACTAGGTTTTAATATCTGTAAAGTAAGTCCTTCAGCTTTCTCTTCTTCAAGAATATTCTAGCCATTCTTGGCCCTTCGCACTTGCATATAACCTAGAGTATCATTGCGCATATTCTCTGTGGTTTGAGTTCAGCTATTCATTTGTTTCCCCTTGTGTTTTTGTATGAATTATTCAGTGGATTATCACTGCTCTGAAGGTGAAGTCCAAGTTTCTAACCATAGCACAAACATTGCTTCTCTTTCCCACGTCTTTCAAGAGGCAATCAAATATCCATGTGTTCTCATGCAGATGTTCATGGGCTATCAAATCTCTTGACCATTTTAAAAGAAGAATTATGCTGAGTTTTTCACCTTTTCTCATTTGGAAGAATTGTTTTTCTCAGTAAGGATGGAAATGATCTCTTCTTATTGCTTACTCACTCTTATGTCTTGATGTGCAGTCTAGCACCATCAGGAAAGTCGATAGCCTTTAGCATAGTAATACTAAACTGTGTTAAACTACAAACTAAACTAAACTGAACAAAACTAAACTGAGCTTAACTGAATTAACTAATTATACTAGGTTAAAATTCAGCATAGTTTTCCCAAAGATTTGGGAAATAGCTTTATACTAAACAACAACAACCACAACCACCACAACAACAAACCACTCAAATTTTAACATTCAGAATTTTTTTCTGTTATTTGTAATCTGTTTCAAAACACTGAAATTATTTTAGTTTGTACCCAAACAATTTTACCTTGTAGCTGAACTTTCATCTTCAGAATTATCTGCATAAACATGGGCAAAGTTACCTACGTACATAAGACATGTTGCTACGTGATTATAGTCTTTGGCACAGTTATACCATGTTTATAACATAACTACACTTTATTTTGGCTACTCTGCCTTCTCTGTCTGGAATACCTATTCCATCTCTCTGGAACCCAGCCAGCTCTTACTCACTGTACTAGATTCGCTTTAGTTCTCCTTTCAGAAGCACATCCTTGATCCCCTGTGATTAGGATGGCTCTGAAGCCTGTCTCTGCTTGGAGCCTGCCTTCCCAACTTGACGCTATCTTTTTACACGTCTACTTTACCTGGTGTGTCTTTTTCACATTTGTGCACTGTCACCTTGTACAATGTCTGACTTATGTTAAGTATTCACGTCACTCAACATTAATTGCCATCTGCAATCTAGATAATTCTTGTGCCATGACAGCTGCTGAAAAACCCGAGGTCTGCTTTGGATGTTTGTTGCAGCAGGTTTCATGCTTGATGTTAATGTTTTGCATTTATGCAATGGAATAATAACCCCCAATTGTCAGTAGTATGTTAAAGGTCTCTGGCTTTCTGAGGAAATTGGTGCTATAAGTCCAAATGGAGCCTTCTTACCTGGAAACACTCAGAAATGTCATCTTTTCCAGCCTGCAGCATTTCTGGTTGGGCTTCCTTCTTAGATCTACATGGCTCATCTAAATTCAGAGACTCTTCTGACAAACCCAAGTTGAAGCCCTTCTCTTAAAACTGCCTTAAAATACTTATTTTTAAATAGGAGACACAATTCAAACATCTAATTTTAATGGGAATCAAATGAATGACTTAACTTTCCGTTTTTAATGACATCCAAACAATGCTCAATATATTTCAGTGCAGCTCTGAGTGCTCCTTTACTCAGATTATTTATATTTACTGTCATTAATCTCAGTGGACTGGATTGAAATCCTACATGAGGTGGGCCAAATTATTTTTGATCACCTTGACTGACACCAACAACCTTCCTCTCTCTGTGATTACATTTCTTGACTTTGTGTATACACTGGGGAGAAAATCAAGTAGGAATACATTGTGCTGCCAGCAAGAAGCAGTTGTTTCCTGTAGTCAAACTGGATTGTCCCAAAGAAGTGTTTCATTGAAGTGTTTGCTTCAAAATGGCCCTGTTCTACTGCAGTGCGAAGAGACTTCCAGTTAAAACATTTAATTAGTTCCCAGTTTAGATGGCCAGGATGATCAGTCAGCCTGGGTTTTGGAACCTGATTTCGTACATTCCTTGGATAGGTAGGAGAGTTTTGCCTGGTGGATGTGGTCATCTGTGAATAGTTTTATGCAATTCACATCAGAGAACAGATTTTTCTCCAGCCCTTGAAGGACAGCTAGACAAGGACTGGGGGAAAGTGGATAATTCAGAGATAATACTTCTGTATCTTCTCCTGAGCCACTAATGAAGGTTTCTGTGGTTTTGGGATCCCAGGGGGCAGGAAGGCTACATAGAACTGAAATGAGCAGGGGCCATTTGTTCTCACTTTCATTCAGGGTAGTCATGACTTTTGACATACCGAGTGTTAAGTAAATATTTTGAAACTAGTACCACACAAATACATTGCTATGGTGGGGGAGAAGAAAAGAAAGAGGAAGAATATGATGGTTAGATTGTATATCGGTGATGAGTTCTACTCTTCAGTCAAATTTGCCTTCATGATTTTTTCAATGGAATGATTTAGGTATGTTTTATTTGTCTGTACATGCTAGGAGTCACTTATCCAAATTCTGTGGTAGTTATAAATTAGCTTAATTAGCTTATACATACTTTCCTAAGAGGGTGCCTCCTGCCTTTCAAGTTCCTTCCAGTTAAGGGATACTGGGTAAGTTGGTTCTAACCCCTCACTTTCTCTGTACAGAATTTCAAATGTATCAGTCACTTCTTTAACCCTAGCTATATAATCAGGGAGGCAGGTGACTCTCAGAACCCTTCATTGGCCATGATATTTCATTTTGCGCTTTGAACTAAGTCCTTACCCAGAATGTTGTCACCTGTGCCCTCATCTTCATGATAATTCAGTTATTGAACCTGAACTTTTCGAATTGAGCCAAAAGTATTTGCCCTGAGTTCCCTTTTGCTATCATCACATACCGTAACAGTGGTCCTCAATAAGCATGATATCCAGAACCAACAGCTATTGTCTCCAGTCAGTCTTTATGTACTAGACAAGGCACATCTTGAGATAAAGGGCTTTTTTACATTATCCATCTTTGAGGTCCAAGAGTCCAGCCAGAATCCTGCATAGAATATGGAGGATGCTTAGGAAACATATGCTAACAGAACTGATGGGAAACGTAACTGTGTCTGACAAACAAGGAGAACTGGGCCCCATCCGGGGGCAATACAACTGCTCTGAATTCCCCAAGAGGCTGAAGCCAAATGCTGACTGACACAGATGTGTTGCTATAGCGTCCCCAACATATTGTTTACTCAAGTTCTTTGCATCAGGTCACTGGGCTGCTGAAAGGAAAAGGGCAGGTGATTTGCAAGGGATTCCTTGCTAGTAGATGCAGCAGCCTACCAGTGCTCAGGAGAAGATTGACATGATCTGATAAAATATACCCATGTGAATGATGTTCATTAAGAATAATTTGTAGGAGAAAGTTTTGCAAATGGGAAAGGCCAATGGGAAGGTATCAAAACAAAAATGACAACCTTTTGAATATCATTGTAATAATCCATCATCAAAATTCCATATTTTATTTTTGGATTTATTTGTTTTGATAGTACTTGTGAGTCACAATTAAATTAGTGAAGATAAGCAATACACAAAAAGCTTGTGGGACAAAATAAAGCATAATTGCTTTGATATATATGTCACATTTGTTCAGAGTTTATTTTCATAAAATGAGCTTTGTGAGTTTGGTAATTGGCAACTTGAGTTGGATGTCACAGTTAGCATTCTTGAGAAGCATTGTGAGATATTTTAGTCTGTTCAGAAATGAATATGAATAAAAATGAGAAGGCTTTATCAGAGGAACTTCATACTTCTGAAAGCATGTTTTTTCTAAATAGCCTGGAAATTGGTTTCTTTGTGCTTAATCCATCTGAAAAATAGAATGAATTTCGTTTCTTTGGATTCTAAAATGTAAGGTACTGCTCATTGTCAGATGCCCAAAGGAGCATTGTGTGGGGGGCAGCTGAGCTGGAGATCGAACCCATGCTCAGGCAGAAGTAAAGCCAGCCCGAGAACACGGATCCCCCAAGGTGAGCCCGACAAACGAGTCACCAGGCAGTCCTTTCTCCCATTTGGAGGGGGTTTCTCCCATTATCAGCCCTTGCTGGCTGCATAAACAAGTGCCCTGCAGTTGTTGGGCAGGTCCTTCTCGCCCACCAGGAGCAGGAGCTCTCCCTGACCTCAGCTTTCTGCATTCTTACTCTAGTCTTCGTTTCTTCTTCTTCCCCTATCCTTTCCCTGGGAATTTCAAGAGCTGCACTGGACGTGGCAGCACTGGAATTTAAGTCCCCGCAAAAAATGAATGTGGTGGGGGAGGAGTACTATTCAATTCAAAGCCAAATTAATCTCAAACAAAACAAAACACAAGTACTTCTGAAGAATAAGTCCTGTGGGAAGGCGAAAAATCTAATGAGGATAAACATCTAAGAACATCCCTACATCCAGATGGATGCAAATGGAGATGATTAAATAAATGATCTCATCAGATTTTTGCTATCTTCGTTTTTGAGGTTATTATATTAGGTTGCCATTATTTTGAAGGGAAAATTTTAACTTTTTTTTCTTTATAATGAAAGCCCAATTATTCTTATGCTAGAAATATCTTTGCAGAAGCCTGTAAATAGATACATCAGTTACATAAGATGTTTAGCAAGAGTGACTACTTTCAACCAATCAAGTGTCAAGCCTTTCAGTTCTCACAATTAGAATACAAAATCCCAGGTTTTGGCATGTGCTTCAGAAAGCTCACACTCACAGCTGATCTTTCATATGAATGAGTTTAGAAACAAGCCAAGCAGAACATAAATTGTTCTTTCAGTGAATTTGCAATATTATCTCAAGTTCATAATAGATTCATAACCACACTCAGGTGTGTGTTTAAATATACGGAAATGAAATAGTGACTGTACGTTAGACATTTTCTTTGGCAGATTGATTTAGTTTCTAAAACTCTCTAAGAAATGCAATTTATATGATATAAATATATTAAAAGTCAATAGATTACATTCACTCATTTTGGTAATTGTTACAGATTTCAAATTTTACAGCTTCCTTCAGGAAGGCGCAACTTGTCTCTGCTCAACTTCCCACACCACACGTGGTCCTGAAGCTGCAGAGAGGAAGTTATCTTCTGTTGTCTCTTGCCTAGCTTCCTTGTCCCTCTTACTAGCAGCATTAGTATTAAAATTCTTTTGCCTTTAAGGGAGCAGAAGCCTTCTTCAGTGGAAGTGAGAGTTCAGGTACAACCTTTTAGTTCCCTCAGAGGATGGAAACTTGTTTACATATTTTCGGTCTCTGCCTGGAAATGGTGACACTGTGATGCTTGAAGTCACACTCCACAGGATGGAGTGGTGCCAACAGGATGGGAGAACTAGGCATATCCTTCCAACTTTGCATCCTTGGGACATTTGTTTTGGTTTTCAACAGTACTTCTTTGGGATTCTGTCTTGATTTTTTTCATATTTATTCCTTTTGTTAAAATTGAAACTGTTTGTAGGCAGTCATACTGGCTAGTCTTCCTGAGTTTTATTGACTGAAGGAACGTCACTGAAACATTCAGCCTTAGTACCTCTTTATAATCTAAAAATGTTACTGAGAACACAAGGGACCTTTGGTCTAAGTGGGTGAGTTCTACTGATATTAGGTACTAAAACTAAGACATTTTAAATGTCGACATTCCTTATTTAATGACCAAGTCACATTCCTGCTACTAGGTTGTTATATGAATCGAAAGCTAAATTAGGAATCACGTATAGTATGTACATTACAAGATTCGGCACGAAGAAACTATCAAAGGAAACTCGAACTTGAGGACTGCTTTTATTAGCATAACTCTTAGGTGTGGTGCTATAATGTTTAATACTATAGTACTGTCCTGTGTGCTATATTCAGCAAAAATTACTATATTATATAAATAAATAATATATGTTATAAAAAGACTCTGAGGTTTTATCAATAAGATATACAAAACTGTACAGAAAACAGACGGTTGTAGTCTGAGCAGCAGCTTCCAAGTCCATGCACTGTGCACCAGCTCGAGGTCCAATTAGTCATTGAACGGGGGGGCCATTCAATGAGGAATATCTGTATGTATTGATTATTTATTTTAAATAACATAGAATCATTAAATACAATTAATAAACCTTTATGAAATATATTATCAAAGTCACAAAATTAATAAAGAAATAACACTTTTACATTTTTTACAGGTCACCTTGGTGTCTAGCCAAATAGAAGAGAGATAGATACTGATTTCTTCTGAATTTTTTGTACTGTCGTCTGTACAGCCATGTCTTTATCCTTTCCCCATTTTATCTCAATTTTAAACTAGCAGGGGTTTTTCAGTTTGTTTTGGTATCTGTTTGATGAAAGCCTAGAAATACTAAGATGGGTTTAGAGTATGTCCCAGTTCAGGTTCTAGGTATTAAGCTATTATTGGTCTATTTCATTATAATTTCCAGGGTATTTTTCTTTTGTTTTTTGTATTTGGTACAGGGTCTCACTACGCAGCTCAGAATTGTAGTCATCCTCCTGTTTTCAGCCTTCCCAGCGCTGGAATTATAGGCATGCACCACCATACCCAGACTTAGTGGCTGGCTTAGTATGCCCAGGGGTGGGGCTGGTGCAGCATGTAGTGCCAGGGATTGAACCCTGGTCCCTGCACTTGTCTAAGCAGGCACTTAGTCCACTGAGCTATCTTGATGACCCTTCAGAGTTCTTTTCTTAAAGGTCTTTCATAAGGTTTGCTAAAGATCAAGTAATGCTTAGTGAGTTCTCAATATCATTTACTGACAAATATGATCATGTTATGTCAATCTTTGTATTTCTCAATTGCTTCTGAATATCTGTTAAATTTGCTTTCTTCCATGTTTGATTCTCAGCTCTGTCATCTTTTCCATAGTTACACCTCCAATAGTCTTACCTGTCTGCACACTTCATTACAGTCCATATGCTGAGGGTCCCCGATCATCAGCATTGCTGTATCTGGACTACAGACTACGTTTCTCTTAATTATCTATTTTAAGATCACACAGATATCTTTTCTTTTGTTTTCTTAAAAAAATCTTTATTGAAAATCAATAATTACATATCATGTTAAAATTATAGACAAATACTGAAATATGAAAGATGTAAGATGTAGAAGAGTGATTTTTAGAGAAATATTTCTGAAATGAATACATCACATGAAATTAATAGATTGTACATTATAAATAATTTACAAACTTAAATAAATATAACAATAAAAATCTCCAAAATAAAAATGAAGAAAAAAGAAATCACAGATCAGTCATATAATAGTTCACTCTGTGTCAAAATCAAGAAAGTTATATTCATATAATTAGAATTCTCAAAGTAGAAAGGGGTAGGCAATGAATATTTAAAGATTAAAAATTTCTGAATTTAGTTGAACTTCTAACACCACATTTCCAAGAAAAATGAACCTTTTGCACAATACATTTGAATAAAATCATACCAGATATACAAAAACAAAATTGTCCAAAACTTATTGTAAAGAAAAAAATCATTAAAGCATATACATAAAAATATTAGCTATGGAAGAACAAAATTAAACAGCATCTTATTCCACATTAGAAAGAAAAAAAAGACCAAGTGTGTAAGAAACTAGACTAATTTGACTAATTTAAGGATTGAAAGAAAGAAAAATATAATCTGTCCTCTTTGAATTTTACACTTAGCAAACATATCTTTGAAAACTAAAAGTAAAATATTTTCCAATTATACAAATTTGAAATATTCTTATACCTCCAGACGTAACATATAGGAAATAACAAAGAGCATAATTCAAAAGGCAAGAGAAGTTGCAGTATGCTCTTGGATGAAGAATAAAGAGCTCTCAAAATGATAGTCATGTAGGACTATGTAAAATATATTAGATAAACCCTTATTTAAAAGGTCAAAGATTTTTACAAAACAATACCAGTCTTATGTTGGGTTATACACATATTTTTTATTTGTATATATGTGTGTGTATGTGTGTATTAAAGACAGGGAAGAAGTAATAGAAAGTCAATGGAAAATGGAAATATACTTTTTAAAGTTTCGAATATGAGGAGAAAATATCATAACATGTCTTTTAAATAAATTGTGAGTAAAAGATGTAGTTTAAATCTTAAAACAAAAATTAAGATTAAGCAATATTCAGAAAATTAAATACTAATTAATTAAAAATTAAATATTTCAAAACTGAACTAAGAAAAAGTTTTCATGATAATAAAGAATTGCTAAGAATAAAACATAAAATAAATACTGGAATGGCAAATAAATGACCAGCAGTTCTAACAGTTTGGGAATAGGATATCGCACAAAGTTCTAGTGTGTCATGGACATGGATAATGTCCATGACATTTACTGGTGGCCAGGTGTCACCTGTGGGACTGAGTTACTGCTATTTCCTGGATACCCACCCTGTAGACCCAGATGGAATCATGACCCATAGGGTACAGGAGGAGTCCATTTGTAGAGTGTGCTGATGGAAGTATTTTACTGCTGTATACAAAAGAATAACTAAAAGACCACTATTGTATACCTCTTATTCTCCTGTGTTTTATTGTTTGCCCTATTTAGTGGGTTCTTTCCATTTTCATTCATGGAGTTGTGGTCATTTAGTAGTCTGTGTAGGCTTGGCTTTGTCATCATGAAATTCTTCAGTTGTTCTTTGTCATGGAAGTATTTCACTTCTCCATTATACTTGAAAGAGAGTTTTGCAGAGTATAAAAGTCTGGGTTGGAATTTGTTTTCTTGCAAGACTTTTAGTAATTTACCCCAGGCTTTTCTTGACTTCATGATTTGTGAGGAGAAATCTACCATTATTCTGATGGGTTTTCCTTTAAATGTGATCTGTTTCTTTTCTTTAGTGGCTTTTAGTATAGTGTTACTGTGCTGAATTTCTGGGATCTTGATTATTAAATGTCTGGGTGTGTTTTTAATTGGGCTGTTATTTAGAGTTCTACATGCTTCAGTTACCTGAATGTCAGATTGTTTCCCCATATTTGGGAAGTTTTCTACTATTACTTCCCCCATATTCTTTTTATATCATTTGTATTGACTCCTTCCTTCTCATTGATACCTATTAGTCTCATATTGTTCATCTTTTCATCATCTTACAGGTATTGAATCATTTTTTCCTGCATCCTAGTTGTTTTTAAAAGTTCTTTTCTTGCTTTTTCACTAGCTGCAGTGCTTTAAGGTCTGAAAGTCTAGTTTCACTTTCATTGAAACGGTTTTTCAAGCTTGTGATTGAGGTTTTAATTTCCTGTATATCACTTTGAATCTGCTTTATATAGTCTATTTCTTTCCTGTATTGCTCATTCAATGATTCCATCATTTTTATATTCTGCTCTATTTTTTATCAGTGTCTTCTTTAGAAGCACTTAATACTTCTTTCATTATATTTATCACTTCCTTTTTTACTTCAGAAATTATTTCTCATCTGATTTCCTCTATATCTTTCTGCTGTTGTTTCTTTACTTCCGATGCTATTATTTCAGAGATTTCAGGTGTGTGATTTCCAATTTCTTCTATGCTAGTGTCTTCTTCATTTGTTCTGGTTGGGTTCGGGGCCTGAAAATTCATTTTGCTCCTCTTTGTCATTTTGTATAACACTGTCTTTTGACCCTTGGTGTAGAGCTTAGAGTTATTACCTTAGTACCAGGTCCAGATCTATCAAGTTCCATCTCGTCCAGGTGGGTGTGCCTTGGGTCTGGTTGCTGTGGTCCACTTCTTCCTGCTGTAGCCCTTGGAGGTGAACTCTCTGTGCCATTCTGGCAAGATGTTCTGCTCCTGAATCAGCTGGGTGGGTCTTGCCTCTAGCCTCTTTGTAGGGAGTTCTGCTGAAGGGTTCCATGCTGGGCCTGGGTTCTGGGTCGAATGAAGATCGAGAGGGCCCCGGGTGGTCTCACTCACATACCAGGCCTGGGCTCTGGATCGAATCAGGATCTGGAGGGCCCTGGGCAGTCTCACCCACATGCCAGGCCTGGGCTCTGGGTGAATCAGGATCCGGTGGGCCCCAGGCAGTCTCACTCACCTGCAGGGTCAGGCTCTGGGTCGAATGAGGATCTGACAGGCCCTGGGCAGTCTCACCCACATGCCGGGCCTGGGCTCTGGGTGAATCAGGACCCGGCGGCCCCAGGTGGTCTCACTTACCCACCAGGCCTGGGCTCTGGGTCGAATCCACAGAGATATCTTGATCCTGACTTTGAGAAACTGATTCTCTCCATAATAAAATGGATCAATAATCCATTAGTAGTCTAAGTCAAAATGTGTCATCTTTGACTATTTCTCTTCAGATGAGCAAGAATTAAAGTCTCATTAATTTTTCTTTGTAGGTATCTGCTGGCCTTTTTGGCTCCCTACAGAATCACTGCCTTCTCCCAGCTCTGGCCACTACTCTTTTCTACTTAGAGCTCTGGAGGAGCCTCAGTGACCCTCATCTTGTCCTTTAACTCCATCTCTCTCTACACTCAAATCAGGGTGACCTTTACAAATAAAAATCTATAATGAAAGAAAGGGAAGTATCAAAAATATGATCGGCACTATTAACCATGAATAATCAATAGTTTATTGAAGTTTTTAAGATTCATCAGGTCATTTATTGGCCCAAGGGACGCTTTGGACAACATTCACTAAAGGGTGTTGTTCATAGCAGCTTATAATGTCAGTAGAGGGAAATGGTGATGAAGATGAAATGCAAATGATGATTTGTAGGTCCTTATGCAAGTATAACAACAATAAACATATGAAGTAAGTAATGAGGCTAGGAAAAAGGAACCTAATCAATATTTAGGACTAACCGCAGGATAGATTACTAGAAAAAGTTGTGTCTAATCACAGGCAGCACTCATGGAAATGTCAATATTCCAGGACTCCTGCCCCCCACCCCCAGCAGGCCACTGAAGCAGTAGTATGTAGACAGCCAGTGTATGAGGAGAGGAACAGCGCAAGTTCAATAAATACATTTTGAAACTTTTGAAAGCCTGCAGCACAAAGACAACTTGGTGTTTTAAAGGATGTCAGACCATTAAAGAACTTACCACACATCACCTTATCAAGTGCTTACAGTTTTTAAATATGATCTTTCCTGCCATAATTTCATTAAGCATGCTGAAGTGCTGTATTCACAACAAGCATTGTGGTAACAGTAATGAACGTAGCCTTGGGGCCTAGAAAAATGGGGGCGGTGATGGTGATTGCAAACATCCTCCAGATAGTTGCTGCATTACAAAGCTAGTAGCAAGGGAAAGAATAATCAGAAATTCATGACAAAACGGATACAAGCAGCAGTTTTCAATCCCCAAGCTCCAGGAGCCTCTTTTAAGAGTATGCCATGTCAAAATTATTTTGTCACATTAGTAACAATATTGCATTCTATTTCCATACTTATAGTGCATAACAGCAGGGGACAAAGGTATGTTTTGCTTTAGTTCAATTCAAGGAGTGTGTGGTTTCCCACTGTACTAGCTCTTAGGCATCGTATCCTCATTGCAAGGCACTTATAGTTCTGACAAAGTCCAGGTATGCTCACAAATGCTTTTGATGAAGAAATAAAAAGGAATAATACTGTTAGATCTTGACCTTTGCATATATGTCCTTTCAATATTCTTTGTGATAACATGAGAAGTATCATGAAGCAATTCTGCTAAAATATTGTAACTGTCTTTAGGAAAACCACTCTGAGATCATGTTTGATACCAAACTAGCTGCTTTTCTGTGGCACACAGTTTTCATTTAAAAAACAACTCACAGATAAACGATTGCCATTCAAATTTGGGTGCTTGCCTGACTCTCTCTCTCTCTCTCTCTCTCTCTCTCTCTCTCTCTCTCTCTCTGTCTCAAAAAAGAAATGGAAGCAGTCTTATTATTTCAGGGATAACAACTTACAGTTCTTCATGCTGCTGACAACTTAGAGGGAAAGTGAAAATAGGGCCCCAAGTTGTGTGGATCTATCACCTTGCTGGCTTTCCATCCCAAGAAGACTTTGGATGAGATTGGTGTTGATAATAACCAGTATGAGAATTATGTGTTTATATATCATAATGCAATGTGTAAAGATTAACAAGATATGTGCAACCCGGTAAACTGACGTGTCTCAAATAATCAATGCATGATTGTACACAATAAAAGGTATTATCAAAATATGAAACAGGCCAATGAGTTTTGAAAGAAGAGAATGCAGCATTTATTCATACAGTTTAAGATTCCGCAGCAGGCCCATAGTTAACCCTTAAGCTAGATGGCCAGCTGGGTTGGTTTGGGAGCTGCCTGGGGGTTACTAAGGCACACAGGCCACTGTGCGTGGGTGGTCGTGGAGTAGCCTTGCACTGTGCGTCTCATCAGCCCCTGCTCTCAGGCATTGTTCCCGGCTCTGCTCTCTGGCTGATGCTTCTGCCACGGAGACAGCCAGCCACGGTGTGAATTCCCTGCAGCAGTGAGCCACACTCCTCCTGTCCCACACACTGTGAGTATGATGTACGTGTTTCAGCGACGGGAAAGACGTCCCATAGATAAACTTAACGTATCATTTCCTAAACTTAAGTAGGCTTGACGTGACTCATCTTTAATGGACATCAATTAGACTACCTCAGAATTAAATGAAGACAGAAGTAACATTCTGTAGCATGTATAGTAATAATGTACTTGATTTCATAATAACTGGCAGAGGTGGAGTGGCAATGGCACAGAGTATTTTGTTTTATTGACGTGCTGACTGGGGCCCGTACTTTACTATGTACATTCTTTCTTTCAAGCTTTGCATCCATACACAGATTCTACACTTCCAAAGAGAAAGAACAAATGAATTTATTTTCTAATATTTTATCTTCACAGTTGTATTTTTAAGGTGATTGATAAATACTAATTAGTCTAGGCTTGAATTTCATCAATTGAAACTATAGCTCATAAACATCATCAAAGCTGTAGACTTTCAATTGTTATTGATAGTCATAGGAGATAACTTTCCCCAGTTGACCAGCCTGGGGAGATAGCTCAGTAGAGTAAGTGCTTGCCTGGCAAGCACAAGGTCCTGAGTTCAATCCCTGCTACTGCAAAAAAAAAAAAAAAAAAAAAAAAAGAAAGAAAAAAAAGAAAAAAAAAACCTTTCTCCAGTGTAGGAAAATAATTTTTCTAAATCAATTTTAATCTAACTCAAAATTTCACTTATTTAGAAGGGTGAGATATGTCATCAGTGTTCTGAGTCCAGCTGTTTTGAAGGTAGACACATCTGGACACATTGCAAAGAAAGGGCACTGAGGCATCTTCAAGTCAACATTCTCCTAAGGACAAGTTAGATTCTACTTCTATAAGGTGTGAAAGCTTTGGAGTCAACCAACCAGAGTCTTACCTCTTAGAAGGGCGGACTACTGCAATTTTGGTTTATTGTTCAAACTTGTCAAACTCATAGAATTACAGACAAGAATTATGAATGCTATTGATAAACTATACAGGTTTCTACTTACAGAAATTGTTATTGATTCTGAAGAGTGATATTTTTTTCCTGCTCTGTTTTAAATTCCTTCATACCCTAAGACAAAAGCTAGGTGAAACCAAAGACACTGTTAGATGACCGAAATACTGTGAGTACGATCTGGCTGCACTGAGCTCTAGAGAATCCTGCCTGTTTCCACAAATCCCAGGGTGGTTTTTCGGTGGAAATGAGGTGAGACTCTTCACTGGCTCAAACTGTAAAGAATTTGTTATTACCAAAGAATAAAATAATTTATTATTTCAATAACAATATAGGGCAGGGGAGATAGCTCAGTGGCATAAGCACCTGCATGGCAAGCACAAGGTTGTGAGTTCTATCCCTGGTACAAAAAATAAAATAAAATAAAAATAATGTATTACTTCAGAATGCCTTATAATGAGATCATTTCCACTCTCCATATCATTAGGAACTTAACATTTTCATCTTTTTGTGTGGCCACCATGGCACAGTTATCTCCTCTGTACACCAGTTTCAAGTTGACCCAGCAGCCTCAGATTTCATATTCTCAGGACGCTGTCCTGGGGCATTAAAAAAAAAGTGATTATTCTTAAGAGCAAGACACTCTCCTCCTGGACCTGGGCTCCTACTCACTATTTCCAGCATGATAGGTAAAGCAGAGAGAGTATTTGGTAAACAAATAACTTCTTTTAAATCTTAGTTTTAGGATTATTAAATTAAATTTTGAAACAAAAGACTCCTATTTCCATCCATAATACAGTGCCTGATAGTAGACTTATACTCCTACCATGAACATCAAGAAAACTGGACAAAACTTATAATTGGCAATAGAAACTGAATGACAGACAGTCAGAACTGTGACGCAAGAAAGAAGGGAACAAACGGGATGAGCCAGTGTCTTTGTTCTCTGCCTGAAGGCATCCTTTGCCTGTCCAGCATGTGTGTGGCAAGAATCCAAGAAAATCATTCAGCCTTGCAAAGGAGTGGAGATGAGAGCATGAATTTTAAGAAGACAGAGACAGCTGGAATTTGCAGAGAAGACATCCAGAAAGGAGAATGTTATATGAGAAAAAGACCTCAACCTTTCTGTACTGGGGTCCTTTGAGCCTGTCACTGACTACTACTAACCTATGGCTACATAAAATAAAACTCCATAAGATGAGGGAGAAAACTATAAGATGACAGAGCTGTATGCTGAACAATTCTTAAAGCATACATAATTTGAGATTGTCTGTCTTTGTTCCTCTACAGGAAGCATGGCAAGTTGATCCAACCAAGCCATCAAGAGGTATATGTTAAACAGCCACAGAATGTCCACTCTAAGGTGGAATGCTATGCTACAAGCTGTTGAGAATGACAAACCCCTCCTATGTTTATGCATTTATGCTGTCACATGTGATCCTTCCTGTCCCATCTGAGCCTAAACCAGAAAAATCAAGGATGGCAAGCTGGGTTTCATAGTTAATCCTGACCTACTTTAAAGGAGCCCAGCAAAGTGAAAGTTGGTGAGGCTTTTTTCTGACTGAATCTATATGATGCACCCAGATTCTCTACTCCTCATCTGTGCTGGGAGCCCCTTGCTGGGTTGTCCAGCCAGTGGGAATCAGCAACCACTTATGGCCTTGGCTTTCTCCATGTGTGAGTCACGGAGGGGTGCTTGTTGGAGTGTTAAGAAAGATAAACACATGGCAGCTCTCGAAAACTTGTTTCTGGAAACCTCACAGGAGGAAACAGACACTCATTGTTCGAAGCTTGTCAAGTGTGGAGTCTGCAGGGGGAAACACACACTTTGTGAAGGCCAGAGTTTGAATGGATCAGAAAGTGAAAATATTTCTCATTAAGCTGAAATGAACCCAGTGGTAATTCAGAGCATTTTTCTGGGTGAAAAAGATGAGGACATAGAGTCATGAGAGCAAGAAGAAAGGTCACCATCTTTCTGTGGCCACAGTCTGTTGGATCAGACATTTCCAGAAGAAAACAAGACCCTGGAGCTAAGTCAACTTCTCCTGCAGTAAACTGGATTGTGTCCATGGGGAAAAGAGTTCTATGGTTCTTTTTCAAGTTATAATGATCATCATATATTAACTGCACAAGATAATGGGCTCACGGTGACACTTCCACACATGTGCACAAAGCACTTCGATTGTACCCGCTCCCCCTAATCTCTTCCACTCCACTTCCTCATCTCCTTTCCCTTAAGTAACGGTCCTGCTCTAATTTTGCGTCCTTTTTGTCTAGATTGCACAAGTGAAAGAAGACATGTGATTCTTGTCGTCCTGGGTCTTGTTTCTTATTCTGTTCAACACAGAGACCTCCAGTTTCAACTATTGTCCAGCAAATGACATGATTTTGTTCTTCCTTGTGGTTGAATAATATATCATTGTATGTCTGTGTCACATTTTCTTCATCTATTCAAAAGTGTTCTTTTTCTATAAGTAAATCTACAACTTTATTTCCAAATAACAGTGACCAGGTTGACAATTGGTGCTATATATAGAATTATCTACAATTTCTTGATTGGCTGAGGAACCACATGGAAATGTTTGGAAGCTTGTTCAAGCTTAAAACCTTTAATTGTTCTCTCTCCTTTTTTGTTTATTTTTTGGTACTGGGAGTCAAATTCATGACCTCCTGCATACCAGGCAGGCACCATGCCTGCTGCACTAAATCCCGGGCCCAAAGCCCTTGATTGTCTACACCTTTGCGAGCACCTGAGGAACAAGGAAGTCCCAGCAGTGCTTATGTGTACACGCAGAGGAGCGCTTGCTGCTGCTTCTGTGGATCAGAAAAAAGGACAAGTGATTCTAGCAAGGGGCACATGGACACTCACACTGCAGAGGCAGCGCTCAGTCCCAGCAAAGGGCGACCTGCACCCTTGAGCCTGGTCCACACCCCAACACTGCTTGGGCTCCAAGAAAAGGACAGTGCTTGTCTTAAGCCCTGTGTCCTAGAAAAAAAAGGATCATATTTACGTTGAATAATAGAGAGCAATGGCTTTGAAATAGAGACAGAGTAGAAGAACAAAGCCCGGAGGGAGGAGAAAAACATCCAGTCTTTTCTAAGTAACTTGTCCTGCCTCTCAGATAAAAGAACACCACTCATTCTTAACATAACAAGGCATTGAGGGTATTGTTTCTCAGCAGTGCCAGGCAACTTCTTACTTAAGAAACAGGTTTTTGTTTTGTTTTTTTTTATTTCTAGTCTGTTGCTCCAAATATACTTACCATGAGCTACTGAACGTTTATATTGTCTTTTGTATGTTTATTTTATTAGTCATTCAAATACCATGATCCTCCAAAAGAACACCCAGACATACACAGTAAAATATTTATGGACCTATTTTTGATAGTATGCCAGTGTTCACTCCTATAAAAGCTATTGATTTATAATTTTCTAGTATTTTTCATTTTGAAAGAATATATATATCAAGGTGGAAGAAGAAAACACATTTCCTTTATAGTGTGATAGGTGGAATTATAGTTTCAATATTAAGCCCTGTAGTCAGTTGGCATCTAGTTGTCACTCTTATCTTCAGCCCTGGGACTATAGGTTCTGAGACTGTGGGGGCCACACCTGAGCCAGCATCATCCGGGCTTCCAGAGCTGAGTAAAATGGCTCCTAGTCCTGGCATCTCAACATGGAAAGAACTGGTGTCCTCCTTATCTGCTACTATTTTACTTTTTCACTCAGAAAATACCAGTAGGGGACCCAGAGTGCAGGCCCAGCGAGTGAGTGAGATGACCTGGGGTCCTCCAGATCCTGAATAGACCCAGGCTGCAGGCCCAGCAGGAAACCCTTCAGCAGAACTCCCTGAAAAGTGGTTAGAGGCAAGACCCACCCATCTGATTGAGGAGCAGAACATCTTGCCAGAGAGACACAAAGGGTTCAGCTCTAATGGCTGCAGCAGAAAGAAGTGGAACACAGCAGCCAGATCCAAGCAACACCCACCTGGAGGAATCTGAACTTCGTAGATCCG
>NW_004524610.1:15068716-15078961 GCF_000260255.1 Octodon degus
TTTTTTTTTCTTTAAAATAACTGATGTAAAAAAAAAGAAGAAGAAGAAAATACCAGTAGGTAGCCTGGGCCCTGGTGATGTAGTTTTCTTTCTAAAGGTTTTCATTTCAAGGCAAAATCTGTCCTGCTGTGTGCTTCCTCTAGCGCAGCTTCTATGGTGTTGGTGGTGGTACAGACAAAACTGGTCCTGCGCGGAGGAGGGCTTAGGGGGAGCGTGCATTTTTTCCAGGTTGTACCTTCCCACTGACCATGCTTTGTAATAACTCTACCTTTCTTTCACTGTGTAGGGCTCTGGAAATAGTATGTCATGAATTGCACCAGAAGATAATAAGCTAGCACATCAAATAAATCTAAACAAAAAATACTACATTTGTATGGGGAGCCGATAGAGTGCCTAGAGTTTTTTTCTATAAAAGTAAATGAAAATGAAAACCATCTTTGCCCAAAGTAGAAAGAAGGTGGTGGGTTTTCCTCAAGGTAAAGATGGGAACTCCCACCCTCTGCAGAGGGAGTCTAGCAGCCAGGACTGCGAGGCCAGGGCTCCAAGTTTTCCTTCCTGCTTACTGATGAGACGATGAAATTTGTGACTGAGTCAGCCAACAAACACACAATGTCTCTTCCAATGAGAGAGCTGCATCAGGTTCCGGGAGGAACATCCTCATCTCCCCTTGTCCTCTTACAAGTCTGGAATTACTTGGATCTGTCCTCCTTCTTGCTTGCTTTATCTGTTTCTTCTCTACTAGCCTTGGGTGAAGATCTATGCTTCCTCTTCTAAAGAAGAGTTATAGAATTGAACGGAGCTTTAAACTCAAGTGTACAAAGCCATAGCCTTGAAATTTCCCAGAAACCCACAAATTGGTCAAATTTCTTAGCCAACAGTCACTCAGAAAAAGGACTTCTATCTAGAATATATAAAGTCCTAAAAAATCAGGCCTCCAAAATTGAAAGACTGAAGATAAAAATGAGCATCTGAGATGAATACACACTTCCCAGAGGATGAAATACAAATGGAAAATAAATATATAAAAAAAATATTCCACAGCATTGGTCATTTGAGAAATGCAAATTAAAATAACAGTGAGATACCACTGCACTCCAGAAAGAATGGTAATCATAAATAAATCAGCTAATAGCACATATTGGTGAGGCTGTGGAGGAAAAGGAATCCTTCTCCATTATTGGTAGGGGTGTAAACTGGTACCAACCACTATGGAAATCAGTGTGGAGAGTCCCCAAAAGCTGGGATTAGAAGTCCTATTTTACCCAGCTACTTCCCTTCAGAGTATTTTTCCAGAAGAATTGGAAACATCATACCACAGAAATATATGTGCACTCATGTTTGTAGCAGCCCAACTTGTCATAGCTAAATCTTGGAAACAACCAAAATGTCCATCAACTGAGGTATGGATAAAAAAAAAAAGATAAGAGATTTTTACACAATGGAGTATTACTCAGCTATAAAGCATTTTTATACAATGGAGTAGATGGATAAAAAGATGTATTTTTATACAATGGAGTATTACTAGTCTATAAAGAAAGATAAACCTGAGGCTTTTATCGGTAAATAGATACAACTAGAGACCATACTCATAAGTGAAATAAATCAGACCTATATAATAAACACTGTATTGTCTCCATAGTGTAAGAACCTGAAAGAATAAATAAAATCTGAAAGTTTTACTTACCGTATCTATTTACAATAGATACAGTAAAAGGAAAATAAACTGCTCAAAAGGAATAAACAGTTGAAATGAGGGGAAAAGAAAAGAAAGGAAAAAAATCCTTCTGGCTGTGTGTATATATACAGGATGGCTAAGATGATTGTACTACTAATTTCTATCTGCTTTTTGAAGGTAGCAGTTAATACTTACAATTTTTATTTTGACCAATTTTACATGCTTATGGCTGGTGAGCTGAGCAACTACATAGAGGACAGCAATGTGCAGTATAACAACCACTGTTGTATACCTATCATCTTGGTTTTTTATATTGAAATTGTGCGTCTTTTCTAATGTATTGTCTATTATTTTTCTATTCTCTTTAAAATAAAAAACTTACCAGTTTGAGAATATTGCCACCAATGATGATGTATTTATTCCTAATATGCATTGGAGAACAGGATAAATCACTTAGAAAATAATACCTAAGCTTTAAGAAAGTATAACATTTGGCTTTAAAACTATTCTTGGATTTACATAAAAGTGTGAAACACGGTAAGTCAATATAATGAAGTTTAGTTTCTTGTGGACTTAGTAGCATTGTACGTATTCATAACATTTCTAACATGAAAAGTGATTTAAAATGAATTCTATTTTGAGAGAAATGTGGGAGACATTTATATCATTGGGAGAAAATTACAGCTCTCCTCCTGCCTTTAGTATTGAATGAGCAGGCTATGTATTGCTGTCATTTGTATAACAGAACATTATCATTTGTGTATTCAGTACAAGGTCTACAGGGTCTCACTATACAGATCGGACCCATGGTGATCCTCCTGGCTTCAGCCTCAGAAGTGTTGGGATTACAGGCGTGTGCCACCACGCCCAGTCTCAATCGTAGTCCCAGCAGGCCCTGAGGGCGGGGCTGGCATAGCATGCTGGGGATCAAACCCCGGTCCTGCACTCTGCCTAAGTAGGTGCTTTAGTCTGTTGAGCTGTCTGGCTAGTCTTCCAAATGTGATCTTTTTTTAAAATTTACTCTTTATCTATAATTTGATTTTCTCATATGTTCCTGAACAGACTCTACACAAGGAGTGTAAACATTATGCACTGCAAACTAATGAAAAAAACTTAAGCACTATTTTTTTTTGTACATCAAGTCTCACCAGCTAGATTCATGGAAAAGAGGATATCAAATTTATTTTTATCACACAATGAACTTAGGCTGTCTTGCCAGTCTAAGATGTTTAGATGTGTTTTTTGTACTATAGGCTAGTAAATACATTATATATGACTTCTAACTCACCTCATCTAAAACAAGTTCTGGGCAGGCCAAGAACAAATGGTGACTAAGAGTTGCTGGGAGATACCAGTTTAGTTTGCTAGGCATTAGTACATCTATTCCCTAGGTAGGACACAACGAATTACTCAAAACTTGCTACACACGAAAGGTACAACCACACTATACTGAAGGACACACTCTGGGTTTCTATTTGTTACGACAGTTTTAATGAGGAAAAATAAAATTAAAATTTGACTAAAATTATAAAAAAAACTTGAGACTCTGTGTGTGTGTGTGTGTGTGTGTGTGTGTGTGTGTGTGTGTGTAAAAACCAGAGAACAACTCTGGTCACATGTTTTTGGTTTTGAAGGTAATTTATATTACTTCTGAGTGTAAGAGAGAGAATCTTTACATCTTTTCTAAATTTTAAATTCCTGTTTTCATAAAAAGAAGTATAAAGATATCAGAATATCTGATTTCATGAGATTAAAAAACAAGTATTACCTACAAAGAAACAAAAAACAAAAACACAAACATTTTATAAACAAGAATGGGGCCAGCCATGAAGGGCCCCAGGTGGAAGGAGCAGGGAAGAGACTGGGCCTTGTACCATGAAGTGTTAAAGCTCTCAGAGTGTCAGCAAGCGACAAGTTAGTGGCCCAGCTCACGACAAGTCAGTTTCTTAGCCACCAATCTCCTTAAGACAAAGAGTGTGTGTGGCTACAATCAAAACAATGAAACATATCTATTAAAAATCCAGGATGCAATATAGGAATAGAAGAGGAGACAAACATAATAGTACCCACCTATCACAGAGAAAAAATTTCAAGCCATTAGACATTTCAAGGACAGTATCATGTGTATAGCCCATCAGGCTTAGAGGACCAAGTCAAATTCATTAATATACCTGCAGCACTGGTAATAAATATTCTCAGTGATTTTCAGTTTCTTTGAAGTACATTATCAGGATCTTTTTCTGTATTAAGAAGTATTTTATAGTAGTTATAAATTGTTGAAAATTTAGTACTCAAGAGTATCTGTGCCACAGTAGCACCTGTAAAGCAAGATGGCAAGATAAGTAGTTTCCTGCACCTTTTCCACTGCATTCCCCTAAACATTTCAGTGACAGATATGTAATACATTCCATATATTACTACCACCAATATTATTTACAGGTCATGTGCTTTAAATTGATGCTTGCAAAAAGAAAAAAAAATCAGCAGCATCTTCAAAGGACTTCTTTTAAAACATCATACTCTCTGACCCTTCTTGCTTCTCACACTTCCTGTGTGCTCTGCGGCACTTGATAAGCCAATGCTTCTGAGGCAAGTGGACCTGGCTTCCCACCTTTAGGGGTGTCATTCTGGGCGTGGGCTGAGGGGCAGCTCTCAGTCCTGGAGAGAAATGTATTGTAAGTTCCTATTAAGGGTGTAGGCTGGTTCCCTGGAGCTTTGAAAGCAGATGTAGAGGGTAGACCAATTGAAGCTGTGGGGTGTCCTGACATGTCCACGACAGTTGAGGTTGTATATTCAGGCCCAGTGACTAGGAGGGGCTCAGCACAAGTATGACACGCTTCCTGCACTGAAGAGTTGTAAAGATCCAGGTCTGCATAGTCTGCTTCTTTACCTTCTTCTGGTTTAAAGGTAGATTTACGATGAAGTGTACCCACAATTCCTCTCACAAGTGGTTGTGCATACTCTGCAGAGTCCATTTGTAGCATTGTGGTGACTTCTCTTGGATTCAAGTGATTAACTTCACTACTGCTATAGCAAACAGGGGTTTCCTCGTGTTCTACTGACTTGGCAGGGAAACTGCTTCATTCCTTTCTAACAACCTGCCCGGTCCCAAGTAGGTAAGTCATAGGCACCTTCAGTTTTTTTCTGTTTCTCCAATGCCAAGCACATACCAATATTAGGATAAGAGTAGAAAGGACCAGGACTAGCACAGGGCCAAGAACAGCAGCCAGTGCTACCTCTTTGGTTACATTTGGAGTTATGGTTGTGTTCTTGATATAAGGAGTGACAGTTGTTTGCTCTGTGTTTACAGGAAGTTCATTAGTACTGTGAGGTTGCAATGGTTGAGTATATTTTGGGGCACAACCTTTGGCTACTTTGGGAGAGGCTGTGGTGTTTTTGATGTCATTGCTGTTCTGGGCAGGTGGAGGTTGAGTAAGTTTTGCAGGATGACCTTTGGGAATTTACTGCCATCCAGGCAGCTCCACTTTCATGGCAATTTTCTGCTGCCACTGGGTAGGGCGCACTCTAACAGTGTTCTGTCCCAGGCTCACTGTACACAGTCCATTTCTGTCCATCATCACTGTACTGAATGGTGTAAGCAGATACATAATAGTTGTGTTCTACCATGGTGGATCCAGTGGTGATAACGCCTGTAATCTGCTTTTCCTTACTCAGATCTATTTGTAACCACTGATTTGTATCAGTGGCAAAAGCAGCCCAAGGAGGGCCTGGTGTTTTTAGTCTGGCCTTTTCAGGTCTCCAGCTATTCTGCCCTGTGTGGTCAGTCCACTCCCACACAGATGATGCTGTTATCTGAGCATCAGCAATCACACCAGATTCCATTCCCAGTGTTCCATAACATCCACTTGTCTTAAATGTAAAAAGACTTGTATATAAATGTCCCACCACAGATGTGATGTTGTTGGCCAAAGAACTTTCATAGTATGGGATGCATTTACTAATTACAACACTGATTTGGCCACCAACACATTGGGCACTACTCCTGCGTGTATACCAGCCACACATAAAGGTGAGGACTGAACTCAGGCTCCAAAAAGTTGGGTGCAGTGTCCAAACAAGTGATTAGATCTTATTTATTTATACCTGAGTATGCAGCCAAAAGTCCTTATCCAGAATTATGGATTCCACTCAGGAACAGCACTGTGATTTCATTGTTTGTTTTATTCAGTTAAGTGGTTCACTGGTAGCCCCATACCACGGTATTTACCTATTTCTGTTCTGCGAAGTCCAATTCCATTGTAGATTCTCAAGTAACTGAAGTAACAAGAACCAGAATCTTCGATGTTAACGTCACCCAGCTTGACACAAATTTACTCTCCCATCTTGACGCTGATCTCCCGTTTGCAAACAGTGCTGTTGGGATAGGTCTGCGGGCAGTTTATGGATGCAAGAGTTGCACTTTCAGGGCCTAGTAGAGTGTGTCCAGCTCCATCACCTTGCTGGGCTCCGGCGTCCTTGAGCAGCAGGAGCAGGATCCGGAATGTCATCATTTGTGTTCCTATTATTTTCCTATTTTATTTCACAATAAAATAGGACTGAAAATTCTCATTTGATTTTTGACTGAAATTCTCATTTTACAGTTGTCATAGTGGAAGTGTTTTTCAATTAAGAGCTTTTATGCAGTTTTTTTTTTCTTTTTAAAATTGGAATCATAAATAGTAAAGGCCTCAATTTCTTCAGGCTGCTGTAACTGAATACCATAGACTGGTGGGGGGGGGGTCACTAAATAACTGACGTTTGCTTTGCCCAGCTCTGGAGACAGGGATGCCACAGATCGGATCCCCACAGGGCAGTGTCTGGCGAGGGTCCACATCCAGCCCTCAACAGCCCTGCTCGGCGCAGGAGCTCGGGAAGTCACTCATGCAAGCGCGCTATGCCCACCGCAGTGACTCCACTGCCATGACCTCATCACCCGCCAAGGGCTCCAGCACGCGATTTTGGCCCAGTGCGGATCAAGATGTCACCCGATGCTGAGGTGGGAGGTAGAGCATCGAGCTCATAGCGATAAGGAAAATCAGTGGTTCTTCCTTTTCCAGCTTTCAGTACTAGCTTGTCTTTCCTCTGTGCTCTATGTGTTGTAAGTCATCTTGCACAATCCTTCACTGTGATTGTCAAGCCTGTGAGTCCTCCATTGTCATTGATGCTCAGATAGACCCACACACGTCTTTAACATTGACCCAACTGTCCCACTCTGTAGTAGAGGCATTTGCGTTTCACTTCTTCCAGTTGAATTTGGTTTTCACATCCAGAGCTTTGGATGAAAGTTTTCCTTCTGATTTATTTTCATCTGATAACCACTGACATTTTAAAAATTGGAATACTAGGGCTTTCTGTCAAATAAAACCTCTTGATTTCTTACTTCCTCACCTTTTCTACCAAAAGGTAATAAAACAATGTATTTTTACCCATAACTTGAATGTGATTATCCAGCTAATTAATTAATCTGCTTGACTTCACAATGTGTTTATATCTAATAACTACTGGACGTTTGACTACCTGACTTTTTGTCTCAAAGGTCTTCATTTCCTTCCCACACTAAGGCCAAATCTGACAAACCAGGAGCTCTTGCCCAAAGAAACTGTGCTGTACACTCCTCTATCTTAACGATCTTATTTTTAACCAAAGAGACAAGTTTTTAAAATAACTTTGTATTGGTGTAATTTTACCTTTTTCTCTAGGAAAATTCTGATTTTCTCCAAATCATTTCCTCCCAGAGGTTTTTGAAAATGAATCAAACTGCTCTTCTGTTCTCATTTAATTGTTTCTTACACACTTGGTCAATAAATTCCAAATTTTAAATGATGCTCTCCTGAGTTGTCCAGAGAATAGAATCAATGAAAATGAAATTCTGACCTTTGTCTCAATTTCTCTCTTTCTCTTCCTCTCTTCATCTCATCTCTCTCTCTTTCTCTCTCTCTCTCACCATTTTCCTGTCTCCCTCTCTCCCTCTCCCTCTCTCTCACCCTCTCCCTCTCCCTCCCTTTCACCCTCTCTCTCTCCCTCCCTCTCATCCTCTCCCTCCCTCTCTCTCTCCCCTCTTCCCCCTCTCTCTTCCCATCCCCTCTCTTCTAGACAGGTTTTTCATGTGCCAAGGCTCCAGCCCAACCATCAACACTACTCAACTATGATTTTCCAAATGCCACTGAAGGCCTTCAGGTACCTGAGATGCTGAAACTTGTTTCCTATCAGATCTCAGGATGTATTCTGTAATTGTTAGTCTACATGTGTCTCAGCTCTTCAGTTAGATTGGAACTCCTTTAAGGACAAGAACTGAGTCAATTTCTTTGGTTTTCACAGCTAATGCCACCCACACTCACTTGCATTTTGTAACTAAAATTTGGCTCAAAAATTCCAGAGCTTTTACTCCAGAGTAAATAAGATATTACTAATACATATTAATTCTGGAAATAATGTCATTTTAGTCTCACAAAGTTTTTCTCCCTTTTCATTAAAATAATGATTTCAAGTCTTTTGGATCGTCATAGGAAATTGTTATCTTCAAGGGATTCACCTTAAGATGTTTCTTGCCATTTTTAAATTCTCTGTAATGTTTTCTAGTTTTCTGTAGATGTCTTACAAATTTTATGATGGGATTTATCACTATTTTATATTTTAATATTTTTGTAACTGGTATGTTTTAATTTTCATTTAAAAATGTACATAAAAAATTTCCTGGAAATAGATTTGGGCAGTTGTGATCAACATAAAAAGGAGTAAAATATAAACTCAGATACAGTATTTCAGGGAATTTCTTCTAGTGAGGAAAATTGGGCTTTTAAAGCATTATACTACAGAAGGAGGAATCAAGTAGATGCTTGACCTGTAGTCATTCATGCTGTAGAAGAGGAGTTGATGTAAAGGTTGGCGAAGGAGCCTCTGTAAAATCATGAGCAACTTCTGTGGCTTTTGCACTCTGGCCCATCTGTCTAAGTGTGAGGTCTCAGCGGGAGCTTGGATTGCTTCATGGGCCTGGTTGGACATCTCATTCCTTTGTTCAGAACAGTTAGCTGTCCTGAGAGGGTTCCAAATGCTGATGTAAGACTCAGGATGAACACAACCTATAACCCTTCCTAAGGGTTTTCAACTATCCAAATGGGAAGTTAATTATCATTGACATACACTGCAATGATCAACAACCTCCAATTTATTTTAACAAATGTACACCATAAGCCAAGACTGTGTGGGCTGATGACAAAGTTTACACCTTAGAGAAGCTTACAATCAGATACAAAGGTGGCTCCACTCTAGACTACAGGCAGGATTGGACCTGCAGCCTATTTATGTAAATAAAGTTTTATTTAAATTCAGCCAGGTTCATTTGTGTTTGTGTTGTCCCTGGTTGATTTTGTACAGCTATGCACAATTGAATAGAGTTTTACCAGGCATGATGTGCCTACTCCTTTATAGAAACTGTTTGCCAATTCCATCTAGTAAAACAAAACTTACCTGAAGTATTTTTCTGTGAGAATTCCATATGAAAATGATATTGTCAAGAGCAATGTGGTATTTTCCTCATTGACATTGCTAAACAACTTACTTCACCATTTGATGGGAACCCTTAAGAGAACAGAGGAAATTTTCCCTTTTGAAAACATGGAGAAAAACATTGTGGTCTTTATGACATTTCATGGTTTTCTGTCTTACACATACATAATTATGCTGACCAGAGCTTGAATATCTGACTGCAAAATTCCAGTACTATGTCTCTCTCATACTCACACACATGCGCACACACATGCACACACACATGCATGTGCACACATGCACGCATACACACGTGCATGTCCACACACATGCATGCACACAAGTACAGCCATCAACTGAGTATCAGCTCGAGGACCATCAGGGGCTCTCCATTGGTGTGGGCCACCATCATCTTATACAAGGCCTCAGTGCCTGGTATTTTTATTTTTTGAGCCAATATTTATTTGTGAAATGAAGTTAATCGCACGTCTAAAATCACACTTGCAGCACTAGGCTTCCTGTCCTGCACAAAGGCCCACTGGAGAAGCAGCTTTACCTTCACATGGGCCTGTGTGCTCCGATCACCCTGATTCCTACTGCACCCCAGTGTTCCCCAACTCAAGGGGCGGCGCCAGCCCTATCCCTCAGGGAAGAAATTTCTCCACAATCATTCTCTTTTCCAACTAGGATACCAGATTCGCCAAGAAGATCATTTTAAACTATGAGTGTTCCTACCTACTTAATGTTCAAGCTGAGGCTATGCAGTCTGCTGCCTCTTTCTCTCTGAGCCCAGTGTCTTAGACCCATAAAGATAAGCACAGTTCAAACGATTTTAGAGAATAGATCACCAAAGAGGAGTGAATTTCAGATAAACTTTGGCGTTGAGAGAGAGAAACATCAGCATGTATCTGTCTATTGTCTTCGTCATCTGCATTTTATCAGTTTGTAACAGTCATAAGTTAGTACTCATGTGCATACATACACACAGCTAGAAGGGGCTCAAAAATGAGAGAGAGGGAGAGGGAGAGGGAGAGGGAGAGGGAGAGGGAGAGAGAGAGAGAGAGAGAGAGAGAGAGAGAGAGAGA
>NW_004524610.1:15079591-15092589 GCF_000260255.1 Octodon degus
TTTTTTTTTTTTTTTTTTTGTGAAAAATGGCACCGGTTCAATGTCCCTACTGCCAGGAGAGGCTGCTTGCTATGGCTGTGTTCTTATTGGCCAGCTCTCCTTGGCCTGCGGCCGCCTACTTTTCCTGTGGAAATAAAATATACAGGCAGGAGAAAGGACATATTTGGTAATGTTACGCTCCTCAGCTTCCTGCTTGGGGCTGTCTCAGCTGCAAAATGTCAAGGGAAAAAATATCCCTCCAACTTGGAATGAATTCCAGACAGACCCTGATGCCTCCAAATTGGTCTGAGGAAGCCAAGTCCAGAGAAACCGAACATGAAGAAGGTTCATTATTTGACTTCAAGAGAGGCTCGCATAATCAGACGCTCTGGTATTTATGATTTTCCCCCGTTTCAGATGGTCTGTAGTTCACAGGGCTCCCCTCCCTTTACCGCTGATTCTGAGCTTCCTTTTAAATTAAACCTCAGCAGTTATAAAAAGACTCTCACATTACTTCTAAGCCGCAAGTCCGACCAGGAGACACTGTTCGTACAGGGCTGCGAGGGCCGCACAGGCCAGCTTCTTTTGATTATTGGTCCGGGAGGGCGGGCCAGGAAGCTCGCCTCACTTTGCTCTGACCACGCGGCAGAAGCCCTCATCTGGCTCCCGTGTTTGTGCCCAGCCTCTGGCCACTCACAGCCCTGAACATGACGATCTTTACTGAAAAGTGCTTGTTTGCATTGGCTTTCTTTTTTTCTTTTCGGCTTTCCTTTCGGGCAGAGAGCATGGACTAACTAACCCGTGTATCCTGACGCTTCCAGTACGGTGAATCTACCCCCAGCACTATGGGCCAGGTCGCCTTCTGGAGGGTCTTTACCTGTTTTCCTGGCACTCAGCACCCTCCCCGCTTTAACCCGTTGCCACATGCTGGCAAAGAGGGAAGGAAACTGGGTCTGTAACCCAACCTCACGCAGCGGCTGTAGACATGTTTCCCTTCTACTTCATGCTCTTCATTCCTAAATGCCATGGTGTTTGGCTTGGTCATCTCCAACCCTTATTTGGCTTCTCCAGGGACCATGGATGCACCCAAGTGTCCGATTTAGCAACTGGGTGGAAGAGACCGCATGGGGAATGGGTGGTCAGTCTTAACCGTGTGGTCTCTAGGAATAAGGGTCTCCTTTTTCTCTTTTCCTCCACGGCCCAGTGCTTTTACGCTGGTTTTGCTCCTCAACAGTCTAGGGTTTGTGTGACTTCCATGGTGATCAACTGTTAGGTCACAAACATTAGATGTGGCATCACCGAATGAGTCAGCGGGGACGAAGCTCGGCTGGAAGCGCCCCTGAGATCTTCTGTTGACAGACAGATGCCGTCTTAATCATCGCCTGCGTGGGTGTAGGGAGAGCCCGGCCCTGACGCTGATTCACAGGCCTGGACTCCTCTGGAGGAGGCTGGGAAAGTCCGTGCTCGGGAGCACCACTTTCCTCCCCGTCCTTCTCCAGCGTGCAGCCGCCACTAGGAGGAGGCCAGCTTGGACGCGGGAATTCTGGCACGTCATTCTTTAAGTGTCAGGAAAGTAAACCTGCTTTACTTGTGCAAACTTCTGTGTGGTTCCTTGTTAATCAAATACAAACCAAGCGAGTTCTGTTTGCGTTGCCTGTTGCTGCACATTCATTTGTGATGGGGTCGCTGTTTCTCCGCAGCTGTCTCCTTACCTGTGCAATGGCCATAGGCAGAGCTCACCATTTGGAGGGCGCGGGCGCTACTTGGCAGCATCCTTAATGCACATTCGTGTCTAGGAGGGTTGGTCCCAGCACTCCCCAGAGATATAAAAAAAAAAATCCAGGGGGTGTTTAAGCCCTTCATATAAAATAGTGTGGTATTTACACAAAATTTATGCACAATATCCTGTATATTTCAAATTACCTCCAGATTATGTCCACTATAGTATGAATGCCACGTAAGTCATGGTTACACTATTATGAAGTGAATGATGGCAGAATACATGGCTGTGCTTGTTCCGTTCAGATGCAGTTTTTTCTCCATGTACTTTTTTCTTTTCTTTTCTTTTCTTTTGCTATGGAGGATCAAACTCAGGACCTTGCACTTGGCAGGCAGGAGCTTATGCCACTGAGCTATCTTCCTGGCCCTCCCCATGTATTTTCAATCCCTGGTTAGTTGAGCCTAAAGATGTGGGAATTTGCAGTCCAGTGAATACAAAATGACTGTCTATTGCCTTTTACCAGTTATCCTTCTATTAAGCATTGGGTACCACTGAAGCTTCTTCTCTTATCAGATAATCAAAATACAATGTCCCAAGTCCATGTTTGATTTTAAAAGAATTAGTTTAACATATCTAAATTGGAGGTTCCCAAAAGCACAGTGTAAGAGCCCCTGTGCATTTCTTAGGCTGACAGGAGACCATCCAAATAGAAACAATGTCCTTGCCTGTGGCCCCCATCACAAATTGCCCAGTATTCCGGACAGCCTGTTAGACTTTCTCCTCTGGGCATTTTTGTATCCAACAGAGAAAATTCCACCAGGAGAGCAGGTTCTAACATTTCACTGGAATGCAATACAAGGCCATAGAAACTCTAGTACAAATAAATTTACCATGGTTCAAATTAACAACAGATAGCTCTTGAAGGGTCTGGCCTACTTGTGTTCCCTGTCTGCTGAGGATACGATAAATAAAAATAGCTTGAAAAACCCAGCTGGGACATTCCAGTCAGATGCAAGGGAAGAACATTTGGCTTTACAATACTACAGAAGTTTTGAAGTTTGTCTCTTGGGGAGTCTTTAAAAATTATCTTGGAAGAACATATTTGAACAATGAAAATGCACTCTTGACACTTGGTGATGGAAAAGGTTGTATAATTTTCATGGTTTTCTTCAAGGCAAGAGATTCTCCAAGCTGGAAAAAAGTGCATTGCTCACTGCTGATAAGACTGTTGTATGCCACCAGGTCCCAGGAGGACCCAAGACACTTGACATAGCAAAATCAGATTCTCCTTGTTGCAAGAGAATGCAGGGCTGATTTATCTCCTCTCTCTTCTTTCTCTCATGCACACATACAAGCGAGGACACAGAGGTAGCCAGCAGAGCTGAGCCCCTCTGTTTCCATATTCTGTGTGCTTTCTACAGCACATTGTCCCTAAAAATATCAATATATTCATGACATAGCCCCATTTCCATCTTCCTGGGCCACTGTAGGCTTGACATTCTAGAGATGCTTTTGTAAGAATTTTGTTTATTACATGAGCAGTACTGAGACAGAAATATGAGGCGCCCCAGGGATTGGTGTGGCTAAATATCACCATTTAGAAGAAAAGTTTAGGCAAAGGACAAAAGAGGAAATGCTAGATATATGAGCTCATTTCTACTTGCTAAAAAATTTAAAACAGCATCTTTGTCATCAAATAACTTATTTTTTGAGCTCCAAATCAAAGACTTGCAAGGCAACTCTCCACACAAATCTGTGTCGTGTGTTTCTCCTACCCAGAGCAAGGACTTGTGTGATATAAAATCTCAAGTTTGTTAACTTACCTTAGAAAAAGTTCTACCTTATCTCTATACAATGCAAGCTTGTGCCAAATTTTACCTGTTTTGTTTTATAACCATTGAAATTGGGTAATGCTGCCTGATCTTAGATGACATTCATCAGCTTTAATTCCTAACCTATAAACTGTTTTTATCCTCCAACATTGGGGGATACCAGCCCATTTCACACAGGAAAACAGCTGAGTTCCTTCTTTTTTTTTATCTTTTTGTCTTTTTTCTTTTTATTCTTTTGATACAGGGTCTCACTACACAGCTCAGACTCGCAGTGATCCTCCATCTCAGCTTCCCCGGTGCTGGGATTACAGGCGGGCACAACAACACCTGGTTTCGGGAACAGCACAGAGTTCTTTCTTTTGTTTTCTCCGTGGGAGCTGTGTTGGAAGGGCTTCCCCCACCTAACTCCAGCTCTGAACCATGCATCACAGATTCATGACCTTATGGATGAGTTCAGAAGCCAACATTACTAACAGGTGTCAGGTGAAGAAATTATATTGAATAACAAAATTGTCACCTAAAGTTGATAGCAATACTACAGTCTCTCTGTCTCTGTCTCTGTCTCTGTCTCTGTCTCTCTCTCTCTCTCTCTCTCTCTCTCTCTCTCTTTCTCTCTCTCTTCCCTCCCCCCTATCTTTGTCCTATATTAACCTTTTTAGATCCTTTGCTGGACATATAATGAAATCATTAAGTCATTGGACTCCCCATATTGTCTGAGTGGGCAATTTCACAGTGAATTTGATTTGAAAAGCTCAAAAAATCCATCTTAGTTCCAAATATTTTTTCCTCCTAATCAGTCAGTAACTGAAATTCTCATTCTTGCATTCCATTGTCCAGGTTAAGGGATCATCTTTAGAAGACTTTACCTGTGGGCATCTGGGAGTGTCACAAGACAAACCTACTAGCTTTACCTTAGCTCTTGAATATTTTTGCTCTAAATCCTGATCTTCAGCATGGGACAGAGAGAGTAACTGTGATAGCAGATAAAGGAGGTCCATATAGGTTACACTGGATAAGGAAATGAGAGCGGACAACCACAGTAAATTGAACTTAAGAAAGAGACAGCGAGGTGGAGAGGACAACATTGAACCCCAGCTTTGTGTTTACTTGTTTTCAGGGCTGTATTTTTGTTACTTCTATGTCAAGCATGCTTATTTCTTTCTCAAAGGTCTTCATTGCCATTAATCTGATCGACTCTTCAGGTTGAGTTAGACAGAAATTCAGTACCATTAACTGAAGGTTTGGCTCTAGAGTCTATATGCACTAGAGAAGGGAACTTCAGGGAACATAACAGTGGGCTAGTGCTTAAATTATGTGGTGTGGTCCTATGTTGAGGGAGGCGAGCCAGAAGGAGATGTAAAAGAAAAGGGTCTGGGTCACAGAGACACATGAACACACAATATCACCTTGGTTCTAGGTCTCTGAACAACTGTTCTGGACAGAGGGAAGGGATTAGTTCTCATGATTATAGAGGTTTAGCAAGCCCAAAATCTGCAGGATAGGCCACCAGACTGGAACCAGAAAAGAGCTGAAATTTGCCTCTGAGTGAAATCTACTGGAAGAATTTCTTTCTTTCTTGGGGAAGTTTGTCTTTTTTCTGTTAAGGCCTTCAACTGATTGAAGACCACATATATTATGATGCATAACTTATTCTTCTGGAAATCTACTGATTTAAATATTAATGTCATTTTAAAAATACTTTCACAGAAATGTCTAGAATAGTGTCTTACTGAATATCTGGCTATCATGGCCTTCTCAAACTGGCAAAAAATTAGCCATTGCAAATATGCCAGGCACAGTTCTGGTCACTTTGGAAACAGTGATTCTCTCATCTTTCTAGTAGCATCTTCCCTGATGATGATGACAATTTGGAATCTTCCTGGAGCCCCAGGCAGAGAAATCTTCTGCATATTACTGATAATTGTAAAAAGTTGGGGTTTTTTTTTGGTTTTTGAGTGGTGACAATGATGGAGTCATAAGAATCTTCCTGAAAAATAAAAGCATCCCTATCTTTATCTAAGATTGGAGAAATAGAGTTATTGCATAATACCATAATACTTGGCCTCATAGTACTAGACAGTTGCACAAAACATCTCTCAGAGCATATTCAGACTGTGAAGCCCATGATGAAATAGAAGACTGGTTGTAACATCAAAGAAACAGAGAAGATTTTGTGGCTCTCTGCTTGTTTACCTGCAGGGGAAACACCTAAAACCCTGAAGTCGATATTACACATGGTTTGTTTGCACTGAGAGGAAAAACTTGAATTTCTCACTTTTATCATATAAAGCACCTATTGTCTTCTTGTATCCATGGATGAAGCATGGAAACTTTCCATTTATTTTTCATTTTATTATTATTCTATTTATTAATTCATGTTGTCTACAGGATTTTTTTTTACTTCATTGCACCTGTTTTCAAGTGTTCAATGAAATCACTCTTTATCCTTGGAAGAAAATAACAAGCAGGTAATGACGGTCATGGAATCTTCCTCTGGATGTGAGAACAAAAATAGCTCTCAGAGGAAAAAAAAATAGTGGCCACACAGAGAGAGTGTCTTTGTGAGGTGGAGGGATGACAAGATAGTCCCTGCCCCCTCATCAGGGTGAGCCCCACTAGGGCTGCTCCTGGGCCTGTAATTGTAGTGCAAGGATGAACTGTGTCCATGAAGGCAAACTTTGTCCAGGCCTCAAAGACTCGGTCTACTTTTCCAAATTACCTCAACTTGCAGCAAGAGTGTATTAGAAGATGTCATGGAAGGTCTCTGGAAAGATACACGGGAGACCTGGTGAAATTGTTTCCTCTGGGTTGAGGGAAGTGACCCTGTCAGGGAGGTGCAAGGGCCTGCTCCTCAGTGTATGATCCTTAGTACCATCAGAAATTGGAAAATATAGTGTGGGAATTCTTACTTCTCTTGCTGCCTACCTCTCTCCATGCCTCTCTAATATCTAATGTCTCATGTCTAATAATATCTCTGTATCTATCAACTGTCTAATATCTCCATGTCTAATTAATTAGCTGACTAAATTAACAAAGTCTAATAAAAACACTTGGAAACAGCTAGATCTTCCTCTTGCTGTTTAGCTCGTGGTTCAGTTTAGTTCTTCATTTGGTTATTTCTTCCTTTCTACAGAAACTGTATGCAATCCACACCTCCTTGTTCTCCCTCAAGCCTGCCAGGCATCTCCTAATGTCAGGTTTCTCACAAAAGAAATTTCTTTTTTCTTTTCTTTCTTTCTTTTTTTTTTTTTTTCTTTGCATTTTAGGGAAGGGTCTACAGGGTGTTCAGGGTCTCACTACTAGATTGGACTCGTAGTGATCTGCCTGGTCAGAGCCTTCCAAGAGCTGGGATTACAGGTTTGTGCCACCACGCCCCATCTCAATCACAGCCTCAGTGTGCCCGGGGGTGGGGCCAGAACGGCAAGCCTGGGGATTGAACCCCTGGCCCCTGTACCTGCTTGCAGCTGCTTTAATCTGCTGAGCTATTTGGCCAGCCTCACAAAAGCAATTTCTTGTGCCTGGATAGATCTCATCTTCTTTTTCTGCGTGCCTCAAATTTTGCCTGCATTGTCATGACTCAAACACTGTTTCCTCTTTGGCCTACCTTACCCAGACTATTTAGGATTGCAAAGTTGCAGCCCATAATTCCATATCTATTTTATATTTCATGGCATTATTTTCTTTCAATGTACTATATAATGTTGTATTTAACTTTTTTTTGTCTGTATCCCAGCACTAGAACTAAGCTTCAAGAAGGCCAGGATTTGTTTGTTCACTGCTTTTTCCCCATCCCTGAAGACTGTCTGGCACTCAGAAGTTGTCAAGAAATGATTACTGGATAAACAGGAAAGAGAACTAGTGGGTTTGCTTTCTAAATGTATTACACTTCAGGGAGTATCATCAAATGTCAGGTTGACATCTCGAGTTTTATACTATTAATAGTTCCTGTTAAGATTTTTTGAAAACATTGTTCAATGTATACTTTAGCAAGAAATTCAATAACAACATTCTCTACAAATGTCCAACAGGTCCATGAAAAGATGATCATCATTATTAATCATCAAAGAAATTCAAATCACAATCACAGCAAAGTGGTGGCCTATTCCAAAAATTCCAGCATGCTGCGAGGGTGGGATAGGAGGTTCAAAAGTTTGACCCCATTCTGGGAACACAACATCTCTGTGAGACCTTACTTCAAAATATAAAAGGGACCGAAGGCTTTGGTGTAGCTCAGTTCAAAAGGCCCTGAGTTTAATCCTTATTAAAAAAAAAAAAAAAAAAAACTATCTCAAGTGCAAAGATAAGCACTAGGAAAATGTGGATGAAGGAAATCCTCTTACACTATTTGTGGCTAAGTAACCTGTACAGTTGCTATTAAGAACAGTTTCGAGGATCCTCAAAAAAAACTACAACTAGAACTGTTCTATGATCCAGAAATAAGCCTATGAGGTATAGTATGTTCATAATACCTGAAATGAGGATCTCAGAGAGATACTTACCATGGTCACTGAAGCATTGTTTCCAGTAGCTAAGCCATAGAAGTAATCCAAGTGTCCACTGAGACCAATGATACAGGAAATGGAATGTCATTCAGCCTTAGGAAAGAAGGAAATCCTGTTGTTGGAGACGGCATGGATATCTAGAGGACACTTTGCTGAGCACAAATAAGCCAAGCACAAAAAGACAAATATAATATGGCATCAATAATCCATAGGACCTACGTCAAACTCATAGTATCAGAGAGTACAATGGTGTTCAGAGATAGGCACTAAGTAGAAATTAGTGCAGTGATCACCAAAATAAGCAAGCCAACATGCTGGGCTCAAAAGCTAGAAAAGAAATTCAAATTACAGTAGGCATAAGAACTATCAGGATGTTATTTTGATGAGGAATTCAATGCATCTTTCCTTTTTGTTTTTACAGGTTTAAGCCTTCTGGAAATTTGGATACAAAAGGATCATAGACAATTTATGTCACAAAGCACACTGAGAAAGACAAATCCTACAGAAAGAGGGGAAGAACATGCTGTTACTATTTCTTAGGAGACTGGGGCCTTCTAGGGACTGGGCAGTCAACTGCATAGGTTCCATGGTAGCCTGGGTGTGTGGCTTTGGTAAGTCTACAGAACTGCAATGAGGAGTGAAGTCTTCCACCAAAGTCTGAAGGTCACCTGAACCCCTTCTACCTACAAGGTATCAGCAATTAGCAACAGCTGTTAAAGCCCACGAGCTTGCTGGTGGGCTCTTAGGCTGCAGCAGTAAACAAATACACCTTATTTCAGATGCTCCCTATGTAGACGTAAGAGCGACCTAGTCCAGGGCTTACACCTGCTGTCCAGCTGAATTGTTTTACAGGTTTTGCCCGAATGCTGACCAGGACTCTCTGTGAACATGGCTCAGTATAGGGCTGCAAGGAGTTGAGCAGTCATAGGGTGAGGCAAGGTTTGGGGCTAATTTCTACCTTCTGTGTTTTTTGCTGTGTTCAACAGTCTGCCAGCTGATGCAGCTGCACCCTCTGGACAAATTAGATGATATCCTGGGCATTAGCCTAAGTGGTACCACACACGCAAAGGGCCACAGCTGCCACTTGTTGTGCTTCTTGCTGTTCTTGGCTCTGCAGCACTGCCTGAGGGTGGCAGAGAGTTCTGCACACGCAGAGCAGCTTTCCAAGATTCACAGATAGAAGTTTGATCATCGCAACCGCTAATGATGATGACCGCATCTGGAAAGTAGGCCAGTGTCATATCTTACTATCTGGAGATTTTTCTTGGAGTAAAAAGTGTGCAAGCAAATTAATCCTGTAAAATTGTATGACATAGCATCTTATAGTTATCCTTCCAGGAAAAGCTTAAAATGCAACCTATATTGTTATTATACTTTTTTTAACATTAGTTAAGGGGATGAATATTTTCTTTTTTTTCTTTGCATAATAATGTTTATATCAGCATAATGTAGATGAATCCCATGAGTCAGTTATTCAATCAAATGTATCTGTAAAATGATGATTTTATTTCTGCATGTGTGGTCTGGAGTGACTGAAAATCACTGCTGAGTAGTGTATATGTTGCTGGGGAAGGTGGTGCATCTCAAAATATTTTGCATTTCCTTTGAAACCTAAAAATAAGAAAATAGGAACAATGAGAGCTCAATTTGTAGTCCATGAAAAATAGATATTTCTAACTCATTTAAAAGTTAATAAAAGCATTTTCTGACCACATTTGCTGATGCTATAGGGACAACAAAAGGACTAAACAGAGAAAAAATATATTTATAGCATACCATACCCGGAGGTTCATAACTTAATACAGTGACATAAAATCTGGGGTGGTCAGAGTGAATTGGCTTTAGGGATGGGTGGGATGCACTTTTTATTGTGTCTAGGTGGGTGGTGGAGCCATGGTCTTGGGGCCTCCATCAGGTCCCTGGCCAGCTCTTCTCTGGGGCTGTTCCCTTCATCTGTTTCCTGGCCACCATGAACCGAGCAGCTTTTGCTTGTCCATGCCCTTCCACCCTGATGCTTCTGCCTGGGAGCCAGCCAGCCGTGCACTGGCTCCTTGAAAGGCATGAGCCCAAGGAAACCTCTTCTCTCTGAAGTTGTGGATGGGGCGTTGAATTTCCACCCCAGGAATGCTGACTGATCCAGAGTACTTTCAAAAAATAGAGAAAAATAAGTGGAGTATTGTTCTAAAGTTGGCTGCAAGTGAAATACAGTAAAGCTTTTCAAAATGATCAATGTTAGGCCCCACCCAAGCCTTCTAATTTAGATGAGCCGGGACCAAGGACCAAGGAGTTAGTGCTTTAGCATTTGGAAGCTCCTGAGTGATTCCAATGTGTGGAGCTGAATCCACCAGTGTAGGATAGCTAGAAATTACCTCAATCTGAAAAGAAGCTGAAACGGGCGCAACAACTAATTTAAGAGTTTGTGTTTAAATTGATGGTCCACAGAAGAGCTGAGTTTTAAAGTAGGGTTATAAAGGAAGGAAACATGGATTTATGTGGAAAAAAACAAATTTTAAGTCCATTACATGATTTATGTTTTCTCAAGTTATGTTGTTTTGGTTAACAAAACTTCGATTAATTTGTGAGGTGCCTGTCTTTGTCTGCTAACTCCCCATACCTATCAGTACTTCTAGTTGGTGTCACTCTAGATTGCATTTCTGTGTGTGTCTTTTGGGAAACTCTGACCTTGCTTATTGGTGTACTGGAGGAGTTCACAGTGGCTTCTAAAATGTAGTTGTGTTCACCTATTTCCAATTGAATGTTCAACAATGTCCAGCTTATAGATTGAAATCAGTCTTACTAGAAGTGTTTACACCAAGGCAATTGGAAAATGCTAAAAATTAGCCATTATCTTATGTCAGATAGGGATTACTAAGCATCTAATAGTACACAGGTGATTTCAGATGGTATATAAATTTATTTTTACTATTGTATTTTAGATGTTTCTAAATTGTGTCTCATCTGTCTACCTGTACCCACTAGTTTGGGGAAAGTTAAATCTACATTTTATAGTAACACCTCTTCTGCACTCACAGTTCATTCCATCAGGAATTTCCATTCCTCCTTTTATCTCCACTTAGAAGAGAAAGCCTCACACATTCTGCACTCAGAGATGTCTTTGTGTTGGCTTGAGAATCATCATGTGTTTTCTTGTGCCTGTTTTCATAGCAATCCATACCAGGTTTTAGTTTTTAAATTAAACTACAGCAGCAGCACTTTTCTGTTTGATGAGAAAAGATAACCAAGAAAATAAATTAGGAGTCTTATGATTGACTCTATTATGTTTGTTATTCAATGAAACCACAAATGAAGCAAAATAAGGAACATTTGCCAAGGAAAACATTTCCAGTCATTGCAATTACTGTTTTAATTGGCTGGGCCTGGCTGCCAGATTATCCTCTAATCTCTGCAAGAATGTTATTTGAAGAAAGCTGAAATATGCTCAGCATAGAATTCGCATTGAGTTCTTCAGCAGATTCTAGTTGGAATAACTTTCTCTCAGCACACTAGAATATCTGAGAGTAAAATTGGCAGTTCCTGGAAGCTTAATTTATAGATCAGATAAAAGCTCAATCCATTGTCAGCATGTTATTGATAAGTTTTAAAAAGTAATGTTCCTGAACCCAAGATAAAGAAAAGTCATGAAATTATGATATTTTCATGGCAAACACCTCTAAGTAACCTGTAGACTCATGTTTGCTCCTGTGTTTGCGTGTATGTATGTGTACGTGATTGTGTCTCTGTGCATATGAACACACAAAACAATGAGGAGAATGGTTGAAATTATTTGAATAGTTTCACAAAATCTCTTTAGGGTGTGTTCTACTAAGATCACACTGAGCATAGAGACATTAGCTTGTCAACTTGTGGGTTCAGAGAAGAGAAAAGGATTTTCCTCTATTTTAATTAAATACATCTTGAAAGTTTGACGTTGAAAATAGAATATTATGTCTTGCTGTTATTATGTGCTCTCATTCACTGGAATAATGTATATAACATTTAAAAATATATTTGTAGTTCAGATTCTACAAGTGGATTCTGGAAAATGTATTTTAAAATACGTGGCTATGTCAACAAGTTGGTTTTTTAGACTGTTCTCTTGTGTGAATTTGAGTTTTTTGATACAATATTAAAATTACAAAATTTAAACTGACATCAAAGCCTCTCAGCATCTGTTTCACATGTTGGGACAAGGCCACCATGAAGGAGCATGTTATTAAAAATCCACAAGAATGTGTTCCAAGGAGATTTCTACAGTATACAACATCTGCCCTCTCAGTGTTTCTTCTGAAAGGATGGGCCCAGGTGCAGCAAGAGCAGAGACAACCCCTGGAAATTGTGTGTCAAATGCAGGATCCCTGGCTCTGTTGAGATCCATTAGATTAAAATGCACACCTTCACGAGCTTTAATGACACAATAAATGGGACTCTAGTATTAGAGAACTCTGACTCTAAATTATCTTCACTATTGGTCTAAGTGCAAAAATAAATATATTCACTGTCTGGGAAAACTATAGGGTTTTCCAGAGTATTCATCATTACTTCCATGTGTAAGATAGAACTGGAGTCTATTTGTAGTATTTTGGCCAACTACTGAAAATAAAACCCATGTATTTTCTCAAAACTTTTATTTCTACAATTACTATACCTACTAGATTCAAGATCTCACTTGCATCTGCATTGAAATTCCAGTAATTGTGCAGTTGCAGCTGGAACTATTGTTGCAACTGCTGAAAGCAATTACTTCTCAGTGGTTCCAGTCTGTGATGTCATAAAATGGTGTGGGAAAGTTTCTTAATATTTAACATGTGAGATGCCTAGGAGGAGGGTCTAATGCATTTAGACTCTAATGAGCATTTTTACAACAATCCACAATAAAGGAGTGAGTTGTAAGGTGGGATCTGAATCTGTTAATTCTAGAATGGCATTAATTTATTCAAAATTGAAAGAGGAGGTGGGGGAGGGGAG
>NW_004524610.1:15092689-15105044 GCF_000260255.1 Octodon degus
GAGAGAGAGAGAGAGAGAGAGAGAGAGAGAGAGAGAGAGAGAGAGAGAGAGAGAGAGAACAAGCAGGTATGGTATATAGGAAGAGGACAGAAGGAAAAATTAGGGAAGTACAATCCTCTACCTAAGATGTCAGCATGTTCTTCAAACAGTTCCTTCTACTTGCTGCCCTTCATTAATAGCCAATTGATGACAGTTCAGATATTGTAGGTACTTGAATTCAGCAAAATAACCCAGTATAGTCTATAATAGTAGTGGGTTATCCACAGAAGTGTCAATTGTCAGAAGTTATTGACTTGAGCCTTTTCAGCTCAGCATATTAATATGGCATTACTTAATATACCTCGTGGTTATACTTTTCTGCTGAATGGTTAAGACCAAGTTAAAGCAACACTTATATAACTAAAAATTTAACTTTTGTATCTGACAATGTCAGTCAAATCCCCTCAGGATTTACCCTGAAGCCATGTATAGCACCTTGTAGATCTTTTGTCAGTGTCAGACATCTAGATGAGTCACAGTCATTGCTTGACCAATTGCTGTCTGTGAAAACCTGAGAGAATGTTTTCTCTCTAGGTGACTCTCCTTAGGTACACTATACATTGTCGATCACTTTCCTTTGTGGCCCCATAATCTCCTTGATCAGAAAATTTCAATCACCAGTGAGTAAAAAAAAAAAAAAAAAGAAACCAATTGAAATGTCAATGAAAATGAACAAACTATGTCTACCAAATCCATATGAACTTTTGTAAAGTGAGACTGACTAGTTAAATCAAGAGACCTCACAATATGACGATTCAGTAACCTGTTTGTTCTTGTGTTGAAACACTTGTGTTTCTGAGAGCTACTAGGACAAGCAAATTACAACCAAATGCAACTCCTTACTCTTGTGTAGAGCTCTTCTTGTCTTTGTCCTTATTCTACTTAGTGTGCAAGACAACCTGGAAAGAGATGAGAACCACCATGACACCTCCCCTCATAGCCTTGAGTCAGCTCACGAATTTCCCTCTGTTGACCCTTGCAGAACTAAGGAACTGTGCAAACAAAAGGTCTCCAATACTCACCGACATGCTAGTGTGAACTCAAAGAAGGAAAAACCCTTCCAAAGGCTCAGGAACCTGAGACCTAGTGGTGCATCTGCTAAGAACTTGGGGCTCTGGCAGCAGAGTGAGCAGACCCTGTGTTCCAGCTCAGTAGCTCAATGGTTCTGGGAAAAATGGTACAACCTCTGTCTATTTCCTAACAAATGACATCGATCTCAGAAGTACATATTGAATATTAAACAGAAGACTGCAATTCATGTGCTTAAGACATGTTTATAGTAAGCGATGACTCCTCCTTCATCCCCTCCCTCTAGATTCCCTCTTTCCTTTCTGTCTGCTTCTTTTTCTTTACCCACACTCTCACATTCAAGCCTCAAATGCTCACAAAAATAAAGTAACAAAGCAGAATTGTGTCTAGGTTAAAAGACTCTCAGGTACACCAAAGCTCAGGGGTCCAGAGAGACCATCAACCATTTCTTATCTTTCTGGCTAACAATCCATTCAGGTCTGCAGCCAAGAGTTCCTGTGAACTTTCAGCATTTGTGATACTTAGGGCCTGGCTACAAAACCAAATGTAGTATTTTTCATAGCCAACTGAATCATTCATCTGACTTCCCCCACTCTACAAGTTCTCTTTAGTGAACTTGTAGCGATTTTATACCCCTAGCAGATATGAGTTTATATTTACTATATCTTCAGACATCTCTTACCAAGCAAATATTATCCTATAAGGGCCAAGTGGAGTGTAAAACAAGACAACACATTCACAACGATGGCTGATTGTCCTAGAACCAGTTTCCCAATTGCAAGTTAATGTAGCCAGCTAGTCTAGACCCTGAATTGTCTGAGTCAATGGCCACAGAATAGTTTGATTTGAATAATTCTTAAAGGACAAAGTTTATGCATGGGTGAGCTTTGAATAATATGAATTAGAACGTTTAAAGTTGATTTTTGTAATAGTGTCTCCATCAACAATGGGATTAGTGGCCTTATTCAAAAGCCCCGAGAGAGTCTGTCAGCTCCTTCCATTATGTGGAGATAGGGCTATAAGGCGTTAGCTTTGATGCAAAAAATGAGCCCTTTTGAATCACCTGATGTCATTGTGTTGGACTTTCCAGTTATCAGGACTGCAAGCAATCAATTTTTGTTTTATGCAAATTATGAAGTATGTGGACCAAGTGCACACAGATACTTGCATTCTCATGAGTTTTTCAGGAAAGAATTCCAGAGTAGTGCACTAGTCAGGAATTGTACACCACCATCAGCTTCCAGCTCAGCTACATAAAAATGTTGCTATTGATGCACTATTCACAATCATGGAGACTCTGAATCACTGAAGCACACGACAAGAAATTTGGGAGTGAAGTGAAAATCCATGTATACTTATAGATATTGATGCTCAGCATGTCAGAGAAGAGAAATGTGTGAGGCACTGTTTTCAAGTGAGAAACAGTATAGAAGAATGTAGTTCCAACCTGAAATGGCCTGGTTAGCAACTAACCAGTGGAAATGTCATGTTTTACCTTCAGTTAGATTTTTAGTACCAGTATGTACCAAATTCCTTCACCTTAGTCAATCTTTAGGGAGAACTCTAAAGTATTAAAAATTGTTCTGTAACAGAATTAATGTAAATTTCTTACCAAGATGAAGAAGGCACCTATTTTTCTTGACTCACCATGGTTATTAAAGAGGAAACCTCTGTTTGTTACAGCTTATTATGTTCTAAACATTTAAAAAAATAATTTTATTGAGAAACAAATAGCAATGAGACAATTTCAGAACTGATTAGTAGGACAGTTCAGTAATTAATACATTGCATATTGTGGTCTTCTTAATGGTTATTCATAGTACAAGATGCAGACGTGATATCCTGTCCACAAACACTATTAGAACAAATCTTTCTATTCACTGAATTAAGAGAAAGTAGCTGTATCTCTATCCTATTTTGAATATACAGATATAAAATGGTCCTTTATTTGTATCCTCTTTTTTGTTTAGTTTTGTCAGATATGGGTATTCCATTGTCATTTAAATATTTGTCCCTGGCACCATTCGTGGGTTGTATTTCTAACTCCTGTGCTGGATTTAAGAGGTGGGTTCTTCAGGAGGCGATTAGATTATAAAAGTAGAACCTTTAAGAATGGGCTCATGTTTTTATAAAAGACAATCCAGAGAAATCTCTTTTACTTTGCCTATGTGAGATCACATCAGCAGACTACTGTCTATGAACCAGGTATTGGAAACAGCTTTTGCCAGGTTCTAAGTTGGCCAGTTCTGATCACTGCCCTCCAGAACTGTGATAAATATATTTCTTTTATTGATAATCCATCCAGTTGAGGGTACTATGCTATATGATTTAAATGTACTAACATATGCTCTTGGGAGAAGAGGAGGGAAGAAAGGTCTTCAAGACAATGGGAAGCCTTTGGGGATGAGCATGGTGAGTTTACTGTTGCTCGAGGTAGATCTCTTTTTCACCCTTCACCTATGAGGCAGTATGTGGTCAGTCGTGTGCACTCTACCTACCTTGGGCTTTCCATGAGAATCTGCTTCTTTGGACTAAAATTGATACAATACACGTTATTTTATAAATACTGATCAATAAGTTTCTTTCCAGAGAAATATTAAGAAAACCAGGATTAGGAGATGCTAACTGACATTTTATTTATTTATTTATTTGCAGTACTGGGGATTGAACTCAGGACCCTGCGCTTGGCAAGCAAGTGCTCATTCTAGTGAGTTATCTCCCTGGGCCCCTAATTGATACTTTAAATGTACATAGATCCTGGTGATTTTCTACTTTGAAAAATGTTTTTTTATATAATAGACATGTGGCCCAGAGGGGAAAACCGAAGAGAGATTCACATTTAATGAGATTAGAATTTCGTACAGCAGGAAGTAATTATGGTCATCAATGTGGGAGTAGAGTCGTCTCACATTTAGCTGACTACAGTGTATGAAGCCTGCATCTGGCTAATTGAGACTGTCCAAAGATTATACTGGGAACACGTGGAGGTGTTGGCCAGTCTGTGACTTCTTCTACCTCTATGAACATCAGCTGGCAGGATTTTGCTGCTGCCTTCACTGTGACATCATGTTCCAGACAAACTGTTTGTGGGCCAAGAAGATCTGAGAGTCCGGCTGAAGGGAAATGCCCAACATTCACAGTCATAACTACCCAGTGAAGACACTGATTTTTAAGCAGTTCCTAGTGCCTGAGAAATAGTTGGTAATGATCCAGCCCTGCCTCTTCACCCGGAGCTGTTCCACTGAGGAGCTGGATGTGTCTACATATCCCATACAGCTCCCATATGTCCCTAGCATACTCACAGCAAGTAAAATTAATATTGCAGGAGATGTTCTTGAATAGAACTCTTCAATGGGTTCACTTAATGACCTGCCTGTTTTAACAACTGTCCAGAATTTGACAGAGGTTCCCAGCTCAGGCTTGTGGCCTGACTTTTTCTTGTATGTCTCTGTGTGTCCTGTTGATAGAGCCTCATATTACATAAGCCTGTGATTTTTTTCACTGACTGTGCTGCACAGCACTGTAGATTTGTGTTCTGCTCTACATTACAGTCCTGCATGTAAGATTGACCCACATAGATGCCAAGCCATCAAGCTAGAGTTTCCTTTGACCATTACTTTGTTCTGAATCTTGTACATACTCTATACTATTCATCATGTAGCAACCAATTCAGTTAACAACCTGGTGGCAGGAAAGGGACTCTGGTAGTAAATGAGGAGTATGTGTATATTACTGTCCTCCTGAAGGTGAAATTAACACGGATGCCCCTTTCCATTAGTGTCACTTCACACCATGTCATAGTGCTGGCATGGATGAAGACAGCCTTACTATGGAAAAAGATAAAGAAACATCCTATGCCTACATTCATAAGACTTCACACTTAAACTATTTTAAACATTTGTGTGTGTGTGTGTGTGTGTGTGTGTGTGTGTGTGTGTAGAATCCCTCCATCATGGACAGCAAACTTACCTTTCCTATACTGTCATAAATTTCTTAGAATTTCAGATGTTACTTAAACTAGGCTTGTTTCCTTCCACTATACCTTTATTCTACATTGCTACTACCCCCAACCCTGAATTGCTGCCTCTTCATCTATAATTCTTCAAGAAAATGGAAAGTTGGACATGAAATATGTAACTAGACAGCGACTCCATTCTTTAATCTAGGGGTTTGTTCTCACCTATCATTGTGTATTCCGTTCTGACTTTGATATCATCCTGCATGTACATGTTCAAAATTTATGTAAAAAGTTGGAAATGATGCATCAGCTCCAGTCACATGCAGCTTTGCTTGTGGAAGAAGAAGTTGATCTGTATTTTCATTAGTAAATTTGGTCACTTGTGTGACTGGATGCAACCATTCAAAGCATGTTAAGCACACATTCAGAGTCAGGTAGTGCAGAAGCCTATAGAGAAGCTTACTGTGTTTGGCAATTGATCCCAGTGAAATAATCTTTCTCTTTGGTGGTAATGTCCCTGGATATCCAAGAATGAAAGGTAATTTACCCTAGGATCCATGAAGATAAAGTTTTTTAGTCTATCAAAATTATTCTAATTAAATCCTTTTTAAGGATTGCAGATTGTCAAGTTACATATTTGGTGAATATGGAGAAATGAGTTATATCATTTTTCTTTGTACTTTCCCTAAAATGCAGTTTCAACATCAATTATGTTTAATTTGCCAAATATAACCAGAACTTGGAGTTCTTTTGAAGCTATCAATTTGTATGTCTGCTACCCTCATGATGTACATTGTTCCCTTATGACTCCATTTCATGTGAATAATGTGAACATTACTGACTCACAATAAAGAGTATTATTAAAACATTGCCAAACTCTTTCAAGTATTGTCTCACTATCATATTGGTCAAAGATGAATAAACCTACAATGATGTTGTGGAAAAGATTTCTGTTTTAAAGAGAGAACATACATTCTCATATTGAACTTGAAATTTCCGCTACAAATTATAGTCTGATTTAATGTCTGCTTCGCACATAAACTTTGTACCAAGTTAAGGTTGATTTAAATGATAAATGCAGTGTATGTTGAGTGTCTCATGGAAAATGACCTCAGTGCCGCATTTAAATGATGATGAAAATGAGCAAAAAGCAATACTTACGTTGTCAGTCAAAGCCACTATGTGCTATTACGAAGTACCAGATGTACTTCAACACATATGATTAAGACAAGATATATAGTTCTGTGATAAGTGATGTAGCATCTGGCATCAGAGAGGCCCATATCCAAATTATGGCTCTGCTGTGGGCAAAGTCATTGGGTGACAAGCTTAAACCAAACACCAGAGACCTTTCCTGTGAAAAGGGAATAAAGCTAGTTTTCAAAGTATGGAGTGACATGTTTAGTGTAGCACTAGTCATCAAGCAAATGAGGAAAATAACTTTTGCGTATAACTCCAGTTGTGTTCGTCATTTCTTGTCATGAGAATGCATGTAAACACTGTCCCCAGCAATAGCAAGAGGTTACTACAGAACTCAGGCATCTGCAGATCTACTGAGACTGGCCATACTGTGCTCCAATTTAGTTTCAGGTTGGTTCCATGCATGCTTATGTGCAGTGAAAGGTGAGAAAGGACAGCAAATACCTATGCAAGTCACAGAAGTGCCAGAGCCACCCTAATGAGGGAAGATAAAATTAACATCTCTTTGTGAAGTCTGATAGCTTCCAATGGCCAGGGTAAGTATCATGGCTAATATCAACAGACTTAGAAAGTCTTTCATAGTAGGAGGGAAGGGAGAGTCTAATTTTCTGTATGATAGAAGTAGTTAATAAAGTAGTAAGAAAAATAGTAGCTAAGAAAGCAGTGAATGTTAATAATTAAGCAGTATTCCTATGATGGTCATTTACCCAGTTTACAATTGTAACATCAAAATATAACTTGGAATAGTAGTATCCTTATCATTTATTTCCAAAAAAAATCTATAAAAAGACATGCAAGAAAAATTATAGGAAAGTTTTAGAGCAAAACATTAACAACATGGTTAAAAAATATCATGATTTAAAAAATAACATAACATAACATAACATAACATAACATAACATAACATGGTTTAAAAAATATCCCCCACTACCATTTTTCATTCAGTGTTTTCCATGTCAGCTGATTTTATTAGATATTCTTTTTGCCATTTAAAAATTAATGAATAAAATTTTTTTCCATCTTTGGAATAATGCAGATTCTTATTGGGAGAGACCAACTCCCCATTTTAATATAGCTCAAGTATGTTGCAAATTATAAAGCAGGAAATACACACAAAGGATTATTTTTATAATTTTGTTTGCATATCAAATCCCTGGAACAAATAAAAATATATCTCATTTCCAGTCTTCAAAAAAACAGTTTTTTTGAACACAAAATTCTAGTGTGGCACTTTTTGGGGGGATCTGAAGATATATTCTGGCTCACGTTGTTGTTACTGAAATGTCCACTTCAGTTCATGTTGAAGTTGTTTTATACTGTCTCTCCTTAAGATCTTCTCTTTGGTATTCTGCTGTTTAATGCAATGTGACTAGTGGTGTGTGTATGGTGTGTGTGTGTGTGTGTGTGTGTGTGTGTGTGTGTGTGCTGTGGTTTGCTTGATATTTGTTGGAATTCTTGAAGTGAAACATTGGCATTGATTAGTAGCACTAGAAAATTCTATGTACATTACTAACTGCATATTTCTTTGCTATTGTATGCTCTCTACTTCTAAACTTCAATTACCTTCTCTGTCAATTGTTTTGCTTAACTATTTTTTTGTATTTTCTTTTTTTCCCCTATACTATATTCTAGGAAATACTTTATTTCCAGATTCATAGTTTTTTTTCTTCTTTTCTCAGAACTACCTAGTAATTTCTGTAAGGAGACTGGTCCTTCCTTATGCAGCTGGCTAATCCCTTTCTTTCCAACACACCGCCGATACTTATTGCCTACTGTTTGTGTGTCTTTCCAATATCTGCAACGTCATACGCCGCCTGGCTATGTGACTCTTCTGCTGCCTCACGCTCATGTGGCTCCGATCTCCTGAGAATGTTCTTTTCTGCTTCTTGGCCTGTAGACATCAGCATACAAAGGCTTTCCCCTGGGAGGCTTTTGCTGGGCCAGTCTTTTGCCCTTACGTCTTCCCTGGCTAAGATTCTAGGTTTCCTCGCGCTCTGCTAATGCAGTCAAGGCCACCAGGTGTGGCAGCAGCTCCGTGAGCAAACTGTGGTTCTGATACTTGCCTATTTTGTAGACTCGGCCCTTGTCTTCATTTCTACATATCAGTATTTCAGACTAATAACACAAATATATGTTACTTATAATAATATAATCATTATTTTAGATATTGTTTTCTAGAAGGGCTTCTCTGGATAGAGTTTTAGAAATAAAAGTGTTTAATCATCCTTTAAATTATTTAAATGTCTGCTGATTTAATGTCTGCTTCAGGAATAAACTTTGTACCAAGTTAAGGTTGATTTAAATGACAGCTGTGTGTCAAGTGTCTCATGGAACATGACTTGAGTGCAGCATTTAAATGATGATGAAAATGAGCAAGAAGCAATACTTATGTTGCCAGTCAAGGTCATTATGTGCCATTAAGAAGTTCCAGATGTACTTCAACACATACGACTCAGACAAGATACATAGCTCAGTGATAAGTAATGTCGTGTTTGGCATCAGGGAGGCCTGTATCCAAATCATGGCTCTGCTTATACAAACAAGTGATCTTCATGAATATGTGCTGTATTGACATCTATCTCAGCACCTAGCATATGAAAAAGGAATGAATAGAAAAGGAATAAACAAGGAATGAATGGAGCCAAATACATAATCTCAGAATATAAAGTCTTTGAAAACTGCAAACCACTCCAGAAATACAGGACATTGCCATTTCCTCAAAGGATTAGGAAGTCATATCAAATTTTCATTTTATTATAATTATAAATACCACTAAAACACATGGATGGCATAACCCATTAATTTTTTTGATTATTTGAGAAAGTGGAAGCAGCAAAATTTTGCTGCAAGTTCATAAGTTATGTAGAGCTAGAAGAATTTTAAGTATTTATGGCAATGGATAGGAAAACTACAATTTGATTTAGACCATGATGCCCCAGTGGCCTTATATTTTGACCTAATTATTTGCATCCAAGGAAAAGAGGCCTGGATGGATGTTTCTACCCATGACTTTGCTTTACTTAGGAAATGGTTTCTGCTGTCTCTTCAAGTGACCAGGTGAGATACAGAAACAACAAGCATTCATGCTGGAAACACCTGTGCTTTAGGGAGACATTTGGGGTTCTAGAGGTGATATTTGAGGCAGTCATTCATTTTCAGCTTTGATCTGCCATTTAAGCTGCTCATGAAAAACTTGCCTCTATACGTTTTGATTTTTAAAAAGGTTATTTGCAATACTTATAAAGTCAAGTATCTTAATGTATAAAGAAAAAGAATTTTTTGGTATGTTTTTACTGGGATATGAATAGGCTTTTGAAAACTAAGTTGATAAAAATTTCTGGGAAAAGAGCAGACGTGTGTGTGTGTGTGTGTGTGTGTGTGTTGTGTCTACTTGTGTATTTACACTTGTTTGTGGTTCACATATTTTGTGGTTGAATTATTCAGTTTGTTCCCTCCCTTCATTGCATTCCTGCTTCATTGCAGTGTGCAGTTCTATGTGGTTTGCTTTTTCTTGCATATGAAAATAATTTGAGAGAAACAGAAACATAAAATTTGATTTGGCCTTAAAAATCTTTTTTTCATTTCTTTTGAAAATCTGACCAGTCCAGCCATTTCTATATAAGGAGAAAGAGTCAAATGCAGGCTAGTCAATGAAAAATGTGGCTGAAGACTTCCTCAAATTCTATTTTGAACAAACTAGCCCCCAAATACCCAAGACTTCTTCCTTGGCTCTGAGGATTGCAGCCTCGTAGGAATATCTTTCCCCCATTATTGGCAGTTCTTTTGTTTGTTCATGCTTTGCCATTGAGGTTTCCTTCTCAAGATGATTCTTGAGGAAAGTGGACTTTAGTTAGAATGAACCCTACATTCCTCAAGTCCTAAGGTATAAGTCAAAGCTATTTCATTTTCAGGAAAACAGTACAAAATATTTGAGCCTGGAAAACTCCACTGTGAAATTAGACAAAAAATAGAAAGCATTTTCTAACCCCTGGTACATCCAATTCAATGAAGAGCCACCCAGGAATATTTACAAAAGCTTAAAAACAACAATATGTGTTGAATATAAGTGGAAAATGTAAAACCTAATATTACATGATGATTCCTTAGCACCACTGTGAGTTCTTTTAAAACTAGAGTCCGAAAGTAAACCAGGTGAAAGCATTCCACTGAACTGCTAATTAATTATTGCATTTATTTGAAGAATATAAAAATTTTAAAATTCCTATTATCAATTTATGAAACTTATGAGGTATGGATATTTTTATGATGCTATTTCTAAAATATATTTCTCATTCTCACAACCACACTTCTTCTATAGCAGAAAATCCTATGACTTAATCCTCTTAGAGTCATTTGGGGTTCTGTCTTCAACCTCCATCTCATTTTTTCATCTTCTTCCTTGTTCGTTCTGTGTCTGGAGATGTGTTAAAAACCTTGGTCTTAGGAGATGAAGGGAAGAGTAAAATAGTTTCTCCCATATGCTTATCTTTTGTCTAGGCTTAAAATCAACCTCATTTTTATATTTGCCCAAGATACGCTAGTATGTTATTTTTGTAGTAGTGATTTGCGTATTTATTTTGAGAGGCATTGCACTAAGGCAGAACAAGTTTCCAGAGCCCTGGATTCTAATTCTACCTATTTCTAGTGGAAATTAAAAGTCATATATGGCTAATAAATAACATTTCAAGGAAGTAGCACTGTGAAAATTGAGGATTGAATGACTTTTTTTTTTTTTTTTTTTTTTTGTAAATCAAACTTGGGTAATCAGGAAATTGACCTCAGGGCCTTGCTCTTGCTAGGCAGGTGTTACACCACTGAGCTTTAGCCCCACCCTGAATTGCATATTTTTGCATAAAAAAGTGTTAATTCATCTTTTCAGTAATTTTCCTGTTACTAAGATTTGTTAGAAGTACAATTACAAAAACACTATTGTAGATTAAACTTAGGCTCCTCACAATTTAAGAATTTAAAAAAAAAATGGTTTTAAGATAATGGCTAAGTACATCTTTCATTTAATTAATGAGTGCAGATTAGTGAATGTGATGTCAAAGATGATAAAGTTGGCTCTTCTTGCTTAACAAATCCAATCACTATTCTCTTTCTAGAAGAATTAATATGCACAAAACCACTGAAGACTAGAGGCTTCCTAGGTAGGGTCTATGTGCCCAGTTTTTCCTGTCGATGAAGTTGGATTTACAAATCATTGCGAATGTTAGAACAGGAAACTGAATGGGGAGCTCTTTAAAGCATGGTCATTGTTGTAAGTTCAGTGGATCTTGTGTCAGCTTGGGAAACACTGGTTTTCTCATAGTAATGATGACTTAATTGTTCAGGATGGTAATAGAACAGGCCTCTGGAATGTTTCTAGATAGAGCTATGTCATGAGCCTCTCCTCAGCACAAGCAAGGGCAGCTGCCAAAGTCTGTCATCATTCAAAGTATAAAACTGTGGTTCCTCTCATGAAATCCTAGAACTGGAAGAGCTGCTATAACTTATTTTGTTCAATCTCTCATTTTATAGATGAGAAAGTAAAAATCAAAGCAGCCAAATTATAAACTTGATCAAACCCACGAAGTCTTGGGATGGATGTGTTCGGCATTCAGCACCAGCACCCTGGTGGCCCAGGTGTCCATGGCTCCCACCACAGTTGTGCCAAGCAAGATCGGCTCATCATCATTTGCCTGTGGCTGCCTAGGGGGCTCCTATGAAGGAGGGAGGTAGCAAAGGGTGGTTTATAATCTGTCTGCTCAGTGTGTGGTGCAAGCTAAAATTGGACTGGGACTTCATGAAAGCTCTTTACCATGGTGGCCTCAACCTCAGCAAAATATTTTGCCCAGCAGGCAATGATTCTGCTAGCACAACTGATTCTCCTCTTTTTATGAAAAAAGAATGACCTGAGATTAGAATTTGCAAATTCACAGGTGGCAAATAGTTTGGAGGGAGAGAGATGGAAGATCAGGAACCAGAAGTTCTGAGATCCCAGACAGAATAATGAGAATAGGGACAAAGTGTCAAAGTGTCAAGATCTTTGTATTTCATGCTCAGTGAACCACCAAGCCATCTAGTTCACCACATCCTCCAGCCAAGTCAGCCACACTCTGACTGCAGGGATTCCCAGGAGCACATGAC
>NW_004524610.1:15105599-15109551 GCF_000260255.1 Octodon degus
AGGTGCTTATATAACAGGCTTCAGACTAAGCAGTCATTCTTAACAAGGGGCCATTCCATACCCCAGACTCAACGCCTAGGCATAGGTCCAAGTCTGGAGACATTTTGACCGTCCTGGGGGCATACTGCTGACCTCTAGTGGTTAGAGGCCATTGGAGCTAAACTTCCTGTAGAGAACTGCACAACCCTCCTCAGTAAAGAATGATCTGGTCCAAAATGCTAGCATGCTGCTGTTCAGAAACTGTGACCCAAGGAACCCCTGTACCGTATTCCATGTTGGCTACACTACTTTTTATTCTCGCAGACAGTGCACAAGGGCTCTCTTTTCTCCACATCCTTGACAAAGCTTATTTCTTTACTTTCTGAAAACATCCATGTTCACAGGCTTGAGGTGATAGGTTATCGTGGTTTTCTTTTGCTTCTCTCATGACTAGTAGTTTGGAGCATTTTTTTTCGCTTACCTGTTGGTCATTTGCATATCTCTTGTGAAAAGTATTTATTGAGCTTCGTTGCTCATTTTTTTAAAAACTAGATAAGGTGTTTTCTCATATTTTCTCCTCTTCTTTCTCCTCTTCTTTTCTCCCCTTCACTACATTGTTTTGTTTATCATGTGAGAGACTTCCTTTACAGTAAAGGAAGTACAGCAGTGGACCTGTGACCATGAGACCTGTTAGTCCTGCTGTAAACCACTTCATCCAAAAACGACATTAGAATATTTTATTGAAGGCATAGGTGAATTATCTACTTGAAAATGATAGTAGACCAAGTTAGAAAGTTATCTTCCAAGACATCTTCCAAGTAATCCATGACCATCACATTAGAATACATGTGCTGGGAACCAAGGGTTAAGAGCAGGAATGGCCTGTAAAGGAGTTTCTGCTTCCTTTTTAATGAAATCTGACCTATGTTTAATGGTCTTAGTCCCCTACATGGTAAATAACTTGGATTAAGTTGCTTCCTGACTGTATTTAGATTCTGAATCCCAAGGATGAGTGGGGAAGGAGGGCATCCCGTAAGGATAGAAGCCTTTGAGCTAAACACTAGGAGAAAGACTGACACTAGAGACAGGGAGCAGCATCTTTGAGACTTACTGCTTGGTAAATCTTTGTTCAATTTTGATGATAAATTGACAAAGATAAGAGGCACAGCCTGAGATGGGCATAGTGACTGGCTGTTTAAGGAATCAGTGACAGCAGTTTGGACACCCCAGGTAAGCCACCAGGACCAGCACAGGTGCTGTCAGTGGGAGAAGGGAATCTAGGAAACACTGTAGGGAAAGGAGCCAGTGACCACAGCAGCTGAAGGCTCAAGGGTGCCCCATCGGGGGAAGCTGCACTTGGCTCTTTGCTTTCCTCTAATAGGTTTACTCTGGGAAAGAACCCTTCAGAGTCCTGGAGAGAGGAAATTCGAACACAAGAAGACTCCATCTGTGCTCCAATCCCAGATTTGCCATCCTAGATGGAAGGTCCAGTTTCATCAACTTCTGGGAGTACTGCTGGCTGGTAACTCCCAGCTCTGTTTTCTTTGGAAGTTTCTCCAAAACAGTTGCACGTTGCCCACATCCACTCCTCCTCCAGAGGACAAGTTGCATCCAAAGATTAGGTTGATGTGGAGAATAAATACCCAATTCCATTTTCTCAACTTGGGCTATATTTAAAGGACCATCCAAACTGCAAGGCTCCCCTTCCACTTGCCCTCGCTGTTGTGCTTGCCACACTGCAGCCTACCTTCTCCTTCAGCAAGTTGTACTTTCTTCCCGTCATGCAGTTGTGGATCCTGACAGTAAACTGCCTCCCCCAAACTTTATCTATATTAAGCTCTGTCCTTTGGCATCCTTCTGAGAAACTTGACCTGCTATATTAATATATATATACTACACTCCACTCATTTAAAGATTTTATGAATGTACACTGTCTAAAACTTGCTAGAACTTTTTTCTTTCCTTCTAACCTTGTTTTTTGAATGTTTGTTCAAATTCACAACACACATGCTCTTCCCCACTGGTGCTTATTCTTGTCCCTTTTGGGGAAGGTGTTGTATTAGAAACCAGAGTAGCAGCTGCTAGGAATGGAGAGAAGACTGAGTAAAAGGCTGCCCTTTCTTCTTTTTTAATGTGCAACAAGCAGTCTTAGAGAAAAATGATTGTAGAGGTTAGAATGAGTCTGCCAAATATTTGGCCTGAAATATTTGTTTATAAAATGAACAAATCACCTTTGTTTTGGTTCAGATCTTTCTTTCTTTTTCTTTCTTTCTTTCTTTCTTTCTTTCTTTCTTTCTTTCTTTTCCTTTTAAACACACTATCTCTGTGTATATGGATGTTACTATCAATCTTACTTAAGGAAGCTATAACTGAGTTGTTTGAGGTCTTGGGACAGCTGTGCCATTTTTATGTCTTTCTTCATCTTTCTTCGTGTGCATTACTTTATATCATGGGTGAAACTGACTAAAGTCAAAGGCTAATGTGACGTGCTAGCTGAATAACAGATGGACGCCTTACCAACCTTATAACTGAGTTGAAGTTATGAGCCAACTTTTTATCTTTTTTGGGTAGATCTCAGATCTAACTATGTCCACTCAGGAAATAAATGCAAACCATTCCCTTAAATGCAAATTTCTGGCTAAAAATAACAAACCATCAGATAACAGGTATAGCTGGAATGATTTTTGCTTCAATGTTTAATAAATGTTACTAATAAGCCACCTGACCCTGGTGTTTTCCTTTTGAAAAGGTTTTTAATTATGAAGTTTATTTAATTAATAAAACTGTTCAATTTCTACTTTTCTTTTGTCACTTGGTTTGTTATGTTTCTCTGAAAAAGTTTGTCCCCCTTGTGTAATTCAGTTTATTTTTACAAAATTGATCACAGTATATAATCTTCTAATCCTTCTTGTGTGATCTAATTCCCACCTGTTACCATGTGCCTTAGCCAAAAGAACTTTGTCAGGGTGTTTTATACTGCATGTCTGGGACTAATGCTTGTTTAAGTTCACTTTAGTTTTTCATTAATTTAGAGATTTTGTTCCATTGTCTTCCACTTTTCATTGTGTCTGATGAGGAATCAGCGCTCTTTCTTATTATTTGTTAGTTCCCTGCATTTAATGTATAATAATTAGCACATCTTTTGCCTCTTGCTTTTTAATATTGTCTAACTTTGATTTTCACAGTTGACTATGATGTGCCTAGGCTTCCATCATCCTTTTCTTGGGTGTTTGGTAAGATTCTTGTAATTATGGATGCATTTTTTTAAATGAAACTTTGAAATATTCCGATCAATATTTCCTTACATAAGTTTTCTACTCACACTCTTCCTTTCCTTCCCTTTGCACTCCAACTACACAATCCCAGTTCATTAGCTATTTTTTGGCAGTTTTTGTCATAATTATTGATAATTTCAAAAGCAAAAGCAAATCCTAAATAAATAAAACAGTAAGCACTGCCCGTAGTTGATACCATGCTTATCAATTAGCAGTTGATTCTTTTCTTCCAAGCCTTGTATCTTATTTTCTTTGTCTTATTATGCTAACCACAAATTGCAGTCTATTGATTGAGATTTATTATAATAACAATATCTGAGAATTTATCTAAGGATGTGTTACCCAAGCTGGTAGAGGATAGCCAAGTGCCAAATTTCATGATTAAAAATACAGCTTGTTAAGTTTTTTGAAAGATATCCTTATATTCTTATTCCTCATTTTTGATATCTTATTTCAGAGGGTTTGCTAATTTTTGCATGTACTGTATTTCTATTCTAAAATAGGGCTTAAAATAAATTATTGTTTTCCTGTCACTACTGGAAAATATGGGGAAATTTTTGTTATTCTCTAAACATTTCCATTGTCTGAATTCTTGAGTGCATACAGGGTATCACTTCCTTATTTCCTGGAAGTCAGGTTGGCCATATGACTTGCTTTGACTTAAAAAGTTATGAACAAATAGCTCAATGGATTAAAGT
>NW_004524610.1:15109731-15110969 GCF_000260255.1 Octodon degus
AAAAGAAAAGAAAAAGAAAGAAAGAACTATGACCAAAAGAGATGTTTGCTACTTCTGGGCAGAACTTTCCAGCATCAATGGGTTTCATCAACATTTCTTTTTCTGTCCTTGTGATTATGTTAAGTATAAGTGAAGAAGGAGCTTTCATCAGCCTGGACTAAACTGGTCTTCCATTTAAGGTAACAACAGTGATTACAGCATATTAATATTGTTAACCCATACCACTGATTTTTATTTTATATAAATTTTTATTGATGACATAACACAAATTTAACATGCTTTTTATTTTTAGTAGCCAGAACCATATAAACAGCACAGATTAGAGAATATTTTCTTATCTTTTATTTTTATAGTTTCTATAGCTTTATAGTTTCTCCTTGGGAGATAATTGTTCCAAAAGAAATGAAATAAGTTCTTAAAGACAAATCTATATGGTTATGTTTTCTTAGAAAAAAAGAGAAAGGAAAGAAAATAAAGAAAGAAGAAACAGACAGAAAAACAAAGTGAAAGAGGAAGGAAGGAAGGAAGGAAGGAAGGAAGGAAGGAAGGAAGGAAGGAAGGCATTTTTTTTTTTTCTAGAAAGACTAGTTCAGGAAGACTTCCCTGGTAAAATGAACAGTTGAACTGGGCTTGAAATACAAAAATAATGATGAGAAAATTCTAGGTAAAATCTGTTAACAAAATATACTACGAGGAAATATAATAGCAAATTATACAGTGTGGTTAACTTTAGTAGCATAGTTCATTCATAAAAATGTGAATTTGATTCTGTAAGCTTCACAGATTTTTAACAGAGGAGAAATTTGGTTATTTTTTGGAGGATAATTACTGCTGCTGCTATGCCCAGGACAAATTTGAGGAGACAGTACTAGAGGTCGTGGGCAGAATGGGAGGCATAGGTTTTAATTGTTGAAGTGTGAAGACTGGGCAAGGGATAGGAATGCAACAAGACCTCTGAATTTTGTTGAGTGGCAAGTTTTCAGATATTTTAACCTATCACTTATCACTTGAAACATAACATTCTCCATTCCTGTGTATCATAAGCCTATAAGTAGATATGCCTTTTCGGACATAACCACCCAAAACAAGATTTTGTTAAACACTGTCTTAGGATGCTGATATTGAAAGAATGGAAAATGAAAACACATTTGCATAGGGAAAACATTTGGCAGCATGCACTTCTGGATATTAGGTAATTGGATAATTTTCTCTTTCTTTCTTTCTTTCTTTCTTTCTTT
>NW_004524610.1:15111299-15116252 GCF_000260255.1 Octodon degus
TCTTCTTCTTCTTCTTCTTCTTCTTCTTCTTCTTCTTCTTCTTCTTCTTCTTCTATTCCTCCCCCCTCTTTCCTTCCCTCCCTTTCTTCCTCCCTCCCTCCCTCTCTGGCTTTATGCTGCACAACAGGCAATTGTGATTCAGATGTATTAGTTTATTCTGATAGAAAAAAACTTCTTACCGAAACAAAAGTGCCATTATAAAGAGCAAAATCAACAACATGTTACTTTTCCATGTCTTACATGACTTTAGGGAGGGCACATTCAGGGACTGTTGAGTAGACTTTGTTTGTCACCTTGTTTTAAGAAGGCATCTTGCAGATTGAAGTACTTCTCCATGTTCGCTTGTCCAGGGAAGAAAAGTTAGGTGTCACTCTTGAGGGGGTGAGGTTTCTAAAGTGGTCACTCACAAAATCATTTCATAGCGTATTTGTCAGCACATCTTTCTTCCAGTCTGGCTTTGTTTCCTTCTGTTTTCAATGTAAATGATGGGTACAAAGTGAGCTATCTTCCCACTGCTCAAAATAACTATGTATTTGAGTAAAATTTATAACTGTGGATTCTACTTTTAGCTAGGAAGTGCAAACACATCCTGGAGACTGCTTGTTCCTTGACCCCAAATTCATTCTGTGTTGCTATAGCATCCCTCCTGAGAAAATGGGCCTGCTTGTTTCCTCACCATAGACACACTCAATGGGCTTTTGTCAGCTCTTGAATTATACCATTAAAATTTAAACACTAGGGATTTAATGGAGGATTATTATGACACTCCAGTGCATTCTTTTTGTTACCAGTAGCAACAACCTCAAGGATGAAGTCCAATAATTAAGAGGTGCTGTTTTTCCAAAAGATGAAGGGTCTACCTTATGTCCTTGCAGTTACATGAGCTGATTTGTCTCCACTGTTGTGAACATGAGCAGTGGTAGTACGTAATGCAATCCACTGGGCTTTTTTCCTCTTAGGTTAGCAAATCTATACAGGAAAAAGATATCTCACATCCCATCCCCAGATGAGTTTTCATCTGCTGCTACCAAATGCATTCTCCAGTGTCTGGAAGATATTACACCACAGTAGTGTCAATGGTACAGTGTTCTTTATCTTAAATCCTTCAAAGTGGAATTGCAATGAAAAGCTCCCTCCCACATCTTCAGATATGCCTGGCTGTGCTATATGGTAATAATCAAATCTTGTCTAAGAGGGTTCTGGGAGAATAATGCATGAAACTGAAAGTTGGCTTTCCTAAGAAAGCATACTGCTGCTTGGGTTCGGATGTATGCACTAGTCAACAAATGGCAGAGGCGCGGAAACATTCACACTTCACTGAGAAAATATTTGCTGTTTATAAAAAAAAATTGTTAATCTTGTTTCTGGTTTGTCATGTTTTTTTACAGAACTATAAAAGACTATTGAATTCCTGAATAGGTTTTTTTTTTTTTTTTTTTTTTTTTTTTTTTTTTTTTTTTTTTTTTTTTTTCCTTTGGTAGTTTCTTCTTGTTTGCTGTCAAAAACAGTGCTGCAAAAAAAAGTCCTTGCAAATCTGACTACATTCACACCTATGAGCACACCTTCATTCCACTGGCTTAGCCAGCTTTCCCATCACCAGGAGACAGTACCTGCAACCTGCAGCACCAGGGAGGAGAGGTTGGATTTTGCTCACAGTTCAGGGCATTTAGTCCAAGGTTACCTGGCTCTAAACATGGTGATAAAAGGCTACAGCAGTGCAGAGCTACCTAATCCACAACTCCCAGGAAACAGCAGCAGAACAACAGCAAGGGAGGAATGAGGGGTCAGACATGGACCCCAAGTCCACACCCCCAGGACTCATTCAGAAACACCCATAGAATGTTCCACCAAAGCCCTGAGTAGATCCCCCAGCAATCACACTGAAACCCCACCCTAACATATGCCTTCAAATTACCCAGAGTCTAAGTACTTAGGTCACAACACGATATCCATAAGCATCTTGGTTATTTCTCTCTCATTGCTAACACCAGATACCTGATACCCAAAGTTAAAGGGAGAAAGGTTTATTTAGCTCACAGTTTGTAGAAGTATCGTCCAAAATCGGTGGGTTCCAAGGTAGGGTAGCAGTGGCAGAGGGGCAACAGGTCATGGTAGCAGAAGGTACCAAAAGCAACAGGAGAGGAGGGGAGAGCAAGCCACTTTCCCTCCCTGATATTGTAGGCAGGCTTTCTGCCTTAGGGCAGGATAACACTCACACCCTTAATCCCAGCATTAGACCATGAGTCAATCACAAACTAGATTCAGCCACCTCTGAAAAGTCACCTCTAGGGCTGCATGAGGCTTTGAGGGGACATCCAGACATAAACCATGACAATAGGTATCACCATCAGTGAGCCAATCCAGGAGTCAGGAGAACCTCTGTAAGCTAAGGCACTCCTGTAGCCAGAGTAAGAGCTAGAGCTCCCCAGAGGGGTGGGCTGTGCCACTTTACGTGTAATACTGAGACGCCACTGGGGCCAGGCCAACTATGCTCTTGAACGTATTGCCTTCCTTTGACAAGTGGGGCTTGTTGAGTTTATGTCACTTTGGACCTCACTGAATTCCAGTTGACCCAGGCCAGAGTGTCACAAGGTTTCTGTGAACTAGGCATTTAGCTTTGCCCAAAGTCCAACTGCAAGCCACTCTTCAAAAGTTACCTTTTAAAAGCATTGTACCTGGTGACTATGTCTGAGAGATTAGGAGTCCAGAGTCTCAGGAGGCCCCTCAGAGGCTGCCTCTGTTTTCCACAACCTGAGGATAAAAACTGAAGCTGAAACGGGTGCTAGCACTGTAGCTCAGCATTCCTCTGCACACGGCCATTCCACATGGGGGAATTTTCTCAGCACTTTTGAGACGAGGAAGCACATTCAGCTGTGGTACAGCAATGACAGCAGCGCCAGGGTCACATTAGCTGACTTCTCCATTGTAAGCACAGCCCACACTTCATTCACTGAATCACAGGACTGGGGAAGACCACCACTTGGCAGTTGTAGACAAGAGAGTGCCTCTGCTCCATGAGACACGTGCACAACCTTTGGTCTGTTTGAGGAGTCGGGACCTCTCTGTAAAGCAGCTGAAGTCAGAGTGCAGATGAAGGCAACAAGGGGAGAGGATCTGAAAGACAGCTCGCTTGCATGCCAGGAAGCAGCTATTTGCATTCAGTCTGGCAGGTTTTGGACAAGTATCAGCCCACAGCTCAACCAAAAGAACTCCTAATGATTTGGGACTAGTACCTAAAATACTGTTGATTTATTTCAGCTCTGGGCATGCTTTGGCTCATGAGCCACACTGCAGTGCCTTCGCCTGGCACCGCAGCGCTTCCTTCCCACTGTCATGGTCACAGTTATGAACCCTCCCAGCTAAGAGTGTGCAATGACCAAGCATCCTTGGGCAGCTTGGTCCAGTCCTCTCCCTCTGGCCCCCAAAGTGGCCATTAACTGGGAGGACAATGGGGCCCGTCTCGACGTCCCCAAGATATTTCTTCTCAGTATTTGTTTTCAGATGCCAAAGAGTTCTGCCATATTTCCAAGTCTGGCCTGCGGGACTCTTAGCCTTTCTCCTCTGGATGTTCTCATCTAAGCCAGCATCCTGTTACTGCGCTCCAAGCTATTAAGAACAGCAAAGCATCTCATATTCTTCAATTTTCAAGCTAATAAGTTAGTTTTCCCCAGTTTTATGGATGAACAAGATGACATGAAGCCCTAAAGACAAAAGACTTTATCACACCATGATCACTGGCCTACACTTGACAGCTTCCTTTGACTCCAAACCCTGTGGAAACAACACAGATGGCCATGGATACAACCATGCAAGTCATACATGCAGCAGTTTGCATTCAAGAAAAGGAATGCTCCACATAGGGAATGGGACTATTTTATAAGAATAGTGAGCATTCCGCACTTTTTTTCTTCCAGAGGGAAACACTTTCTTATTGTAATGGATAGTGAGCATGCCACATATCGTCTCTCTCATTCAGGGTTATTCATTATGCAAACAAGCTTAAAAAGATCCAGATGAAAAGACAGTCAACGCCTCTGTTCCCAAGATGCATCAATATGTGAGAGACCCATGGATAATTGCTTTCCAACACATTCTATCATTTGTGTACTTATTCAAATACAACCCCACCCCCACTGCTCATGAGCATTCTTGTATTAAAAGCCATTACTATCTCATAGAATAATCCTTGTGTGCTGTGTATTTTTGTTGGAAAGTGTGCCGTGTGAAATTCTTAGGTACAAGTGGTAAAGTAAGAGTGAAAAGCAAGTCGCAAACACTGGTTTGAGCCCGTAGTGTCAGGGAACAGTGGGTATGGACTCTAAGGACTACATATACGGGAATGACCTCCTAGAAGACATATATGTGAAGTATTTCTGCAATAAAAAACAAAAGCTTCAAACCACTTGGCAGATTTGAATAAGATATAATTTTAAGGAAAGAAAGTATCTTTAAAATTATAACCTCAGTGAATGATCAAGTCAGCATAAATAAAAGGGTAAAGCAAAAGTTTTATTTATTTATTTATTTATTTATTCGGTGGAAATGGGGATTGAACTCAGGCCCTTGTGCTTGCCAGGGAAGCGCTTATTCCACTGAACCATCTCCCTGGCCCATAACAAAAGTTTTATTGCAAAAAGCAAAAATGAAAAATGCAACAAAAATTACTAAAAAGTGGCCACAAGATCAGAAAGAGAGAATATGGACTCTAAATTTATTTTATTGGTTTCAGAAGAACATGGAAATCATGCAGCAGAGCCAGATTTTGAGCAGGTCATCACAAAGAATTTTTGAGAAGCAGTGACAAGTAAGACTGTAGAGATGAACACAAGGCATACCAGACAGTATGCGGTGAGTACAAACTCTTAAAAATTCAAGGAACAGGGGCCAGGGAGATGGCTCAGTGGAATAAATGCTTCCCTGGCAAGCGCAAGGGCCTGAGTTCAATCCCTGGTT
>NW_004524610.1:15116939-15120085 GCF_000260255.1 Octodon degus
GTCAACTTCAGTGGCCTTGAGACACACCAGGACGTGGCTGTGTCAGGGAGGTCATGAGGCATGGCCTTGGCATCTGTACCTGGCTCCTCACCTCCTTCTCTCCTACACTGTCCTACCTCTCAGCTTCCTGGGCACCATGAACAAAGCAGCTTTGCCTCGCCACACCCTCCTGCTGTGGTAGCTCCCACTTCTCCTCTTTTCAGCTGGGGTTGTTTCACAAAAGCTGATAAATACAACACTTGCAAAGTAGGCAAACTACTGACAGATTGTTCACAAAAAGGAAAATAAAGCCAAATAAATAACAACAGGAATGGAAAAGAGAATATAACTAAAGGTAGTACAAAGATTTAAAAGATAGCATCAAAATATTATGAATCTTTACATTTGGACTTATAGAAATTAATAGCACCACAGGAAAAAATTCTACAATGGAAGAACAATCTTTTATCTTCTTAATATGAATTGTGTGTAATAATAAAATTTTGAAAAATCTTATAAAGGTTCAAAATTGCACCATTGTAGAAAAATTTATAAAACCAACAGGATACTCTCATATGATTTTTTTTTTTTTTTTTTTTTTTTTTTTTTTGTGGTACTGGGGATCAAACTCAGGACCTTGCACTTACAAGGCAGGCACTTGTACCACTGAGCTATCTTGTTAGTCCCCTCTCTCACATGATTTTAAACACAAACATTTATTAAACTTTAAAAAAAAAATGTGTCATTCCACTCCTGTATGAATTTAACCAGAAAATGGAAATAGAAGGCAAAGAACTCTGTTTCATCTTATAAAACAAGTATGCTCTTAATAACAAACCAGACAGATTGTTCTATTACTGTGACAAATTTCTAAAAGTGTAGTTGTAAACAACATGTTTATTATCCTACATGTAACTGTAGCGATCCCAAGTCTTGCACTAATCTTGCCAGACTGAGAGCAAATATCAGCTTTGCTGTCTTCCTTGAACACTGCTCACAGCTCAAGCTTCCTGGCCCTCTTCCATCTTCACAGCCAGCAATGGTGGAGTCTGCACATTGCAGCCTCTGGGTATCCACACTGGGATGTAGGCCCGAGATTAGATTGGGCCCATCTGGATGGCCCAGGATACGCTTCCACTCTTGTGACTCTGAACATTAATCACACTGAGAAAGGCCCTTTTCCTGTGTTACATATTTCTAGTTTCCAGAGAGTAGGACATAGGCTTCATCTGTGGGACCATTATTCTGCCTGCCAAAGCCAACAAGCACACATGGGAAAGGAAGACAAAAGGACATGAGTGTGTTGACACTTATCTTAAACAATATTTTGGCAAAAAGAAAAATCTTGAAAAATCTTAATCCATAACTATTTTATAGCCAAGAAATTCAATGTTGTTAAACATCTGTTCATCTACCTGGTATGTTCAGAGAAACAGCATATAATCATCTCTACAGGTACAGAAAACAATAGCTACAATTCAATGCTTATTTACAATATTAAAATTATTCTCAGTAGACTAGAAGTAAAAGAAAATTTCTATAATTTGATAACAGAATCAATAGAAACCACATCAAGTATCAACCTTTGTGGGAAGATTTGAAAAGTGCTTTCTTAAAAATTAGAAACAAGAAGGCCACTGCCACCCAGTGAGAAGTCTAAAGCAATCAAGTGAGATAAAAAGTAACAGAAGCTCTAAGGTTTTAGAATCTTTATCATTCACACATATAAAACTCTAGAAAATCTACAGAATTAATAAAAGAATACAATCAAATGATTAGGAAATAAAATAAAATACAAGATATAAAAAACCTACTTCACAAAGATATACAAAACTAAGCCTGAAATTCCAACTACTTACGAGGTTGAAGCAGGGGAATTATGAATCAAGTTCAGCCTGGCAATTTAGCAAGACCCTATCCAAAATAAAAAATAAAAAGGGGTGGGGATATAGCTCAGTGGTAACATTCATGAGGCCCTGGGTTCTATACCAAACACAGTAAAGTAAATGAATGAATGAGGTGGGCAGAGAAGCTAGCTCAGTGGTCGGGCCCTTACTAGGCACAGGGGAGGCCTTGGATTCAATTTCCTGTGACACACACAGGTGCGTATATGTGTCAAATCATTATAAGGAAGCATTTACAATGGTGGAATTATTAAAGACAACCTAAATAAATTCAAACTTGTGCCATCTTCAAGGAAGACTTGTTATAAGGAAATTGAGCTCTTCTAACTCTTAAACACAATTCCCATTTACATTCAATAAGATACTTTTTCCTTGAAACTAGAAAAAGCTGATTCTGAAATGTATGAGGGAAAGGAAAAGCCCAAGATCAGTGAAGGCATCAATAAGGAAAGATGATGGCACAGAATTTCCTCTAGCGAGACATCAAAATTTCTTAAAGCTATAACAATGACAATGGCTTTAGCTCATGACAACGACCAAGACCGAGAGTAGAAAGCAGAGACTAAATGTAAATTCATTCACAGATAAAAGTGATGTGCAACTGAGGCTGTGACCCAATGGAAGGTAAGGCCTGCTTGACATTTAATGCTGATACAATGGGTCATTCATTTTGAAAAGCACAGTCCTAGATCTCTACACAATTCCCACAAACTAATCTAAGATTGATTTAATCCTTAAATTAGAAAAGCAAGATTATTAATCATTTAGAAAACTATAATGTCATTTGCTTTAGAACCTTCACACTAGAAACATAAATTAATTTGTATCTAATATGTATCACATCTATTCTACTCCAAGTTATTGTGGAGAAGACACAATAGGTCTTGAAATGGGTAGAGTAATTTTCATAACGGGATCCAATGAAAAAATCCTCAGGCTTAAATGATCCATAAACCAAAAATATAAATAAATAAGGATGTAGCTTCTTAAAAGAACATTGGGGGTAACAAAACATTACATATAGAGTGATTCAACCTTACCCAATGCCAAAATAAAAACAAATTACACTATACTCTGTTGAGGAATATATTTTGGCAAACCTAAACCCACAATAAAAGAAAAATTAAAACCAATACTCAGAAGACTGGCTCTCTTTGGGGATAGAAATGGGAGAAAGAAACATAACTGGTAGTTCCAAATTTGTTGGTCATGCTCTAGTTCATAGATCTGGAAATGATTCATTGTTTATTTTATTATTTCAGA
>NW_004524610.1:15120410-15137875 GCF_000260255.1 Octodon degus
ACACACACACACACGTCTTCATTATCTTATTCTTCTAAGTACAATCACCTTGTTTAAACAATTAAGAATTTCCTCTCTTCATTAATATTAATAAGTGGGCATTTCTTTTTCTTAAATGGTGCTTGAAGACCTGACTTTCAAGGACTCCGTTATTTTCCATCATTCAAATCACCGTATTTATCCCTCCCACCAAGGCAGGTGTTGCATTCTTTTTGCTTGCATTGTTATGATTATGCCGAACAGCCTTGAGCCTAATCCTTTATCCATGTAACTTTGTTTGTTTCCTTAATGCTAATTTCCAGACTTTAGTCAAAGCACACAGATTTAGGAAACCCACTTGTTCTTCACTTCAGACAGTGCTGAGGGATGTGAGTCACAGCGTTGCCTCTCCAACATAGTGTGCTATTAACTGACACAAAAATAGATTCTGGTAGGTGCGGTGAACCTGCTCAAGGGAGAACAAAATGTATCATTGTTTATTTTTCCTTCTTTTTTGTCCCTTGTGCATACACATAAACATAACTACTGATCCCCAGATTTTGGCAGAAAATCATCAAGAACAAAGAAGAAAACTAGCACCATAGAGAAGGAGAAAATTGTTATGAAAGGAAAATTTAAAGTTATCATCTTGAACAGGATTTCAGAGAGTGCAGCATCAATAAAACAGAAGTATGCTGTCATGAAAGAAGAATAACTAGAGAACCAAAAGATCTCTTGGAATTTTAAACAATGCTTCCAGAAGTAAAATATTTTAAAACTGTTACTTTTATGGAAACAAAATTTTACATAGAAGGGCCATTTACTAGGTGATTTGAAAAATGAAATCATGATAAGAAAAGTCTCCCAGGATGAAAAAAAAGAAAGCACGCAATTTTAAAATTAAAATTTAAAAAAATTAAATTAAAATTACACAATGCCTTAGAAAATTTATTGAATATAATATTATATGTTATGCTACATTGTACAATGTAGTGTACATATACATTATAACTATAAATGTACTAGAATGTAATGTATAATGAAAGAATTCTAGATACCTGAACACAAAATTGAGACACATATAGTCATTTTATATGTAAATATGTGTATGTATCTATGACCACTAATTATGAGATGTTAATTTGACCAGATTAAAAATACCCAAGGGATTAGCAAAGTACATTTCTGGGTGTGTCGGTGGATCAGGGGCTGTGACATTAGGTAACCCACATGGCCTCTGGCCCTTTCTTCTCTGGCACTGTTCCCCTTTGGTGCTTCCTGGTCAATGTGAAGGAATCATCTTTGGTCCACCATATCCTACACCATGATATTTCTGCCTTACATCATCTGTCATGGACCGAGTCACCTAAAACCGTGAAGCCACATGAAGCCTCCTTCAATTGTGGGTGGGAGGTGTTGTGTCCTAGTGGTGGGAAAGCTGTCCATTATAGAGGGTCAATACCAAGAATGGGGGCATCGCTGCGATGGTGCCTGATGACCTCAATCTCCACATCTATGTGACTAAGTAGTTAAGTTCTAGAATGTCACTCAATTGCCTTTTCTTCTATAAGACACATTTTATTGTGGAATTATTTCTCATCATCTTGGAAGTCATATAGGTATTTAGAAATCACAAGATGTAGTTTCACATAGAGTGGATGCGTGGCATGTCATATACTTTTGTGATTAAAGGGATACAATGCTCTTTGCATCAGCATACAAGAGGCAGACTGTGGTCATTTGGGAAGCTGTATAATTTTTCCAATTGCTTTAATAAATTGATTAGATTTACAGCAAGAATTCTGCATAGTTTTCATTTCATTTCAAGCCAGTTCCCTTTCTAGTGGTTTTTGAAGCTAATTCAGAGAACTTCATCTGCATGACAAACTCCTTGAAATGCATTTGGGTTCTTGTTATTATTCAGTTTGTGTGTCTGGACATGGAATTTTTCTCAAAGACAAATGTTTAACATAAGATATAAATGTTCAATTAAATGGTTCCCAAATTCTTAAATAGGACCTAAACACCATCAAAACCTAATATTAACACCAAGAAGTTCACCAAGACTTATTTTTTTAAAAAAGCAGAGACACACTAGTCAAAGAAAAAGCATTTTAGTTTCAGTCTTAGCAGTCATAAGTTAGATTGGAGCAACATGCCATTCCTCACAAAATGAGAATAACTGAACCTCTGACTAAAGTTGTCACCTCCTGAAGTGGGGATTAGGTTATGGAGAAAAGAAAAATATGAGATGAAGTGATCCTGATAAATATTGACTTTCTGGCAAGTTTGGATCTCCTCATGCTAAATAAAAATATGAGGTTTCTTAGTGGCCATTGACCTATGAAGTCATCTCCAATAATGTTAGAATACACTGGACAAAAAATGCAAAACAAATGAATCCTCTAACTGAGCCAAATTATTACAACAGCCTTTGACTAATTCTCTCCATATTATTCTTTCCTTTTGCCAATTACTACTCATTTCCTCAGGATGGTTTTTGTGGCTTATAGGAATTTCAAATTGGCAATGTCATGAATTTACAGAATAATAATGACCACAAACAGTAAGTACAAACAAAGTAGAATCATATCTCATAATGCAACAACCTAACATGGGAAGTAAAGGTGAACGAACGAAAAAAATGACTGAAGAATATCCAGAAATAATAGACAAAGTTTCTTGGTTGGATTTAGCTTATTAAATTCTGAAGAATCTAATTTTTATGTTGCAACTCATTTCTGACTTCCTACAAATAAAAGATCAGAGTCTAAATCTCAACATGTTCATTTTTCTCCTATCTTAAATTGAGATTAGCCCATTGATCATCATCCTCTTCCACAGGAAATGAGAGCTGCTCATCCAATAATTCTATACTCTGCATAGGTTTAGCTCCAAAACCACTATTATAAATGTAAATTTTCACTGTACATCTGACCTATGAAAAAGCACTATGGCTCAGTAAAGGGCATGATACATAGAAGAGAAAATGTGTACATGATAAAACTTTGTATGTGCCTGCGCTCAAAGGAACTCACCATCCAGTAAAGGAAAAAGACATGTTCTAAAAAGTTTTGGGATCTTGGGTTGAAACAGAGAGATAAAAATGGAGAGGAGAGTACTGTCTCCTAGGTATTAAACTAGGTTTCAGAATGTGAACACAGAGATTTATGGCATGAACTTTTAAAACATTCTACTCCACAGTCCTGATCAAGTATTCCTTTGGGTCTGGAAGCGTTGGCCACTTTGAAATGCTGTACCATAATAGAACAGACGAAAGCTGCTCTTTGGGGTTGGGTTTCAGGAAAGCCAGTCATACGTGAAATCGAGATGCATGTATAACGTGTAGTTTCAGCCACTTGAACATAGTATGTAGCTCAAGACAATGTCATTACTCTGTTTGCATTAAAATCCTGACAATATTTTATCAAATATTGACAAAATAATTGTTGAGATTCACCAGAGAAAAAAATTCCACTTCAACAAAAAACGATGGCTTCGTTGACTGTGTGAACTCACTTTTCAATGAATTATGGTTTTATAGAAATACAATCCTCGCTCCATAACCTTTCTTTCTTTTCCAGTTCAATTTATGATTCATTTTATGACCATGACGACGTAGTAAATGAGAACCACATATTAATGGTTTAATAATAATTTTAGGGGGATAGTGAATGAATCCAGTACTTGACTAGACAACTGTTGGGCCTGAAGGACAAGGACTATAAAAATGCAGTGAGGTCAAAAGTGGGGCCTGAGTTCATTCCTGCAGGACCGCATGACCCTCTGTATTTCCCTGCCAAGTCATTTTGAGTATTAAGAAAGAACAATGGTGAAATATAAGACAGTCAATACTTCTTATGACTTTAGCAGGGTATTAGAAGACTTTTTAAAGGTTTTGTTTCTGTTTTTTAATCTGGAGGGCAGAAAACCTAGGCCTAACTCTGCCTCTGGGTAGCAGTATGATATTAGATATGTCTGATTCTCTCTCTATGTCTTCCTCTTAGCTGTAAAATACAAGCTGGACTAGATGTTCTCTATGGTCCCTTCTGGCTCAAACTTCTATTATGAAAGAAAAAAGTTCGCCTCTGGGCTTCTGACTTGAACGCCAGGTTTTGGCCTGATGCAAATTAAACTGTCTGGGTTGTAAACCAACTACAAAATAAGGATTATAATGGAAACAGCAAGTGACCCTGGGCTGCTGTTGGATCATCCGTTCCCGCTATAGTATTCTGTTACCGATCTGCTCCCTGGGCAGAGGCTGCCGAGTTATGTAACGGCGACTACTGCGGGATTACTTAATCCTCTGCCTAACCCTAATTGCACAGTCTGCGGTGGCTCCTGTAAACCAGGTCCTCTTCAATGACACGCTCCGGAGTAGCTGCGGCTGAAATCTCCAAACCCAGCGCCTGCTGCTTTAAAATAACGCAGTTGCGGGGAGCTTCTAAATCCCACCCTTTTCAAAGTACATTATTTTTGCTTTTTGTTCTGTCTCTTTCTAAACTGCCAATGGTTTTCTGCCCAAAATGACCTAGCACTAGGAAAAATTCTAACAAATAATAAAAGAATCCAGTGCAGGTACAGTACATACTGTCCTCTGGTTTACGGCACAGAGCAAACCAGGAGCTTCCAGGGGAGCCGGCGGCGGGAGAAGGAAATGATTCATGCCACACACAAGTATTAAACTGAACGGGATTGGATACAGTTTAGCCTTTTCATTTAGCCTGCATGCCTTTGTTACACGTGAACTTTCTTAAACTCTCGGCAAAAGAAAATTTCTGGCAAATTTAGAAGGCAAAGAATGCACTTTTATAATACAAAATATATATGGAGAGTTTAGTGAATGGAGGTCCACAGCATCTGAAAATCAGTGACTATAAACAATCTAACATATCTTCTTCATAACATCCAAGATTGCATTTCTTATAATTTGATTTTTTTTCTGCTTCTATATTATTATATTCCCACTTTAGGAAACATGTGTAAGTAGAAAAATGAAATAGAAATTTATCAATTAATCTCCATTTTTTTCAAAGTGTGGATAAATTGACAATAAAATTATATTTTACTTATCAATGTACATACTATTTTATTATTATCATAAAATTCATATTTTTGTTTCACTTATATGATGGTCTTGAGTTACATTATTACTACCATAAAATTTATATTTTTATTTCATTTACATGAATATGGCCTTGAGCTACATCCATTTACCTATAAAAGCCTCCAGTTTATCCTTCTCTATGGCTGAGTAGTAGTACACTATATTAAAAAACCATACCTTGGACCAGCGAGATAGCTCAGCAGTCTAAAGCACCTGCTTTGGCGAGCTCAGGCAAAGCACAGGGACCACAGTTCCATGCCATGCCAGCCCCGCCCCCAGAGCGGGCTGAGCTGGCCACACACACACACACACACACACACACACACACACAAATAACCATACCTTTTTAATCCATTCCTCCGTTGTTGGGCATTTGGGTTGCTTCTGAGTCTTAGCTATTACAAACTGTGCTGCTATAAGCTTGGGGGTACACATATCACCATTGTATGGTGCTTCTAATTCTCCTGGGAAGATACCCAAAAGAGAAATAGATGGCTCAAATGGGCCCTCTAATCCTAGTGGGGTTTTTTAGGAGTCTCCATACTGATTTCCACAGTGTAGCAGTCTGCACTCCCCCCAACAGTTGGAAAGCGTTCCTTTTCCCCACAGACTCTCCAGCATATGTTATTGGCTCATTTTTTGATGATAGCCATCATTTCTGGAGTGAGGTGCAATCTCAGTGCTGTTTTAATTCACATTTTTCAGATGAGCAACTAGTATGAGAAGCTGGACAAGTAAATAGGACCCAAAGTGTACAGTAGATACTGTGAATCAGGAAGAAACTGTCCAAAAGAAGAGAAAGTGTGATAGGAAAAGGGGAAATGAAGGAAGAGAAAAGGAAGGAAAAATTATATATGAATATATATATTGTATAAATATGATAACTAAGATAGATATGTGGCTAATTTCTCTTGGCTCATTGAAAAGAAAGGTTTGTGCTAATATTTTTGGACAATGTCTCATGCCTATATCTTACACCCTGAGTAACTATTCTGAAGATAATAATATGCAATGTATTGTTACTCTCCTATTATCTTGCTTTGAAATTCTGTTTTATTTTTTCTTCCTGTATAGTAATAATTATATTTTATTTTTTGTGAATAATATTTTGAATGTTATATATTTTATTATTCATGATATTCTCAATCATGCTCTGATTTTATTTATTTATTTATTTATTTATTTATTTATTTATTTGCAGTACCAGGGATTGAGCTCAGGACCTTGTGCTTGCCAGGCAAGTGCTTATTCTACTGAGCTATCTCCCCAGCCAAATATTAATCTTTCCTCTTAGAGGTGTTTTTTTTTCCCTGTATTTTAGGGAAGGGTCTACAGGGTGCTTAGGGTCTCACTACTAGATTGGACTCATAGTGATCCACCTGTTTACAGCCTCCCAAGAGCTGGGATTACAGGCGCGCACCACCACATCCAGTCTCAATTGCCATCTCAGTGCACCCAGGGGGCAGGGCTGGCACAGCAAGCCTGGGGATCAAACCTCGGCTCCTATGCCTGCTTGCAGGTACTTTAATCTGCTGAGCTATTTGGCCGGATCTCTGATTATAGATTGTATCCACTTTTTATTAATATGAAGAATGATACCAAAAAGTCTTTTACAAACATTTTTCCTGAACTTCTGACTATTTTATTCCTTAATTTATTATCTTGAAGCTATTTATATAGATTAGCAATGAAAAAATAGAGCTAAAATGCAAAATTATTTTCCATCCACTAGCAGGAAATCCTAATGCCAAACTAATGCTTCTTTATATAAGTAGAAAATATGCAGGATAGAAATAAATATACAACTTGCTTTGTGATTCAAAATATTTGCATACTTTGGTACTTTAATATTTCAAATCATTATTTTAAGTATTCTAAATTCTGAAAATAAAGCATTCTAAAATAGAAAAATTGAGTAGCTACAAAAGTTATGTTGAAACGAACTATTAATGTAAGCCACATTTGTAAGTGACAATAGGAAAGAAGCTCGGCCTCTATGTGATTTTTTTTTTAATATTATGATATGAAAAGAAAATTGTCAGAGAAATGGAAACTTCTCATTGCTTAAATTACCAGTATATCTGCATTCACAAACCATCCTATTATATGTATCTTTCTTCCTCTTCTGATAGAAAAAATGAGTTTTCTTCCTTCTGAAGCTAATGTTAATATTTATTGTCTAGCTTCCAGCCCTCCCTGCTTTTATAGACTTTGTGTGTGTCTCCTTGGTATCCTCAATTATAGGTGGTTTGAGTTCACATGGGATTATTTGCACAAATCTCAGATCCTAGGGTTAAGTCCAGTGTGTGCTCTCTGTCATCCAAGAGCTGTTGTGTTTGCCGTCATTGTATTGTCAAGCTTGCCAACTTGCTCACCTACATCCATTAGAGAATCACAAGCTGTGTGTCCGTATCTACTCTCTTGTGCCTTCCGTTCTGACCGAGCTTCCCAGAGAAGAGGCACTTGCTATGTGTGTGCTGACTGAATAAAACACGATCTGTTCTGTTCTGGCTGTTACAAAGACAATGAGTGATCATTTTGAACCTGAATAGCAAATATTTATTACATTTTCTTTAAAAGTATTGCAATGGGATAGATAGAGTCTACAAATAAATGCTGAGAGCCCTTTTGGGCATCTACATAACATTTTTCTAGTCTTGTTCTGACAGACAGCCAATGTTCCAATGAAGTCTTCAAGTTACGCTGCATGACCCTCAGAAGCCCAAGAAGCTCAGCCGGCATCTCCTTCATGAGTGACTTCTTAGTGATAGCCTCCTGGGCTTTGACACATGGAATTCTTCCTTCTGGGCTCAGCCAAATCAACTCCAGACAGAACAGGTTCCGGAGTGACTCTCAGGCACCAAAGAGGTAGCTTGATGCTGGAGCTCTGAGTGTGGGGAGTCCCTGTCCTGGGTAGTGTTCCATGGGGACAGATCTGCAGGGTTGGGTCATCTGCTTTATTTTCAGTGGCCATCGGTCAGTAAGACACTCATGGCATCCTTAGTGGCTGTGTCCAGTCTGTGGAGTTGCTGGGACGTTGCCTTGCACCTCCTGGTCAATGACAATCTAGCACTGATTACGCTAGTATTAGTTTAAAACCTACCTTTTTTTTTTTTTTGGTTATGCCTCATTTTTGTCATTTTTACTCCTTCATTTTTAAAATTTTGAAGGCTATATTTGTCCATGAAGTAACATATATTAACGAGTGATCATCCTACATCAATCAACTTTTCTCTATTATTAACTACTCATAGACTTTTATTCTGGTCACACTTGTATTTATTTATTTATTTATTTATTTATTTTTCATTTTATGTATTTGGTACAGGGTCTCACTATGCAACTTGAACTCATAGTGATCCTCCTGTTTTCAGCCTCCCCAGTGCTGGGATTATAGGTGCATGTCACTACGCCTGGACTTGTTCACTGGCTCAGTGGGCCCCTGGAAGCAGGGCTGACACAGCATGCAGAACTGGAGATTGAACCCTGGTCCCTGCACTTGCCAAAGCAGGTACTTAGTCTGCTGAGCTATCTTGCTGGCCCTGGTCACACTTTTAAGTTCCTTTGTGTGCTATAGTTTTCACTTTTTCTTAAGGCTACTACAGAGGCTAGAAAATCTCCATTTAAGCCCATTTCCAAAATTCTAATTGCATAATGGAATAGCATGTTTGGAAAGAGCCACCCAATGTTGTGTTAAAAAAAAGCATAGCTATATGTTTGCTAGGAAACAAATGATCCTTAAGAGCAAGCCAGCTGACCTTATGTCAGGATCAAACTTATTTCCACCACACACAGGGATGTTTACACGACCCTGAGAAGCTCTGTTCTTATCTGAGACGCCTGATGGTAACATAGTAAACTTGTCCTTCATGTACCTCGGACTTATAGCTGGCATACACCAGATATGCACCAGGGATGTCTTCATAGGAAAGAAGTCTGCAGAATGAAAGCTGAAACTCTGTACCCAAGGGGGCTCCTGAGAGGACTGGACAGTGTGGCCAGGTGTGCACATGGACTGCCTATTCTTTACATGCATAAGATAGCATGTGTTAGTTCTTTCGAAGAATTTGTATACCTAAGAAGACCAAAAAAAGGCCTGCAAAGATATTACATTTTTCAAGTAATGGGCTTGACCAGTAGGCTTTGTTGTTGGACATGACTTTAAGGTTTCTAACTGGGTTTTTGTACAAATGTACCTTTATGTGCATGGTTCTGAGCATGTAGCTGTTCATTGTTTTGTGATAAATATTGCATTCTTAGCATATTATTTTTGTAGGTTCATCCAAAATTCTGCTCAAAAATAACATTGTCAAATGTATGTGAAAAATGTGTTACAGACAAATAAAATTTCTACTTGGAATTGAAAGAACTAAGAAAAAATAGCACATTCCATTTCAGGATGAAATACTCAGTGTAGACGGGGCCCAAACGCAAGAGATTCTGCTAACGGGCCTGCAGCTGGTAAACTTTTGCCCTTGCTTGGCCCTGGTCACATGTCCCCAGAAGATGTACAGCCACACGGTGGAAAGCAGGCAGGGAACAAACAGCCTTAGTCACTGGGTGATTTTTAATTACACAAGTAAAAAAAGCACATTTTTGGGGCATGACAGACTGAAATTTAAGATCATACAGTACAAACTGTACACTAATAAAATTTTGTCTTATGTGTGGGTTGGAGTCATGAATTCTCATGGCTAGAACAAACTATAATCACATTCTTGGGTTTTGGAGCTGTTTCTCTTTTTTATATTTGAAGGATAATCTGTGCTGCAGGTTTAATCTCAAAAACTTGGATTTTAGAACAAATTGTAGTAATAACGCCATAAAATCTGAATAAATGTTTGGCAAAGAGAAGGCCATTTTCTTTTTCTTTTGTTTAGTTTTATTTTATGTATCAGGGCATGGTGTATTTTGGTGAGTGTCCCATGGGCTTGGAAAGAATGTGCATTTTGTTGGTGTGTGCCCTGTGCTATTCAGATTTCTGCTCCCTCCCTCCCTTTTTCTCCGTCTTTTTTTTTCTTCAGGACTGGGGAATGAACCTAGGGTTTTCACACTGTACTATATCTCCAGCTCTTCCTTAAATTAAAACATTTTAATAGCACATCCCTGCAGTGTGTAGCGGTGGTGATCATCATGGGGAGTTTGTACAGTGCATGTCTTCATTAATTTTTGTCCCTTTCTCCTCCCTACAACCCTGCTCCCACCAATTCTTCCAATTAGCTAAAGCTCTACTTCTATTTTATGTTCAACTCACTTTGTTAAATCCCTTTTTTTCCTTCCTTCCCCAGTCTCTCTGTATTTTGTTCCCCTTTCCTTTTAAAAAGATTTCTCTCCCCTCTCTCTCTCCTTCTCTCTCTCTCTCTCTCTCTCTCTCTCTCTCTCTCTCTCTCTCTCTCCTTTCAAAGCCGTGTTCTAAATGATTAGTCATTCTATCTTCCTCTGAAATGCATTTCTGTATCATACAGTGCAAAAGTACATAAATGAATAAAAATAACCTGCAAAAATTATAAAATAAGACCACAAAAACGATATTCTATATCTTGTATCCAGCATTGCAAAAGATCCTCTAAATATGTTCAGGCTAGTTTCAAGACAGGGAATAGTTTTCCTGTCTACACCATCGAGCTTAGCTATTATTATTGTTGTTGTTGTTATGTATTTTAATTGGTGAAACAAATGTGCTTTGCTGGGTCTCTTCCACACATGTATGTCACATACACTGATGATGCTCAACCTCCTGCTCCTTTTCTTCCCTGCTCCTCCTTCCCTTTCTTCTTCCTCTTTTCTTTCTTCCCCTTCTCCAATAGCACTCTTTTTACTTTCAGGTCTTTTTCTTAAATTGAGAAATACATTGTATTTGTCATTCGAATCTGACTTATTTCACTGAACACAATGAACTCCATCTCTATTTTCCTGCAAATGACATGACTGTGTCTTTTTTTTTTTTTTTTTTTTTTTTGGTGGAACCAGGGATTGAACTCAGGCCCTTGCACTTGCCAGGGAACTGCTTATTCCACTGAGCCATCTCCCCAGCCCCAGACTGTGTCCTTCTTTCTGGCTGTGTAACGCTCCAGTGTGTCTATGCACCACCTTCCCTTTATCTTTTCGTCTGTTAATGGGCATCTGGGCTGGTTCCCTAACTTGGCAATGTAAATGATGCCACAATAAACGTGGGAATGTGGGCGTCTCCATGGTATGCTGGCCTTGCTTGCTCCCGGCCCGTCCTCAGGGAGGTACCATGCAGCTGGATCACATGGTGTCTAGTGTTGGCGTCTGAGCAGCCTCCATACTGGTCTCCACAGAGGTTTCGCTAGTTTGCATTCTTACCAGCAGCATATCGCGGTTCATTTGGCCTTGATCCTGGTGGTCGTTTGCTCTTTTCTGTTTTATTGATGACAGGGCGACCTCTCACCGGGGCACGGCATCTCAGAGTAGTTTTGACTTGATTTCCCTGATGGCTAAAGATGTCGTGCATTTCAAATAAAGCCACTAGACATTTGCGCTTCTTCGGGGATGTATCTCTTTAGCTCATTTGGAAATCAGTTTTTTGAAGATTGAAGGAGTTCTATCCAAGTATAGATAATTTTGAAAATCTCTGACATACATCTATCATTTCATCAGAAATATTTATTACAAATATTTTAGTTTCTACCTCATGAACAACTCCATGAAAGCCATAATACTATTATATGCCTAAAAACTTTAATATCACCTCAGTTAACTACAGTGTATCGTGTACTTAAAATTGGCCAAGAGAGTAACTAAAATGTTTAGATCACACACACACACACACACACACACACACACACACACACACAAATGGTAACCAGGCAAAGTATTACATGCATTTACTGACTTGATTGTTATAATCACTTGACAACATATACATGTATTGAACTATATTTTATACTTCAAATGTATACAACTATTTTGTCAACTATATATTAATAAGGTGGGAAATTTTTAAATAATTTTAAAAATAAACATATAAGGAATTCAAATATGAGATGTTTAATGTCATCAAAAATTAGTCATTGGGTTGAGGAGATAGCTCAGTAGTCTAAGTACCTGCCTGGCTCATGCAAGGACCTGGGTTCAATCCCTGGTACCACATGCCATGCCAGCCCCAGAGCCCCAGAGCCCCAGGCATGGTGGCACATGCTAGTAATCCCAGTCCTGGGGAGGCTGAAATAGTGGGTCATTATAAGTCTGAGCTGCATAGCAAAACCCTGTACCAAAAAAATAAATAAAAACATTTTTAAAAGTAATCATTATTTACATTTCCCTGCTTTTGCATATAAAATATGAGACACAGGTACATATATCAATAAGATTGTCATTAGGTCAATAGGCCCATTAAATACCTTTTAACTTATGCCCCATTTTTATGCAGTAAAATTTCTTGTTGTTTGAATTTTGCTCATTGCAACCCAATGATTATATTTGAAATGGTCTTCTTTCCCTAAATTTTCTGAGAAGTTGTTATGGTTTGGGTCTAGTTGCCCTCCCCAAGCCTCATGCAGTCCTGGGGCTGCTTCTGGAGTTTGTGACTGATTATTGACCCAATGCTGGGATTATGGGTGTAAATGCCCTCAGGCAGATACTTGGCAAACAAATTTAAGAAAAAGAGAGAGCCGGCAAACCCTCCTTTTGCTCTTTGTCGCAGCTGTGAAGGGCTGTGCTGTGTCATGTGCCACTCTGCCCTGGAGCCAGCTGAGTATGGACTGAAACCTCCACTAACTGTGAGGTAAACAAAGCTTTCCTTCCTCCATTTTGGGTGTCAGGTATTTGTCCCAGCAAGGAGAGAAAAGTAACTAAGACAATTTTCTGGTTTGTTTGTTTGTTTGTTTTTGTATTTTAGTAATGGTCTACAGTGTGTACAGGGTATCACTATGTAGATCGGACTCGTAGTGATTCTCCTGTATTCAGCCTTGTAAAGAGCTGGGATTACAGGTGCGTGCCACCACAGCCAGTCTCAATCATAGTCTCAGTGTGCCCAGGGGGTGGGGCTGGCATGACATGCAGGGGATCGAACCCTGGTCCTTGCTTCTGCCTAAGCAGATGCTTTAATCTGCTGAGCTGTTTGGCCAGCCCTAAGGCAGTTATTAATGAGATTTAAGACCTTTGTCATATTCAGGTTTGTTTTTCTTCTTTTTGTCAAGACTCACAAATTAGTAGCATTTGACATATACTATATATATATAATATATAATATATAATATATAATATATACATAATTTTCAGATTTTTACAAAAATTAAGTATCCTTAGAATTCAAAAATCAAACTGAAGAAGAAAATATTTTAAAATGATGCATCATTATGACACATGGCCTGCCCTAAACAATTAGCCTTCCTGGCCACAATTACTGATATTGAAAACCCCAGTCCTCGATGTTCAGGACCATGAGGCCGGGATCTAGGTCTGAGATCACCATACCCCAAAGCCATTGCTGCTGTCCTTTCATTGTTCAAAGTCAGTCTGAAGTGAAGCTTGACTTTTAAATCCAACCAGATTTATCCTCAGCAACCAGTTCAGGCCCACAGACACCGTCTGCTTCGTCTTTGAAGGAGGTAAATGCTGACCGCCTCACAGTCCTGGATCACCCGCCCTTGTTCCATCTTTTAAATCTCACCTGCGTGATTCTCCAAGCAAATCTGGTTAAGTAAATTATTTTCTTATAAGATAAGTATATGGAACTTATTTTATATTAAATTAAGAAATTAAATATCTGATATCAGATATAAAGAAATTAAATATCTGATATCAGACTACTTATTTTAGGATATTGTCAACAAAGCGAGCATCAGCTTCCTAACTGGATGAGCTTTAGACAGTTTGCCTAAGATTCTCAACCTATCTCATCAGCTTCATCACTGTGTTGTTGACTTTAAATGCTCTTTCTCAGATTGTCATTCCATTAATGGTTCTGCAGTAAAATATGCCCATTTAAGTGATTTAGCAGTTTGAAATTTATTTACATATAATTTGGTTGTGGTAATCATTTGACAATATATACATCTATTAAATCATACTGTATACTTTAAATTTCTACAACTTTGTGAACTGTATGTCAATAAATTTTAAAATAATTTAGAAATACAAAAATGTCATCATATATATTTTCCTACTGGAAAAGTTATTAATTTTCCAAAATTCATTGGTTTTAGAGTTTTGCATTTTTACTGTCTCACTAGAGTTTGTCTGGTATTGTGGAAGACCAAGGCAAGAAGAACGCAAATTTGAAAACAGCCTGGGCAATTTCGTTACTTAACAAAATGCCGTCTCACAATAAAAAGTTAAAAAACGAAAGGGCCACGGATGTAGTTCAAACCCCCGCACAACAAAACATCTGCGGGAATAATTTCATCCCCCATAACTCCCAGGCACTGTAGCGGTGACCTCCCACCGTCCTTCAAGGAAGCGAATTCAGTGGATTCATTTCGGCCCCATCTTGGCATCCCGCACCCACCATGGCTCCACAGGGACGCACAGTGGCCAGCACATGGCGCAGGCCCCCGCAGGAACGTCGGGGGCGTCTGTGCAGCTTGCAAGCAGGACACAGGCTTGTTTATGCTGAGCTGTCCCGTCTGGACAGGGGCACAAGTCCCTTAGACTCTCCCTTAATGGTCCCTTAGGCAATGACGCACAGCTGTGGAGAGGAAATCGGCTCTTTAATTTGACCACCGTGCCCAGAAAAGAAGAAAACAAGTGGTCTTTTAAAAGAACTACATTTGTCCAGAATCAGCTAAAAAAGCAACCCCAACTCCTGCCAGTAGCGCACATGCCTGAATAACTTGTTCTATACTACACAGTTACTCTTATATAAGATTCCAACCCAGGGACCTTCTTCTTCTGACTTTTCAGCTTCATTTTCTTTCAATCATCATATTGTCGAAAGGTTCAAACCGATAATACAAGATCCCTGAGTCATTATTGTTGAAAGACTTATTGCTAACAGATCTCACCTTGAAAACTGTAGATAGTCAGGGATTGAGGCAGGACAGCATTTCCTTTGGTGAAGGTCCCATATTACCAGAGCAAAAGGGTTATATTATTTGATCCATCTCCACTTTCTATACAGCCCTCACTCAAATCCATTGAAAATAAAAGGATATTTTTCCCATAGCAGGAGCCCAAGTTGCACCGTAAGTTCTTATGATAATAGCTTTACATGGAAGAAATTCTAGCACAGAGATCTACAATGCTTGTTTTCTATGTGGTGGACAGGAAAGAATGTCAGCTTTTGAAATATGGAAATTTTTTGAATCAGGTTTCTGTTGCCTCCTCAGTATTTTGTAATTTTGATATGTGACATTGACATAAGGTATTCTTGTGTTTTGGATAGTATGCACATATGTACAAGGGGCAATCAAAGTATATAGCGAATGTTTAAAATTTATTACCATAAAAAATACATTGCCGCTTATGTCCCTCAAAATATGCCTCTTTACTCAGACACCCATTGTTCTTGACACCTTCTGAAGCAGTTCTGGAAGAACTTCCATGTGGGTCTTCACTAGTTGTGGTGAAAGGTTGATGAATGTAGCTGCCCAATGCCATCCGACAGGAAGGCGTAACACACCACAGGTGTGTCCACAGCCACCTTGTTCAGCAGATCTGACACCATCTGACTCCTGGCTCTTCCCCAAAGTCAAAATGACCATGAAAGATTAAGGTTTTGAATCAGTTCAGAATATCAAAGCAGTCACAAAAGCGCAGCTAAAGATGTTCATGAGAAAAGACATCTAGAACTGCTTCACAAGTGGCGAGAATGTTGGGATACATGTGCTTGAGGCAAGGCGAGTATTTTAATGGGATTGATGGTAGTGTTTCTTTTGCTATTTTAGGAATTTAAATATTCACCGTAACTTTTAAATCCTCTCTCTCTCTCTCTCTCTCTCTCTCTCTCTCTCTCTCTCTCTCTCTTTCTTCTTTTTACCTACTTGTATTGATATCTTTTTCAGTCCAGTTTGTTTGTTACTTCTTTTTCTTAACTTAAATCTGAAGTCCTGGGCTCAAGATGTATTGCTCCCCTCTTTTCACCTCATTTTCTAGCATGCCATTTTCTAAGACGGGACCAGAGCCCTTTCTTACCGGTGGAAGGAGCAGGTGTTATTCATCAAGTGTGAGGCCACACACATGGTCTATCATGTTTGAAAACATGCTCAAAGGCCATTGTCCATCCAGGGTTCCTGAGGAGGCCTGGGTAAGCGTTGGCTTTCTGTGTGGCAGCATACTTCAGGACCTGTTTCTGCAGTGCCCTGTTCTCCCAGGGGCGCTCACTGATCATGCTCCACAGTCATGGGGGAAAGTTGACTTGGTCCCACATCAGGAATGCCAACTGTCCACCACAACCTTGTCCACTCTGGGAGCCTTCATGGCTGCCACGATGTCCTGTGGTCATGGCTGTAGTGAGACTGAGGCCACCACAGGTGTGCGGCAGCAGGACAGCGTCCTGCCTAGCCATAGTCTTGTGCAGGAGCTCACCATTTCTGTGTGGGTCTCCCACAGTCTCTCTGAGAGCAGTCTGAGGGGAGTCCTACACCCGCATTGTCACTTTGGAACCTGCTTGGACCCTTAGATACAAGGTAGTAGGTCAGGTCCAGTCAATGGCACTGAAGATCAGGATCTTCTTGATAACCTGCTGCTGGGTCACAAGGTTCCAAGCATCAGAGCCTCAGGATGCACAGAAACCCAGAGTGTCACCTTCTTGCATGCTGCAACCCATTCTTCCCAGTGCTCCTGCAAAGTACCAACTGCTGAACCTTCTATTCAGGATGTTTAGTTTTTCTGTCATATTTTCATCCTCTGTAACTTTTGTGGTATGGTCTATAAGAGTCCTTTAGTTTGATATTCCATCATATTGATTTTCCTATGGAACTTTCTTTTAAATAAGTTTTTATTGTTTTATCATGGAAAATGTCAAACATACATTTAAAAAGAGAGAAATACTATAGTGAAATTCATGGTTCTACCATTGTAACAGTTATTAGCACAAGACCAACTTTAGTTCAATCTGCCATCAACTACTTAATTGAATTCTATTTTATTTTTCTTTTTAAAGAATATACAATAATGATAAAAAAACATTAGAAATAATACAAAAGATTTCATTAAACAAAGTAATAGGTATTCAACAATGGTTGCTGTATTACATGATGCTATCTTCAAATTAGTTGTTCAGATTACCAGATATAAATGTGTAAGATTCATTTAAAGAAAAACCAAAACAAAATAATAACAAACAATTTATAAGAAATTCAAGGGCTGGGGAGATAGCTCAATAGATGCAGACATGATATCTTATCTAAGCAATATTAACACAACCTTTTTTCTCAATGAACTGAGAGAAAGTAGCTAACTATCCTAACTAATA
>NW_004524610.1:15137995-15155792 GCF_000260255.1 Octodon degus
GCCTTTACATACTTGATGCCAGTCCAAAGATTGTAGGTACTTGAATGCAGCAAAATAACCCAATATAGCCCAATAGTCCATAATAGTAGTGGGTTACCAGCAGAACTGGCAATTGTCTGAAGTTGCTGACTTGAGTTTTTTATAGTTCAGCATATTAATATAGTTTTATTTTTTTATACCTCGTAGTTACACTTTTCTGCCAGATGTTTAAGACTAAGTTAAAGCAAAACATATACAACTAAAAATGTAATTTTTGTTATCTGACAAGTTCAGCCAAATCGAAAGATCCACAAAGTGCTATACATGGTTCCAGGGTAAATCCTGAGGGGATTTGAAATCCACAATACAACCATCCAAAGTTTTCTGCATTGATTGAACTTCAATTGTCACAATCTTTGCTTACTTTTTATGGGCTAAGTGCCCACTGGCAGCGTTCTGAGTTGGTCAAGTCTAAATTATTTTGTCTTTTAGCTATCTGAGCTCCCTTTTACTGTCCTGTTAAATGCACTATGACTCTCAGCTGTGCTTTCAAACTTATGGTTGCAATTTCTGATTAGATTACCTGCCACATGACTGTACAACCCAGGTAGGGATTAAGGGTTTTGATGAGAAGCTGGAATTTTTGCAGAAATATGTTTGCAGAGATGCCCTGAAAGAGTCTGACTATACCAGTGGACCACATATGCCAGCATCTGGCCTTCTCCTAGATCTGCTAAGCACACGGAGTTGTGCTTTTTCTCTGACCCATGCCTCTACACAACAGTACCTTCACCAGGCAGATGTCCAGCCTGGCCAAGTAATGTTCCAAGAATCTGATTCCTTCGACGCTGTTGCTGCGATACCCATTTAATTGCAGAGTGTTTCCACAGCTCAGCCTCCTCCCCGCTCACATTATCTTCATCTTTTACTCCTGTTGTCAGCCTAATGCTTCCCTGTCTCTCTTTGTTGTATATCTTTAAGACATTTCCCAAAGAAGTTTCCTTTCTGCTATTCTAATATAGTTCTGATTAAAATGTTTTTCTTGTATAGGCATAAGGTAGTGATTAAAAATGTGGGTTCTGGACCCAGGCTGCCTGGGTTGAATCTTGGCTCAGCTTTTTCCTGAATATGTGGCCTCTGTTAATCTCTCTGTGCCTCGGTTTCCTCAGTTGTGATATAGTGATCAAAACAGTTCATGTGCTTATTAAGAAGATTACATTCTGAGCCTCTGAAATGCTCAGAATGATGTTTGGTTTAGAGTGAATTATGACTCTAAAATACAAAGTCACTTTTATTAAACTTATCAGGCAAAGGAAATCTGCATTCAAGAACAAAAACTCTCCTAACAAATTGGGAGATTCCTTACAATTCTGGGCAAGCATACAAGATTCCAAACAACCCTATGGAAATGGAGAACAATATTTTGGGGACCTGGCTTAAAGCAGAACTGTTTTAACATACACATTGTTCTGTGTTAGAGCAGGTTTACTTTGGTCTTCACCTCAGTTACTCTTCTCATGTTGCTGGGACAAATACCCAACACTCAAAGTGAAGGAAAGAGAGGTTTATTTAGCTCACAGTTACTGGAGGCTTCAGCCCATACTCAGCTGGCTCCGAGGCAGGATGCCACATGACAGAAAGCAACCTTTTATGGCTGTTGCAAAGATAAGAGACAGCAAAGGGAGCAACAGCAACAATTGCTGCAGAGAGCAAGTCTGTCTCTACTATGTTGCATTCAGGCTAATTGCCCCAGGCTGAGTATGGTGCTCACACCCATAATCCCAGCAGCATTTAGACCCATAATCCCAGAAGCACTCATATCCATAGTCCTGTTGAATCATGAGTTGATCACAAATGCTAGAAGTCCACCCCATGACTGCATGAGACTTTGGGGGACAACTCGACACAAACCATAACAATCTTATAGGGTTTTTTTTCCCACCGATTGTTTTGTTAGTCCACGTGTACAATCCGTAACAGTCACATGTCTTCTGGGAGGTGGTACATGTACAGAGCACATGTTAATTTATTGTCATTTCCTCCCTCACATTTCCCTTCCTCCTGTCTTCATCTCTTGGTCCCTTTCCATTTACAAACTTTCATGAAGCACCCAACTTTCTTAGGGCTTTGGGTTTAAACAAGCCCGTTAAATGTCATGTCCTTGATGCTGCTGTGCTTCATAAAGCCAGGCTTCCTGGAGCTCTGGGCTTGCAGCTCACCACATGAAGTGCCATATTAAGTGTTTAATAAATGTGACTTGTTGCTGTTATCATTTGGGGTGGAGAGCCATCCGTGTTCTTCCTTTGTTACTCAACTTATTCAACCTCATTTACCCTCATATTTCTCACTAGCAGATGTGAACACCACACGTGTTTCCTTAGGTTAGATTCATGTGAAGATCAGAGCCCGCTGTAAGTCAAAACCATGGAAGATTGGAAGTATGCGTAATACCCCTATCCTGAGCATTACCACTTGGGTTGCTCTCCCAGTCTTGGGTTACTGCTTTGTGGTATCATGAGAGAGAATCCTACTGCATATTATAGCCTCAGAAAAGACCAAAATTCAGAGTTCAAAGTACTATTTCAATTGATAGGTACATATTGGTTTCATATCACCACCATGAAGTTAAAAAATTGTAAGTCAAACCATTATAAAAAGAGGATCTTCAGTACCTTACATGTCATAGTCTACTCAAGCTGGTGTAATGAAATATAACAATCCGGGTACTTTAGGAATAACAGAAATTTATTTCTTAAAAATCAAGCTGGGAAGCTCAGAATCAAGGAGCTGACAGGTTGGTGGCCGTCTTGGTTTTCTGACAGCATCTTCTCATCCCTGCTTCCACACAGCATACTATGAGCCAACAGCCTTCCTTAAGCTTTTGGGTTTTTTTTTACACAGAATCTGTGCCAGTGAACCCTGAGGATTTCACCCATGACCAATCCTCTCCCCAGAGCACCACCTTTCAACACCATCACATTGGAATTAGATACCAGTGTATGAATTTTGAAGGGACAGTCCCATTCAGATTCAGCATTACTTAGTTGTTGTTTTGGTTACTTTTCTTAGGTTACTGAGACAAAATACCTGATGACCAAAGTTAAAAAAGGAAAGGTCTATTTAGCTCACAGGTTGTGGAGGTTTCAGTCCATACTCGGCTGGTTCCATGGCAGAGTGGTCCATGGCAGAGGGCAGCAGTTCGTGGTGGCAGAAAACAGCAAGAGCAAAGAGCAGAAGTAGTGAGAGCAAGCCTCCTTCCCTCCCTTATACTGTATGCAACCTACTCGTCCCAGGGCAGGTGTAGCACTTACACCCATAACCCCAGCATTGGACCATGAATCAGTCAAAAACTCTAGAAGCTGCCCCATCACTGCATAAAGCTTGGGGGGGGGGTAATCCAGACAGAAACCACAACAATTGCACAGCCATGAAGTTCTTAAATTACAACTATAGTTCCATATCTTAACTAAGTATTTTGTGCTCACATGAGGAAAAGATTTGTTAGAAAACACAACCATCCCTGAATGGTCTGTCCTGAGGCCAGCCATGGTCATCACTTGGGACAATTGTTCTGTCAAATGGGGACATCATCACTTAGTGGTCAGTGTAACACTTTCTTTGCTCAGTAGGAATTGCTTGCTCATGGTGGTTGGGGAACCCTGGATGGGTACAGTCTCCATTATGGTCAGCTAGCACCTTTACCTGCTTTAGCGTTATGCACTTCACATACCAAGAGTCACATTGTTGTAGCAGAATTGAATTTTAGCTTGGAATAGTGACCCTTACATTGGGGTAATCTGGGTCTATGCAGAAGTATAATAAATAGTAAGAGAACCAGTTGTGAGGCAATAATTCTTTAGTCTTTGGTTCTATGCGTATGTATTTCTCAAAACAATCGGCCTATTGGTCTGAGAAAATGTCCCAGGTGAAGGTATCACTTCGTTCTCCTCTCACTATTATCCTTAGCATTTTTATGACTTCTTTTCACTATAAGAGAAAGATAGACAGTAGCACACACTTCTCAGGAACCAAACAAATGGGTAACTGGAAATAATGACATCTCTGGATAGCATCATTTTACCAGTCAGTTTTAATATCCAACTTTCAGAAAAACTGAATAATCAAACCAATTAGTGGGTGAGTCATCACAATTCTTTGAAAGATTGAAAACGCTGAGATATTTGGCACCTAGAAGTTGCTCAAAGAGCTAAACCAAAGTGACACTCACATCTTTATCTGGTTATTTCTTTTACTATTTACATCTATGGCAAATTAAAAGATAAAATGAAATTGATCCTGAGCTAGTTCACTGTCCAACATACACATATGTCATTTAATACAAACTAGGCAAGTCCCATCAATCTCATTAAGAACTACATTTCTAAGAGCCCTTGACTTTTTAATCTACATTTGGAGATGCTTTATATTGCTTCTTTAAAAATCTATGTTAATAATAATTGTCATAAGCCATTTAGAATATGACATTTGAAATGTAGAGATTCATGATCATTACTGAAACGGAAATCTTTGACATATTAAAAGCCATTTACCTCAGATGGCCTACAGGGAGGACAGAAGTGGAGCTACCTGCACAGTGTTACCTGTTACATGATGTTTATGGTATTCGCTTCAGTTTTGGGATAAGACACCACTTAAGGAGTTGAGTATGAATTTGTGGTAACTCTTGCTCAGTGTGTGCTTTATCTCTATGCCAAAGCAAATAACTTGAGATTTGAATGCCGAATGTCCCCTCGAGAGTGTAACGCTGCAACAACCATCTGATGTTTAATGCAAAAAACTTCATGAAACCCAAAATGTAAGTTTTGAAGGTATTGATGAATTGTACAGGATTTTTAAGATAACCTGCTTTTCAATTATCTTTATTACATGTTGTTTGAAAACTGTACTTAGTTATATAAGGAACTTCCTTGTGTAAACACACATGCATTTCTCAGGCTAGATCACACATTCGCTGAGATCCTCAAAGTCCAACACTAAATGAAGCTCTTCTGTTGCAGCTGTCTTCCGGATAAGCCAGCTATGATGGCCAATGTAACAGGGAGGTCTTGTCTCCATCTGCTGGTCAGCGATCGTACTATGAGTCGTCCAAAACCAAAATCCCATGTGCGGTCCATTTTCTTTGTTGTAATGAAAAATGACAATAATCAACATGCTGCTATTATTTTCTATTGTCTTTTAATCTTGTCATGTAAAACAATCATATAGAAGACGTATAATCTTGACATAAATACAATGAAACATATAGGTGCATACACTCAAAATTTCACGAAGCTATTTTTCTACCACACAATATGTAAAAGAGGTAGGAGAAAGGGACAGTAGCCTTTTCCAGTTACTTAAAAGCAAAAAGATACATTTAAAATCTTGATTTGGGGCCGGGGAGATGGCTCAGTGGAATAAACGCTTCCCTAGCAAGCACAAGGGCTTGAGTTCAGTCCCCAGTTACACACACACACACACACACACACACACACACACACACACACACAAAAGCTTGATTTGCAGTTGAAAACATAGCTTAGTAGCACAGCACCTGCTGGCAAGTGCGAAGTTCCTGAGTTTGATTTCTTGTACCCCCCAAAAACAAAAACTCCTTGATTTTATTTTTTATTAAGAATTTGATTTTTATATCTACATGTGAAATCATATTCCTTAACATGTGTTTAGAGTTGACGATTTTGTTTCTTAATTTAGAGAATATTACCTGTAAGTGTACTTAAAATGCTGCTTACCAAATGACTAGACCAATTCTGAATAGGTGTCTCTGTGGTACTTTGTAAAATGTTGTTTTTCATGCCTTTGTTTTTGTTTTTTTGGTTTTTTTTTTAAGTTTGTTTTTGGGTTTTTGGGGTAAGCCTAAAAGTAAGAAAATACATCATATGTTTGTTGAAATTGTATTATAAAATCAATATTACTTTTTTTTAGTAGGATGTTGCAGTTTACAAGTACTCTCTTATGGTTTATTTTTTTATTTTATTTTATTTTTTAATGTATTCAGTACAGGGTCTACAGGGTCCTGCTACACAGATTGGACTCATGGTGATCCTCCTGTTTTCAACCTCCCAAACCCTGGGATTACAGGTACTAGTGCCCATGCCAAGTTTCATGCTGTGTTTCTGCATGTTTTAGGGGTGGCACCAGCACAGCACACCAAGGATTGAACCCCAGTCCCTACTTCTGCTTAAGCAGGCACTTTAATCTACTGAGCTGTCTGGCTGGCCCTACTCCTATGGTTTATACTATTGTCTTAATTTTCATTTTAAAAGGTGTCTGACAACATCCTGCACCCTTTAAGACCTCAGTAAGCCTGGCTGGTGTACTATCTCGTGCCTTGAGAAACCCAGAGTCCATCATGAGTCCATCTTGAGATGCTGCGGTCAGGTAATAAATCTGTGCTGCAAACATGCAACCGAGGACTGAAACTCAGCTTCATTGTCACTTTCCCAAAAAGTCCTTGCTCAGTGTTAACATTTGTTAGTGTACCAGATGGTGCTGAAGGTTGGGAGGAATGGGAGGAAGATGTTCAGACTCCTACTTGCATAAGCATCAGGTTCCATGTCCCCAAGATACCCTTCTACCTCTCTTCCACAGGAAACACCACAGTCTCCCTCCTCTCCTACTTGCGCTAAGTTTCTATGGCAAACAGGACCCTCTGTTGAGAGGGAAACTGTAACCCCTTCCTTTTGGACAGAGGAAAAGAAACTGAAGTTCAGATGCAGAGTTTCACGGAAATGCTTTGCCAAGGACGTGATGAGCAAAAACGACATCTAAACCACAAAATTCTATGACACGCTTTAACTTTTTAAAAAAAATTCACTTAAGAGAAAAATGCTTGACTCGTCAGGTGAGAAGTTATTGGTTACATAAACTGTGGGCTTCACATACAAGCACCTCACAGCAGAGATCCACAGAGAAGGGAAAAAAGTCTTTGTTTTTGATGAGGCTATTTATAGAAATCAAAAGGGGATATTGTTTTATTTTCTGCCCTAGAAGTTGTTTTCCTTAAAGGCCTAAAATCTATGACAAAGAGATTGTTTAATGCCCAGATAAAAATTTTAAAATAATAAAGATGAAAACAACACCCTACTTTCACTTTCATTGGCAAATAAAACTAGGTGACCTCATATGAATTATTTCAGATTAGTTTTGATTTTTTTGCAAACTGAGATATCTTTCCCACAGAGTCCTCAGATCTTAGGTCAGTTTTCTGTTGGCCCTGCTGACCAAGGGGAATAAACAGGAGATTAATCAGCTGAATAAATGAATAAGATTGGAAGCTTGCCTCAAGTTAAAATGACTTCACTGGAGATAACATAGTATGGAATAAGGACAAACATCACTTAATATAAGCTCATTACACTGGCAAGAGTGTCACATATAGACTACATAAACTTAATTTGACAGATAAGCTTTGAAAAATTGAGATATTTGAGTGACTAGGGTCAAATGTCAATAGATCAAAGTCAAAGCCTTCCCTGCCTTATTACTGTATCAAAAACCTCAAATCTCCACAGATTTCTTAGGATAAAAATGTCTTGATATATTCACAAAGTCTTACAAACAGGAACTCCAAAGTTCAACTCATAATTCATTCAGGACAAAGAGAAGCAAAGGGAAAGGTATATTTCTCTACCACCAAACTAATTCCTCACAAAGGATCTGACCTCCTTGCCTGAAAGTCTGTTTCTCTTCCATTCCTCTTTGCCTGATGCAGTAGCTGTTGTCTACTGATATTCCCAGAGAACTGTGCCTCCTTTAATACAATCTTGTGTGCCTGTACCCCTTGAATTCACACTGTCCCTATAACTTACTCAGGACACCCATGTCCTGAGTGAGTTAGATCTGCTGATACTTGAACCTGAATCACAGGATGTCTTAGATTCCATCTTGGTCTCTTGGAGCACTACCTGGAAGACTGAACCACTACAATGAAGGCATGTGCCAGTTAGCAGGGTATATACTCTGGAACAATGTACTACGATATATGAGAACATATGGGCCCTGGTGGATGAAGACCACGTGGATCCCTGTGATTTGGATATGAAACAGGCATGCACATAGTAGTTTGGACAGAAATGACTTCATCCAATCCAGAATGCATCTGGTTTATTGTAAATTTATATCTTGGATGTCAAGCATAGTCTTGGCATGGATGTCTCCAGAGCCCAGGTTGTGAAGCTCCACATTCCAGGATAGTGATTATGCATGCTCTTGTGCAGTATGTTGGGAAACTCTTTGGGGAAAAAGGGTCCCCAGTGACCCTCAGGGACAATCAGTGGTTATGAATCAAGACAGCTGAAGTTATGTTAAGCTGAATCCCCACAGTGTGGAACACAACACACTGTGAAAACACACTTGAAGCAGAAGAACCACCCAGCCAAGCCCTATCCAAATTCCTAACCCATATAACTGATGAATATGGAAAAAATAATTGATTTGTACCATTAAATTTATTTGTTTATTTGAAGTTTCTATGCATGCTTTATTACTATTTCAGCATCCCTGAGCATCATCACAACTTTCCATTGAAAAATAAATGTGATTTAGTTGTCCTAAGGGTTTGAGATAAGAATAGCTAGAATTCAGATGCATCTTTGTTTAGTCTTTCAGATTAAAGTACTTCCATTTTAAAATAAGCATTAAAGCTTACCATACAAGTAGGCTGTGTTTAAGTTTTGTCAAGACTAAATAAAGGGGGAAGGGCATCGCTGTTTCTATGCGGCACCTGATTTGAGAAGAGCAGGTTTTCCTTTCCTGCTCGTGAAGGAAGTGTTAAAATAATCACGTGATAACTTGGCATGTGTACTTTAACAGTTATTTTCAGAAACTAATATCCTTTGGATAGTTTTGAAAACATGTAGTCAGGACAAAATTCTTTCTTTGTTATTGATCGGTTCACCATTAATTTATGCAGAGACATGTATTGGGTACTCCTTTGGTTCCAACCAGAAGGTATCATCACAGGCCTGAACAAAGTCATCACGCTGGTGCATCTGGGCTGGGGCCACTGGAGGTGCTTCACTGTAGCACTTGTTCTGGCTTCTTGATGCCTCTTCCCAGGTTAATATGCTTCAGTCTGGCTTATCCAAATTTCACAGAAATGCTGCTGGTGACCTTGCCAAAACTTCTTACCAAGCATTTACTAGGTTTGTATGCAGTGATAGATTCTTTTCCCAAATACAACTTCCAGAAGAGAAGTCTGCCTGGGGTCTCTATCTGTCATTAACATAGTTACCACTTTTGGAGTAAGATGACTAACTCAAAAAGCCACTTTGTCTTCCAAACACCTGAATATTCATGTTTTCTGCATGCCCAATCATTAAGAACTATATTAGTTAGTGATTCATAAATTAAGGTAAATAATGGTAGAAACATTCTCAAGCATAATTTCAGTAATTATTAAACCAAATATTTTAACTTATCGTACTTCTCTGGTTTCTCCTGCCTTATATTTGCCTTTAACTTTAAGCTCAGGTTTCATCTTTTTATTTGGCATCCTTTTTTTTTCTTTTTTTAATATTTTATTTTTTAAATGTTTATTTTATTTTATTATTTTTTTTGTGTGTGTGGAACCGACAATTGAACTCAGACCCTTGCACTTGCTAGGCAAGCACTTATTCTACTGAGCCATTTCCCTGGCCCCTTTTTTATTTTTTCCCCATAATTTTATTGAGAAACAAATAGCAATGAGACAGTTTCAAACCAAATTGGTAGGACAGTTTCAATAATTAACACATTGCATACATTCTTCCTAGTGGTTAATTGCTGTACAAGATGTGGACATGTATCCTATTTACAAACACTATTACAACAAATCCCTCTATTCATTAAGAGAATGCAACTATATATCTATCCTAACCATTTTGAATACACAGATACAAAATGGACATTCATCTGTACCCCTTTTTTTGTTAAGTTCCATTATTTGAATATTATAGGTGTGTTAACTCAGCAAAATATTCTAAAAGTGTCCAGTAATCCATAATAGTATTGGGTCTTCTGCTTCACAGGCAATGTCAGAAATTGTTGACCTGAGTCCCCTACAGCTCAACATAACACCATGGCTTTACTTCTTATACTTTGTTTTTATACTTTTCTGCTGGATGGTTAAGACCAAAGTAAAGCAGGACCTATGCAACAAGAGTTGTAGCTTTTGGGTCTGATAAGATCAGTGAAATCCCCTCAGGATTTATCCTGAGATCCTGTACCTCAGATTGTACAACCTTTGTCAGTGTCAGTCATGTAAATGAGTCACGGCCATTGCTTGACCAATGTGCTCTCTGTGAAAGCCTGAGAGAATGTTTTCTCTCCATGTGACTCTCCTTAGGCACACTCTACATCATCGATCACTTTCCTCTTTGGCCCCATAATCTCCTTGATCAGAAAATAAATCTGATTTGGGACATTACTGAGTTACATGATGTTACAGTACAAGTTCTCATATGTCCTGAGTCTTAACTGACCTTGGAAGGCTAGCGCCAAAACGTTGGCTTTCCTTGTGGCCTTCCTTTTTGTCTAATTTTGGTCTGCAGACTTAGGTTGTTAACCCTCCAGAAGACAAGCTTATTGTTATTATCGTACAACCGAGGCTGTTAAGCTATACCTCACTATCTGTCTGAATATCAAACATCTTAGGCATAACATGGAACAGGCATTTTTCATTAAGTATTAATATGCTGAACTTTAAGTCTCCCTACAGAATATGTTGAAAAAACATTTAAAAATTAGAATATATTTTAAAAATTGTCTTTAGATAGCAGTGGAAAAATAGAACACTGGGCTTCCACTTATTCCCTTTCCACCCTCAGTACAAAGCTCACATGTCTCTCATGACATTATAATCTAAATCAGATCTTCCTTCTAGGTAATTTCATATACTAGCAGCTCACATACTATGAAAATTATGTCTTCCAGTTTGAGTTCAGTGAGGGTGAAGATCTTTTTGAAGTGATCACCAATGTACTCTAAAAACCAATGGTCCTTAGTAGATAGCATGCAACAAGTACTGTACATGGTGAACAGAATCAGTGAATGAATTACTTATACAAGCAAATAGTGATCATCACTAACTCTACTAGCAAGAAAATTCTTCCCCTTTACGCCATGTGAAAATCAACTTGCAATAAGGCAGTCAGAGGAATGTATCTCAGCAGACTGTCAGTCACAGCAGAATGAGCTGCACAAACTACTTAGCCACTTACGTTACAAAGTGGATTAAAAAAATAAATCTAAGGGGTTGGTAGTGTAGTTCAGTGGAAAACCATGTGCTTAACATGTGCAAGGAAGGAGAAGCAAAGAAAGAAAAAAGAAAATGAAAAAGTAGAACTGGCTCTGGCTAGGGAGAATGTATTTTCAAATAGTCACTTAACTCCATTGCTCTTAATTTTGATTAATCAAAAGTCAAGTGCTGTTAGGTCAGCGTTATCCTCATAGTTTTTATGGGTAAGGAGATTACTAAGAGCAGAAAGCCTCACGATCTGTTTTCTACAAGAAGAAAAATGCCTTCCCATGAGCTATAAATAAGACATCTGTGAACTGGAAAATGCTAGCACAAACAAGTTTATTTCATTAACAGTAAAACTGTCAAGAACACGTTTAAACTGAAAATATACAACTAGGAAAGTTTTACAAGATGCAGATGTCATGTAAGACAGTGAGTGGAGCCAAATGACCCAAAAGATGTAATGGGTAAGAAGTTTTACAAAATGAATTAAAGATCTGAGGAAACACACACACACACACACACACACACACACACACACACACACACCGAGGATGATGACCCTCTTCTGTCACTTGAGGTGAGGCTCAGCTTTTCTGCAAGCTCCTGACTCCACTTGAAGAGTCACCAAGGCAAAGGCCAGGAGGTTCTGAGCTTATCTCAGCTAAGAGCTGCCACTGGTCTTAACTGTCAGCAGCTGCATAAAAAGTTTTATAAGATCATCTGTAGATAAATGGCTGTACCTCGAGACTACACTGTTAAGTGGGATAAATCAGACATGTAAGTTTAAGCACCACATGGTTTCTCTTACACGAGAAACCCAAAATATACAAAAGAGCAAAATAAACGACAGATAATAGAAAGTAGGCAGCTCTTTCTCAAATGGGAAGGGCAAGAAGAGCTGGAAAGAGCAGGGCAGATGGAAGGGGAAGGGGAAAAAGAGATCCCCGAGAACTAAGATGTGCTCTGCACATGTACAGCCTTCTCATGGTGAACGTAAGCAGTAGGTACTAAAGGGATGTACTGAACTAAAGTTTATATTTGGGGGAAAAAACTTTTTTGACACTTAACAGGAAATGTAGTGAGGTTCATTATAAATAAAAGTCTTTCTCATTAAAAAAAAAAGCATTCATTTTAGTGTCTTTCTGTTACTTTTGAGTGTGAGGAACCTCTGTGATTAGTCCCATACTGCACACAGCAGCCCTGCAGGCCGCTTTCTCTGTGGCATCCCTTGGGATGCTAATTTATTGTCACGATCCTGAGAGCTCAGTTGTATGGCCTACTCCTCACCAAGAGTTTCCTATGAAAGTAAAGTGCAGTACAAGAACATTGGTCCAACATGACCCAATACAACTCTCCATATCTGTCCTGGCTCTCTCTATTTAGATCATGAAAGTACAACTCAGCACAACTGAGACATCAAGTAATCCAAGCTCCTTATTTCAAAGTCAAGGCCTACAAAGTTTAGCTAAATTTGTATAGTTATTGGTGGAGCAGAAATCATCTGCTCACATTTTTCATGCATTCGTTCAACATTTTACTTATTGCTCAATGAGACCAAGGTACTTAAACTCCCGAACCACACGGAAGGTAAAATCCTCTCAAAGAGGAGGCCTAATGCTTTAGAGATTCTGTGTCCCAAGTAGCTGAGGGCAATTAATGGAGGTGGCTACTCCTCAAAAAAGGTGATTTTCCCACTAAATGTTATATACATAGGCCAACAAACAAAGGGAAACAGGCTATCCTAAGTTACAACAGCAAGGAATGGCCCGCTTTTCAACATCATGTAGGCTTTGTGATCAAGTACAGCATTCTTACTCTCTGCAGGGTGGGAGGTGAGGTCAAGTCTAGCATGAAATGATCAGTGAGAACTAAGCTAGGGTGAGCTCATTTTCTTCCTTCAGTGAAAAAGGAGCAAGGGAGCAGTATTTTTTTTGATGGAGCAGCATGATAGACAATAAGAGAAAGAGTAAAGGAAAGGGCTGAAATGGGAAAGGGTTAGTAAGCGCAGAGAGCAGGAGCCCCTCGTGAGAGCAGAGACCTGATTCCATGAGGGATAGTGCAGCCTCCCCTGGCGTACTGCTGATGTCTCCCCCACCCACTCCAACTTCCTCTTTAGGATATGTTCTTATGGCAATGTTCTCCTCGGAGATGAAGTAAGAAAAGAGAGAAAGATTCACATATTCTGTGGTTGGTTAGAAGCTGGTGACTTAAGGTTCCTCATGGAGCTGAAATGCAGGCCCTGAAACCTGCTCCAAGGTTCTGGATGAGGTGCCTCAGCTATTGCTTAGAAATGAAAGCGCCGTTGTGTTAGAGAGCCATTCTGTGGGCCAGACCCAGGGTGTTACTGAAGATACTGGGATTTGGAGGACTCTGAGTGGTGACAAATGTTTCCACATGTAGAAATAGACCACAAATGTTATATAGTTTCACTAATCAAGGATTAACTCATTTAGGCTGGGAGGGAACTTCTGCATGGCTTTGGTTTGCTTTGCCACAGGATTATGAAAGGCAGCCATGGTTCATATGATGTTAACTAGCATGTTTATATTTTCTATTTCCAGTTCTGTCCCTCTTCGCTGCTGTCATGTTGTTCTGTATTACTAGAGATGGAATACAGGAGCTTCGCACTGAGCTATTTCCCTGCCCAGTTTTATTTTATTTTTGTTGACACAGGATCTCAGTAAGTCACTAAATTCCCGAGGTAGGCTTGAAATCGGAATCCTCCTGCCTCAGCCCTTCAGGTTACTGGAATTACAGACATGTGCCACCATGCCCAGATTCTTTTCTACTTCTTAAAATCGCCAGAAGCATTATAAAACATGTCACCCACTCATTTGTCATTTGTATTTAAGAATTCTAGCAAATGATTATCAGATGAGCATCTTTATACATAAATACATGGTGATCAGTTTATAAATGGGCTGCAAACAGATCTATGCATTGTATATATGGTGATAATCTTGTGAGTTATTTATTTTTTAGAATTTAGATAAAGACTACTGATGGTTCAATATGAGGCATCAAATTTTCTTTTTTAAAAAAGCACAAGGGAAACCCTATTCTTTGTTTTTGTAAAGTCTGCTTTTGCTTATTTTGTGGGTAGGCAGGTAAGCTGGGCTAGTCTACATGGGGCACATCTCCATGGTAAGTTCTTCTGAAGAGGCAGAATACTTTCCCACATGTTATTCTTGAGATAATGTTGTAGTTCCTTTATACAGTAAGTAAAAGTGAGTATAAAAGTGACCCACATCCTACACGTCAGGAGCTATACTTGGTGTTTCTCTCTTTCCTCTTACGTAGCATTTGTAGTATCTCATAATTTATATGGCTTATATCATGTTTGTGCCTTATTTGACCTTCACTGCTTTGGCAACCCCTCTCTCTTTTGTTACCTTAGGATTTCAGGATGTCTCAAAATTACGTGAAACCTAGCCATTGACTTGTTTCTGTTTACTCCTAGGGAGAGTTAGGGTTAGAGTTAGGGTTAGATTTTCATGTAAAAACCTTACCTAGGCACATGGCGCTTGTTTAGGAAAAGTGTGCTTCTCCAGCTTTTGCTGAAGTCTGTGGTCACCCCTTTCTCAGTCTCTCTCCATACTCCCATTTGACCTTTATTTTAGTTATCACTCCTCTTTTTTGGTGTCCTGAGATTTCAGGATGTCCTGTAGTCCAATTAGAGATGGAGAGGAGCTACTGTTTCCTGTTCTTCTTCTTACAGGGGGGCTGCTTCCTTTCTTTGGCTCCTTATTTCTTTGAGCCATTTGACCTTCCATAAGCCATCCCCTTCCCTTCTACTTGAAAGCTATCTAGTGGTCCTTGTAGTACAGATTTGGAGAAGAGGATTGTCTCTGCTTTGTTCTGGTTTGAGAATCAGCTTGAATATAATAGTGCCTTATTTTTATTCAAATTCTCTGAAGTTATCATTCTGTATTCCTGATTCTGGATTCTTATGAGAGCTCCACTCTGATAGAGATTTCTTTGCATTTGTTCTATCAAATATGACTTTATCATTTGTGCTCAGCAGCTTGGCCATGTGGTACTCAGTGTTGGTTCCCACTATAGTTATCTTACCTGGAGTTTACTAAACTTGAGTCTGTTGAATGTCACCCACATTAGAACTGACTCGTTCATTTCCTTCATCTTCTTTACTGCTTTTTCTTTTTCTTCAATGTGGATAAACTTTGTTGGCTTGTCTTTAGGTTCAGTGACTTTCTCTCCAGCTCTGTCCAGTCCTCTGTGGAAGCAGAATCTTTCTTTTTCGGTATTGCATTTTCAGTCCTGTAATTCCCAGCTAGCACCTTCTTATAATTTCTGTGTTTCTGATCAAATGTCCCTTGTGTTCTTAAATGTTGTTCACTTTCCACAAGACTCTTTAACATACTTCTTCTGTTTAATTTTTAAGGACAATCTGATCATTTCAACAAGTATGATGTCCATATATCAATTACAATTACTATTATTAACTACTGATTTTTCTTTTGGTTTTGGATCAAATTATCTGGGTTATTTTGTTGTTGTTGTTGGTGTTGTTCATATGTCTCATAAATTTTTATTGTGGACACACTTGTGCTCTTCTCTCTTTAAACTGTACTTTCATTTTTAATCCATAGGGGTTTTTTTTCTTTAGATACTGTCAAACCTTTCTGTTGACTTTCCTTTTGTGAGCATGTTATCCCCTTTCTTGTTTGGTATGTTGATCACCTAACTATTTGAATTCCTCTTTTATTTTTTTTAATTCCTCTGAGAAGCCAGATAACCAAGGCTCTGGGACACAAAACATTTGCAGTGTAATTGGAAGTCTTAAGGCAAGCAAGCAGCAATTTTATGTTGTAGAATCCTGGTTTGTAGCACCGAAGGTAAGATCAAAGGAAGTGAAAGCAATCAGGGAAGTTGTTTTGGAGGATGTAGAACTTGAAAGGTGTGTTAGATATTGACCAACACAGAAAAATGAGGAAGTGTATTTGGCAGAAATAAAAATAAATATGGCATTTACAGAATTGTAGAGATGGTTATGATGAGAACAGAGGTTATAGGACCCCAGAAAAATTAGGCTAGAAAAGTTTTCTCAAAATTTTCTTTTTTTTCTTTGTTTCTTTTCCCTTATGACCGATATGAGTAGTACAATATCTCTACTGTCACAGAACTTCTGTACAATGTGCCATCCATGATATTTTCTGCCTAGTGTCTCTCTATTTGCACCTCTGTGATTAAAAAATTTAATCCAAATGCAATTAGAATGTTTTCCATTCAGACTTGACTTTTCCTCACCACACTAGATTAATTATCTCCCATATATCAAAACAAATGGTGAAAAGTTTTCAGAATTGCCAACCAAATGACAATTTTATCTCCAAGAGATTAAACCATCAATACAAATAATTTTTCAATGAATTGCTTCATTTATTTACCAAATCTAGCAATACATGTGGTTGAAATAATGGAAATACCTGTGTAAATAGCAGTGAACTAGGAGAACCACACTCAGAATGATTTCTCATTTTATCATCTGCCAAGCTGGAAACTATTTTTTGCTTCCATAAGTTTGACCTTCTGAATCTTCCGCTCTCTGGGCCTTCTCACAAGCATCAGGATCTCCATCAGTAATTTTCAAAGAACAAATAATAATCACAAAACGTGTTCTGTGGCAAAAGAAATTCCTGACAGGTTCCTCCCTAAATAAAAATAAATGGAATGACTCCTATAAAATTTATGTGGTCCGCACAGAAATAGTTGGACTACACTAAGACCTCAAAAATGTCTGGTGAAAAACAGAAGAACCACATGAGGATAAACTTCCTATTGATGAGATCCTTCACCTCAAGGAATCCCCACTGAGACAAATAATGGTTAGCTTATCTCTAGAGCCTTTGAGAAGCATGCCAGAAGAAATTCTGAGCAATGAAAGCCACAAGCACATGCAAAGTCGAGGTACAGCTTTTGCTCCATCTTATCGCCAAATACTAAGATTCTCAGAGATTCATGTAATACTTGCTTTGTCATTTCTACCTAGAGCTGTTTCGCTTCAGCTACATGATGTAAGCCCATCTTAACTCTGTGCCTTTGCTTCAGTATCTAGAACCAATCAGATTACTGCTAATTACTGAAAAGAAAATATTCCTTGTATGAACCAGCATCCCTACATTCTAGAACTTGTATTTGCTCAGCATCGAGGAGGGAATGATTGTGAATCCCCATCTGATCTTCTGTGTGGCAGCGTAGATCTGCGTTGTGAGGGGGCTGGCTGGGACGAGGCGGCTTTGAGCCTTTGGGAGGGCAGAAAGCTAATTAGGTTGCTAGAATTGCCCTCCGCCTGTTCCTCATTGATGCCAATTCCACTTGTGCTGTGATGCCACAGCAGTTAGCACTAAATTGCCAGCTAGGAAACTAATGAGAGTATACGTAGTAGCTCCGAAGACACCTACGGAGTATTTAAATTTGAATAATTATTAGGACTAAGTTGAATCATGAAACATTCAAAATTCTAATCGAATAGGGAAGTTAAAAATAACTTTGAAAATGCAGGTGATAATAATGTGCTGCAAAACGCTGTATTAAAATCGTGACTGGATGCTC
>NW_004524610.1:15155892-15160791 GCF_000260255.1 Octodon degus
GGGCATGCTGAGCAACCACCAAGGCTGGGTGTGGTGGCACGCGCCTGTTATCGCAGAGCTGGGGAGGCTAAAAATAGGAGGATCACTATGAGTCTGAGCTGCATAGTGAGGCCCTGTATCAAATACATTAAAAAAAGAAATATATGAATTAGATATTCCTCACCTATAAGCATTATAAGCTACCATTTGTGTGGTATTTTAATATGAACTCGTAGACATTGGAAAGAGACAATTTCTTTTTATATTGGCAACCCATTTTCCAATCAGTTCTTTTGTATCCGTCAGTGACTATTTATGCATGCAAGGTTTTAAGGAACTAAATATTCAGTATCTTTTTATTTGCTTCTTTTTTTTTCTGTGAAAAGAGTGACAAGAGAGTGTGCAAGTTGATCAAGAGTAAATAGGATGAAAAGAATGTATTCCACAAATACATTAAGAAACTGGCTGTTTCATGTAGACTAGTTGAAGCGTCCAAGTACCTTCACTGAGCCTGTAATAGTTCACTGGTCACAGTCTGCATGTAAGTCATATATAAACAGCCAATCCTATAAAATATATAATTCATATAAAATATATTATTTGCAAAACAGCACAGTGTACCCAATTTCATTGATCACAAGATTGTCATGGCTTCATTCCCATGAATGGTACGATTGGCTGAACTTCATATCACTTGTGTATGTCAACACACCGAGTGTATTTCTGTCATTTTGTATATATTTTATGTGGTCGTCATGTGATTCCCTCAACAGCTGTCCACCAGGGCTATGCACCACTGATGTGGTTCTTGTGATGCTCGTAAGATATTTATAAAACTCAGATGTGGTTCATGTATCACTGATGTGGTTGGCGCATGTCTTAAAGACTTTTTAAATTTTATTATTTTTTTTCAAGGAGGGATTCATTTGGAATTCCTCACTTTGTAGAGTTTGGGATTTCTGAAGGTTTGCAACATTGAAGAGAAGGGCCCTGTCCTATTAGGAGAGAGGATCTTGTCTTTGATGGCAGGTGAATAAAGGCACCTTGTCCCTGGAGTCATGTCATGATGCGACTTCCACACAGTGCCAAGGAGGCTGAGACCACCTACCTGTGTGCTGCAGAACACAGCTGAGCTCTGTCTTTGTGACCCAGACAAATGCCGTCTCAACTTCTTGTGGACTGAAGGAAAACACTGCAGCCCAGGCCAGATGAAAACAAGCACTTTTCCCTCCTTTTTCTGTGGGAAAGATGAGTTGAACCAAAGTTAATATATTTGAAAAATCTGGGAAAGAAACAGAACAAAATTTTAAAAAGTCATTCCTTTCACCCCATTGGTATGCTTCTTGCTGAGATTGTACAAAGAAAACTTCTGTTGGAGTGGAAAACACTGAGTGGACCCGTGTTATGTGAGCCTTTAATTCCCTGGATCTGAGAAAGGTGAAAGAATCAGTCCCTATGCTCTGGGCTTGTTTTCATTAGTCACTGAGAATGTTTATGCAATTGGTTTTAAGCCCTTCATTAGGAATTTCGGTCTGCTGATATAGTTAAGACAAGTCAGTGGAAGCCAATTTTAAAAGCAGAGTACTATATGTGATCAATTTCTGCAAATATGTGCAAGGGGAAGAGTTGATCAATTCTTATTCATGTAGAAATAATACTTTTCCTGTTATGTACGATGGTTCCAACGCTGCAGCCTTGCTGAAACCTCACAGAGTCAGGAAAGCAGGGCAGAGTAGGTCGGAGGGCTTTCTTCTGAGAGAGTTGTATTTGATACAAGATATCTACTATTACTTAATGAGCTCCCAGACCCTGGGTCAGCTTTGTGGGACCACTGGCCAATGTCAAGCTAAATTATCCAGCATAATTTCTAGCAGTAGTCACTTTCATAATCCTAATCAGTGTGGTACTAGCAAATTCATCTTTAAAAATCCAAACTTGTTAGGCTGTTTGGTGGCTTGTAAGATGGACATCCTCTTTCACCAAGGGCAGTTCGTTTCTACTGGATAAACAAGCTCATGTGACACAATAACATTTAATAATTGGGGGCAGCAGCACTGGGGGTCAAACCCTGCATGTGCACACTGATCTACATCTCCAGTCCTTTTCCTATTTTTTTTTTTTTATTTTGAGACAAGTTCTCCCTAAGTTTCTAAATTGCCTACGCTTGGCTCAAACTTGGAATTCTCCTGCCTCAGCCTGCCAGAGTGGTGTGACCACAGGCACGTGTGTGCGTGGCTGCTTCAAATTAAACTTTAGGTCAAAAGCTTTTTGGCTATTTAAGAGTGTGGCTCACCTTAAGAAATCCACCTTACCTGAGATCCTACATATGTTATCTTAAAAAAACCTTGCTATGTTTATTTTAGGCAGTAGTCTTCCATACATTCCATTTTATTCTCCTTTATTAGTGTGGATTACGTATAAATTTTACTGCCCACTTACACATCATGAATTCTAACATGAAACTCATGGCTATGGATAACGTTCGCTCTGGAATTGACAGCCTACATCAGTGATGGTGACCCTTAAAGGCTGTCAGTGGTGACAAACAGCGCACCTCGGCCTGTGGACCGCAGGTCTCCACCCACTAGAGGCACACAGTAGAAGCTTGTGTACCTAAACCCATCAGGAGAAGCCAACCCCTACTGAGTACCAAGGCAAGCACTTTTTCGTGTATTCTCGAGTCTGCATCCCCATGGTAGCCACAGAAGCCTTTAGAGTTGCAGGGCACAGAGGAGCAGATGCGTTGCCACAGGTCGCGTAGATAGCTAGTGGCAGAGATTTAATGGGAGGGAGCTCAGGATTACCAGTGCTGTCAGCCACTACATCAACACATTTACACAGGAAGTTGAGTGCCGGGTCATTCCTCAGTTCTGGGAATATTTAATTTCTACCAGATTCTCCAAACTGGAAAAAAAAAAAATATATATATATATATATATATATATATATTTTGGTACAAGGTCTCACTAAACACCTCAGACTCATAGTGATCCTCCCGTTTTCAGCCTCCCCAGTTCTGGGATTACAAACATGTGCTACCACGCCTGCCATGCCTGGCCTCAGTGGCTAGCTCAGTGGGCTAGGGGGTTGAGCCCATGTGGCATGTGCTCCCAGGGATGGAACTCAGGTCCTTGCGCTTGCCTAAGCAGGTGCTTAGTCCACTGAGCTTTCTCACCGGCCCTGAAAGTAATATTGAGAAAGCCTCACTTGGTGCTAAGAGCATCTAAGGAGTTCTAGAATGTTTATAGCTTCCTCAGAATTGTACATAGCCTTCAGCAGGTGAAGAGCTCAACCCAGGTCCTCCATGAGAGCTGTGTACCAACGGTCCATAGGCGTTCTTTGCCTGGGCCTGTCCTTTGTATGGAAGTTACTTCAGTTTAAGATCTCGGAGAACAAATGTCCTGGTGAATTATGCTGACTCATAGGAGGGAAAATCCAATGTGATGTCAGCCTCTGACCAGTCCTAGTGATAAGGTGTGGATCATGTCATAGCTTGGGGCATTCAACATCTGGAGTGACACTGGCTCCAAGCTACTCTATGTATGAGAGAGAGATTCGCAAGTGCAGTCCTCCTGCATGTGGAGATGCTCTGCTCAGCGTGGTTGAGTGTGAGCCTCTTGGACAGGATTGGGATAGTTGGTGGTCAACAAACACCTTTATTTCTGGTGACAGATGGGACAATTATAAGTGGTGGGGAGGGGGAGGTTGAGGGGGAGGCGGAGGGGGAGGGGGAGAAGGAGTGGGAGAGAGAGACAGAAAGAGAGGGAGAAGGAGAGGGAGAGTGAGAGAGGGGGAGACAAAAGGAGGGGAGGAGAGGGAAATGAAGAGAGAAGGAGAGGGGGCCGGGGAGATGGCTCAGTAGGATAAGCACTTGACTGGCAAACGCAAGGATCTGAGTTCAATCCCCGGTTCTGCAAAGAGAGAGAGAGAGAGAGAGAGAGAGAGAGAGAGGGAGAGGGAGAGGGAAGGGAGAAAAAGAGAGGGAGAGGGAGAGAGAGGAAGAGAGCGGGAGAGGGAGGAAGAGAGAGGAAGAGAGAGGAAAGGGGGAAAACAGAAAGAGAGGAGGAGAGGAGAAGAGACAGGGAAGAGAGACAGAGAAAGGGAAAGAGAAAGAAAGGGAGAGGGAGAAGGAGAGAAAAGGAGAGAGAGAAGGAGAGAGGGAGAGGGAGAGGAAGGGAGAGGGGGAGGGAAAGGGAAAGGTTAAGGGAGAGAGAGGGAGACAAAAGGAAAGAGAGAGAGAGAGACAGACAGAGAGACAGAGAGACAGAGAGACAGAGAGCACAAAACATCTTGGTCCATCAGAGTTCAGTAAAGCAAGTGCGTGCAGTCACAGACCACCGTATTACTGTTTCTACTGAGGCAACTTAATTAGCGAGCACATAGTCAGAACAGTTAGATAATTTAAAATTTATAAAGCTAACAAAGTGCTTGAAAATATAGCAAAATTCTGAATTAAGTCAGCCAACACAGCAAATGTAAACAAAGACAGTCGATATTAATGAAAGGACAAAAAGTCGGCTTAGGTGCGGGCCCAGCCATGAGGTGTAGCCCGCCAGCTGGTTGCTGCAGTTTCTTTCATCTTATTTTTGACTGAACAAAGAAAAAGCTTTTACTTTATTTTTTATATTAGGTCCTTTGGAATGTCAAATGAAATTTTCTACAATTTAAAATTGTTCCTGTAATTTTTACATTTTTTAGTCTTGGAAAAAACAAACATGTAACTGCTAAATGTCTAGATCACAATTTTTGTGATAAAGATGTCCCCATACGGTATGGACAGTCACTTTCCTCCCTAAAATGCAAGCTCCACAAAGTCAGGCTTTTGCTTCTCTTCTCTTGCACTGTATCCCCACTACTAGACAAGTTCCTAGAAGGATTGGTACTTTAAATGGACATTTTCATGGAAAAATTTTAAAATCA
>NW_004524610.1:15160900-15165514 GCF_000260255.1 Octodon degus
TTCATTTAGTTGGTACAGGGTCTCACTACACAGCCCAGACTCATAGTTAATCTCCTGTCTCAGCCTTCCCAGCGCTGGGATTACAGGCGTGTGCCACCACACCCAGTTTCGGTGGGCAGCACCCAGCACCTATGGTTCTGGGGATGGCAGGGCGTGTGGTTCAGGGGATCGAATCCCAATCCTTGTGCTTGTCAGGCAGGTGCTTAGGCTGGTAAACTATCTTCATGGTCCTTATTGACGACTTTAAACATGAGCTTTACAACTCAATTCTCTTAAGGCCGTGTTTACTTCTCTGTTTAATGAATTCCTGAGTTAACCGCTATAATATGAATATTCTTTAAAATATTGAAAGGAGTTCATATTATTAAAATCTGAACTTCAAGACACCAAAATCCACACTGCATTTTTAGAAACAAGAGATCTGGTTTTTGAGAAAGGGTCGCATGATCTATTTCTAATTTGGGACGTGAGTAAGCAAAAAATATTATTGAACAATAATTCTTGCAGTGGTTGTAAATCAGCTTTCAAATGTTTGGTGATGAAATAATATGAAGCCCTGAAGCCAAGTGACTGAACTTTTCCCTGAAGAAAAAAAAAATTTCATCTAGGACAGACCTTTTCCTAAACTGGACCTCAGTAAATGTCTTGGTCGTATACACAGAATTTTTTTAAAAATTACTTGTTTTTGATTAGGTAGATACAAGTCTGTGAACTCCTTGTGGAGATGCAATATGTTTGACCTACCAAAGAAAAGCAATGCCCTATAGTGAAGTTTTTCTCAGAGATGTAAAATGTGCATGGCATTTATTTGCATTTAAAATTATAGAGCAGAGGACCGGGGAGATAGCTCAGTATCATAAAGAGCCTGCCTCACAAGTGCAAGGCCCAAGTTCAATTTTTAAAAAAGACAGATTGTTCAGCAGAAAAAAATGAAATAAAAGTATAGAGCAGATTGCTAGGAAAATCATAATACAAGTCTTTTTAATATTAGCTACATTAGTAATTAAATGAATGACCCTTCTGAAGGCCACATAGACAGATTCTCCACTTGCTCCTGGGTGGTAGGTTTCTGTGTAAGTTACGAAGAGTTTGGTTTATAGGTTAGATAGCTACTAGTAGGCACATATATAAACTGTTTAGTTCGTTTGCAAGATAAATTAAGGGCTTGTTAGAAACCCTGAAATCATCACCAACAAATAAAAACATTTACTTTAGTGGGAAATTTTGTAACAAAAAGTTATTTGGGGTACATTTCAGTCAATACTTCCATTTTTAAAAATTTATGTATGTGTATGCTTTAGAGATTTATATGCTTTTGATGTGCATATATATGTATATATGCTACAGATTTATGCTATTTTCAGATAGGTTGTATATGTGTGTGCCAAAAATATATATGTAGTATTTTTATATGTGTGTGTGCTATAAAGTTAACCACAATTTCAGAAAAGTGTAGAACTTCCTTTTATAAAAAGCAATGAACCTAATTTGCCTTAAGTAAACTACTAATAGGATTTGTATGAAAATCTGCCCTGTCTCATAGCCGGTGTGATGAGGTACGGAGGCCCGGCTCCTGCTGCTTGTGCTCTGCCTGGTCTATATTTACACTCTTCCACTTGACGGGGCTGCTGGTGCCTTCCCTCCTGCCCAATGCTGCGCTGCCAGACAAAATGCAGTCAGAAAATTGTGTTCTTAAGTCTGCCATTCCTATTCCAATTGTGTATTCTCAACAAGCTACACAACATTTTTCTCTGTCTTCCAATTACTGGCAGGAATTTAATAACTTTAAGCACACTTTGCATATAGGGGATAAGTTGCTACGAAGCATGGAAATTGAAGTAGCAATGTAAGTTTTCTTCACTAAACTTATATTTCTTTCCAGAAGAAAATATTTAAACTTAAAATCCAGAACTGAGGCAGAACAGCTTAGGGAGCAGTAGACCCACTTAATGACTCCGGGGTGTGTGGTCTGCAAAATCCACACTGTTCCTTTGCCAACCATTCCTCTCAGGGAAGTGGTCAGAAAGGGCTCATGCTTAGGGGGCTCATTATGCTGATGACTAGCTTAAATAGAGGCAAAACAAAAGAATTCCCTTCATGACCATAGCCCAGCTCCAGTCCCAATTTCTTCTGTGAGATTTACCCCAGCAGTTCCTAATGGCTTTTTCTGAGGCTTGTGCTATGCTAGTTAGAAATCTATTATCTATCATTCAGTTCTCTGATTCAAAATGCGTTCAATGCCTTCACTTCTCTGTCAACAGTAAATACTTTGCACTTTTTTTTTATACCCACCAAGATACCAAGTTTAAAGGTTAGACCATTAGCATTCATGAAAGAAACGCTCACTTTGGCTTGTTAGTGTGAAAACATGACTCAAGAAACAGAGAGATACAATCATACATTTAATATATATATATATATATATATATATAGTAGTATATTAAATATATTTGAAGCATTATGAATTCTTTATAATAAATTTAATTATATTTAATAGTATATTTAATATATATTATATCTTTAAATGTTTATAAGATATTTACCAATTGTTTTTCCTTAAAAACAAAGCAGTTTTTCATTTCTCTCCCTCTATGTGTGTCTCAGAATGCACTTTTCACTGTAATTATTAGCAGGTCACTTGGTCTATTGCCCTTGAAAAGAAGTCTTCTCAGGAGGGTTGGGGAAACAGTAAACAGATTTTTGAAAATATCCAATAAATTTCACATGTTGAGTGTTTTGTTAAGGTGTTTTGAATCCTTGGGCCACAAGCAAAGCATGTTTTGTATGAAAAGAAAGGCTGGATTAGTAAATCTCTACAGTCCTTCCCGGCTCTTGATTGCATGGCATCTTCTCTTATTAGACAAGAAGGACAAATCTTGGCTCCTGCTGACAAACACCTTTAGCTTGAGCATGTCTTCTGGTATATGTAGGTCCCTAAAAATGACCCTCAGCAGCAGGGTGACATTTGAAATGCCTTTCCCTGACTTTACTGGGCCTGTCTACCATAGCACAGGCAGAAGGGTCCAGGATGGCCTCATTTCCACTGACGAAGGACTGTCCAGAGAGCAGTGTTTACACAAACATTCCTCCACTGATTGTCTGTGTCCCCTGCAAGGTCCAAGTCAGGGGTCCAGGAATCCAGGGAGGGCAGAGGTGGGCAAGGTTGAATGAAACCTTTCTCATCATTCTAGAACTCATCCTCAATGAGGCCACTCTTTGCTGGGAGGTGGAAAGGCATCTGACAGCGCTGTTTGTCTTGGCAGCCTTGCCCTGAAGATGCACATGTCCAGAGAATGACAGAGAGCCGTTCTTCTAGCTGAGGCTTGCTTGTGTCTCCATAACACTGTGGGAAGCTGAAAATTTAAGCCATGCAAGCTTGTCCCCAGCCTTTGAATAAATAGTCCTCTGCTTCCAGAGATACCATCCCTAAATCACCTTCCAATCAGGGAAGATTCACATTTTAAAATAAGGAAAGAAATTGCTGAAAAGATCCACTTTTTTAAAAAAAGTTCCCACTGATCCCAGTTATCCACGGGATACAACTTTCTTAGTCATTTCTTCTTCATCTACCCACAAGAGCAGAGATAGCAAAGGACAGCTGAGCATTCAGAGAACTCCAGACTTGCCCCTTAGACTCTTTGGTGTCCTTGGAATGTTGACTTGTTCTTGTTCCTGACTTTTATGAACTTAGTGTTCTAACAGTTGAAATGCAAATGGTTCTCCAAATGTCTCCTACCCAGCAGTGAGCATGGTTAATACTTTCATTAATAAAATGAAAATCTAGGGCTGCGGAGATAGCTCGGTGGTCTAAGCATCTGCCCTGCGATTGCAAGGACCCAGATTCAATTCCCAGTACCACAAGCCACACCACCGTGCCAGCCACCAAAACCAGGTATGGTGGTACATACCTGTAATTCCAGTGCTGAGGAGGTTGAAAACAGGATGATCACTATGAGTCTGAGCTGTGTAGTGAGATCTTCTATCAAATAAATAAACAAATAAATAAATTAATAAAACAAAATGAGAATCTAATCTAACCAGAAAAAGACATGAAGCAAAAATGTTGAGGATCTTAGCATTAAAGTGCTTATGAATATTATTTCAGCCTTTTATACAGAATGTACCACTGCCTCCAAATCTCGAAGCACTATATCTCTGAAAACCTATTCTGGAATAAGGCATTAACAGGCCAGTATTAATTACTTCCACCTTTTCATTATTTCATTTACCATCTGATATGTGCTCTTATTTCCCTTTATATTACTATTCCTACTTGATTTGGGGTACATATTACATATGTGCTTGCCATTTTATTTAAAGCATTGATAGAAATCTCTAACATTTTATTACTGAAAGAAAATCTTCCACCCATCACTCAAATTATCCTTAGTTTCAAATCAGTAAGGGGGTACAAATCTTTAAGCTATTTACTGAAACTTTACCAACCACATATTTTTTTTCCTGAATAAAGAAATAAATCATAAATCATAGTAGCTAACCCTTGGCCAACACTCAATACATGTCAAACAATATTATTTTATGCAATTCGCTTATTTAAGCTCCACAATGACACTATGAAATAGACTCTAGGATTATTTTCACATTAAATGAAAA
>NW_004524610.1:15175836-15176347 GCF_000260255.1 Octodon degus
GGACCTGGGCTAGGACTGGGTTTGGGGTTCCCGGAACTCCGCAGAAATTCCTACTCGGCGGGAGGGGTGGGGGAAGTTCAGCGGAGTGGTGGGGGGCGGCCTGAGGGCGTGGGAGAGGGCCCATCCCACGCTGCACCTGGACTGGTCCCGCTGGCGCAGGGTAGCAGGAAGCTCTCCACACACTCACTGGACCTGGGCTAGGACTCTGACTCAATTTTAAGAGGAGAGGTTTCTGTTGGTTTATGGAAGAGGAGAAGGTTTTTTTGTTTGTTTGTTTGTTTGTTTTGTTTTTGAAAGAAGAGAGGTTTCTATTGGTTTTTTGGAAGAGGAGAGGTTTCTTTAGTTCAAGGTTTTAGTCAGTGGTCAAAGGACGCCAAGGCAGAAGCAGGCTGGTGGAAGACATGACGGGGAAGGCTGCCTACTCAGGTCCTCTGGGAAGCAAATATTAAGGCAGGAGCCTGAGGGGAAGGGGCCGGAACCAGGTCTTGCCCCCCTAGCTCTGCCTCTGTGA
>NW_004524610.1:15176447-15187302 GCF_000260255.1 Octodon degus
TGGGAGAGGGTCCATCCCACGCTGCACCTGGGCTGGGACTGGTCCCCCTGGCGCAGGGGAGCAGGAAGCTCTCCACACACTCACAGGACCTGGGCTAGGACTCTGACTCAATTTTAAGAGGAGAGGTTTCTGTTGGTTTGTGGAAGAGGAGAAGGTTTTGTTGTTTGTTTGTTTGTTTGTTTTGTTTTTGAAAGAAGAGAGGTTTCTATTGGTTTTTTGGAAGAGGAGAGATTTCTTTAGTTCAAGGTTTTAGTCAGTGGTCAAAGGATGCCAAGGCAGAAGCAAGCTGGTGGAAGACATGACGGGGAAGGCCGCCTACTCAGGTCCTCTGGGAAGCAAATATTAAGGCAGGAGCCTGAGGGGAAGGGGCCGGAACCAGGTCTTGCCCCCCTAGCTCTGCCTCTGTGACCCACTTCCTGCACCCAGATCCATCCCCTGATGGTCCATGCAGCCAGGAGCTCACTGTACTCATGATCCAATCCTGTGCCAGAGTCTTTTCTTCTAACTGGATTGACGACTGGGATTAGTCAGCTCATGTATGAAGCGCAACTTCTAATGATGGTGCTGTCATAGCGGACTGCAGTTCCCGATCAACTTCCTACTGAATACATCTGAAATGGCAGGTAAAATCCCATTCATCTAGCAATACAATAAACACTAATTAGAGGACAAAGACTAGGTCATGGTGACCAGAGAGGAAACAGTTTTACTTGCATAGTGATGGCATTTACTAAGACCTGGCAGGTTTGAAATTAATTCTGTGCTTCTGTGCTACACAGAAGACAAAAGGAAAAGCCCAGCTCCTACTTAAACTGAGTACCAAGGGACAGCGAGATAGCTCAGCAGAATAAGCCACTGCTTAAGCAAGCACAGGGACTGGAGTGCAATCCCGGGGATAGAATGCCACACCAGCCCCGCCCTTGGGCACACTGAGCTGGCGACAGAGTCCAGGCATGGTGGCTCAAGCCTGTAATCCCAGCACTGGGAGGGCTGAAAACAGGAGGATCACTATCAGTCTGCAATGCCTAGTGAGACCCTGTACCAAAAAAAAAAAAAGAAAAAAGAAAAAAGAAAAAGATATTTTATATTGAATACCAAAACCTGTACTCCAAAGTCTACTTTCTCAGCAGAGGAGTGAACTAGAAGTAAAACAATCTTCATTTGCATTGAAGACTGCAAGCACCTGCTCCAACCTTGGTGCAGGGGATGCAGTGGAAGCCTCCTTGAGGATGTTGTTGAAGAGTCCATCTCCTGTGGGTCCACAGAGCAGTTGCACAATAACTAGGTAGGTTGGGGAATCACCCAAGCCAAGAACTTGAAGTGGCAAGAGGCTGGCAGTAGAGACATCTCTAGGCACTGAGTAGACTCTAATTGAAATTTTCTCAGAAAGAACTCTAGAAATCCAGATTTTGATTAATTTCCTCAGGTAACTCTCTGAGAAATAGGAGTCAAAAGTAATAAAACACAAAACACAAACTACAAGATGTGACAGCCAGCCACAACAGTAGTCAAGAGATTCATACATTCTGGTAAATATTATGGACTAGAGTATAAAACAGATAAAACCTAAAGTGGTATTCAAGAAAGTATGAATACTAAGCACCATTTCTCAAGGCAAATATTAAATTTTTATTTAAAAAATACAAGTTGATTTTCAACAGTCAGAGGTCAATGTCACTGTTACCAGATTGGGGTACAGCAGTCTTATTCAAGTTCTTGATGTATTGACCAACGAATTCAGCAGAACCCCAAAGGAGCAGCAACGTCAAGATTTGTGTGAAAAGTACACCTCACAGGTTAGAAGCAGGCAAGTGAGAATGGCTTATGACCCCCCAGGGGGCCTGGTGTCCAGGTTGGAAGCATGGATATTTGGGGTGGGATGAAGGACTTAGTTCTTGCCTCTTACCAGGGAGAAACCTGACTTGGATGCTTCACTGGGCAATGGATTTTTGACCTTCTATGGCCCTTATAGGAACTGTCTCAGTGTCCAAAGGCAGCATAGTCCATGACCTAGTAGTTAGGATCAGGATTGGCCAAGGATTGCTGAAGACCACTGGACTCAAGCCCAGAGACCTACCTGTGACCTTATAACTTTCTTTCATTGTGTTTACAGCTTGACCTCTTGGTTCTGGGCTAATGTTTAACTCAGAAGTTGGATCTATTCCAAGGCGGCCTCCTTTCTCTCCAATTATTTCTTTAGCTACCTTCTGTCTCAACTTCCCCTGAGACATAAACTCCATAAACCTTTATGGAGTGTTCAGGGCTTGATGGTCTCTTTTTCTGAAGCTGTTTCAGCTGACAGGGGCCATTATTCCTACTAAATAAGAGATTTTGGAATTTTTGCCTTACTTAAAAGCTAAAATAGAGTTGGTATACTCTTGAGTAGAGCTTAGTGATCTAGGGTGATGTTTGAGCATGGCACCATAAGCTGGGTAGTGAGTGACATATTAGGGGAATTTGGGGTTGGTACAAGGTAGAAATACTGAGCTGATTCTTTGAAAGTTAAGTTAGAAGGGGACTCATTGGGGGTATTCAGCAGTTGAAAGGAGCTGGAATCCCAGTGGAACCATCATCTGTAGATGAGCGTGCTGTATTCTGGAACAGATAAATTATATGAGACAGTTAGGTAGACTGGGTCCAAACACAAGAGAAAGAAATCTGTCCAGTGGGCCAAGGAAGGGTAGTAGCCCATATAGTATCTACAGCTTGCTATTCAACACCTGATTGGTTGGTATGATAACAACACTGCTCTCAAGCCACACAAAGACCTCCCTGTGCTACGTTTAGTGTTTCTAGACCTCTCCGATTAGAAAGGGTGACTATAGCCAGCGAGTCTACTTGATCTTATAAAATCTTTAAGATGGTGCTTACCTCAGTAAGGACTTCAGAGAGCTCGAGAGAGGCTGCAGAAGATGTGTGCAGCCGTTGCTATCCCCATGGCAGTCCCTATGCCCACCAAAAGGGAAATTATAGTAATTGCCATTTTCAGGTCTGAAAGAGGTGGAAAAGGGAATTGGAAATAGTTGGTTGTTAGGAATAATTTGTTTTCAGGGATGAGGCAAATTATGCCACAAACACTTCTCCAGTTTGAAGCATAGGAGGGCCTGGTTTCCACAAATGAAGAACACAGCAGGAAGTGAGACAAGTAGCGATGTCAAGCTAGAAAAGGAGATGCTGTGCATGCCAACGGTATGAGGTGGTGGTGGCTCCATGAGTGGATACTGCATCGCAATACTGGATGTGTGTGTGATGTGTCAACAATGGCTTGTGTAGAGACAGCGAGCAGCCATTATCCAGAGGCTGACGTCAGAGACTTGCACAGAGTGTGGTCTTCCCTGACTGAGTGCAGCATTTTTATCTTGTGTTTCAGGTGGATCCATTGAAGCAGAAAAGGCAGAGATTTGGATTCTTTTAGAGAGACCAGTGAGTGATGCTGCCCACAGCGTGGGAGTATTGAGGATGTGTATGGCCTGAGTACAGCTTGGAGCTCAGGGGACAAATAAAACACCTGAAAATATTAGAACAGAAACACAGCTATCACCAATGGCTTAAATGTTGCTGTATAGATTTGAATAGAATTGATGGAAGCAATGAGGGTTGAGAAGTGAGAATTTCATCAGAAATGAGGGTGTAAAGACATCTTTTTAAAAAATATCTGTAGTTTTTAAAATTCTTTTGGTACAGGGTCTCGCTACACAGTTCAGATTCATACTGATCCTCCTGTCTCAGCCTCCCCAGTGCTAGGATTATAAGTGTACACCTTTTTGGGGGCCAGCATGATGCACCTGGTGTTCTGGGGCAGTACAGCATGTGGTACTGAGGATTAAACTCATTTCCTTGTGTTTGCCTGGCAGGCGCTAGAACTGCCAAGCTACCTCCCAGCCAAAGACATCCTAAAGAACATCCACTCAGAAGGATCTTCAGCACATGCTTGAATAGCGAGAAAGAGGTAGGTGCGGTCAACGGACTTGGGCTAGGAATCGATTGGTGGACTTTAAGAGAGTATGAGCTCGTTCAAGTGAGATGGTGGTGGTAAGGAAGAGGTTTGGGATTGATAGTGTGTTGGCACTAATCTTAGGTGGAAGAAGAAAATTACTGAGGCACCAGAAAGTGAACCAGAGTAAGCACGAAAGTAAACAAATGAGAATGAACAGCAAAACCTTTAAGCCTAGAGTAAGTGCCCACTTATATTGTAATAACTCACTAGTTGTAGCTAAAGGAATGTTTTAATTTCTTCCCTAATATATTCTGATAAGTCTCTCTATCACCAGCAAATCCCAAATAAAGCTTTTGAGTAGGTCAGAATCTAAGATAATGTCTACATATAATAAATTAAAACATTTGGGCCAGCAAAGACCACTGTCACTCAGGCTAGACCAGGGAAATCCACACAGAGGGTTGAGTTACATAAATACCTCTGTAGCTTTCCCTGAGTGAGTATGGAAAGTCTCAGTCCAACAAGTGAAAGTGTCAACCAGGACCAATAATCATCTAAACCCTCTGTACATTGGCATGTCCTCTCTGGAATACATCCCCTCCTTTGCTTAGGACATAATAAAGTATGGCTTGGGCTTCTTAGGGTTATTGCAAGTACAGGCAGGGCAAGCTTGACAGACTCGTCTGGTGGTTGCCACTTGCTCTGGTCTTGCAAAATTTCAAGTGACCATTCCCAATTTAGCATCTACTCCCATAAGGAAAGAAGTATGAAGGTTTTATTTATAGAATTCCATTGTCTCTTGAGGAAAGACTAGTTTGTTTCCTAAATATCACCACAATCCCTATTTAACTCCTTGTCCCAAAGCCCAGTTATCTTCTTGGTGTTGCAGGTTGGTTTTAATGGTTTCTCAACTAGGAATAATGTTAACATCTTGAGGGGATGCAGAGCTGTCCTTATGGTATCTTTATTAGCCTTTGGTTTCCCCATGAAATTTCAGACATGTCCATTTGGTGTTCCTTATGATGAATGACAATGATGTATCTGGAGATGGAATTTCCTGTTTATATTGTACAGATGATTGTTTGTTAATGAATAATCTCTTTTTTTCCCAGGTGACTGCTTGCAGGTAACACCAGAAAGCTCAAATTCAGGACCCCTGACAACCTTATAAAAAAGTTTTGTCATTAATCCAAAAGCAAGTATCCAGATTTAGCAGAGCCAGGAATTCTTGGGAAATGAGAAAGTTGTTGCTTGGTGGAAGGGGGTCTAAGATAGCCTGGCTCTCTTCCTTAGAGACTGCTATTCCCCAGCAGTAAGAAACACATACTAAGTATCGAACTCTACAACAGGTTAGCTGAGCTTTTTCTTTTGAGACCTTATTTTCCTTTTTTGACTAGAAAATTGAAACTTTGGACAGTATTGTTGTTGGATGGCTTCCAAGTTGGATCACAGATTAGAATATCATCTACATTCTCTAGAGTTGTGCCCTGTGCAAGTTTTAAGTCTCTTAAGTCTATTTTTTGTGCCCAAGCACAGAGGTGGGCCTATCCCAAAGCCATGTAGGAGCACTGTCCAAATATATTGCTATCTGTATTTTGTGATAAGATTTTCCCGTGAGAAGGCAAACAAGAAATGAGAACCTGGGTGCAAAGGAATAGAACAGAAAGCATTTTGAGATCCAAGTTTGAGAACAAATTTGTGTCTCTTGGAATCCAAGAGATAATTATATGTGGTTCCACCATAAGAGGATGGATTGGAATTATTACTTCATCAATGAGGCAGAGGTCCTGTACTACCTGTCATTCTCCTAAGGGCATTACCATGAAAGATTTGTATTGTTGCAAGGGAAATTACAAAGTCACAGGAGGCCATATTTGAGAAAACTCTCTGTGCAAGGCCAGAGGCTTTTGTAGGTCTCTTCTTTGATAGGATTAGGAGTAGGACTAGGATTAGGGTATTATCTTCAGTTGAGAAACTACTCAAGATCTTTTAGCTTTATAGCCACAGTGATGCTGATTTTGTTCTCCACAGTGTTATCATTCCATACATCAGTATCTATATGCCAGTTAATTGAGGGTGGGGGATGGCAAGGAGGGCATTGTACTCCCCTGGGTTGGTCTTGCTTTTTAAATTCTGGGATGGGCCTACGTCACTCTGAGATCATCTCCATCAACCTCTTGTTGAGAAGTCTCCTTAAAGGCAGTATCCCTTGATCATTTGCTGAAGCTCAGTATTTGGCAGAGAACCACAAAAACCTGCATATAAGGAATCAGAGGCAATTTCTCTTACCTTTTGCAAGAAAAAAATCTAAGTGGAAAATAGTATTGTAATTTAGTCCATCATTTTCTTTTTTTTTTCTTCTTCTTCTTTTTTTTAAGTCCATCATTTTCTGACCCTTCCTCTTCAACCCCTACCTTATAGTGGTGATGAGCGATATTACAATAGAAAATGAGTCATTTATTTCCTCAGATTATAAGGGCCAAATGACTTCTAAGTTTTTTGTTGTTGTTGTTGTTGTTGTTGTTGTTGTTGTTGTTGTTGTTGTTTTTTTTTTAGGAACTGGGGATTGAACTCAGATCCTTGAGTTTGCCAGTCAAGCGCTTATCCTACCGAGCCATCTCCCCGGCCCCATGACTTCCAAGTATTAAGAATACGATCTAACAGTGAGGTCAGTGGAGTCAGTGGAAGGTTTCCCGTGGTGCCTTGTGGGGCCTACAGAGAAGATGAAGCCCAGAATCTCACTGAAGTTTTTGCTTTAGATGGACTGGAACCCAAACTTTAGAGTCCAAGGCATTACTGATGGCCCAAATTTTCTACCAGACTTCTCTGGTAAACTAGGTGGCACTGGTGCCCTTTGCTGTTTTCTTTCACAGTTTCTTCAGAGTTTATGGCCCCAGGTAAGACTTTGAGTCCTGGGTGAACACATTGGCTTCGGCTCCCTAGGCAGTTCAGAGAGCATACTTTATCTCACAGGCATAGCATAAGATAGAAAGAAGACAATGGCAGAGAGCTGTGTGGGTGGTGGGAAGAAGCACTGGTCCCCAGTGCAGAGACCCTGGTGGTGGCAGTGGCAGAAAAAATGATCTGCCCTAAGTGACAGTTATATTTTCAAGGTGGACTGGGCCTGAACTGCCTCAGAAATGGGGAACAAAACTGAGATGATCCACCAGAGAAAGACCCAGATAGAAAGGGGATGATCATTATCTAAATTGAAACTGACACTGGAAGAGAGGTGGCAGGAGGGACAAGTGTCACTGAAGACAGAAAATGAGAGGAGCTTTTTCACAATGAAAAAGTTTGCTGCAACAGCTCAGGTGTAGTGAAAACTACCATTGAATCAAAGCCAACATGGGAAAGGAAAAAACTCACATTAATATCATGGTCAGTGGACACGTGGACTCCGACAAGTCCACCACCACCGGCCATCTGATCTATAAATGCAGTGGCATCCACAAAAGAACCATTGAAAAATTTGAGAAGGAAGCTACTGAGATGGGGAAGGGTTCCTTCAAGTATGCCTGAGTCTTGGTCAAGCTGAAAGCCAAGCATGAGCATGGTATAACCACTGACATCTCCCTGTGGAAATTTGAGACCAGCAAGTATTATGTGACCATCACTGATGCCCCTGGACACAGAGACTTCATCAAAAACATGACTACAGGCACATCTCAGGATGACTGTGCTCTCCTGATTGTTGCTGCTGGTCTTGGTGAATTTGAAGCTGGTATCTCCAAGAACTGGAAGACCCATGAGCATGCCCTGCTGGCTTACACGCTGGGTGCGAAACAACTGATTGTTGGTGTTAACAAAATAGATTCCACGAAGCCACCCTATAACCAGAAGAAATATGAGGAAATTGTTAAGGAAGTCAGCACCTACATTAAGAGAAGTAGTTACAACTCTGACACCACAGGCTTTTGTGCCAATTTCTTGTTGGAATGGTGACAACATGCTAAAGCCAAGTGCTAACATGTCTTGGTTCAAAGGATGGAAGGTCACTTATAAAGATGGCAATGCCAGCAGAACCACATTGTTTGAAGCTTTGGATTGCATCCTCCCACCCACTTGCCCAACTGACAAGCCTTTGCAGCTGCCCCTTCAGGATGTCTACAAAATTGGTGATATTGGTATTGTCCCTGTGGGCTGAGTGGACACTGGAGTTCTCAAACCTTGCATGGTGGTCATCTTTGCTCCAGTCAATTTCATGAATGAAGTCAAGTATGTTGAAATGCACCATGAATCTTGAGTGAAGCTCTTCCTGGGGACAATGTGGGCTTCAATATCAAGAATGTGCCTGTCAAAGATGTTCAGCATGGCAATGTGGCCGGTGACAGCAAAAATGACCCACCAGTGGAAGCAGCTGGTTTCACTGCTCAGGTGATTATCCTGAACCATCCCAGCTAGATCAATGCTGGCTATGCCCCTGTCTTGGATTGTCACACAGCTTACATAGCTTGCAAGTTTGCTGAGCTAAAAAAAAAAAGATTGATCACTCGTCTTGTAAGAAGCTGGAAGATGGGCCCAAGTTTTTGAAATCTGGTGATGCTGCCATTGTTAACATGGTTCCAGGAAAGCCCATGTGTGTTGAGAGTTTCTCTGACTACCTACCACTGGGTTGTTTAGCTGTTTGCGATATGAGGCAGACAGTTGCTCTGGGTGTTATCAGAGCTGTGAACAAGAAGGCTACTGGAGCTGGTAAGGTCACCAAGGCTGCCCAGAAAGCTCAGAAGGCTAAATAAACATTATTCTTGCCACCTGCCACCTCAGTCTTAATCAGTGGCATAAGACTGGTCTCAGAACTGTTTCTCCCAATTGGCCACTTAAGTATAGTGAGAGACTGGTTAATGATAACAATGCATAGTAAAACCTTCAGAAGGAAAGGAGACTATTTTGTGAACCTTTTTTTTTTTTTGTGTGTGGCAGTTTTTAAGATATTACTTTTTAAAATCAATACTTTTTAATAGAAACCACTTGACCAAAAATCTGTCACAGAATTTTGAGACCCATTAAAACAAAGTTTAATGAGAAAAAAAAGAAAGAAAGAAAGAAAGAAAATGAGAGGAGCTGCCTCAGGGCCCCAGAGCCAGCCAACTGCAAATCTAAAAGTCTTGATGGATAAAAGTGGTGGGTGAGTAAGAAGAGACACATCGAGCACTAGGAGGTACACACATGTGGAGCACAGACCCGCAAAGGGCTGGAAGACCTCTTATGTTAGGGGAGCCTAAAATATGCCCTCTGTGACCAGGTCTTCCGACCAGAACGTCTTCATGCAGTGCACATTCAGAGGGTTCTAAGTGTCTGACCTACACCATAAGAGACACACAGACCAAATAAATGGGGAAGGAAACAGAGAAAAAAGGAAATATTTCCCCCAAAAGGGATCTTAGCATGTGACAGGCCTCCCTAAATTCATTAAGTGCTGTTTACTGCATCAGAACATTGTGGTAATTGATACATTGTGTCAACTTGAGGAGTCTGAAGCTTGGCTGGATCTGCTCAATGACTCCATGCCCAAGGGCTCGGTGGCCCTCCCTGGGTGTGGGGAGCCTGCCCTAGTGTGACTTAGCACTAAAGGGTATATAAAGGGGTTGAAGAAAGATTCTGCCTGCCACTTCCTTGGAGGAGCTCTGGTCTTCATAGTCAGTGTGGAGAAGGCAGAGAGGCTTAATAGATGACACAGCTGCTGCTCCTTCCTTTGCTCTTTGCTGTTTTCTGCCACCATGAACTGCCTTCTGTGCTACTCTGCCTTGGAGCCAGCTTAGTATGGACTGAAACCTCCACTAACTGTGAAACAAATAAACTTTTCCTTCCTTAATTTTGGGTGTCAGGTGTTTTGTCCCAGCAATGAATAAAAAGTAACCAAGACAAATATAAACCTGAAAATATTTTGGAAACAAAGTACAGTGCAAGGGGGCCTGCCCGTTAGCTCAGTTGTTTAAGTGACTGCTTAAACAAAGCAATCAGGATGCTGTGGTTCGATCCCCAGATCCTCAAGCCTTACCAGACCTTCCCTGAAGGCATCCTGAGCCAGCCAAAAAAAAAACACTACAAAGTACAGTGCAAGGAAAGAGAATATTGGAAAGTTTAATAGACATCAGCATAAAGCAGGAAGATCTAGTACACATTAAACTATAGTTCCAGAATTAACTGGTGACAATCAATTTGAAAAGATCATGTCTGTAATTTTCCAACAATAAAAAAGCCTCCATTCATTGAATCCAGATTAGAATCCAATTTTTCAAATGAATCCCAGACAGTATGAATAAAAAAGAAACCTCTTCTATATCCACATTTTTTTTAAGTCAATGTGGAGAGAATCTAGATAGGAAATAATTGTGTGCATCCAATTGATGAATTTTAGTTATATATGTTACATTCTAATACAGCTTTCCAAAAAATCTAGCTGGATATTTCAAAAATCTCTCTATAAATGAATGGCAGGTCAATCAAAGCTAACTTAATGAATAGCAATACTAGAAAAATAGGAATTAGTGTAACAAAATCTATATGTGCTGAGAAAAAACAGTATCACCATAAGGTGGCAAAACATTCAGAAGGAACCCAAGAATTATGATGAAAGCAATTTTCAGGCTGACAAAATCTGAGAGTAATTTTGCTGCCATGATCCCTTTTCCACACTCAGAAATCATAAGACATTATCAGGAAGCAAGAAAATGATTCCATAAATAAACATGTAAGATAACATTGGTGTGGGGGCACACTTGTAATCCCAGCATTTGACAGGCTGAGGCATGAGGATCACTAAGACTTCGAGGCCAGACTGGGTTACAAAGTGAGTTTCAGATGCCAAGGCAATGAAAGAACAGAAGTAAAAGTAAATGTACATAGAAAACAGAAGAAATAAAGATTTATCATATATTTAAAAAACCCCGGCTTTCTGGAACCTAAAATCACAAT
>NW_004524610.1:15188992-15190586 GCF_000260255.1 Octodon degus
AGGGAGGAGGAAGCCAAGGAGGAGCTGCATTGTGGGTGTGAACCAGCCTCAGCAGTCACGGGGCATCATTTCCACAAACTTTGTTGACAGGGGCCATCATCATATGCTCCTGTCCAGATTTAAGTGACAACCAACATAAATGGAGGTCCTCATTTTAGGGGAAGAAGAAAAGGAATAACATTCTAGGAGGGCTGTCCTGGGTCTTATCTACTCCAAGTCTATGTTTAGACTGAAGGTAGGCATTGTGTTGTTCTTCATGCTTCTCCTCTTAAACCCCTCAAGCCCATATAATTGGACCCATCATTTGCTTAAACCCTCCTGGGATCACCAGTTTTCTCAAATTAAAGCTTCCCCTTCTTCCAGTGTCAGGACGGACTCTCTGCCTGTCCTAACAGCCTCATTGTTAACTTCCTATCCTACAACTGATATTTTCAATGTAGTAAGGTTTTAGTTATAAAGAGGAGACCCATGCCTATGGTAATCAGAGTCCTCAGTCTTTGTGTCTGTGCCTTAAATTTGGGTACTGGCTTGTTGTTGTTGATGTTACTCTACTTCTTGGCTCTCGCTTGTCTGTTTCTTGAGAATGAGGCCATGGAAACAATCCCTGTGGTGATTCTGATTCTTTGGTCTCTCTTGGAAGCTGAGAAGGAAAAAAATGTTTTTCACATTTGAGAAACTGGCAATAGCCGTTCAGGCTCTGGTTTGACTCAAGCCACTGACTTCTAATTTGTAAAATTCTTCCGATGATGTGGACATGGAAGGCTCTTCTGAAATTCTTGCAAGTATTTATTTCTCAGAATTAAGTATGTGCCTTTCATCGTTTCCTTGAAGGACATTGCTTCAAGTTATCACTCCTGGAGTGTGGCGTGCTCTTTGGATAGGGATGAGTCCCTGACCTGACTTGGGTACCGGAACACATTCTTGATGCTCCAATGCATTGGCAAGTATTTGCTGTGTGGCCTGTGCATGCCAGGCACTGTGTGAAGCCTTTGGTATTCATTGGGTTTCCATTGTTTCTGCCACAGCAATGTTTACAGTCTGGTGGTTATGTACACAGGAGGCCTTGTTTTCTTGTGTTGTACCCTCCAAATATTTTTATCATCTCTTTTTAGCATTATCTTAAAAATTTATGAAAGTATTAGTTCCCTTTCCAATTTTCTTCTTAAATGTCCTTGATAATTTGACTATGTGATCTATTTACAGATGTAAGATGGAACTTAAAAGAAATCACAGAGAATAAAAAGAAAGTAGCATGGTGGATCTGGTACATGGGCCAACATGATCAGGGGTTATCTACCAGGCAGCGTGCCTTCCACCGCTGAAAACTGCAGTTCCTCAAATGACTGAGGTCGAATATCAGAGTCACATGCCTTCTATTTCTGTTATCATGCCCAGTATAGATGGGACATTCCAGCTTCCTTTACTTTTGAGAAAATGTTCTTTCTGTCCTACGTAGATGGGCCTAGAATCTAGCTCATCATCACAGCACCTTCCTGGCAAGCTCAAGGTTATGAGTTCAATTACTGGTAGCACAAACAAATGAACAAACAAACAAAAATCTAAAAACACCAAAGTCTACATGGAATACATATAG
>NW_004524610.1:15191986-15255064 GCF_000260255.1 Octodon degus
AAGGGAGGGGTAGCAGCAGCTCAAGCAGCTAGCTTCTCTTCCCACCTTACATTGTAACACAAATTACCTGCCCCAGGGCAGGTGCAGCAACCACACCCACAGTAATCAATCTCAAGCTCCAGAAGCCACCCCAAGACTGCATGAGGCTTTGGGGAGACACCTAGACACAAACCATAACAGGCCAGTAGCCTGTTTATAACATAAAGCAGGAGAAGAGGTTTGTTCCATCCTTTGGCTTTTGTTACTTTCGCTGTCTTCTGCTACATTGAACTGCTGCCCTTGTGCCACCCCAACCTACCTAGGAACCAGCTGATTATAGACTGAAACCTCCCCTAACTCACTGAATAAACCTTTCCCTCTTTAACTTCAGGCTCTGGTATTTTGTTTCAGCAGGGAGAAAAAAGTAACCAAGACAGGATATAAAAGAGAAAATTTCTTCCTCTTCCAGTTTTTTTCTTTTATCTTTAAGGGTCTATTCATTTAAAAATATGTATCAAGTGTCTATTACATTAAATATACTCTTCTGGGCATTTGAGATGGAGCAGTAATTAACAAGCCTTTGTCTACATGGCTCTTGCTTTCTAAAAGGGAAGATAGAAGATAAACATAGAGTGGAACATCCATTACTGTGTGCTGTAAGCCCACAGGATACAATTTAAGTTTAAAATTCATACAAAAATCATTATCACACAAAATAAAACTAATATTGGCATGGCTGTCTTCAAATGATTTTATTCAACCATTATAGATAACTACTGAGCCTCGCAACCTGCAAAACAAGTGAAAAGATACAGTCTTCATACTCTTGAAGCTACCCAAACCTCATGAAATTGACAAGTTAAGACAAGAAGATCTAAGGGGCCGGGGAGATGGCTCAGTAGAATAAGCACTTGCTTGGAAAGTGCAAGGGTCTGAGTTCAATGCCCAGTTCTGAAAAAAAAAAAAAAAAGATAAGACGATCTAATACTTATGCAAAATACTGATATTGTATAACATACCACAATAACATATAAATGTAATATTTATATTTATGTATGTATGTACACATATGCACACACGTATGTTATATTATTCTATAATCAACAGTTGGTATTATACAATGTGGTGCTATAATTAGAGAAGGAATAGAAAGTTGCTACATAGATTGTCTATCTCATTCCATGGGTCATAAATTGACCAAATTTTTATCCACATCAGAATAAACTTCCATTACCTCAGAGTTTTCACCAATGCTTTTCCCTTACTGAGTTATTCTGCAAGCTCTTAGGTCATCCCAGCACTCTCTGCTACAGCAGAGCTGAGATGTGATACAAGCAGGGTGGGCTCTTCACTGGGATTTGAGGATGATCCTCAGGAGGCCCTTGGTGTTCATCAGTGTGGTGTTGATCTCCAGGAAAGCAGTGGACCAAGGCATCTAGATAACCAGAAAACTGGCTAGATAGCTGGGCCGCACATGGGAGCTGGAACTCACGGCCCTGAACAGTCTACATTATGGCCTCTTTTTTCACATAATAACTTCTGGTGGGCTTCTTATTTGCAGTTCCTCAATTTTATTTTATTTTATTTTATTTATTTATTTATTTGTTTGTTTGTTTGTTTATTTTTGCAGTACCGGGCATTGAACTCAGGACCCGGTGCTTATTCTACTGAGCCATCTCCCCGGCCCTAACATTTTTTAAAACTTAGGCCCTGTATTTATGTGTGGGCAGTCTTGGCAGCAGGTGAGTCCTAAGGATGCTAGATGCTAGTCATACCAGAGATCCCTCTTCCCTGGGCCACACACTAGTGCACAAGCCCACCAAACACAGCAGTGTTGTGGCTCGTGACATGCCAGCTCAGTGTTCTGAGTTTCTGTAGATGAAGTAGGGAGTCTGAGAGCAAATGAAAAAGGACGCATCTGTATTCAGTGGACTGTATCTCTGCCACCAACCACACACTATCAATGCGCTAGCTTTCCTCTAGTGGCCCTCAAGATGCTACAGCTTTAAGGAAAAGAGTTGGAGTGGAAAATAAAGAGATAGTGTAATTGCTGTTGCATCAGCTCTGCCCTCTGGAGAGGGCTTGTTTGAGTGGTATGCAAGTGAAAAATTCATTGGAAACATAAAGAGAACCTAAGGACACTGGTGTCCTTGAAGGAGGAGGGAAGGAGGGAAGGCTTGCTACAGTGGGGTGGAAGTGTCCAGGGGGAGTGGGTATAAAAAGCAAGTTTCTTTTTAACTAAGTCTCAGAGAGTCTGATCCTCTCAATGGGACACAAAATGGCAAATTCCAGTTTTCCTGAACCGAGCATGTTGGCACATGCCTGTAATCCCAGCACTCAGGAGGTTAAGACAGGAGGATTGCTGTGAGTTCGAGACCAGCCTGGGGGCTACAAAACTGAGCACAAGGCCAGCCTGAAGTGCATAGCAAGACCCTGTCCCCACTCCAAAAATGTTTTGGTTTTCATCCAGAGGATTAATAAGATAGATGCAGTCTTGATGTTTATGAATCATCCAACAAGGAAGAAGATAAAAGTTTAAAATCAGAAGCAGCAGAATCTTCTGGCGTGAAGGAGGCATCCACAACCCTTGTCGGAGTGAGTGGAGCCCCTCACCCAGGCCACGCAGCCCTTTCTGGACAGACTCAAAGATTCAAGTCCTTGTCTTCTACAAGAAGGGAGAACAGCGCATGCCGGTGAAGGCACCGCCTGTGCGCTCTGCAGGACTCTGCTGCCTTCCCAGAAGGTCTTTCTCTGTGCTGAAAAGCACCAGCGGGAGTGAACAATTTGGAAAGAAAAGTTGTTGATGTCTTCTTCCCCCAAAGGTACTTCAAGGAGTAAATGAACACACACAATCTGTGTTTATTTCCTTTTAAATATATTTTTCAAAATATCCTGTGATCCAAAATATGTTTTCAATTTTGCTTGCCATTCCCTGGCAGCTAGTGATGTATTTTATCCATATTCATAACCATGCACAAAGTTTCTATTCATAGCTCACTTTGGAGCCTACACTCTGGCTGCAGGAGGAATTTCCTTGTGCGGGCTGCATATGGTAACCCTTCTCCAGAGGCCTGGCTCCTCACCCGTGTTTGCATTCCTCCTGTGGCCCGGGTGAAATGTAAAGGAATGAAGTGTGTGGGTCTTCCTTCAAAAAATTTAACTGAATTTACATGTCCGGGGAGGATAGGACAGTGTGTTCATAAACTTTTGCTAACTTCAGGAATGTCTAACCTGATTTCCTGTCATAAATATTTCATTTAAAAAAAAAAAAGACTTTAGAAAAACACCAGTTCAAACACTGCACAAACCCTTCCACAGAGCATGCTGCGGCCGTGGGAAGCCAGCATGCCAGGCCCCATGCCTGGCCCTAGGAGGTCAAGGGCATCCCCGTGGTCCTCCTCCACACCCGCAGCGTGGGACCGCTCCTGGGTGGCAGGGGTAGAATTGTGGGTGGCAGCTCAGCTTGTGTGCAGGCTTAGAGAAGGGGCTGTTTACTAAAGGACAACTTCAAAGCTGTCCCAGGGAGGAAGTCTCTGTCCCCATGTCCCCACCCTTGCTCCAGAGAATGGGCCTTTGGTTTCAGGTAGGAATCTTGTTTGGATTCCCTCTCAGAGCTCCTTTGCCCTTTGATGAGGTGACATTGGCCAATTCCATGTTCTTTCTGGGGCCCAGGTCTGCAGGGTACCATGGAGGGCATGCCTGTGGGTTCGAGCGGGACTCTGCAGGCATGTGAAGTTACGCTCTGGGTTAGGCCAGGGAGCCCAGGCAGGCCCTCTCTCTGCAGGCTTTACCCCATCACAATTTCCCACTTGGCACTTGTTCCTGGGGCTGCCAGTGAACTGAGTCTGAGAGGCTATGAAAATACACACGGGGGAGAGAAGGGCAGGAAGGGCATGCGCGGTTCCTCTGGGATCCAAAGCCATAACTTTCTCTCGTTTCTTGTTCCTGCCATTCTTCACTTGGCAGTGCTGCCCCGAGCAAGATACGCTCCTGCTGCCTTTGATTTGCCTCTGCTGGGAATGAAGGGTAAACTTCAGAGAGGAAGTAAAGGGACTGCTTAAATCCTTGAGGAAGCAGCCACAGAGTGCTTCTTTCTGACCGGTGACATTCCTGTGAGGTGAAACAGGAGTGGGGTTTGGGGTGTTTTTATCGTACATTTCCCAGACACAGTTCTCAGGTTTCCCGCAAGTACAAATCAGGAAGATCCTGTTTTTACTATTAAACTTGGGCCCATTCATGTAGAGTTGTTGCAAACAGTTTTGACTGTTTTTAAACCAACTGGCATCAAATTAATAACATCAAGCAAGGCCAGCTGAGTCAACAGAGCCCAAGGAGTTATTGAATAGCTAATTCATTGATATTTTATAACTCTTGTATAATGATGGGTCAGTAATTATAATAAACAACAGGTAGTGAAAAGTTGATCTATCTTCTGTATATACTGGAGGCAACTTCATCAAGAGTTCTCATATTTCTAGCCTGAGTGTGTTTTTTTTTTTTTTCCAGAACAAGTTTACATTCTGCCTCATTCATCAGTTCTGGGTCTATGAAAGGTTGCATGGGTACCTACATTTTTCTGGGGTGCTACATGAAAGAGAATTTCAGCTGGGTTCTGGCTGATGGGTAAGAGCTGCAGGCCCTGGATGGGATGGGCAGTTCCAGGACATGGAAGAGTGTGAAGGTGGAAGGGTGCTGAGCATTGGAGAGCGTCTTAGTTTGTAAGATTGCAGTGTGGTGTGCACTTCGGGGATACTAACGTAAGATGAAAGAATGAGGACAGTGATACCTGAAAGACTTCGATGCCACTTCATGGAATTTGCAGTTTATCCCAACATCACCACTTCCTGGGATGTTGGCAGCGATATTACTCTGGAGCTGTGAAGGTGAAATCTTCTATGAAGTTCTCTGTCCAGTTTGAAAGAGGGGTAAGTAATTGAGTGAAGGAAATGTCAAAAACTGTAGCATGTCTATACTCTATTTGCAAATTAACAATTCAGTCTGTCACTACTTCACGGATGCTTACAGAAGACACAAGTGTCCTGGAACAGAGACAAAAGATAGTTTAGTACTCATGCTAAAAGCAGTCTGGACTTTTGTGCCAGTTCCCCTTGATAGGTCAGTAGCTATAATCAACTGAAGGTAGTGGAACATTGATCTACCTTCTGGATACACTGAAGACAACTTTCTTTCTTTTTTTAAATGTATTTAGTACAGGGTCTACAGGGTCTCCCTACACAGATCAGATTCATAGTGATCTTCCTGTTTTCAGACTCCCAAGGGCTGGGATTACAGGCACATGCCCCCAGGGCCAGTCTCATTTGCCATCTCAGTGCACCCCAGGGGCCAGGCTGGCACAACATGCCGGGGATGAAACCCTGCCCACTGTGTTCTGCCTAAGCGGGCGCTTTAGTGCACTGAGCTAGCTGACTGGCCTTTAGACAGCTTTCTTGATAACGCTCCTACTTCTCACCTGAATATACCTTTTTCCAGAGCAAGTTTACGTTCCGCCTCAGTCATCAACAGCATGTCTAGAATAGGATGCATGAGCAGGTACGTTTTCCAGCAGGGGTGCATGAGATACAAGGACACAACTTACAGTGACACAAATAAGACTATGTGTCCACAACGTAACACAAAGGAGGGCCAGAGGGCACCTGCAAAGACAGCTGGTTGCATTAAAAGAGAAGAACTCTTAGTTTATGGGACCCAAAACTTTCATCATGGGCATCAGGAATACCTGTTCTTTTCTCTGAAAAGTGATTATTTTCTTGATCTTTCAAGACTCACTTTGTTCCAGAAGGAGTTACTATCTCTAGTACCAAGACTTTTCAGTCTGCAAATATTATTGTAGAAAAGATCCTAGAACAATAGGCCCTGAGCACCTTGCAAGCAGAAGTGGGTGACACCCATGTGCAGCTGCCTGTGAACTGGAACACCCAGAGAAAAAGAAGACACTAGAATGATTTCCGGGACTGTGGGATGAGTAACTGTCACCCCAGTTGGCTCAGAGGAGAGATTTTTGGCTTCACGTGTGAGCCTGTCTTCTCGATCTTCAGGGTCTCCAAAGGCCACATGGAGCCTCAGCATGGCAAGGCAGACACAGTGAATTGTACATGACCACGGCTACCCCTGAGTTCATGCAGGTTTAGAGCTTGTTTCCGTAGACCTTAGAGGTCTTTCTCCTTAAGCACCACGGCCTGGTGTGGAAGAAATTCCTAAGTGCTGTCAAGTTTGAACCAATGTCCAGTTCGGATATGCTGATGTGATTCTGTCCTTCTGGATTTCTAAGAAGAATACTATAGTGAAACTAAGAGAAGTTGTTTCAGGCTCCTAATTAGCAGAAAAGCATAATCCCAATCTTTGACATGGTTTAGGAGGGCTGTAGGTCCTTCTACAATTTTTCTAGACCAAGGATGGAAACATTTAATCACTCTAAAGATATACTGAATGCTTGACGTTCTCCAAGCTGAAAGCAAAGACAGTGAATTTGGTGTAGCCTGGACGACACCTTGAGGTGTCCTGCATTCACCCTCAGTCTTAGTGCAGCACTAATTTCTCTGAATTCTAACTTTGGTTACAATTGTTCCTGTCTTCCCCAAACCCAGACATTTCTTGAAGCAAGGGAGTGTCTAACTCATCTTTGTGTTTCCCCTACACTTTGTCTTCAGTGTGATTTTCATATATGAATCAAAAATCAGATGTTAATTTCAATTTAGCTTTTGCATGTTAGAAGTGCTTTTGTCTTTTACAGCATATATTTTACAAATCAAGGTAAAGTTAAACCTAAGTTAAAGTTAAAATGGCTCAAGCAGTTTTTGCAAGCAAGGCTTAGAAACTCTTCTATATGTTTTGTTAATATTTTATTGCTAGATGAACAAAATTCCTCCATCACTCTAATCCAATATATTGAATCACTCTAGCCTGCTTAGGCAGACACAGGGACCAGGGTTCGATCCTTGGTGTACTGTGCTGGCCCTGCCTCCAGGGCGTGCTGAGCCAGTGAATGAGACTGGCTGTGATGGCATGTGCCTGTAATCCCAGCGCTTGGGGGGCCGAAAATAGGAGAATCACTATGAGTCTGATCCGTGTAGTGAGCCCCTGTAGACCCTGTACTAAATAAATAAAAATCTATTGAATCACTCTAACCCATATGTTCTCTATTCAAGTCATTAACAACTTTGGCTGCTTTGAAGGAATAATAGATTGTTTTATAAGGAAAAGAGTGACATTACTATATTCATCTATAAATCACGTGCAAAATTTTAGTTGCTCTGAATTGTAACAGCCCAATTACCATTTGTCTGGCTGCAATTGTAAAGATACATGTGTAAATGTTCCACCTTCACTATAGCTTTCTCAGGCCCCAGGACTTATACCACTAAAACCACCACAACATGGTAAGTGATTTTCCTATTACACAGAGAACAATCAGCACTTTTGCACACCACCGAGGACTCGCCTCTGAAAATCCACACTGCAGAGTTTTCCCACGGGGTGGAGTTTTATAATAAAGAAAATTGACAGTAAAGCAGGAGGTCAGTTTTGGAAACCCAAGTATGATGAATAAAAATAGTGTTTTATAGCCCATAATATAAGAAAATTACTTGGGTATTCTGAGAATGAAAAGTGCAAAATAGGTGTACATTTTAATTCACAAAGCTTACTTTTTGGAGTAAGAAATTCACTCCATAATCAAACTACTTTATAGTGGGCATTTGTTTTTTGATCCATTTTTAAGCTTTGTTCCTGAAACTGTAAAATTACACAGAAAATCTTTCAACATTCTTGTGAGACTTAAAGAGAATTTGTTTAAATTACTTGGCACTTCAAAGTACTTCATATGTCAGTAACCATGTTAATGTTTATTGTTGCTGTTATTGTTTTACACTCCCAGGAAATAATACAAAGATTCGCTTCCAGTTGCTTCTCAGTCACACCTGCCAGTCTCATCCTCTATAGGGGGGTCACTTTTTATTCTTTATTTTTTAAATAATGAGTTGATGAAGAGCAACTGCCTCCTGGCCCTGAACTACCGTTTTCCTTACATGATCTCATGTTATCCTTTAAGCCACCCAAGGAGGAAGGGACTGTTCTTATTTCCATTTTACAAAAGCAAAATTGTTGTTATTCTCACAGAGAAGGTCAGTGACTAGCCCCACACCCCCTAACTGCTCAGCAGGAGGGACAGCTGCAATGCAGGTCTAGTGACTGATTTCAGGACCACAGCCCTAACTGCTGCCTGCTCTGCTGCCCTCCCACGCTCGGTTAGAGAGCAGCTTGCTCCTCTAGGTATGCCTGACCCTTTTCTTCCTGGTGCTAGTAATTCTGTGAGCCCTTTCCTGCCTTGCTTGTCTCTTTCCCTGTTGCATCCCAAGCGCCCTGAGACATTCCACCATTTCCCTTTCCCTGAGCTCGCTCTCCTGGTAGTGCCTAGGAAGGATAGACACGGGGTCCTTGGTATCTGCTGACCTGGAACTCTGCTCCAAAGCAGAAAGGCCTAGTACTGAATTTAGCAGCAAGATTTTTCTCATATCAGAGATAGACAAACACATTAATAAAATGTTTCCTTTTAATCCTAATTTCATTGAGTAAGCTTCCAGGGTGGGGTCATTTAACTCTCTTTTTTTAAATGTATTTATTACAGGGTCTACAGAGTTTCACTGCACGGCTCAGACTCATAGTGAGCCTCCTGTTTTCTGCCTCCCAAGCACTGGGATCAGAGACACACGTGATCACACCCAGTGTCAGTCACCATCTCAGCACTCCCTGGGGGTCGGGGCTGACACAGTACGTGGGGATCAAACCCGGGTCCCTGAACCTGACTAAGCAGGAGTCCCCTGAGCTATCTGGACAGCTCATCTATTTGTTTTTTTTTTTTGTTGTTTTGTTTTGTTTTGTTTCGGAACAGGGGATTGAACTCAGGACCTTGTGCTTGCCAGGCAAGTGCTTATTCTACTGAGCTATTTGTTATTTTAAAAATAGAAAACACGCAAAACAAAACAAACTTTAACTCATTATTTATTTTTTAAATAATGAGTTGATGAAGAGCAACTGCCTCCTGGCCCTGAACTACCGTTTGCTATTTTGATGCAACTAACTGGTGCTATTAGTAGATAAGTGCTCATTTACATAAACTTAGAATTCAGAGCACATATGTGAAAAAAAGCAGAAAGATAAGCACCTTTCACACCCTCTGCTTCATCTCCTGTAGTAGATAAACAACTAAAATTATGAAGTCTGTAGAGGGAAGCCTGTTTGTGAACTAATGAAGTAAATTCTGTGTACTTGTTTCTCAGGTGGGAAACTCTAGCCTATTAATGAAACAGTCATAATTTAATTAAAACTTAAGCAGATGTTGGCAAAACAGATTTGGACTCCGAGCCCTTAACGAAAACAAAATGTTTTTGCACCATTGTTTGGTAGTACATACATTGCTTTCTATTTTTTTTAGCACTTGTCCTGCTAAAAGGGGGTGGTGAACCTGCCCTGAACCTCTGCAGAAAGAAACAACAAATCCCATCAGCCCTGTGTCCACACCTGGTCTCCCACGCTGCACCTTCCTTGAGAGGGCCCTTCTGAGTCACACCCTGGCCCTCTGGGACCATGACCCCACTATGTGTGAAGTGGGCCTCAGCTGCACCTCACCTCAGGCATAGCCCCTGGAGCCTGCATTTCAGAAGATGTGTCACTTACCCAGAATATATAATCCATGCTCAGTCATTTGGACCTTTTAGGGAATTGTTGAGTAAATTGAACAGAAATTCATTCACCTCTCCACATAACATGCTATGTTTCTTCTCAAACAACAGTCAAGTACATTTATATTTTTATTGAGACATAATTTTTATTGTACATCTTTATGGAGTACATTACAGCAGTTCTCACATTACATTCTTCATCACTTAGATCAACAGTATCAACATTTCTCACTGAATTCTCTTGCAAGACTTTGATGATTCTAGGCCTTATGACAAGTGCTACTTGTACTAACAGATCTCTCAGTCTCATTCCCTCTGTGAGTATAGTTAGATGTCAATGACAGCAAAACTCAATCACCCTGGGTTTGGAAACCACTTTTTTCTGCAAGAACAATGAATACATTGTGTAATATAGTGATAACAGACATACACAGTATAAGGACTGAAACTGGAAATACAGCTGCCCCGAAGGGCAGCCAAGCCTGGCCAAGAACTCTGCACTCCGATTTGGTGTGCAGCTACCCCAAATTATTTTATTTTTTCCTTTCTGGTTGTCTTAGTCACTTTTCTCTTCCCTGAGACAAGATATAAGACACCTAAAGCTAAAGGAAGAAAAGTTTCCTTGGCTCCTGGATTGCACAGGTCTTCGTTCCCAGTTGGCTGGCTCCAAGGCAAGCAGCGTAGTGGAGGAGCAACAGCCCGTGGCAGGGCAGAAGGCACAAAGCAGTGAGGGAGCAAGCAGCGGGTGACAGCCAGCAGCCCCAGCAGCCCTCATTCCAGCCTTGTACTTTGTCCATCTCTCTGGGCAGCACTCACACCAGGATGGGCCCTCCCAGTCTCCACTCCCAGAACTGTCCCCATATCAATCAGTGGACTAATTCAGTAACCACATCCCCTTAACCCCAGCATCACACACCTAATCCCATTGTTACGCATTCTCAATCCAGCCACCTCTGAAAAGCCCCACTTATGACTGCATGAGGCACTGGGGGGCCAGCTAGACACAAGCCGTAACACGCTTTGCAACTGTACTCTGAATCTCCAAGCTTGCCAAGTAGATGCTTTCCTTAATAGATTAGGCATTACAGTAATTATTTTCTTTATTCTCTACCTGGAAAGTTATGTTCATCCAACTAGGACTTGTATCATATATGAGTAGACTCATAACCTGGCCTAGCTGTTTGCAAATCCTGTCACAGACACAGAAATGCTGTGTGTCTCAGCAAGTTGCTTAACCCTCCTCTGTCTTGGCTATCTTAGTTAGAAAATAGATGTCATAATACTATCTAATTATGAGTTATTATAAAGATTAAGTATTTAGACCCCCTAGAATCAGGCCACACTTCTTCAGTACTTATTACCCTTGTTATTGTAGCGGACCTCACCCTGTAGATCCTCTGTGTCAGACCCACCCACCACTCAGCATCTCCGATCCATCTCTAATTCTGCTTCCCCCGAAAGCCTTTCTCCAATGTAACTGACTTTGTCTTTAAAGTACGAGGGGAACTTTGTTCTACTTTTCCTTTAGTGCATAGGTGTTTGTACCCAAAACTACATGGGGTTGCTGGCTGATCTTCATAGTAGAACAGCATGTATTTAGCAAAGACTATAGTATCAGTCCCCAGCACCTAAGGGACAAGCATTTAATACCACTTCAAAAACTAGTTTAGAACATAAAAGAGGTGTATATTCGCATAGTGGCAATTCTTTTCAAAAGTTACCTATAAATTCCTTTGGAGAAACATGGCTGAGTAATGATAGTCTTGCAGAGCAGAACTTGTCCTGGGAATGAATAATGTTTACCTAGAAAAGAAAGTTTTCTAAGTGCATTTTTGGACTGCTAAATCTCAGATCTGCAAATCAGTAGAAAAATCAACCATTCCAAAGAATGCAACTCTCAGAACAGCAAGGCTCTGCTTTCATGCCCAGACCTCGCTCTCGGAAAAGGGAAATCAGGGCCCTGCGGGGGATTTTCCAGGTCGGGTTCCACCCATTTTGCCCGGCTCTGGCAGCACGCACTGACAGCCCAGATGGAAAACGCTGGAACACTTTCAAGCTGCTCCTCCAGGAAGCGCGAGCTTGTGGAATATCCTTTTTTGCTGCAGCTCCATGTTTCCACACTCCAAGTTCTTCCAAGCCAAGAGCAGAGCAGGGGTGAAGTGTCTAATCAAGGACGACAGGCTTCGATGGCCACTGCTTGTACCTGTCGGGACTCAAGACAGTTCACAATCGGAGCCGCTCATGGAGTCTCAATCTCACACATGTTTCATGGCCAAACAAGAAAAATTGCAGTTTAGGGAGGAAAGGTTGTAGGGTTACTTGTAAAGGCAAGGATCATCTTAGAGGGCAGTTCAGAAGGAATCACTGTCAGCTAACCAGGAGCTCTCGAAAAGAGAAGTCAGTGTCTTAAAGGTAGGAAGCCGTGGCTGAAGGAACGACCACGGGCCTGTCTGCGATGCCTGACTCGCCCGCACCCTGCTCCCGGCTGGCCTCAGCCTGGGTTCCCAGCTCTCCTCAGCCTCGCCCGGTAGCACCCTCCTTATTGCCTTCCATTCTCTCCTCGCAGCCCAGCAACCAGGCTAAACCGGACTCTCCGCGCCACCTTGTGGCGAGACCTGGAAGCAGTTTAGTGTTTCTTTTAAGTATTTCCAAAGCTTCCTATTCTAAGCACGTGAGCTTTTCTGCCCCATAGACCTCACACATACTAAATAAGCTTTTAAAAAGTAATTGAACATAACTCAGGATTTGTTTCAAATCATTAAAGGCTATAGCAGTTACTATTTTGCATTCCAGCAGCATAAGTTATTGTTCATGATAGCTTACCATTATATGGGTATATTCCCAGTTTATGTTACGTATTAAAAATGAAATTTTCTGATGCAAATTTCATCTGCAGTTCATACAACATAGACGAGAACTATCACTGAAGCAGGGAAGCAATACTAATATAAAATATGCAAAATAATATAAAATTTTAATATTAGAAGAGATGCGGAAAGGGAAACAACAATAGTCCTTCTTTATTCATGGTTTTGTTTCTCATGACTTTTTTTTTTTTGGCGGAACCTGGGATTGAACTCAGATCCCTGCATTTGCCAGTCAAGCGCTTATCCTACTGAGCCATCTCCCCGGCCCCTCTCATGACTTTTGTTGTAAGCAGTCAAGCTTGGTCTGAAGCTACAGTACTGTCTAAGATATTTTAAGAGAGAAACCATATTTGCATAACTTTTACTAGAGTGTGCAATTCAAATTGGTCTATTTTATTGGTTATTTTGTAAGCAGTATGGGATGAGGTCACAAAATCTTGTTTACCTGGTTGATCAATCAGACTTTTTCCCACCACAGAGAAAGAAATCTGAGAATGTGAAAATCACACTGCAGTTGCCAAGCAGGAGAGCACCAGTAACGGCCCTGGTGCGAATCGGACTGAGCTGGGTATACTGATTGAAGTTCCTTGCATTATACCGAGTTCTGTGCAGAGGGAAGATCCTGGTGACCTGTGCACTGTGGTCATGATGGAAGACAAAGCAACGCACCCCGAGGGTCTCCTCTAGGTGACCCCCTCGGTGAGGCAACGGGCCTCCTGCCAAGTTTCTTGCCAGTGGCACCAGCAGATCTCAGCACGCAGTGGACGGAATGTTCGTTGTAATTGAGTTCTGAACCTCGTCATACTGCTGGGCCTGCAGCAACACAGGCTCTTCCTCTAGTCTGAGTCAGAAGACCCCTGAGCAAGCTCAGAGCAGGCACTTGATGGGATTCTGGCCTCTGTGTTCCTATGACCTACATATACAAGTCAGGACCCGAGCTTGTCAGGAGGACAGTCACCTATTACACTGATGACCCGCTTATCTTTCTATGATTTTCTACACCTTCAGACCCCACAGACCTTTCTCTTGGCAGACCGCAGTACCAGAAGCCGAAGCATGTTTGTCCCTATTACCTTTGCAAATCTCTCTCTCCCTCCTTTTCTCCCCCACCCCCTCTCTTGTCTCCCCTTATGTAAATGGAAAAGTATCACATCTGACTTTTATCAGGTTGAGTGCTAAGCACGGTGTCCCTCTTGTCATGATACACATAAGGCACTCCTGCCTTCGAGCCCTGACTGTCCTTGTACAGTCATCTCACCTGCATTGGCAACGTTATTCCCAGTGGCATCCAGCACCCTCCCCAGCACGCGATGCTCCTTGGTCCACATCATTGTCATTGAGCCCGACAGATGCAGACGTGCTGGGACATCTGTAGCTGTGCAATGTCCAGGAAACGTTTGCTGCAGGCTTAGGCTTGAAATGCTTTAAAACAATCCCCAGCTCTTTGGATGCACAACTGTATTTTCAGTGTATAATTAGCTGATCCATTTTCTCATGCTATCAAAATGTGAAGTGTGGGAGAGACAACATGGAAAGTTTTTGTGCCTGTAGAATTCTAGCTCCCCTATTCCTATGACCTCCATACACAAGTTGGGGCCCGAGCTTGTCAGAAGTTACATATTACACCAATGACCTTGTCTTTCTGTGATTTGTCCACACCTGCAGACCGCATAGACTGAGACAGTACAAAATAGTGGGTAAGCATTTGTCCTCTGAGTCATGTGACCTGGTTTTCCAACTTACACAGTGGGAACCCCCCTACTCTTTAAGTTTGTTGCACCCAGGCCCCACCTCCCAATACCAAGCCAGATGGAGCACCCCAAATCCAATCATTGCCCACAAGCCCTGGCCTCTGGTGCACAAAGCCTTGGGGGCTGGGGCACCCAGACATCCATAGCATGCTGGTACCAAACAACTTAAGACAAGCTAGAGTAATAAAGACAGCATGAAGGCTGGGAGCAGACAAACACATCTTCATCCAGCACTTTAGTTGGGTCCTGGCTATTGGGCTTTCCCAGAAAAATGTTCAAGAGGAAATTTATATCTTAAGCAGTGCAAGGCAAAAGGGATCTGGAATCTCTCCCAACTAGAGTGTGCACAGCGGCTGCTGAGGCACAAGCCCAAGGGGAGGCTCACAGAGCGCTCTGTAACTGTGCGGTGTTTGCAGCTTATTGCAGTGAAACTGTATAAAGCAAACAGTCTCTAGCAGGGCAGCAGGGTCCTCTCCTGACAGAAGCACTCCCTGCAGATGTGTCACAGTGGCAGGGTGGGGGACAGAGCCCCGACCTAGGATGCCAAGCAGAGCAGGAGCGAGATGGTGGAAGAGCCCTGCTGGCCAGCCATGGGCTCAGGAGTGTGCTGTGGAAATGGCATCTGCTATTTCCAGAGATACTATGTATGCCGCCTCCTTGTGGCGTGAAGAGCAAACTGCGGTTCTGCTCCATTCAAGAGGAGACAGGACAATGTGTGTTGGGAAATGCACATTAAAGATAGGAGGGACGGAAGCTGAATGACCTTGGAGGGGGAGCACCACAGAGACACAGGCTTTCCTTCACCAGAGAGCCTAAAAGAGGCTACAGGACGAGGTGGAGGCTTCTCAGAGGCACTTTACATAATGTGCTTTAATGTGATCCAATATGTAATGAGTGCTTAGCATGTGCCCGGCATGGAGCTTAGGTTGATTGTATCGCTGCGCTCAGGGCAAGCCCAGTGCCCAGCATGGAGTGTGCAAGCCCCTGGGGCTGTGCCAGGGAGTGCAAAGAACTGGCTCCTCCAAGAATCTGAGTCAGAGACTAAATCCACTCAGATCCTTTCACCATCTGAGGCCACTTCTTATTTTACTTGAACTCACTTGCATGTTCCTAGTCAGCCAAGCCCACTGTACTGACTTGCTTAGTAGATAAGTCGTTCTATCACAGTTATAATGCGTTGGCACAAACATCGCGACTTCAATCTGCGCACTTCTGCCGTCCCGAAGCTCGCAATACCAGTTCCCTCAATCGGCTTCTCTGCTGTGAAGTTGATCGGGCTGGAAGCCAAGTGGTAGCAGGGCTGGGCTCTCCTTTGGAGGCTTGGGGAAGAATCACTATCCAGTCCCACTGAGGATTGTTGGCTAAGTTCAGTTCCTTGAAGTCATAGGACTGAGGTCGCTGTGCTTTTGCTGGCCGTTACCTGGAAGTAGCTCCCTTTTCCAGAGCAACAAGAGCTCTATACCCTCAGCTTAACCTCTTCATCTACAGCCATGAATGTCAAGTCCTCATGGTGATGCTGACTGTTGTTACGTTTCAAATCTCTCTGACATCCTCTTCTGCTCCTCATCAAAGATCACTCTGCTTTTAAGGGTGCATATGATTGTACTAGGACCACCCAGTTAGCTTCCCTTTTGCTATATAACATAATACAAAGGCCGGCCAAATAGCTCAGTGGATTAAAACACCTACAAGCAGGCACAGGGGCCCCGGGTTGGATCCCTGGGCCTGCCGTGCCAGCCTCAACCCCAGGTCGTGCTGAGATGGTGATTGAGACTGGGTGTGGTGGCACACACCTGCAATCTCAGCTCTTGGGAGGCTGTAAACAGGTGGATCACTATGAGTCTGATATAGTAGTGAGACCCTGAACACCCTGTAGACCCTTCCCTAAAAAATACAAAACAAAACATAAAATGGTGAGAGGAACGCGATGCCAATAGACCAAAATCTTGGGGGCCATGTTAGAATTCTGCTTACAATGGTCCCAGAGAATCATGCACACTGAATTGTCAAGACTCTTAGGTTTTCACTTTCTCTTCTTTGCTTTGCTGTTACTACAAAGGAGTGATGTAAGCTGATGCATTTGTCAAGGCAAATTGTCATAGCTAAATCTTCAGACAACCTGAGGGATGAATGAAAAGGCTGTGGCAGTTTTATACAATGGAGTACTACACAGCTATAAAGAAAGATGGACTCAAGGCTTTTATAGGGGAATAGATGAAACTGGAGACTACATTTATAAGTGAAATAACCCTAGACTCACTTGCGTAAACTTCAAATTGTCTCTCTTCATGTCGTGTATGAAATCAAAAGAGTAAATAAGATCCAAAAGGCACGATAGGTATTGTGAAAGGGAAAGAAACTGCTCAAAAGGAAAGAACTGGGATGGTGGAAAGAAGAGAAGAAGGAAGGGAAAATTAAAAAAGATATATGTATGTAATATATATACACACACATAAAAACACAAGATAGCTAAGATAATTGTACTACTAATTTCCATTAGTTCACTGAAAGGAACAGTTAGCGCTTATATTGTTTCGTTAATTTTTCATGTCCGTATTTGGTAATCTGAGTAACTGCTTTGAAGATAAATCTATGCAATAAAATAACCATTATTAATTTCCTATCATCTTGTTTTGAATTTGTGTGTCCTTTTTATTGTTTTTTTCATCTCTTTAAAATTAAAAAATGCCGGGGAGATGGCTCAGTAGGATAAGGGCTTCCCTGGCAAGCGCAAGGCCCTGAGTTCAATACCCGGTTCCATCAAAATTAATTAATTAATTAATTGAATTAAATTAAAAAATGAAAAAAACCTGTGCAGATCTGTTATGGTTTGTCTTTGTCCCCCCAAAGCCTCATGCAGCCATTGAGCTCTACAGTTTGTGATTAATTCATGATTCAAGGCTGGGATTATGGGTCTGAGTACTGCTGGGATTATGGGTCTTAGTACTGCTGGGATTAGTGTGTGAGTGCTATACCCAGCCTGGGGCAGACAGCCTGAATGTAACATAAGAGAGACAGAGACAGGCTTGCTCTCTATTGCCTTTGTTGCCGCTACTTCTGCGTTTTGCTCTTTGCTGCCACCATGAAATGCTGCTCTCTGCTATGTGCCGCTCTGCCTTGGAGCCAGCCAAGTATGGACTGAAACCTCCACAAACTGAGCTAAATAAACCTTTCCTTCCTTCATTTTGGGTGTCAGGTATTTGTGCCAGCAAGGAGAGAAGAGAAACAAAGACAAAATCAAAACAAATATTTATGCTGTGACCATTTAAAAATGTCTGTACTGAACTCTGTACAGTTAAAGATTTTCCTAAAGTAGGTTGACTCAGCCCGCGAGTCGCGACGTGGGGTAATGACCTGGAGGAGGAACGGGGATGAACAAGACAGGGCAAGAGACGGAGACAAGACAGGCTTTCTGATCAAGTCTCATTTATTGAGGAAGTGAGCAGGGTCTAAATAGCTGTATAGTGGAAGCAGTTGGGTGGGACTAGCTGTGGATTGGTAGTGGAGGTCCAGGACCACAGGAAGATGCTGAGGCAAGCGGGGATTGGTGATGCAGCACTTCTTGCCCAAATAAGGGAAAACATAACAGGAGCGTTCTGTCGCCCCCCACAGTAGGTCTTTATCTAAATATTTCCAGTAGCTAGAATTCCTGTGATACCTGCTAGACCCTGAACGAATACATAGTCAATGAATGGATGATTGCATTGATATTTTAGTAGAAATGGGATGACTGTGACATCATTTGCCTCTTAAAAGAACGTAGTAAGAATTATATATTTTTCATCTTCTTAGATAACAGTCACTGTCTCTCATTTAGGACAGCAACTTGTATTTGATTTTATTTTAATGTATTTTAGTACCGGGTCTACAGGGTCTAAAGGGTCTCACTACACAGATCAGACTCGTAGGGATCCTCCCGTTTTCAGCCTCCCTAGGGCTGAGATTACAGGCACGTGCCACCACACCCAGTCTCAATTGCAGTCTCAGTGTGCCCCGGGGAAGGGGCCAGCATGGCACACCAGGGATCGAACCCCAGCCACTGCACTCTGCCTAAACAGGGGCTTCAGTCTGCTGAGCTATCTGGCTGGCCCTCAGCAACTTGTATTTTAATATTAATGATGTGTTCTTGGAGCAAGTAGCACCTATCATATATTTTTGAAAGAAATTTTACTTTTGAAACTGAGATTGGTCAAGGAAGCAGCCTGGTCTTCAATAATATATCCACATTATTCAGAGATAGCCTGTGAGGGTTGAGTGGTTCTGTTAGCTTGAGAAGTTAAGAGAAGCTTAACTTTGCTGGCCCAGCAATTCCTCACCCCAGGATGTGCAGGACCCACCACCTAAGGCCAGCTGTCACCTGCATGGGGTAAAGGGGACATGAGGAAGGATGAACTAGCTTCTGTCACCTGGGAGGAGCTCCCATCTTCACCTGCATCAGCTCCTGGCGTCTAGCAGAGACTCCTCAGCCTCCATCACTCCTCAGCCTTCCCTCACAGGCCCACTGGCCTCCTGATAGGGACTCACACAGGACGCTGCAGGGAGCCCCAGCTTTGGGCTGAAGCCTTTGGCCTCATCCAGCTCTGCAGGTGTCTACTGTAAGGCAACCCTGCCAACTCTTACTCATTTGTGTATCTTGTGTTACATCTGTCTCTGCTTTGTGAAGGAGCGCGATGCCATAAGTCAAATTGCCACCACTCCATTAGTTATCATTTTGTATGGTTTACAGGTAGTCTCTTTGCCAGGAGCCCAGGTTTTAAAGCACAGTAAGTTCTCCAGTCCTGACCCAATGACAGGTCCTTGGAGAAGGAATAGGCTCCGGGGTGAGTGCAGACTTCACTCTACTCACTCACAGGGTCAGAGAGATAGAAATGTTAAGATGACGTAGGAGAGAGAAAGGGACAGAGGACTGGGCCAGAGCATGAGAGTTGTCAGGGCCCACAGAGCAAAGAATGGGGGTGGGCAAGAGTCGGTTGTGGTGTTTGTGCAGTTCGTAGCTGCACGGACCCACTCTGTTGTATGTGAACTTTGGTAATGTTGCCTGTTGATCTAGCAACCTCTTATTTATTTTCAAGCATTAGCTCAAATGTCACTGACACTTTGTGACCTCACCTGACTCACTCGTCTCCTCAGAAGCCCATCAGTGAAAAGGAATCTCTTCTTGCTCTGTGTCCTCATAGCACTTCCGGAAGACCTTCCTCCACCTGAATTACAGGGATACTCAAAACTGTCTTGCCTATGGGATGGCGAGATAGCTCAGCAGACTAAGCACCTGCTTAGGCATGCGCAGGGACTGGGTTTTAATCCCCGGCACCATGTGCTTCAACAGCCCTGCTCCCAGGTGCACTGAGCCTGCGACTGAGTCTTGGCGTGGTGGCACATGACTATAATCCCAGTGCTAGGGAGGCTGAAAACAGGAGGATCACTACCAGTCTGAGCTTCACAGTGAGACCCTGTATAAACAAACTAAACAAAACAACAACAAAAAAAATACATTAAGAAAAAATCTGCCTTGCCTGTAAATCATGAATGATTTTTAATGAGGGACAATTTCTATTAATTTTTAAAATACCTGAATCTTAACCCTATACTAGTTTGGGACTTATTAAGAATTCAATAAAAGTTGATTGAAATGAATCCTTCAAAACAGCTTCATAACAATATATGAGCTTTTTAAAAAAAAAAAAAAGATGAATTAAAAACAAAAAGTTTCAACAACATACTGATAAGACAGATTGGTGGATATGCCAATGGGAACATTTGCTTTGTAACAATTAATGTAGACTCTGAGATTTGGGTTTTCTTTTCTTTTTTTCGGTTCTGGGGATTAAACTCAGGAGCTTGCGCTTGCCAGGAAGGCGCTGATGCCCTGAGCCATCCCCCTGCCCTTAGGCTTTCGCACCTCCAGGACTCACCCACTGCACCGTGTCCCTGCCGGCCTTTACCAGGTCCTGCTGCTCTAAGTTGCTTTCCATCTCCGTGATGCTGCTGCCTTAAGGCTGATGCGAAAACTTAGGCTGCTGAAAGCCACGCCCAGAAGCTGCCTAGCACCTGGCCTCTGTAGAAGGGGTGTGTAAGTTGGAGAAAGGAATTAGGAACAGAAAGAAAGGAATGGGAGAGCTGAGAAAAGTGGGGGGAGATCAAAGGATGAAAAGGTAAAAGTGATAGTATAAAAATATTATGAAAGGGTTTGGGGGAGATATTTTGGTGGGGTTGGGAATGTCTAGGCCAAATAGGGCATTCAGACATGTGAGAGTTCCCTTGCTGAAAAAATGGATCCAAAAGAGAGTTGGATTGGTCCCATCTCCCGCAGATGCCACCCAGCACTTGCGTCCGAATAGAGAAGTGGACAGAAAGTGCCGGCTAGCATCTGTGACCTCTAGGATCGGTCGCTTGGAGCAGGCGTCCGAGCAGGCGTAAGTGATCTTCCTCCGGGCTGTTCCGCTTCTACGTTTGGTTGCAAAGAGGCAAACACTCAATGCCAGGCAGCACTGTTTTTGTTTTCAAACCGCCTGCCTGACCTTCCAGTGCTTTCCACAGCTTTATTGTGGAGGACAACACCCGCACTGGGTTTTCCAGGATGTGAAAACGCCCTCTGCGCCTCACACAGTCTCGCTTCACGCTGCCATCCGCCCGATGGTTTCTTATTCAGCCCGGTGCGATTTGCGCAAATTGTTTTAACAACCAGCTATCAAGAATAAATATTGGCCTTCTTCTTCCTGTGCCCTGAGTCCTCCCTTTATCCACGGGCACCCGGCACGGCACCAGGGTCTGGAGGTGTTGCTGGGCCAGCTTGCGCTGGGTAAACACAGCGGACCAGGGCGCAGCCCTTGCCCCTTTCCAAGGTCAGAGTCCACCTCCTGCCCGCGTTTCATTTCCGGGGACCACGCCAAGGAGGCTGTGCAGAAGGTACTGCATTTAGAAACGGGTAGCAAATATTGTTTCTAGGGTAAAACTAATGATATTACTCCTTTGGCATTTCTCAAAGCTCCTACATGTGAAGCTTGTTAAATTTTCACTTCTGAGTTGCCAATGGAGATCGACATTTCCTATTATTCTTCAACAAAAACATATATTTGCGTGCTCACGTACACACACACACACTTGCCTCTGGAAAACATATTTCATTTGTTTGTTTGGCTCAGGAATAGGAAAGCACATGTGGGGAGAAGTCCTTGTTTTGTTTTATGGTACGGATTGTTTTTAAGGTTAAAAGTATCTGATGAATTAATTGGCTTTCAAAAGAATAAGGCTATATCAGAATATTGGATAGATCGTGTTTCCCCTAAAAGTGAAAGAGAAATTTCTACTGTAGGTAAAGGTAAACCATTAAAAATGAAGTCCACTGTTCTCTAGAATAATCAACTTTGAATACGATATTTTGTCACCAGCTTATGAGAAAACCAACTTCACTGGAGAAGTTTAAAACATCTTCAGTGGTGAATTTAATATTTCTGATAAAACTACTGATAAATATACCTTTTCTATTTTGAGCAAGTCTTCAAACTCTAGTACATATGGGAGCCACTGTACATCCAACTGCAAAACATGGTTTTGACAAAATTCATGGGGCATTGCTTTCTAAAACAACTGTACTGGGCTGGCAAGACAGCTCAGTGGACTAAAGCGCCTGCTTAGGCAAGTGCAGGCTAACACAGGGACAGCGGTTCGATCCCTGGCATCACATGCCGCACCAGCCCTGCCCCCAGGATGGGCTGAGCAGGCCAGAGTCTGGGTGTAGTGGTGCACGCCTGTAATCCCAGCACTAGGGAGGCTGAAAGCAGGAGGCTCACCATGAGTTCAAGCTGCATAGTGAGACCCTGTATCAAATAAATAAATAAAAGTCACATGGGAATAAATGCTCAACTATCTGAATCACTGCCTTTTTCTGTTAGTGTTTGCTGTTATGGTTTGGGGGTACACCCAAAGTGTTCACCTGTTTGATGTCTGATCTTCAGATGGGGATGTTAAAAAGTGATAAAGGTCCAGCACTCAGTCCAAGGCCCTTCCACTTCCCAGGCATCTCTGCCAGGAAGATTGATGCAGATCTCAGCTTTGGCTCTTCTGAGAGCAGGTCCCTGCGGAAGAGGAGCCCGGCACTCTCTAGTTTCCATCTTTCTGTCTCCCCACCGGGCCTCTCTCTGCCGCTCACTCCACAGTGATTCCACTTTCCCTGAAGTGACACAGCTGAACACACCTCACCAGGGGCCAACCTACTGGGTCCACTTTTGGAATTTCAGCCTCCAAGAGTGTGAGCTAAATAAACCTCATTTCTTTATGAAGTTCCCAGCCTTGGGTAATTTATTTATAACAAAGGAAAACAGACAAATACAACATTTGTTATTATAAACTTGCTAGAAAAGTGTCTCAAGGACATATTTGAGTTTTGAGAATGCATGCCTAGAACCTCAAAGTCTAGCTTAGTGGTAGAAAAGTCTGCTCTTAGCATGATTGTTCTAAGGGCATTTTATTACACCACACTGCTGTTATTGTATCACTGGCCCCAACACTGTCACTAGGTATTGTCTGTGCTTCTGAGAAATAGCCCTTTGTATTAGCCAGTTTTCCATCACTATAACAAAATACCTGAGATAATCAACTTATCAGGAGAAAAGGTTTATTTCAGTGCCTGTTTCTGAGGTCCCAGTGCATGATGGGGCAGATTCTTGCCTTTAGTGCTGTAGTGAGGCTACCCAACCTGGTAGGAGTGTGTGGTGGAGCAAAACTTCCTAACTTAGGACTGGGAAGCAAGAAAAGAACCACGTGAAGACTGGAGTCCCACGGTCCCCTTCACGAACACATTTTCAAGAACCTGAACACTTTCCACTAGTCCCAGGTCTTAAGTTCCACCCTCTTTCTATGGCACTGTCTGAAGAATCAAGCCTTTAACATATAAGCCTGTAGGAGATTCTAAAATGCAAACCACAGTAACGTGATTCGCTACTGCTCTTTTAGTTCTGTAGCAGAGAAAAAACTCTTGACCTCTTCAGTTATATGAGTGAGAAATTTCCAAAAAGTTAATATACTGGAAACGAGGGCCAGCCTGATAGCTCAGTGCCTGCTTAGGCAGAGCGCAATGACTGGGGTTCGATTCCCAGTGTGCCATGCCCACCCCGCCCCCAGGGCATGCTGAGACAGAGCTTGAGACTGCGTGTAGTGGTGTGCACCTGTAACCCCAGCACTTGGGAGGCTGAAAACAGGAGGATCACTATGAGTCCGATCCACATAGTGAGAGCCTGTAGATCTTGTACCCCACAGACCCTGTCCTAAATCTAGAAAAAAAAAAAATTACTGGAAACTGTCTTGACCTTGGGATCATTAGTGCAGTGGCAGAAAGGTGCAGCTGCTGAGGAGGAAGCACACTGTGTTCCTTCTCTTGACCAGCCAGTCATACCAAGAAAGTGTGGGGCTCCCTTTCCTCCAGAGTTATGTTGCAGTGTGGACTGGTGAGGTAGCCTTGATACAGTGTTTCCCACCAGGAAATGTGCCAGGATTACCCAGAACTCCTTGTACGAGGAACTGTGCTGCAATTACCCAGCAATCCCTACACACTCTGCATGACTCACTGTTCCTTCTTCAGCACCGCTTTGCTGATTCTCTCTGAAGCACACTGTACTTGGCTTTTGATGGATTTATCGTTGCTGTATCTTAAATGTGTAACTCTTCACAATGACCAAACAGTACACTTTTTCAGGGAACAGTTTTTATGCTATACTCATTCCAGGTGTGAGCTGTAAACAGGAACATTCCTTTTGCAGATTTTTTTTACAAGTTGACCTGGTATTTGTAGCCAAGACTTAGGAAACTGGATGTGAGGAGAACACTCAGGGCTTTGGACTGGTCCCTAGGGTGTTTCCTGTTCCACACTGCTCCATTTGGACAAAGGTACCTGCTTTTCCAAGGAGCTGTCCTGGAGGGAGAAAATGAAAGAGGTGGGTCCTCTGAGACCAGGTGAAAGGCTTCCCTATCTGCCTCAACCACCAGCACCACTACCACCAGCACTGCCACTACCGCCACCACCACGCAGCCTTGTGTGGCTGGGGCAGACAGGGAGGAAGTGTCTCGTGTGACAGCAGTCATGGTTTTCCAGCCCTACAAGCATGCCGCGTGGTCTCCAAGGGCTGCCGAGGGCATGCTACTCACTACCCTAAGTCTCCACACTCCACACTCACACAGGACTTGCCCGTGGGGTCCAGCCTCCCCAGCACCCCAGCTCTCTTTGGTCTGAGTTGACTTTGGCGGGTGCTCCTGTGTTTCATGGAGACCTACAGTCCTGCTTCACTGCTGACAAAACATGTCTGCGCTCTGTGACGCTTTCCCTCCAGTCTTTGGTGGCTTTCCAGACTTCTGAGTCAAGGTTCCGCTTGCTAGTTCATTGGGCCAGAGCACAGAAGAAAGGTGCTGGGCCCTGACTCCCCGGGCAGCAAGAGGGCGTGATGCTCAGGCGACACACAGGCCAGGGAGCAGTTCCTCCTTTCCTCCTGTGCCTTGTTCACTCCCAGCATCAGGGCCTTGCTTCTGCTCCCTACAAAACATCAGGCAATGAGGTCACACTAAACACTGTAATGAAAGTATCCAGCACTGAGCTACCAACATAATGCCTCTCGGCATCTGCTTTCCTATCACTGGAGCATTTGTCAAAGTTCCTCCTGAGGGAGCCAACCCCCGGGCTCCTGGGGACTCAAAGCTCAAGTACGCGTGGGTGACACAAGGGACTGTGGCTATGTACCTGAGGCTGCGTGGGCATCTACAGCCTTCAGAGACAGTTGTCCCCAGGATAAGCTAGGTAACCGCTCTGCTCCCATTTTCTTGTCCATGGAAAGGAGCTTATCTACATTTATCCCACAATTACTTTTGCAAGCACTAAATTAGTTGTCATACAGTAAACATTTAGTAAAATAACTGGCACATCAATACATTCAATAAATGTTAAAGAGTAGTGTTTTTGTATCTACTACCACAACCATTTAACTCAGACTTAGAATTCTTCCAATGAAAATAATATACTTTTTAATATTACAGAACCAAGTGTTGAGGCTGGCGAGATAGCTCAGCGGACTAAGCACCTACTTGGGCCAGCTCAGGGACTGGAGTCTGATCTCCGGCACTGCAGGCCGCATCGGCCCCGCCCCTGGGCACACCGAGCTGGCCGCAGGGACTGGGCATGGTGGCACATGCCTGGAATCCCATCACTGGGGAGGATGAAAACAGGAGGATCACTACTGAGACCCTGCACCAAATACATTAAAAATAAAACAAAGCAAAACAAAAACACAAGCATTCTCCAACCTCTACTTGGCCCTGAGTCTCCTGAGGGCAAGTCCTACCTGAGCTAAAGAATTAAACTCCTTAAAAGGAAGGAAAGGCGGGAGGAAGGACTAAAGGAAGGAAAGATGGAAGGAAAGGAATACATATAATATACATATATAAACACACACAAAGATAGCTAAAATAACAGTACTGCTAATTTCCATTGGTTTATTGGAAGAAATACTTAATGCCTAATTTTTTGACCAGTTTTACACGCTTATATCTGGTAATCTGAAAAACTACTTTGAGGCCTTCTGTTTTTGTTTTTTGGGTTTTTTTTTTTTCTTTTTTTGGCAGAACTGGGGATTGAACTCAAGCCCTTGAGCTTGCCAGGCAAGCGCTTATTCTACTGAGCCATCTCCCCGGCCCCTGAACAACTACTGTGAAGACAATATGCAGTATAGCAGCCATTGTTGAATTCCTATCATTTTGTTGTTTGAAATTCTGTGTCGTTTTAATGTTTTTTACTATTTTTTATTCTTTAAAAAAAATTAAACCCTTTTGGGGTGTGCAGTATTTAACAAGAAGCCCTGGAGATGACTCTTCAAGCTCTCGGGAGCCTGCCTGACCTCCCGTGGCGTAACAGGTCTCTCCTGCAGAGGAGACATACAAAGGGCAGCGTGGGGGCGAGGTTACAGCTTCAGACGTGACGTCCCCTGCGCATCCCAGGAGAGAGCCCCAAGCATGGGAGCTGAACCTAAATCCTCACTGCATATTTTTAATACATTTTGGAAAAGAAGAAGAGAAATCACCATCCCGGACTGCCTAGGATGTCGCCATCAGCCGTGGCCCACGTGGACCATGGTAGGCCTGTAAGACAGCCACGGAACCAGGATGTTCCTGCTGTGCCGTGACACCGTGGCCATCCTGTGACAGTGCACAACACACCACTTGCGAGTTTGTGGTGATGATGGAGTAGACAAACCTAGCGTGCTGTCTGTTGTATAAAACACAACTTGTGTGCAATTCTACACAACGCATAAAGTAACCAATAATGAAGTGGCATCATGGTGCGTGTATATACCGCACTACGCATATTTTCTGGTGGCAGCATCCTCATCCGTCTTTTACTTATTGTGTCTGCCACTTTGACAGACTGCCCTGACCATCTCTGCCTGTGTCATGTCACGCTGTAAGGGCCGTAACAATGAAATGACCTAACGACACGTTTTCCAGCACAGGCTCTCATGAGGAAGTGACACCTTCCACGTCCCTGAACCTCAGCGTGCTCAGCCTCCAAGTGGGAACGACTACGTGCTTCCCAGTATCGTTATCTAGTATAATAAGTGGAATATAATTAAGCATCAAGAAATTCTGTCTCCAGGTTATTAGAGTTGTGCTACTAGAATATGTTGTTATCATCTCAAATCCTCTGCTTTTACCAATATAAGGACTTATCCTTCCTACACATATACCGCTATCTTGTAAGTCATCCGCCCCTTCTCCTTGGCCGGTATCCACTTCAACATTGACCGTACCACGCTTTCTGCTGCTCCTCATTGTCTATCACGCTGGAGCTCATGAGGGGAGCTGGAGCTCATGAGGGGACTGTACGTCCTGGGAAGCAGAATGTAGCAAGTTCTGGCATTGGGTTCCAGAATCAAATGCCATCTCTTCTCAGGAAAAGAGCAGAAGTAACTCTTGGCCTGACTCCCTCTGAATTATAGTATCATTATGTTGGATGCTGCCTTGAATTCAGTCAAAGTTCCTTATTTGAGGAAACAAAACCCTATGTATTTAATCCTGCAGAGTCTGATCTTCCCAGAATTATTCTGCTAATTTCAGGTCCTAAGAAGCTCCCAGAAACCTGGATAGTGGCCAACAGCAGCCCCTAGCTTAGACCATGTCGCTGCTCTGATGGAGGACTTTGTTCTAATAAGTTATTATAATAGTTGTAGTGGATTGCTAACCAGTGGTCAGCTTGTTACACCCAACTGAATTGCACTAACTTGGTGCTGGGTGTGGAAGGCCTACCTGAGGGTTGTTGCCAGCAGCATAAGAGGCAGAACCAGAGAAGCTGTTGGGAGGCCGATAGGGATGCTGCTTGGAGAAGCTGGGGGAGCTGTTGGAAGCTGCTGGTTCTCTGGGCTGTTCTGCTGGAGGACCGCATCAAGCTGGCTTTCCTGGTGAGCTTGGCTGTTCTTGTCCCTGGAGGAGCTCAGGATCTTTGTGGTCACTGAGAATGACTACAGTTCATTTGGGGGGAGCTGTGGTCCTCACCTTGAGCATCACTTCCTGGCTCTGGAGGGGAAGATGGTGCTCTGCTCAGTCTCCTGGACAAGCTTGTCCTGTTGGCTTTCCTGATGGGAACTCACCTTTCTCCATCTTCAGAGGTGCTCTGGACCTCACTGCTGCTGAGGGTGGCTGTGGTACTCTGTGGGGAGCTCCGGTCTTTACCCCGAGCGTTCCTCCAGGCTCCAGTGCTGGTCCCTCAGCCTGCGGGCACACATCTTCATCCCCTGGCACAGACCTTCTAGCCTCCACCACTGACCTTTGGGCCTTCCCAGCACAGATCTGTGAACCGGGCCTGCACGAGACGTTGTCGTGGGCTCTCGGCCTCCAGCTGGACTGGTGGGAGGTCCTCAGCTGGACTCATGCAGGATATTAGGACCCAGGCCACAGCTACATTCTTTGGTCTTTACTGTGTAGACAGATTTCCTGCACTCTTGTACATGATTCTTTGGGTGATTATAAAATAATGTTATAGGGACTGGGGAGATGGCTCAGTGGAATAAGTGCTTCCGTGGCAAGTGCAAGGGCCTGAGTTCAATCCCCGGTTCCACAAAAATAAATAAATAAAATAATGTTATAAAATGTGTTCTGTACTGTACTGTTCTATTTACAAAAACCCCAAACCATGACAATAATAAAGGAGCCCTCTCTGTCCTGCGGGCCTTGTGGGCTCTGCTGTCTCCTGGAGCCGCTCAGAGGGCAGAGGTGGACTGCACAGCAGGCTCATGCTGTGGGAGCCGCTGTACCCCACATTCGCTTCTTATGTGTGCCGTCTTTAATCTTAGAAAGTTGAGAAAAATAGGAAAATTGGCCGCAGATTTATAGTTCCTTTGATGAAAAGCTAAATTGATGTGTATTTGAGTTTTAGAAAATTTACTGGGCTGGAGAGATGGCTCAGTGGTCTAAAGCACCTACTTGGAACAAGCTTGGCAAAGCACAGGGACCGCAGTTCAATCCCCCAGCACCACATGCCAGCCAGCCCGCCCCCTGGTGGGCTGAGCTGGCCACACACACACACACACACAGACACAATAGATAAATGTTAAATAAATAAATAAATTTAAAAATAAAAAAAAAGAAAATTTACTTATTGAAAAATATATATGATACCTAATCATGACCGGTGTGTTTTCATTAGGCAGGATACACTAAACATACGCGTTCTTGAGAGGTCAGAATTAAATTGAGTAGCATTTGTTACACATGGGCATTGACCGTAAATTAGGGCAAGTTTTATTGGTGAACTGCTTCCACTTGAAGTGGCCAGAAATACTTGGACATGTAATTTTTTTTTTTTTACCTGTTTCTCAAAAATACGAAAGGCACTGGAACGAAGCGTTGCTCGTATCCAAAACCAACGCCGTATAATGCATGTCTGGTAAAAGATTAGAGTGAGATGGAATTTCTTGTCTTGTGTGCAGCGGTAGTAGAAGGTGTAAAATTGTATCAGCATGGCGTTGAGACGCTAACGCAGGCCCTTAAGCACTCCCCGGCATGTGACACACTCAGGTCCTTCTTTTACTCAATTTATTTTTAACGGATGTGCGCAAACAGCACTGCATAGGTCAGTGGGGCGCCGGGCAATGTTTCAATCCACGTTCAAATCTGGTTAAACATCCCGATCTCCTCGAATGTTTAGCATTTCCTTCTGGTGGAAACTTTTTTTTTTTTTCTGGTGAAAACTTTGACGATCCTTTCTTTGCAGTTTTGTTTCGTTTTTACAGTCACCCTGTTGGGCAATGGCGCACCGGAACTCCTTGCTCTTGTTTAACTGCAATTTGAATTAGGTGGACCATGTTCCATGCAGTGTCGCAGATCTACCACACGGGGGCACTGTGCCCAGGTTCCTTCTGAAAAAACTCCAATTCGCAGTCGCAGAAACAACGCGCTTTCTTGGCTCATCCCAGCACGTCCTTGCTAGAGCAGAGCAAGGTCTGCATGTGCAGTCGCGGTCGGATGGAGAAGAGCTCAGCAGCGCGAAAGAAATGCGAACAACTGCGGGCCACATTCATTAAAGTCATTTCCCATGCCCGCCACACGATGGCGCTCTTTCCTCGGGTCCTGCGGCTGGACGCCCGGAGCTGACCGCCAACGTTTTCAGAGCTTAACCTTACCAGCCACGATGTCATTTTGCAGAATGTTTCCCTTTTGGAAACATCGGAAGGGAAGACTAGAGCAATAAAAGGGGGAGCTAATTTCACTGTGACCTCGCGTGGATTACCATTTCCTAAGCAGAAGCCCCACTGCGTGGAGACGGCACTAATTTTCCCTAGCTTCCATTGCTAGGTTAAATCCCTCTTTTAAAAAGTGACCAAAAGTTTAAATAATCTACCCATAATAATGCATGCGTGCAAACCATCAAAAAGATAATTTTTGGAGAAAACAGATTTCATTACTTGATGTTGCAATTAGATTTTCAATTCTGCTGGGCTTAGGTGAGTAATTTTCTAACTCGCCTGATCTTATTTGGAATTTTGACTCTTTGGTTGGTCTTTGACAGTTTCCTACTATGTGGGCCAGGCTGGCCTTGACCTGCAGGGCCGTTTATTAAAATATTTGGGTTTCAAGATTTGTGCATTGGGCCAGCCAAATAGCTCAGCGGATTGAAGCGCCTGCACGGCTCAGGGGCTGCAGATTCAATCCCCAGTCCTGCCTGCTGTGCCGGCTCTGGAGAAGGATGTCCCTGGGCTTATGAAAGGAATTAGGTTGCTATGTAGCAGTAAGTATACATGAATTTTGTACAAGTTCACGGCTTGCTGAAACGACGCTGGGGCTTTGGTAGAAACCAGATAGGGACAGACAATGTGCCTTTATTCGAAATGTCCCCACTGTTTCAGAGACAGGTGCAGGTTCTGAAATCATTCACAGGGAAACTAGGGTCTAAAGCCAGCTGGAAGATGTTACTACTTGAAACAAATTCACCAACACAAGTAGGTCCTTTGAGACAGTGGGACCGGCGTCGTGACCACTGAGAAGCCCAGAGACTCTGTGGTGCAGGTAGCACGAATGAGAAGGTGGTGGCGCTGGTTCAGTACAGGAAGGAAACGCGTCAGCACGTAGAGCCTCTGCGGAGCGAGCTTAGTTCTACCAGGGCTGACAGCGTGGAGTGACAGTCAGCTTCGTACTGAGTGTCTACTCCAGCCCGGAGGCCAGGAAAGTCAGGGTACGAGGTAGAACTTCAAGGCGAAAACGCAGCGCTTACAAACCAACACACCCCAGGCTGCCGGATCACAGACAGACGTTATAGATGTTCATAATTGAAGGTTGCTTCCTGGGTCTGTCGGCTCATGTGTAAGGAGTGGGCAGAGTTTAGGAGAAGATGGTAGACTGGGGAAGAATCGAGGAAGGCACAGCCAAGGGGCACACTACAGAGCAGAAAGCTGGAGGCGGGGTCAGTGGGGCAAGGGACAGAGCGGCGAGCTCCATGGCGCAGTGACCTCACCCCTCACTTGGCACAGCTGCCTTCAGCCCGCCAGCATCTCTGTCTCTGACTGTGTGGGGCGTGGGGGCCCCCAGGGGCCTCCTGAGGCAGGGACATCACAGCTCACCCTTTGCTTTGGGTACTTGGCTCCTGACAGTGCGGACCACCTTGGCGTGGCCTTTGCTGCCTGTGTTTTTGTTGGTGTTTGTTTTTTGACTCTGTATTCTGTCATCCTTCATATGTTCCCTCTCAAACTGGGCCCAGAAAATGGGCCGAACCTTTCTATTCCCCCAAGCCCCAAAGAGCCCCTTAACCAAGTAAAGTGTTTTTCTCTCCTCAAAGAGGAAGGGTCTGGGTATAAATCAACTGAGTTCTGATATCCGCCCAGGAGATGTTTGTTGACTGGCAAACCCACCAGTTTTATGACTCTGCGCCCAGGCCTCTGCCTACTGCTAGGAGGACCAGGCATCTCCTCTGGTTGAGAAGACAGGGCTGGGATGACCCAAGTGTCACTTAGACAGCAGCTTGTCATTGTCCCACAGGTCTCTGAGCGCTAAGCTAAGTTATACATTCCTTTGAACAAAGAAAGCCTTGCCTAGGGCACATGATCTTTCAGTTTTGTTTACTGAGCTTTTTTCTGCCAACAAGAAGATATCTCATGAAAGAATTTTACATGGAGAAGCCTGGGTTTTTGAACTGACATCACAGGCTCCGTATCACACTGGTGCAAAACACTGTAAATTCAGATTTTAATAATTACAAAAATATATTCACGCTGTGCCTATTTAGCCTATTAGGTGTTTACCTAACATCTTTTCAAAAGCATCACTGGGAATGATCTAAAATTATGTATATTTCAGAATGATACCATGAATATTTATAATGAAATTGCTATGCAGAATTTGCTGTGCTAAACTTTATAGGGGTTACAAAGAGAAACGAAAAAACTTAAGCTGCTTGAGGGAGGCATTTAAATAAATGTTTGGAGAGGCGCTTCAAACCTTACAGATTTTATTTTGGCTTCGTGACTGCAGCTCTGCATCGCTTTGTGGTCACTGGGCGATTGTGTCACTGTGTGATCGGGGAGCACACGGGCACAAAGGAAGCCACCACTGCCGCCACCCAGGGGCCTGCTGAGGTGGACACTGGCTGGGAGGCGCAGCCCGCTGAGCTCCAGCCAATAACCCTAAATCCATCTTCAGGAAGGGCCAAGATTCCACGCCAGTTCTGTGCATTGGCACAGGCACGGAAAAGTTTGTTGCCTGACAACTCCAGCTGGTCCACGGGGACCAGAGCCACCTGCAGGCACACCTGTCCCCTCCTGTCCCCCTTTGCCTGTGAGTACAATATCGTATAAGGGTCGCAATCACTGAATATTCCTCAATTCCCCAGAAACCCAATTTGAGATGCAGGTGTAGCTCCTGGAAGAAGGGCCTTTAAATTATTACATAAATTCTTTTCTGGATTACTAGGTTGAGGGCAGACGCCGCACTGAATTCTACACAGTATATATGCAAAAGTCATAATAATGAAAACAAATACTACACATTAAGGGTGCAGGTTCATATTTATAATTCCAGCATTCAGGAAGCTGGGGCAGGAGGATTGCTGCAAATTTAAGTCCAACCTGATCTGTGTAGTGAGTTCTACATCAGCCTAAATGATATAATAAGACCCTGTCTCGGAAAAACAAGATTAAAAGAAAGTACACCACAAGTGAACAGAAAATATGTCCTATTGCCATCTGAAGCAACACTGTATTAGCTAAGCAAAGACGACCCCAAAATAAGATTTTTAAAAACACTCTCCTGCCACCTCTACCTTCTCCAGCAGCACCGAGGGCTGGGCTTCCTTGCTTACATCTGTACCTCAGGTAGTGGCAGAGGGGCTCCTAGGAAAACAGGGAATGGGAATTTGAAATTACATAGAGGCGACCTAACTCATTCCTGCAGAAGCTCGTGCCAGTTCAGAACAAGGCAGGCTGCAAGCAGTCCGTGGAAGTCATACAAGTGGGAGATTTTCAAAGGAAGAAGGGATTTCTGCAGCCCAGGGCAATCACAAAAGTGGTTGAGCCAACAGGGCGGCATGCGCTGGAGCACAGCGGGGGGCCAGGGCTTTCCTGGTCCTCCCGCCCACGCGCAGGCTTCGGAGCCCGTGGGGTCCTCGGGGGTTACTGCAGAGCCTGTGATTTCCTGCTTTGCCAGGAACGCCTCTTCTTATGAGGATGGAAGGGCCTGGGGGAAGGCAGTAGGGATCCCAGAGCCGGCGGGGCTGCTGGCCCATGGTGCCGGGATCCAGCAAGAGCCGAGAATTGGCCTCATCTGACTCCAAGGCCTGGGCAGGAGCGGGGATGCCGCTCCAGGGCTCTCAGGATGAAATCCCTGCACGTCTTTGCAAAGAGCCTGCTCCGCGGCGCGCTCGCCGCTCCATCTCCCGCAGCTGCCTGCGCCTAAAGCGCAGAAGCCGATCTTGCAAAACTGGAGAATGAAAGGGCCGCCTAGGGGAGCTTGGCCAGCAACGGGCAGGTTGGCTAGACCAGAAGAAACGCTGGACGCTAAATTTTTAAAACGAGATATAATACCACGAGAAGAGACAGATACAAATAACGCTAAAATAGAAAAATAAGGTATAATATGCAAGCTAAAGAAAAATGGCTATTTGGAAATTTTTACAAAAGAGACTTAGAATCCCCACAGTAAAATATTAAGAGACTTAAGTTTGATCTTAAACCTAAATCTTAAAGAAAAAAAATACTTAACCGTATGTTAATTTGAAACCGTATGTTAATTTAGAATTAGCGGAAATCAAGTATGACCTTTCCTACTAAGGAAGTCGGCGGGATCCGCGGAGCTGAGCGGGGAGGGCGGGATTAGCGCAGGAGAGCCGGCGCCCTCTCGTGGCCGCGGCGGAGAAGCGTCTCCTCGTGCGTACAGATTCTCTAGGCCCCCCTGCGGGTGACGCTGTCCTTACCTTCAGTTACTAGAACATGACTTGACATAGTAAGGTTATGCGGAAAGCCTGCCTCCCGAGACGTACCTAAGGAAGAGGGAGCAGCCCGTGGAATGAGCAGACATTCGGGAAACGAGGGGGGAAAGTCTCAAGAAGCGCTGAGAGTAGACCGAAAATTTAGAGCTCTCTGGAAAAAAAAAAGGAAAGAAAGAGAAAAGGAAGCTGATCATAAGAAAGAAGAGAGGCGCACGGGCTCGGCTTAAGCTTGGACTTTCATCAATTGAAACGAGTGCAGAGCACTTCCGAGAGGAAGAAGAAGGGCACCATTCGCCGTCTCTCCCTTCGGACACTGTGACCCCGAGCCCAGAGCCGTGCGAGCAGCCAGGCCTCCTCCTGCGAGGGACTGCAGAACGCAGCCAGACCCGGCGTTCGCTTCACAGCTGTCGTCACTTGGCAGCTTCAGTCCAACTTCTAGACACGCAGTTGGTAAAGTGATTGTGACAGCGCTGTCACGAGTATCGCATCGCCGTGCACGTCCGCTTAACTTTTCTGACTGTATTTATTTGCTACAGTAGTTTTACGCATTGAGAAATATTGTGAAACCAGCTATCAAATTCCAAAGCATCGTGTGAGCGTATGGCAATATTTGTACAGCAATATTTACTAGGGTGTAGGGGAAATTGGCTCAGGGCACCTCTGTATCCTGCAGGTGTAGTTCGTTCTCCCCAGTTGTCACATTTTTCCCATGGTGCATCGGTTCCATTTCAGACGTCACCGGTCTCTGTGAAAGGGAAGCGGACTGGAGGACAGGGTAGAGAATGAACAAGTGTTGCGCACATGCGTTGACTCACCGCAATGAACGCAGCGATTGCACATGGCAAACGTGTAGTAATAAAAAATTCAACAGAAACTAGAAAAAAAGTATCTTCATTAAATAATTCTTAGGTTGGGGCTACAAGGTCCTTGTGCTTTTGTTAATCAGAGAGTAGTGAATGGAATGCTTACAAAAACAATTGTATGGGGCTGGCGAGATGGCTCAGTGGTCTAAAGCACCTACTTGGAACAAGCTTAGCAAACCACAAGGACCGCGGTTCAATCCCCCAGCACCACATACCAGCCGGCCCCGCCCTCAGGTGGGCTGAGCTGGCCACACACACACACACATAAATAAATAAAATTTAAAAAAAATATTGTACTGATAGTTCCAGTTTCCTATAAGGTCTTCCTTATGGTAAAGTAGCCCAGTTACACAGTGAAAACCAAAGAACGCACTGGAAATACTTTGCTGTTAATAATGGGAGGCAGAAAGAAGGTGAAAAGTCGTGACCAGTGAAAGTCACTTCAGCGTATTCTATTAAATTTTTGTCCTTTTTTTTCTTCCTATTACAGAAAAACAAAGTATTATTTAAAATTTAACTTTTTTTTTTTTTTTTTTTTTGCGGTACTGGGATCGAATTCAGGGCCTTGTGCTTGCCAGGCAGGTGCTTATGCTGCTGAGCTGTATCTCCAGCCTCTAAAATTTAGTCATCGGGGGAGCCTGGCCCTAGCTCAGTCCTTTAAGTGGCTGCTTCCACAAAGCTGTCAGCCTCAGGTTGCTGGAGTTCGAACCTCACAACTCTCCCACTGGCCAAAAGTGCCCTGAAGGCATTCGAGGAACCAAAAAAAAAAAAAAACCTTATTCCATTTTTGGGGCCGGGGAGATGGCTCAGTGGAATAAGCACTTCTCTGGGAAGCGCAATGGTCTGAGTTCAATCCCCGGTTCCGCCAAAAAAATAAATAAATAAATAAAATTTAGTCATCTCTTGAGGACCAAAATTATTCATTGAATAAAAGTAGTCAATCTGTAGGACTAAACATGTCCAAAGATATGTAGCTTTATTTGTCAACATTTCTTAAAGAATTTTATGGGGCCGGCCTGATAGCTCAGCAGTCTAAAGCACCTGCTTAGGCAGATGAAGGGGCTGAGGGTTTGATTCCTGGCATGATGGGCTGGGCCCAACCCCAGGGTGTGCTGAGACTGTGATTGAGACTAGGCATGGTGGTGTGCACCTGTAATCCCAGTGCTTGGGAGGCTGAAAACAGGAGGATCACTACGAGTCTGATCTACATAGTGAGACACTGTAGACCCTGTTCTAATACAGAAAAAATAAGAATTTTATTATTTGTGGCATGTAATTAATTTTAGCATACTTCTTAAAAGGGTAATTTGCTTTCTCAATGTAAATCAGCTCAGATTAAATTAAACAATGGATTATTTGTTTATTCAAAAGATAGGAAAGTAAATAAACAGACCAGTGGGCCCAAGCAGAAGGTCTGTGTCATCTGAGCTTTGATTTGTAGCTGCCTCTGCACAGCTTGGAAGCTTCGGAAAAATCCTTCAGAACGTGGGGATTCTCTGCTGGAGAGCAGATGTTCCCACTTGTTCCTTATAGCCATTGTCCCACCACAAGGTGGCGCTGCGGTCAGTGTCTGGGACATGTTTTATTCTATGCAACTTCCTTTGGATTTGCAAATTGACAACCCCATACTGGAGACTATGAGAAGGTCTGTGCCCACATTTCTAACTCTGTAACAGTATGTAAACCACGGGCAGGCATTCATTTGTCCACTGATATCGGAGAATAAAGTCATAATTCTTACTTTCCAAGAAATTCACATGATGAGTACACATGGATTTAAGAAATTCCCTCTTTATCTGAAATGAGGATGGGCTATGCGCCGGCAAGTCTGCGGAATTCTGCTTGTCTTCTAGACTTCTTGCTGTCATACCGAGCCGCAGTTTACACTCTCTATCTTGTCCCGGACACAGCTCTCCGTGGGGCCGTGAGGGGTGCTGCTTGGGCCTATGTAGTAGACGTGCACCTGAAAGGGGCACTGGGCCCAGCTCTTTCTCTTTTTTCTCCTGGCTGCCAGAGAGTAAGCAGGTTTCTCTGCCAGCCTGGCTTCCTCAGGCTTCTCCCCTGAGGCACGGCTGCGCCACAGCCCCCAAGCCACGAGCCCAGGAGTCACGGACTGAAGCCATGAACCAAAACAAGCTTCCTCCTTCTTGTAGGCTGCCGCCCTGTGCTCGCCCTTTCCAGGGGCATCTGAGGAGTGTGATCACTGCCTCAGCTCTTCCTCTGCGCCCACATGGAGGTCTCCTGTACAGGCCAGGAAGCCCACTCAGGCTGCTTCCCTGCAGCTGGATGGATCCGGCTGCGGATTGCACTTCTAGAACTTTCCATGTTGAAGTCATTTCAAACATTAAAAATTTTGCAAAAACACATAGGATGAAGACCTCATATATCCATCATCCAAACTCCTCCTTGTTATCATTTTGCCATACTTAAATAATCACTCTGTAGAGGGAAGATAAGAGAATAGAGGAATGGATTTTTTCTGGACAACTGGAGGATAAGTTGATGACTAAGAACATCTACCAACCTTAGGAAAAACAAACACGATGGCTTCTTTATTTCCTTCTACAGCAACTTAGTTGTAAGGGAATACTCAGACAGAGGAGAATGTTTGTTCTAAGAGTGGTAATCAGTGCTATTTGTCACACTGAACGGGAAGAGATGGTCTTCGTGCCCCGTAACAAGAATTTGGCTGAGCAGACTTCCAAGTGCGGTTCTGCTCATGGCATCCAGGCTTCGCTCCTGGCTTTGCCCTCTTCACTGGGCCGCAGAGACCGCGCTTGAAGTCCTCAGCACATTGCCCTCTGCTGACTGCCAGGTTTCTTAGATCCTGCCCGAGCTCCTTCCACAAAGGACGATCACGCAGTGACCCTCCCTCAGCCTCCGCAGACACTGGCTTCTGTGCGGCTCGTGGCATCTGAAGCTCAGAGGCAGGAAGGGAGCAGCAGTCATGGAGCCGCCGCTCTCCTCATGCTGTGACCCTCCTCGCTCCCGCTGGGGAGGCCGCAGAACACCCTGTGACCTGATCGGAGGAGGCGACACAGGCTCTGTGAGACAGGATCCTTGGGAAGCCAGGACTGCCTCTCAGCACCACAGCAAGAACCTAGAAGAGAAGCAGAATTCCAGACTTGCCCGCGCACAGCCCATCCCAATTTCAGATAAAGAGGGAATTCCTAAAATCCATGCGTGCTCATGTGAATTCCTGGGAGAGCAAGAATTGTGACTTTATTCTCTGCGACATCAGTGGACAAATGAATGCCTGCCCTTGCCTCACTGCACAAAGACAAACGCTCAAAGCTTTTTGTCCTTTTCTAGCTGGTGTGTTTGCCTTGCGTACCAAGAATAATAAAAATAAATGTTACTTAATTTCCAATAGAAATCATTTGATGTTGACATCTTGAATGTAGAAGTTCTTAAGTAAAACTAAAGATGAAATTTCAATAATAGTATGTGGTAATATCATATTTCTCATATAAAAATTTGAAAGGAAAATCACAGAATCTGACATAGCAGTTATACAATAAAAGGAAATAAAGCTAAGTGTAAAATACATCGCAAATATGTTTCTAATTTTCATCAAATGTACAATTTCTATCAAGAAGGAAACACTCCAAAACATAATATTCATTAAAAGGCAATACAGTTTATGTTGAAGACATTGTTTTGGGGACAGAAAGGGCATAAAAGTAGCATAGAAAAATGCAACACTCTCAATTGATTTTATTCGCAACATCAATGGAGCTGCTTGCTTCCCTAAACATAAGATACTACACAAAAATTTAATTTCATTTAGTTTACTAATGTGATCTAAACAGATTTAGCTTAAGAACCAAGGATAGGACATAAAACAAAACTTGGCTGAATGCTACAAAGAGAACCAAACAAGTGACCAAAGTTTCAGTGGATGGCGATTTTATATTTAAAGTTAGTTTACTAACTAATATAAAAATAAATCTGCAATGAGCAGCATGATGCAACATGGGCCGGTTTGCAGCACATGTGCAAGCCCAGCACAACTGGAGAAGAGGGACCCGGACCCCCACTTCCTGGCCGGGCCCCACTCAGGTCCGCATGGACATGGAATCTCCCAGCAGGGCGTCCAGCTGGGAGATCTCTTGTCTCAAGTGGTGAGTACCATTTCTCATAACCTCTTCCTTTGTAGGTAGTGGCTAAGCTTATGAAAGAAACTTAACTTGCCAGTTCTGAGCACGAGAGGGGTAAGAGTACTTCTTGATGGGTGCGCATGGTTTGGGGCTACCAACATAAGCAAGAGTGGGTATCATTAAAAAACTCCGACATCAGGGGCTAGTCACCCGAAAGAGCAGGCATGAGGTCTCTCAGGAGGACTGGAAGCGGAGGGAAGGGGAGGAAAGCAGCCCACAGCGCAAGTCTCCGAGCTCTTCACGCCACACGCGGCAGTCTTTGATCTGTACTGGAAGCGACAGGTTCCGGTCACGGGAACTGTGGTCTCCGCGTCCACCAGAATCGCGATCACCAGCACGTGGTGCTCAGCTTACTGCCTAGCAGGAGAACGCACAGGAGCAGCTGGAGCGAGGGGCTCGCGTGTGGAGGAGCAGAAGACGCCGTCCTGCACACCAGAGGGTCTGCTCTGTACGGCCTTTCTATGTCCGGGGGCAAGGCCGTCATTCCCTGGATCTGGGAAGCAAGGGGCAGAAATGCAAATGAGGAGGTGACTTAAGAGCAGGCCCCCTCTTCCTCGGCGGTGGTGAGAAATCAAGCCCACAGGGGCAGGGGCTGAGGGAGGCAGACCTCAGCAGGGACAGAAAGTCCGGGTGCAGGCGCGGGAAGGAGGTAAGATGGGAAAGAAGAGCTAGAAAGCTGGCCCCCAGGTTTTATCTCTACTTTTTGTATTTTGGGAAAGAGTCTACAAGGTGTTCAGGGTCTCACTACTAGATCGGACTCGTAGTGATCCACCTGCTTACAGCCTCCCAAGAGCTGGGATTACAGGCGCACACCACCAGGCCCAGTCTCAATTGCTGTCTCAGCGCGCCCTGGTGGATGAGGCCGGCACAGCAGGCTTGGGGATCGAACCCCTGGCTTCTGTGCCTGCTTGCAGCTGCTTTAATCTGCTGAGCTATTTGACTGGCTCCATGGGCTTTATCTTTAGACTCTCACCCCATCCTCTTCCTGCTCTATCACATCTTTAGCCGTAAGATAGATTACCTTCTTCAAAGGAAGCTTCCAGGAATCAGTTTTCAGTGCACTCAAATAATTCCTGAACACATAAATGATCAGTGTTCTGGCTTGAAACTAGACGTCCTCCCCAGAGCCTCACATGGTCACAACCAGGGCTTTTCTGAGGTGGCTCGATGTAGAGTGGGTGACACAGGGATGAAGGGAGCTCCCCTCTGAGTGTGAGTGCTACCTGCTCAAAGGGCAGAGAGTCTTGGTGCCATACAAGGGACAGAAAAGGGGCGCCTGTGGCTGCCTGCTGCCTGCATCACTGCCTTCTGCCTGCCCTGCCACACCATGGGCTGTTTCACCTCTGCCTTGCAGTCAGCTGAGTACAGGGTTAGCCATCTAAAACCTGTGAGCTGAAGTAAACTTCTCTTCCCTTGACTATGAGTGCTGGGTATTTTATCTCAGCAATGAGAAAAGGAAAACAATCAGCTAGACCAGAAGGTGACCCAACCACTGATCTATAGACGTGTCTGACCCTCAAATTTTCCTGTCATGGATTCAGGTAAAATATCATATCTAGGATCTGAGAGGTGAAAAGAAAGTGGGCTTACCGACCACTCTTCGTTGTCTGTCTTGGAACACCTCACGTTCACCGGCAGGCTCAGGACAAGCTTATTGAAGGAGAGCCCGTCCTTCTTAGTCCATTTAAACTTATTCATCGCATCCATGAAAGAAAGGTTTTTATACTGCTTGGGGCTTTTGATAATGAAAGGCCATGTCCTGGAATTAAATAACTACAATCACATTCATGACAAAACATTACCTATTTCTTTTGGTTTAACAATATTAAAGTAGACTTCACTCTTACTCATTTTTCACACATAAAGAACCCTACGAAAAGCATTTATGAGCTCACTAGTGCTTACTAACGAATATGCATCCCTATATACCAAATGAGGAGCCTTAGAGACTGCTCCTGCCCTATCCTTCCTGCCTCCCTCCCTCCCTCCCTTCTTCTCTCCCTCCCTTCCTCCCTCCTTCCCTCCTTCCTTTACTTCCCTGTGATAATGGGCACTCTAGCTAGGGGTTCTCTACCAATGAATTCTGTTCCTGGTCCTATGTTTTACATTTTCCCTTAGGGACAAGGTCATGCTAAGTGGTCCAGGCTGGCTTTGAACTTACAGTGCCCCCTCAGCCTCCTGCAGTGCTGGGGCTGCTCTTGCTTTAGCAGCAGATGGGCACTAACAAAATAATTGGACCTCAGAAAGGTTCCCCAGAGTCTCACAATTGTAGCTAATAATGTCAGTGAGAAGCAAGTAAGGAAACCTGTAGGTTCTTGAGTGATACCGTGGCCAGGGTAAAACCCAAATCCACGCACTGGGAAAACCTGGGCCTGTCTGTTTTCACCTTGCATGAGGATAAATAAAAAAGTTAGACTATAAGCCAATGGTTTAAAAAATTATGGAGAAAACAATACTCTATACTCAATATTCTCTTGTTCCAGTTGCCCCGTGTCAAATGTACAAGAAAGAAAGAAGAAACCACCCCTGCCAAAAACTAACTAACTAACTAACTAACTAACTAACTGAGAGACTGCTCTTCAAGTGCTGTCTTTCATTAGAGGCTTTATACTATTTCATTTCGTGCACATCCAAAGCTTACATTAGCTAATCCATGAATGTTATAGGAACTTATTATGGGTGACCAAGGGGTGTCGGCTCCAGGGCACCCGAGACAGTGTTCTAGTCATTTCTAGTAGTTACCAAGTCATTATCCACCTGCTGAGGCGTCAATATTTGCATATTTAATCTTCACAATTTCTTCGTTTATTTCTGACAGCACTCTCTCTTACATGGATAATCTACTCAGGCACACTGAATGTTGTTTTTTTTAAAGGTAATTCGACAAATTTTATAAATTTTTGGAATTATGAAGACAACATTTTTACTATCAAGATTGAAAATTATTCTTTCTATACTCTAACAAGGAAAGAAAAGCAGAATAATCTATGAAAAGTCATATTCTTTCATTTTAATTTCTTTTTTACTCTAAAGTCATTACACTATTGCTGAATTTAATTATTTATTGGTTTTCAACACAGGGTCCTGCTTTGTAGTTCAGGACAGCCTTGAACTCACTACATAGCCTAAGTTAGTCCTGAACTGGTCACAATCTATCTGCTTCAGTCCCCTCAGTGCTTGGATTACACGAGTGTGATAATATGCCCCGCTTTTCATTGTTGACTTTTTGGCAGAACCGGGGATTGAACTCGGGCCCTTACAATTGCCAGGCAAGTGCTTATTCTACTGAGCTATCTAGCCAGCTCCAAAAGATCACCTGTGTTTGGATTTTTTTGTTTGTTTGTTTTTCCTTGGTGGGGGGGGGGGATTGAACTCAGGACCCTGCACTGGCCGGGCAAGAGCTTATTCTACTGAGCTATCTCCCCGGCCCCATTGTTGACTTTTAAGAACCCTTCTTTATATAGCTGTCTTAAAGATAATATCATAAGTTAAGAGCCTCCCACAAAAAAAGAGCTTTCCACAGCAACATTACAGGATAACACACCACACTCACCAATGACCTAAAAGCTACAGAAATCAATAATCAAGTTATGGTGACATATAGAGACATAATCTAGAATTAGTATAGAATTAAAGGAACTTACTAAATTTGTAATGTCCTTTTAAATGTGCCAGCAGCTAATTATTTTATTTAATATAAAATAACTTTAAATCAAAATTGAATATTTTCAAACCAATATTATTTAATATTTGAAATATTGTATTACTATTTCCAGATATTTTGTATTCGGGAAAGTAAGGAACCTATTTTGAAAAGAGAAAATCAACTATATAACAGAAAAATGCTTGGGGGATTGGGGAGTGGGGAGTGGGGGAGGGAGACACAGTTTATCAGCCTGCAACTACCTGGATCACCACACGGCGGCGCTTGGATCTAGAGTGTCGTGTTCAGGTGGGCTAACAGCATCCTGAGCTCCCAGGCACCCATTTTGCGCGGGTGAACACCGGCACTTCCGGTGAGATTGCACGGCACAGAAAGAGGAGATGTAAGTGCACGTGTCCACCTTTACTATAAACAGGTAGAAGAGGGCCAACTCCATGGCTTGCTTATATGCTGGAGACAGCGTCCAAGGCTGGCGGACCCAAGGACACGTCATTCTGAGGTGGATCTATGTCTCCTTTACTGTCTCTTTCCACTCCTGCTAACTTTCTGGTCCCCAACCAGCAATGTCACTATGCCAACATGCTTTCTACTTAAATTTGTTAACTGAGCTACCATGGTAGCTGACAAAAACAAACCGTGCTAATATTATGATTTAATATCGATGGGTCATTTTCCTTTATAAATCCAATTAAAACTCTGGGATAAGTTTTCCTTACAGAGTAGCAAAACTTTCTTGTACAGAGTGCAGTAGATAAGTATTGACTTTCCAGCAAAAGCACAGTAACTGATATTTGTACATTAGTATCTGACCTCTTGATAAACTGAAAAACAGATAGAGGAAGATAATCTGTGGTTAAAATTGTGATCTGAGCCTCTGAAAATCCCAGTCTTGTCTTAAAAGTTTTATTGCTAGAGTCTTGAGAAGAGAGAGCAGAGGAAGGGAGACGCAAGATCCGACAAGAAGCTGTGTCCGGGTGTGCGGCTGGACGGCTGCGTCACGGCTCCTCCCTCTGCCAAGCCAACAGCCGTGTGATCAAAAGTAGCAAAATAAAAAATTCATTAACAGATTTTTGTTCCGGCCATGTTGGAATAACGGATAACAGATTACCACTACATAAAAATACGTAGAACGCCTAGTTTTGGACACTGGAAAACAGATGGCATAAGCAGCGGACAGCGCAGGTGCTCCAAAGAAAGCGAGGTCGGCTCAGATGCTGTGTGTAGCCCAGCTTGCTGCCTGGGCCACTTTCTGAACCACGGGAAGGAGGTGCTACTTGCACCCCACCCATGGCAGTCACAACAAAGGGACAAATGTCAGTGTTGAAACAGTAGGGGGGGGGGCAGGGAGATGGCTCAGTGGAATAAGAGCTTCCCTGGCAAGCACAAGGGCCTGAGTTCAATCCCCAGTTCCAAAAAAAAAGAAAGAAAGAAAAGAAAAGAAACAGTAGGGGGCACTGGAATTCTCAAGGTAGAGCAAGCACTGCAGAGGAAGAAAGCGCACCTGGACGGAGAGATCTTTCCAATATGTCAGTAATGATCCTAAAATTCCACAGACTGAGCAAAGAACAACTGTGGGATGCTAAGCAAAGTAATTTCCAGAACCCACAGAGAACTGGCAGACAGCCAGGACCCAGCAAGCCATCCCAGGCGTCTAGCAGGAAATTCAGGGTGGGTCTGGGGTAGGCAAGGAGCTGCATAAGCCCTCGGCCTTTCTAGAAGCCAACCTACAGTGAGTTTTAAATAAATAAACATAGTCTAATATTGATCAACATAAAATCTATAGTATCCTGGATTTGTGTTCTGTCAAAAATTACTGAATGCATGAAGCCTTATGTAAGTGTGAGCCAGGGAAAGGCTGGAGAATACTCCAAAGCCTAGAACTAATAGTACTAGTATACAAGGAGGTTAAAACATAAAAAAAGTACTGACAAAGTACTAACAGAGTATATGCAGAAACGTCACTGAGAACCATAAATCAGTGTTGAGACAAAGGAAAGAATTCTAGGGAGGTGAAAGAAATACACCACGTTTATACAGTAGATGACAGTACTGTTAAGCTGTCCTCTCAAATTGATCTAGAGATTTAACATAATCCTGTTCAAATCCCTGCAGATTTTTAAAGACATTGATAAGTTGATTTAAATATACATGTGAAGATGAACATAACCTAGACTATTAAAATTATTTGGGGAAAAGACGACAAAGTTTAGAGCGTTACATAGTCTCTTAGTTTAAAGCTTCGCACAACACAGTAGTGGATAAGTGTGCTTTAGTGTAGTGTGCCCATCTGTAGTCATGAAGCACAGAAGATCCAGAGTCACCATTTGGTCAAATAGTTTTCCAACAAACATTCCAAATCATTCAAGAGTAAAAAAGTGGCTTTCTTGCTTAGAAACGGGCTATTCACTAAACAATACGACAAACCTTGGTTTTTCCTTATACAACACAGAAAATGTACTCCAAATGAACTATCAACCTAGAAACAAAAGTTAAAAATATAAACTTGGGGGCCAGAGAGATAGTTCAGCGGACTAAGTGCCTGCCTGGCAAGCGCAGGGACTGGGGTTCGATCCCCAATGCTACAGGCCGCGCTGGCCCCGCCCCCGGGGGCTCTGAGCGGACCAGAGTCGGTTCGTGATGGCACATGCCTGTAATCTCAGCGCTGCGGAGGCTGAGACAGGAGGATCACTAAGAGGCCAGGCTGTGAAGTGAGACCCTGTACCAAATCCATTAAATAAATAAACTTGTTAGAAGGGGAGAAAAAAGGACCTTCTCCCAACCCCTAGGAGGCACACGCAGGTATCTCCGAAGTACACACTAAACCCACACGATGGAGAAATGGACTTCTACAGAACAACACAGTCAAAAAGTGAAAACCAACCTACGACATGCATTTAACAAAAGATGACACCTGGAAGGACTATTGTGATTCAACATTAAGGACACAAGTGAGCCATGAAGCAATATACGGAACTTGGAACAGAAGGATTTTAGAGCAGCGAGCGTGCACACGCACACGCACACGCACACGCAAGCCCGCAGCGCGTGAGGCGCGAGCGGAAGTCGGGGTCCCCAGGATGCGCAGGATTCTCGCGGGAACCTGGCGGCGCCCACCCGACGGCCGCGCCCGCAGCGCCAGCCCTGCCGTCCGCGGTCTGGACCTCGCCGCGCCCCGCGAGCCGCGCATCCGCCTCACTGAGGACACGCTGCGGGCTCGGGGCGCTGTGAGCGCCGCCCGCGCCGCCGAGAGGCCCCTGGCGTTGGCACGCCGAGGCAGCTGCCCGTCAGCCCCCCAAGAGCAGCTTTCCCGAGCCCCAGCGCCTGCGGGCGAGCGACCCGACCTCCGGGCCCGCCTGTCCTGGAGAGTAAGGTCGCTCCGCACAGCCGACGCGGCCTGTGTCCCACCAGCCTCCGTGCGACCAGCTCCACGTCGCCGGTCACCAGCGAGACGGAAAAGGAACCGCGGCTTACGAGCAACCGCGAACACGTTACGATGAGTAAGGTGTGAGTGGCTGAAAAGTTTTGAAAAACCAGCAAGAGCACTAGTAGGAGTTTTGCACTCATTTTTAGAATATTTTGAGACTCTCCTGAAGTAAATATAAGCACAGTATTCGATGCAGTGAGGGCACGCTAGACAGTAACGCAGCAGGTCGCCGCAGTCCCGCACCAACAGCGCTCCGAACGTTGCAGCCGCCTCCCTGCAGGCAGCAGCAGAGACTGCGAGTGACCCAGAAGCCTTTCAGCTGGTGACGTGGGAAATACATCACGGTGTGGCCGCGCGGTGGAGTATTACTCAGCAAGAAAAAGGAATCAGCTGCTGATAAACCCAGCAGCACAGATGAATCTTAAAAACATTCTGGGTATTTAAAAAAGAAAAAAAAAAACACCCAAGTTCATACTGTACAATGCCATTTATATAAAATTTAGAAAGGACCACACACAGTGATATAAAGAGGATTTGTAGCTTCCTGGGCTGTGAGCGGGAAAGGGGATTGTCGCTCAACAGGGATCAGAGACTTTGGGGTTGAGAGCAGTGCTCCCCATCTCGCTTGCGATGGGGTCAGATGGTTTACACTATCATGTACACGATAAAGAGAACAGTGTGCTTAAACAGGTGCACTCAGCATGTTATGCCTTAAGGAATTTGGCTATAGAGCGTAAGCAGAAAACATAAGAACGTATCAACAAGCACGTCTCGCTGGGCAAGGGGGACTCCTGCCCCGCCCCAGGGCAGCGACCTGACCCTCTCCCACCCTTGGTGTAAACAGCAGAGCAGAAAGGCACCCTCTGGTAAGGAGGGAGCTCCGGGCTGCGAGAAGGCAGAGCTGACAGGACGCCCCTTGGTGCTGCGCAGAGGGGCCCAGTGCTCTGCAGACAGAAGACAGAAAAGGGTGAAAGAAGGAGAAAAACATGATCGCGTGTATGTGCAGGACGGTTTAGATGATCGTGCTGCTGACTTTTGCTGTTTGAAAGAAGCAGTCAATGCTTAAACTTTTTATTCTTATTTTTTTCTTTTTAATTTCTTGTAACTTTCTCTTTTTTGTTGTTTTGGCTTTTTTTAAACCAATTTTTCAGGTTTAGATCTGGTAATCTAAACAACAGTTTTGAAGATAACATCATGCAATACAGCAACCATTGCTGAATTCTTATTACTTTGTTTAATGAAATTTTGTATTGTTCCTGTTTTTTTTTTACTATGTTACATTAAATTTTTAAATTTTTTTTTAATTTTTTATTTGTGTGTGTGTGTGTGTGTGTGTGTGTGTGTGGCCAGCTCAGCCCACCAGGGGGCAGGCTGGCTGGCATGTGGTGCCGGGGGATTGAACCAAGGTCCCTGTGCTTTGCTTAGCTTAGCTTGTTCTGAGTAGGTGCTTTAGACCACTGAGCCATTTCACCAGCCCCTGTTACATTAAATTTTGAAAAATATTTTATTATTTATTTCCTTGGTTATTTATATGGTATAGCATCATGCTGCGCAGCTTGGACTTGTAGTGATCCCCCTGTCTCAGCTTCTCCAGGAAGGGATTACAGGTGTGTGCCACCACACCCGAAACCTGTGGTCCTGGGGCTGGCATGGCATGCAGTACCCAGGATCGAACTTGGATCCTTGTGCAGATGCTTAGACCACCGAGCTATCTCCCCAGCCCCCTATTGTGTCATCTTAAAAATAAATTTCCTTGAACAGATAACAAAATACGAGGGAGCGACAACTCACAGGTCTAACAGAATATGCAGTCCCATCCCTAACACATAGCCGCTGACTCTCAAACTACAAAAACACATGTACACAGAATAAGTCACCCACATCTCAGATTGTGGTGTGGAAATACAGAAAACTAGGCTCAGATGTGTTCAAAAGAAATTTGGGGCAATAGTATCCCAGCAAACACAAGAAATGAGACCCCACAAAGACAAAGTGAAAAAAAATTACATAATATTGATTGTAACAATACAAGATAATCTGAGTCTAGAAGAAAATATAGAGAAACTATACTAGAAAGAATTTCAATGAGTATTTTACACTTTAAGTTTGTCTAATAACATGAATTCAATGAAATAAGAGCTCAGATATAAAACAATTGAATGAGCTGAAGATAAAATAAATTTTGCATCAAGTAAACTAGAAAAAGGGTACCTGAAATATTTTAAGAGTGCCTGAAAATATCCCAAATAGATTAGAAACAATATCATAGATATGATAAATGAAAATTTCTCAACTTAACAGGCAAGTGAATATGCATACTAAAAGAACATGGTGTGTTTCATTAAAATATGATGCAGAGGTTCATCTCTTAAGTATTTATGAGCCCTGCAAGAAAAGGAAAATTCTATTTTATCCAGAGAGATGGCCCAACAGAAAGAACATAAGACCCTAAAATTGTGCATAAATCAAAGTGCAGAAATACTCAAAGAAAAAAGAATTTGGGGGCACAACACACCTTGAAGTCCTTCTTGATTAAATAATTTGAAGACAAAATCATGATTCAGATTTAAAAAATCTCAGAAATCATATAAACATTAGGAGCTATCAGTGAAACTATTTAAATATATATGTAAGCTACAGTATTCTTGTGGGAATGATGGTGTCAGCATTACATGTGAAAATTAAAACTCTTAAAAGTACAAGAACCACAGCATCAGCAGTAGGCATTGTGGTGTAGGGAGGGAGGAGGAGAAAATGGGAAAGGGCTGCTGTGCCCCCCATCACGGCCCAACTCTGAACTTTGTGCCGAGAAGCCCAGGGCCTCAGTGTCACTTGTCGTCTCTTCTCTCCAAGTCTCAGATCTCTCTGATAAAATCTTATTTTTTTGTTGTTGTTGAAACACCAATAACCCTCACTTGAATTTCAAAATGTTTACTTTTACCTTACTTTGTCTCTTGGGAGAGAAATTAAAACAAAATTAAAACTACACATTATATTATATACTCTTGAATCTATTCATATTATACAGTGCCTAAAACAAGCTACACAAATGAGACAAGATGTTATTGTCTCTATTTTTTAATCAGTTTATTCTCTAACTTTCAAGATTGCTACAGAATGTTTAAAATGTAGCATCTAATGAATCATGACATTTCAAAGCACAAAACAGAAGATTCTAGGCCATATATATATATATGGTTAGTGGTGTATTCTGAAAACCCAGCAAAGTTCTAAAGTACCTAACTATGTTAAGCAAAATTAGAAAACACCTCACCCATGTCTCTCTGGTCTCCTAGCCAGCACCACCTTGGTTTGGCCATCACTATTATTTTTGTCGCCATGATGAAGAGCTAGATTTTAAAGTCTGATTTCAAAGGTAAACATGCTATTTTTAAATAGAGACTCCTTTTTATTCACATAAATTGAATCATGAGGTCAAAGGATTTTTCCTGGCAGTGACAGCTCAGCGCTGGCCTCGCTTTGTGAAGCAGCTCTCCCCATCTTTCTAGGTGATGAAAGCTCAACCTCAGCCTCACCTTTCCCGGAGAAGGCCAAAGTTGGGGACAGTGCACAGCTGGCCAGGGAATGAGAGGGGTTTTGTGAGACGCGTCCCACAGCCTGGGCACAGAGGACGAGCCGTAGCTGTGTTCCATGTATTTGCAAGCTTATGACTTCGAATGGCTGTTTTTAAACATTCTCCAATAAACTCAGCATTGGCAGAGATTTCTACCTATATGAAAAACTATTCTAAAGGGAAAAACTATCAAAGCTAAATAAAGGACTGTCTGAAGTTAACACGCTGGGAATGAGAGCTTAGCTCAGTGGGACAGCACTTGCCTAATGTGTACCAGGCCGTGGGGCTCACCCGCAACACCACAAAATAAACCTCAAATATTTTTTTAATCTTATTTATTTATTTGGTACAGGGTCTCACTACACAGCTCTGACTCACAGTGATCCTCCTGGCTCCATGAGCCACCACGCCCAGACTCAGCAGCCAGCTTGACACAAGGCTGGCTTGGCATGCAGTACTGCGAATTGAACCTGGGTCTGTCAGCTTGCCAGGCAGGCACTTAGACCACTGAGCTATCTTCTCAGCCCAACCCCAAATATTTTGAAACAAGATCATATCCCAGTACTTTTAGAATGGCATTTTATGCCACATTGTAATGTCTTAATATTTTATGTATTATATGTGAATATTTTGTCTGCTCTGTTCATTTTGAAAAGTGCTATCAGGGGCTGGAGAGATGGCTCAGTGGTCTAAAGCACCTACTTAGAACAAGTTCAGCGAAGCACAGGGACCACGGTTCAATCCCCCAGCACCACATGCCAGCCAGCCCGCCCCCTGGTGGGCTGAGCTGGCCACACACACACACACCACTCTCTCTGTCTCTCTCTCTCTGTCTCTCTCTCTCTGTCTCTCTCTCTCTCTCTCTCTCTAATAAAAAAAAAAATTAAAAAAAAAAGAAAAGTGCTATCAGAAAGTCATTCCCTATAGAGATACACATACATAGAGAACAGACCAGAATATGAACTCTGACTTGCCTATTTATTAGGGTACCATGTTATGTGGAACAGCTTTGTAATCTGTCACCTGGGAGTGCATGTCCTGCTCTCTTAAAATTGTGCACGAATAACTAAAATCATTCATGTAAAAATTATAAACTACAAATCAACTCACACATGCATTTTGTTGTTTGTATTTTCCTAGGTGCAGATTCCTGTTCTGGTGGTTGTAGGTTGTTTATATAGAAGTAATCATATCTACAAAGTAATTAATTAAATTTAAAAATATCCCTAGTTCATAATTTATGAGTCCTGTGATGTTTAGGAAGAAAAATCAGACCCTATGTATGTTTTCCTTTAGCATCTGCATTTTACCATAACCTTATTAAGTGTTTTTTACTGTTCTTAAATATACTTTTCAAAAAATCTGTGTGCATCTTTATCTAATTACACTAATCCCTTTCATTTTGAAAAATCCTAATTACTAGAAAGGTCTTCCTTATATTAAAACAAATTATGTTATTCTCAAAACTCTACCAGCCACTCTAATTCTTCTTGCAGATATTACTGAGATCAGATGAAATCCTTCCTAAATACCTACTTTATCACATATAAAACAGAACTTCAATGGCTTTGTCCTCTTACATCATTCATTCATCCTTTCTTCTTTGTTTCTCTCACTGCCTTTCTGAACTGTAATCACTCGGCAGGTCCTGTGGGTGCTACCACCGAGGGCTAACCTATGTGTAAACACTTTTCCTCAACTCTAGTGCCACCATCTTGGCCCAAGTACCCTTCTCTGTCACCTGGAAAGTCATCGTAGCTTCCTGACTGGTGGCGGCATTTCCTCTTTGCCCTCATCCAGCTCCAATGCATAGCCCCACTGCTTGTATCCTCCATGGGCTTTGCACTCCTGAGAACACTCTCCATAGTCTGACGCCACAGCCCTGGCCCAGCCTCCCCACCTGTTCTCTACCATATCTTGTTTGGCTCCAACCAAGTGTAGCCTCTTGCTTTTCCTCAGACCCAACAGAGCTGTACACACTGCTGAGGTCATGACACTGGCTCTTCTCTCTGTGTAGAATGCATCTGTCTGTATTTCATTCCCTGATCTTCTGTATCACATTCTCTGTGTGTAGCTCTCTGTTCAAACACCACCTCTTCAGACAGGCTTCGCCACTTGTTCATAATAGCTACACACTTTTTCACTTTTACTGTTTATAACATCTATTACTATTTAAATTTTAAGTTATTTACTTACTACCACTTCGCCACTTTAAAATTTATGTTGGATGAAAGGAATAATATTTATCTAGTCTGTTATTTTATTTTAAGTAGTTTTTACACAGTTATGTAGAAGGAGTTCACACAGCACACCACAGATGGTGATTCTGATTGGTGTCTGGGACTTAGTAGATAATTCTTTCCTAAAGAGATGTGCAGCTTTCTGCAAGTGATCACTGTGGTTCAGTTCATCTAGACTATTTTCAGGAATAATTGGTTTATGTTAAAGCATGTTTTTTGCTGGGATTCTGGACTTTTGACATATCTTAGGTAGAGAGCACCTCTCAACAAGTTTCACAGCCCCAAACCCAGAAAAAATCTAGACATGGAGCTGTAAGTGAGCGTGTGTAGTAGACAATGTTTTATACATATCAGGACTCAATTCTGGTCAAATTAAGCAATTCTGTAACTCAACTAGCAGAAGCCTTTTGGGAGCTGGCATTCGACTGGTTTGTACTGGACTTCTCCCTAAGAGCCTTCCCTTTAGTTCATCTTTCTTTGTATCATTTCATTTTAATAAGTATTATCCATGAGTTCTCCTGTATGCTGAATCTTTAACCTTAGCTATCCAGTGAAGCAGAGGGTGGTGTGGGGACCCTGGACAGTGACAAAGAAAGTTATCTGATCTCTACAGTTGCAAGTAATCAAACAGAATCACACACATGGGAAAGTCTCAGATAGAAATAAAGCCCATCACTAACGTACATGGCCCTGCTGTGAAACCCCTTCCCCACTCACGTGACTGGTCTGTAGATCTCCTTCACGCCGATGAACTGCAGTTGTTCCATGATGTCTGGAATACTTGCACATCTAGTGAGATTAATTCTCGGGTAATAAAGCAGGTAGGAGAGACACATTTCATTCCTGGTGCTTAGTCCTCCCTGAAAACGGAGGTGTTTTACTTAGCAAAGTGCATGTCCCACAAGTTCTGACACATATAACACAAAAGCCACCAATGTCATGTACTTCCTTCCAGCTCTGAAATGTCTTCTAAGATTTTGTAAATATCAATAGTAATCTTCTGAATGATAGCCTTCAAAAAGATTATGATATACTTAAAAATGAACAGATTTTCATCTTTTTAAAAGTTGCTTTTGTTAAATAAAACTACTAATCTCTAACGTTCTACTAATATGCTATAAACCGCACACCACAGTCAGTGTTTCGGATAACCATGAGGTGGTTTTGTTAACACAATACCTATCCATCAGTCTGACAGACTTTGTTCCTTCTCTCTGTGTCTTCCTATTTATAAACATCAATATCTGCACAGCACAAAGGATGCAGATGATGCATTTTATATCGAAATAGTTAACACTGTTACATTTTAACAAAAATCACTCTTAGAAGAACAGATTCTATCATATATTACCTATTATGTCCAATTTTCACCCAAAAACCATTAAACCTGAAAAGGAACATGAAACTATGATTTGTACCAAAAAGGAAAAATTAAGTAGATGCGCACTGTGAGAAGACACAGATATTGAATCTAGCAAAGACTTAAAAACCTATAAAACTATATTCAAATAGTTGAAGAAAGTATGTTCAAATAATTAAAAATAAGAAAGCAAATAGGAAATGATGCCAGTAAAAGGAAGCAATAAAAAAACCATAATATAAATTTTTTAGCTCAGAGTCACTAAAACTCAGTTTAGAAGAAGAAAAAAGCACTGAGCTCAGAGGCAGATGGCAATGACCAAAAACTCAGTGAGCTTGAAGACTGACCACTACAGATGAGCGCAATAAAAAAAGGGAAGAAAGCATTTGGTGAAAGGCCTTGACTTACAGACACAAGAAGCTCAACGACTGTAAACACAAACGGTTAACAAGGTATAGAGAGGTGCATCACAGTCCTCCTGAGGAAGGCCAACGATAGTGGAAGAGTTTTGAAAACACATACGACCCACAGTCAGACTGATACAACTGAAAAATTGAGATTTCATCATAGAGGGGGAAGGTCAACAAAACGATACTGGAATTACACAGTAAAAACCTGTTGGAGAAAAAACTGCCCATCATTAATTCTGTACCCAACAAATCCATCTTTCAAGGCTGAAGGTGAAAAGCCTGTCAGGTACTGTTCATGGTTGTACATTAATGTAGTAGTTACTATGCAAGGATTTTTTTCTAACTGATGGTTAGAAGCACATACAAACAAAAATTATAGATATGAGAAAAAATTATATCCCTGTGCATCCAGCTTCAACCTCTCTTTTACTCACTCTAGTCAAAGATGATCAATATCTTAATATTTTGCTAAACTTTCTATGGCTTTTCATGGCACTTTATATTCAGTTTATTGAAGTGTATATCCCTAAGCAAAATATGGTTTTATTTAGAATGTTCTTAAACCTCACGTGCATGTCACACTATACATATTCCCTGTAAATTTGCTCTTTTAATCAGTATTATATTCTTCAGATAGATTCATGTTAATATATGTAGCTTTAGTTTATTAAGTTTTATAATGGTATTCTATTTCATTATATAAATATATTAGGGTGTGCTTACTTATTTTCCTTTTGGGGATATTTGAGCTCTTTCTCTCTTGGTTTTTGTTTGCTTGCTTGATTTTTGTTTTATTGCTATCTTAGGCATCAAACCCAGAGCCCTGAACATTCTATGATATCAGAACCTCCTATCATAAGATTGCTCTAAATTTTCTTTACTGGAATTATATTAAATTTATTTATTTTTATTTTTTTTTGGAACCAGGGATTGAACTCAGGCCGTTGCGCTTGCCAGGCCAGCACTTATTCTACTGAGCCATCTCCCTGGCCTATTATATGAAGTTTATAGCAGAGTAGTTGGAGTTGCATTTATTTTACAGAGCCACTGTATTCATGAATATGGCATCCTTTAATTTTTCTTCACTGTTCTTTGGTGTCTCACAATATTTATATATTTCCCACATAGACAGAATATAATGTTAGGTTTTATCTCCATGTTACTTATAATTTTAGATTACATTACGTCAAGATAATTTTTTTTAATTTTACATATTAATTATGGAGATGATTTGGGCATATAAAATTGTAATATCTATAGGTAATATATTTAGCTTCTCCATGTTTTTCTTTCTGATCCTTATAGTCTGTGTTTTTCTTTTTTAGTACATTGTTGAACGGAAACATTAAAAGCAAATATCCTTTCATTCTCCATGATTTTAGAGAAATATCTCTAGTATTTAATTTAATATTGGCCACACATTTTCTCATAGATAACTGTTGTCCCATTAAGGTTTGCTAAAATGTCTTTGTCTTCCCTCCATGATTGACTCAAATTTTATGAATATTTTTTCTGCCTCTCTTTGGTGATCATGTCATTTCTTTTCAATCTCAGTGTTGAAGAACATCAATACATTTTCTAGTTTAAGCCAACTTTACATTTCTTAGATAACGCCAAATTGGTTCAAGCATTAGACTTGCATATAATGCAGAATTTCTTCAATATTTTATCAAAGATACTTCTGTCAGCTGCATGCTGTTGGCCTCTTTCATTCCATGCTTATAAAGTGTTGGGGTTAAGATGTGCTGACTCCATAAAAGAATTTGGTGGGCAGTGGTCTTTCTTTTAGTATTCCCTGAAAAAGGCTGAGCAAGGCATGAAATACATATTTCTTGGATATGCACAGGAATTCCCAAGAACTCTGTTGGGACCAGACTTCTGTTTGAATTAATGCAATTAGTTCTGCTGTTAAATTAACAACAATTTATTGTCCAGAGTGAAGTAGACAGTAAGCAAATGGCCACATCCCATCATACTTGCTGGGGAAAACACAAAAGACTAAAGATAGATTTTTCATAAAAGAGTAATAAATTACACTCTATTATTACCATAGCATCATCAGGTATTTTGATATCTGATAAAATGCTTAAACATCTCTGATTTTGCCTTTATAATGTTGCATACTCAAGACTTTCAGGAATTTTGTTTCCAAAAGGAAGTGTTTGTTACTTTTTTTCTTCTAAAATCAAAGCTTTATCCTTGATTTCAATAAATTAATTTTAATCATAGTGAAGATTTTCTTACCCATGTCATGCCAACTCGATCCTTTGTATTGTAGCGACATTCAGTAATGAGATTATCTCCCTGAAATGTAAAGATTAAAGCTTTCAGGTGAAGTTTAATTCTGTTGTATTTCTCTAATATATTCTTGGGCCAACAATTAATATTTGCTGTTTAAAAAGATATTGTAAATAGCTCAGGATAAGACCTTTGATCTGTGTGTGTTTGCTAGAACAGTGCCCAAGGAAATAAATATGACTTTGTTGAGGCCAGACTACACAAGAGTCTACCTGGATAACTTGCTTAAAGAAGTGAATAGTCCAGAACAATGTGTTCATCTAAAAAACATAATGATGCAAGTAGCACTTACTTTGCACAGCTATTGTGAGGAAAGTAAATACCATAATGTGTGTTTTCCTCAGTAGAGATTAAATACTAAATGAAATGTTAGTCATAGATGTACTTGTGATTACTTATTTATGAGCATTATTTATTTCATTACAAAGTATTCTGAGGAAAATTGACAAGAATTAATTATTCCAGTGCTTTCCCATCTTTTGAACATTACACCATCCATGGAGAAAGATATCTTAGGGCCTTGCTCAAATAAGTGGTGGAATTCTCTGTGGCCCAGAGGCAGCCACCCCTAGGCACTGACCCTAGACTCCACCTCCCTGCCCTGTACCAGGAGGGCTCTAAGGTCAGTATCTTAGCACAGTCCACCCTAAGAACAGCATACAGTTAGGAGTGCTAAGACAACTAAGATCAATATGACGAAGGAGGTTGCAGCCTTAGGAATCCTGACAAATTACTGTCTCTCAAATTGTAACTTCCCTCCCCCAGAGTACACCGAAGAATTTAGGAAAGGAATATCAGCTCATGGCTGCGGATGTCAGGGATAATCATTAGAAAATGTAGGTTCCTCTTCTCTTCACAACATCATCGTGTGCTGTGCCTTCTCCCTGACCACTATTCACCCACCTACAAATACTGTTCCCAGCAGCTCTATATAGAAGATGTTGTTCTTACTGTAGTCTCATAAGTTGGATAAGAATCTGTCTTTTCAGAGTGAAATAGGGGTAGGAAATTCTATGAACTTGATGGCCATGGAATAAACACTTAAGGAAATGCAGCACCATAAAGCTTTAATACAGCCTTGTTATTGTAAAGTATAAGATTCCCTTCTTTCCTTCCCTTACCCTGTGTACTGCTGCAAGCAGAGTCATGCAGCACAGTGTAATTAGCTACATCTGAATACCTTTGTCAAATGGAAAAGGGCCCTTCTGTCCAGTTTTATTGAAATGAAACTTGTAAAAAAAAAAAATCTGTCTCCAAGATAGCATAAAGAACTCCTGATTTTACCCTTTATTGTAACTGCAAGCCAAAGGATCACTAACTGGTATACCAATATCTTAAGAATGACAATGTTTAGGGATCAAGACCTGAGTCTTTTATTTTTTGATTGTTTTTTCAATCAAGAATTTGAATTGCCCCTGGGAATAGTAAGAAAAAATGAGTTTCAGGTTTGGAAAGCAGATCAAACACATTCATTCTGTTACACAACACCCATGGTGGGCGGCTGTAAGATTGTGGATACAATGAGCAATTTATTTCACCGGTAGAAATCCTGCTCTATCTCAGCTGATGTGTGGCTTGTGGCTTTATAACATTCAGTGAAAAAGAACAGAAACACACATACCGGCAAGATTGTTTGTTCTTCCTTTAGATATTGAAACTCTTGGAAATTGAAGTCAAAATTGTCATCATAAGCAAGAAGTTTCATTTCTTTCCCTTTGCGAAAATGCCGCAGCCTGACGCCTCTGCCAGCGAGGTGAGCATGGAGAAGAACGGCAAATACGTGGATTCCACTTGGCTTTTCAGCCTCCAGAGCCTGCGGGAACACCCAGAAGACCTGGTCAGCCCAAGCAAGTGCATGTTCAGCCAGCTCACAGACTTGGAGGGACAAGTGAGAAGGAAGCCAGAGCAAGTGGGGTGAGAGGTTGATCTGCATGTGTTTTGACCATGAATTGTTCAGTGTTCTCTCTGGAAGCAACATTTGCTAGGAGACTAGGAAACAAATCTGCAAGACCACTCCTTCTTCCTTCTTTTAGGTGGCCAAGAGGTAGTCAATTGACCATGAATTGTTCAGTGTTCTCTCTGAAAGCAACATTTGCTAGGAGACTAGGAAACAAATCTGCAAGACCACTCCTTCTTCCTTCTTTTAGGTGGCCAAGAGGTAGTCAACGCTCCTGGCAAAGGGATTTCCAGCATATTATTAACCTGGAAATGCAAACTCTGCAAAGGAAAGCTTTCCTCTCTTTGCCAGATAAGGAAGTGAGAGGGATCAGTGGAATGGAATAAGGCACTATAGTCCTGGGTGGGAATTTGAATCATGGTCTAAATAGCTCAGAAGGACATAATCTCCCTGTATATGTCTGCCATATTGTCCCACCTACAATATCATGCGACTCATAAAGACTGTGATGATACTGAAATACTTTTATTCAGTAAGAAATTAAGCATGGAAGTAGTCATTGCTAAATGGTTATACATGGCATTCTCTTGTGTAGTATGCATTTGTATATAAGTTATTCTTGTTCTTCAGTGAAAGAAGGGATGGAAGCAATGAAACAGGATAAGTAATGAAAATCAATGATGGAAGATAGAAATGTGAGTAAAAGGAAAATTAGAGAAGAAAAAGAGTCTACACCAACAAAGGTAGGAGTTGTAAAAGTTGAAATAGTGTTCACCATGTAATGAAGGAGCTGGGGGTGGGAAGGAAAACACTACAAGTTTCCTGGCTCTCAAACCCAGCTCCTGTGGCATAAAGGTTGGAAAAGGCAGTCACAAGTGCTGCTGAACTTGTAGTAATGGCTTTACATGGTGCCCACAGAAAAAGGGACAAGGAATGAAGGTGGAAGACAATTGTCACACCGGTTTTCAAGAGCACAGTTAATTTATAGAGAGCAGCACCCAGACACAGCTCCCAGGCACAGCCTACCTCCTGTAGGCATTCCAGGGTACAGTGGCCCTCGGAGCGGAACTCAGGCATCCCTGGAGGGATGGTATGGAAGAGGCTCACCCAGAGGCCAGCCTCGATCACCCCCGCATCGTACTTCCTTAAATCCGTGGTATGGTATAGCCTTAGCCCAGAACTATCTATTAAGCCTGCAACAAGAACACATAATTTAAAAACAAAATTCTTAAACATTTTATTGTCTCCTTAGTGTAAGAACCTGAAAGAGTAAATAAAATCTGAACAGTACAATAGATACAGTAAAAGGGAAAGAAACTGAAAATAAGGAATAAACAATTGGGATGAGGGAAAGGAGAAAAAAGAGGAAAGTGAAAAACCATGTATGTGGGGCCGGGGAGATGGCTCGGTAGAATAAGTGCTTGCCTGGCAAAAGCAAGGGCCTGAGTTCAATCCCTGGCTCCGCCAAAAAAAAAACCAAAGCAAAACAAAAACAAAAACAAAACAAAAAAAAAGTATGTATATGCAAAGGATAACTAAGATGACTGTAGTACTAATTTCTATCCGTTTTCTGAAGGTAGCAGATAATACTTAAAATTTTTACTTTGACCAACTTTATATACTTAAATCTGTAATCTGAGCAGCTACTTTGATGACAAAAATGTGCAGTACAAAAAACATTGTTCAAATCTTACTTTTTAAAAATTATGTATCATTTCTAATGTCTTATCTATTATTTTTCTATTCTCTTTAAAGTAAATAAGTAAATAAATAAATAAACAGATGTGTTGATATTCCTTAAAAATCACAGAGGAAATAATACAAGCAGAGCTCATCAGAGACGATAATTGGCTTCATGAGCATGAACTAAAATGTGAGTTGCCACATTCCCTGCAGCCATTGTAGATGCACATGCCATGCTATGGGGAGATACTGGAGTCATCTGGTTGACATCTTTATTATCTAACATGGAGACAGAGTGAAAATTCTAAAGTCTAAATTCTTAGAATACAGAGTAACCCTCCCCCCAAAAAAATTATTTTTATATTCCTTGGCTTAGAAACCACACGATGGACAGAGAAAATTACTGAAGCTTAACTTCCTGTTATGGTTTGTGTATAGGTGTCCCCTCAAAGCCTCCTGCAGTCTTGGGGCAGCCTCTGGAGTTTGTGATTGATTACTGTGGGTGTGGTTGCTGCACCTGCCCTGGGGCAGGTAATTTGCATTACAATGTAAGGTGGGAAGAGAAGCCAGCTGCTTGAGCTGCTGCTACCCCTCCCTTGCGCTCTTGCTCTTTGCCACCGCCATGAAAGGTTGTCCTCTGCTATGTGCTGCTCTGCGTTGGAGCCAGCTGAGTGTGGACTGAAACCTCCAGTAACTGTGAGCTAAATAAACCTTTCCTTCCTTCATTTTGAGTGTCGGGTATTTGTCCCAGCAACAAGTAAAAAGTAACTAAGACACTTCCCTTAGTTTGCAACCATTTTATTACTCAATACATAGTCAGTGATATTAATTTAATCAACAGTCGATAAAAATCCACATGTGAACAGCGCATATAAGCATTGGGATAAAAACAAGTAAGACACCTTCCTTGCTATGACCTAGTTATTGTAAAGCAGGAGAATTTAAATATGCCTTTCATTAACTTTGAAATTAATTAACTCCTTCCCCAATGAAAATTGCACCTTTGGTCTTTTAAAATTTGTTTCTTCAAGGAAGACTATCTAGACCATCCACCATACATAGCTGGCTAGATTAGGTCACCAAATAAATACTCTCCTAGTACCAGTGTCTGTCTGTTGGATAACTGGTAATATGTAATTTTGTATCAATTGCTATGAGGGTTTTCTTAAAATTGTTTCTCTTTCCCAGTGGACAATAATTTTTACGAGGTAGGGTGCAGCGTGTGTTTTGTTTATGTGATATTCTCAAGCACGGACCCAGCACATAGTTAATGCTCAGTATCTGCTGGATGATTGCACAAAATGAAATAAAATCATTACTTAGAATTGTTTCTGCTGATAATTTCACATAGAATCAGTTTTCCATTTTGGAACATTGTATAAATTCCAAAATCAAGTATATATCCTTTACGTACATGCTCCCTTCAACAACATTTTGTGCAAGTTCAGTGAGTAAACGCCTGTCGGGTAACTTTATGACTTGCCTTTCAAACAACAAAGTGCTGAAATATTTTTTAGTGCGATGAATGGTAGGTTTTTCATAGGAACAGTGAGAAAAAATGTAACACAAGTGCTATGTGTTTGGGATTCAGTTTATATAATAAATGAAAAAAAGCCTATTTTTCTACTATCTGGTAGGCAGTACAGAAAAGATTTGATTACTGACTCAATGTGTCCATTACTTTAATGTGAATAATGCCTATTGACCTCGTGTAACTGTGACTGAATATTCTTTTTCACTTTAAAAGTATCCCAGTTCAGATGACAAATTTATAGATGAACTCTTCCCAATATTTTCTATTTTGTTCTTTCTCTGTTAAAGACAAGAACTACAAAACTTTTAAAACCCATAATATATCAAGGTGGAATATATAAAGAAAGAACTCACCTTTCTTATGAGTCGGATTATCATAATGGACTTCTAGAAGCACATAATGAGGATCTAATGGAGTGCCAAGGGACAATCCAACATGAGGTGGGTAGGAAAAACCCTAAATATGGAAAATTCCATGAGACAGTTTCTTATGAAAATCTCTGAGAGCACTACTGTGTTCATAAACCAACCATTTTCAGAGACCATACCAGAGCCTTCCAGAATCAATTATTGGGAATAGTCTTCTCCTACTTAAATAGACGCAGGGCACTGCGACAGAGAGTATATAGAGCTATACTCATAAGTATTAGAGCCATATTTATGATGAAAAAACATGACTAATGAATTGTGCTACATCTCAGTTGTTACTTGCCCACCTCTCCACCAATGGCCCAGGCGAAGATCACGGTCTCACAGGTAAGGAAGGCATCAGGCATGTTTGGGTGATAGCACTCGTGGCCGTAGTCCAGAACACTGTCATTAAAGTTGCTACTGCACTGATAGAGCAGGATGTGGTGGACCAGGCTTTCGTGGCCTCTGTGTATCACCGGCTCAACCTACACAAACGCAAATGACAGAGTGGATGCAATAAAGACAGCCAGTAACATCCTACACCGAGCCCCAACCTACCCTCAGGAATTATCCCTTCTTCCAAAAATATTTTCCTCAATTATGTAGATTACAAGGTTCAAGTAAGATCTGTTCTGGAGACCAAGAAGACGACGATAACAATGGTGATGGATCACTGTTGGCTCCATGTATTGAAACTTCACTAATTGTCTTTGTTTTTAACTCACTTTTGTTTCCCTGACCCATTCAGCACAGCAGCTATTTCAAAACTTCCCTACTGTCTTCCAGGCTTCACTGTGCATTATGTTCCTCTCTCTCATTTTTCACACAGAAAACATAAGTCTTCTTGCCTCTCTTGGTCTTCCTTACCTCTATCTTACTATGTTATTTTTTCCTTATTCCCACTGGAATATATGATACCTTGTTCATCTCTTTATGTATACATGAGCTGCACACAATGTACAGCTGAGTGATGGATATTTTTATTTTAGAGATGAGGATCACATTTTAATTATTTTATTATTAGAATTGGGGAGAGAATTATTAGTGATACAGTCCTGTGACACTGCTCAGATTAGGAGAGGGAAATGAGGGAGTAGTCAAAATGCAATGGGGGACTGGGCCGCGGGATCCTGAACAGACCCAGAGCGCAGGCCCAGCGAGTGAGTGACACGACCCAGGCCGTGGGATCCTGAACAGACCCAGAGTGCAGGCCCAGCAAGTGAGTGAGATGACCTGGGGTCCTCCGGATCCTGACACAGCACGGAACCCTTCAGCAGAACTCCCTGCAAAGAGGCTAGAGGCAAGACCCACCCAGCTGATT
>NW_004524610.1:15257064-15309703 GCF_000260255.1 Octodon degus
CACATTCTGTGCCCCTCCCACTTCTGCTCTGTAAGTTTCTTCATAATGCTTGTCTACTAAAGTGCACCAACCTGCAAACGAAGCCAGGATGAGCTAAGCACACCCAGAGAGCCTGGAGATCCTTGTATCCCATTGACAGGGCATCTCTGCAGTTAGGCTCCACAGGTTGCAGGTGTGGCCAGCAGCTAGCAGGATTTTGGATTAAAGAAGCCTGGTGAGCTTCAATATTTCTAACACTTTAACTGCCTGGGACCTCTTGGCACCAACTAATCAAACGCACAAGTGTCATTTTGAAATCCTTGCTTGGTCTCTGCTTCAGACTTGAATGTCCTTTAAGCTGTTTGCTCGTATCTCTTTTGTAGGGAAACCTAAGCAGCCAAAGGAGGAGGATGGGGATATACCAGTAGGAGGTTTGAAATGGACAACCAAGGAATTCTTTTCTGTGTGTGTGTGTGTGTGTGTGTGTGTGTGTGTGTTACCGGGGATTGAACTCAGGACCTTGCGCTTGCCAGGCAAGCGCTTATTGTACTAAGCTATCTCCCTGGTCCAAGGAATTCAATGTTTATATTCTGTTTTGTTTCATGTTCCCTAGGGAATCCTTCCATACCCACCTTCATGTACATTTTGACATCACATTCATGAAATAATGTTGCACATGGTCTTGTTTGTGCTTGTCTCATCGCTAAAAGGCTGTAAGCCCTAAAGGCAGAAGCTATTTTCTATTTTACTTAAAAACAATAGTATTGCTCAATTACGGTTGCAAAACAATGAATGCACAGGAATATAACCAAAAGTTTGATTGAAAATAGAGTGTCTACATCTAGTCTGAGCTCTCTTGTGAGACCACACCCTGTTGGGTGTCTCAATACTCCAAGGACACAGCACTACTGATATATCAAGAGTGAATCACTCAGACATGGTAGATTTTTGCCAAAAACCATCAAGTTCAGGCAGAACCTGAGGGTGGGACTGAGCTCTCTGAGGCAGGTCCTGGGAAGCAGGCTTTCAGGCAAATGAGAGTTGGCTGTTGCCAAGAAAGCTCAGAAACTAAACACTAGTGTCTGAGATCCTTACAGGAGAAAGGGAAAGGAGATCTGGGACATGTACACAGAAGTGATGCCCATGGGTCCACAGAGCCAGGGGTTAGTCATGCCACCACAATCCAGGGAACCTCAGAAGCTACCAGAAGCAGAGGGAGGCAAGAAAGGATCATCCTCTGGAGCTTTAGGAATGAGTCTGGATCTACCCATGCCTTGATTTCAGACCTGTGAGTCTCCAAAGATGGAAGAGGATGCATTTCTGCTATTTCAAGTTATGGTCATTCATTATAACAGTCCTATGAGCCTGACAGCCCCAGCCTTGCTCCTCAATTTTCTACCGTGATCTATTTGTAGATTTGTCCGTGTCAGCCTAGGTCACAATTGCCCCTGAAAGTGTTTGTGAACCAGCCTTACCACAAATATAAATGTTCCTCCTTAATGATTGAGGTTAAATATCTTCTTTACCGATAACTAAGTACATACTTATTTTGTTCCCGTTTTCAGTATTTGTGGGGGCCTTTGTTGTGTCATCCAGGTATGCTGAGCTGTACCTGAGAAAGCCAGAACACACAGAATTTTTGGGCAATTTTCCTATATTCATTATTCCACTTAAGATGTGGTTCCTTGCTTGTTGAAACAGGAGTGGAACATAGCTCTCCAAAAGCAACCTGCAACTCAATAAACTAATAATTAAGGCAAAAAGGGAGAGGTGATGTGGGTGGACTCTGTATTGAGCTGGAAATTTCGTAAATCCCTATCACTTTCGTCTTGCCTCTTCTTGCTCCTGGCACCCGGCTTCATCTCCCCAGTGCAGGCACAGTCTGCTGTCTGCACAAAGCCCACAAACTCTCCCTGACAGAGAACAGCCAGAGGTCACCAGGCTTCCTAAGTGGTGCTGCTGAAGAGGACATTTCACGCAGAACTAGCAGTGCGGATGCATCTGTGTGTCTCCCGTGAGCTAGAAGACCGAAGATCTGTCCCCTCCTCCACCCCCCTCCTCACAAGTCCCAAGCATCCCACTCTGAGAACCCCAGGGATCAAAGCACAGTCTGACTTGCTGATGTGGTGCCAAGAGGCCCGCAGCATGAAGGGACTTGGCAGGGAAAGGCCAGGAAGGAGTGAGGAGAGGAGGGCGAATGGGATGGAGCTGAAGGAAAGGGAAGCACCGATAAGGGGGGACCCTGGGAAATGACGCGCTCCTTGCTGGGACGCTGGATTCCTATGAGCAGGAGATGGAAAGGATATTTCCTGGCACATAGGAGAGGTCGGTGTGCAGTGACACAATAAAGTCAGCACACAGAGAAAGACCAGAGGCGAGACAGTAGCCGCGGGGTTTTTAATAGCTAACTCCTTTCTGGAATCTTGTGCATCTCTGCACTCTGCTGTTAACATATTCAGCCTTTGAGTTAATAAATCAATATATTCCTTCCTTTTTCCTAGGCTAGTTCAACGTGGATTTCTACTACTTGCAATCAAAAATCCTAATAAGCAAACACCAGTCTGTACTGTCACCATGTTAATATGTACATGTATCACACATGTGCTACTGTAAATTGTCATTTATTTTTCTCTTACAACCTTTGCCACGTAGAACTGCTTTTATTTCACTCTTCCTTCTTATTTAACTAATTCCTAACTGGGTAAGTTAGTGCCAGAGTGACATCAGTAAAGGCCCTGGAAGAGTCGAATGGGAGAAAAGAATCACTCCCTCTAATACACACAATTATCTTCCTCCCTGCTTCTGATTCTTGGATTTCCACACAGACGCTAACCAGGAAGGCTGAGTTACTTCATGAATATGCAAGATCCCTCGAGATACATAACACCTCATAATTCAGAGTGTTTTCTATCCGCACAGGAATTAAGTCAGACCTTTGCCAAACACTTCAGGAATAAGAAAGACAAAACAAAACGAATACCTCTCAACAAAGTTAAAAGTAACAACACTTCATGTACATGTTCCTTGAATTTTAACAGGCAACTCATGAATGTCATCCATAAATGTAGCTTCCAGCCCAATATTAACATGCGCATACATGTTAAGTCAGCTGAGCTACTGAATAAACAAGAGTTCACATGTAGCTAAAAACTGTGCAATTAACTTATGTGTATCCAGCGAGAAGTCGTTTCCCGGAGGTCAGAGGCTGAGCTTGTTTCATGAATGTGCCACAAACCAACAGTGTGGCAGGGCCCTGAGCAAATCACACGTCACATCTCATGAGCTCTTCTGCCCTTCCCAGCTCCTCTTCTGTCTGTCTGTCTGTCTGTCTGTCTGTCCATCTCTCTCTCTGCCCATGTCTATATAGATATGGATATAGACAGATAGATGTATATATAGATGTATAGATATATAGTTTACATGTATTCATTTAATCCTCAAAACAAACCTTGTAAATCATTCCTTATTTCATGTATATGGAAAATAAAACCCGTTTCAGTCCACAAACATCCCCAATGCCACAGCCAGATCTGACTCTGGTGTCTGGATAGGGAACATCCTCTCCAACAGCATCCTGACTCGTGAGTGCGTTGCCAGGGTGATGGGAGAGACAGCGCTGGTGCCTCACCAAGAGCACTCGGAGCACCTTTACCCTTCTCTCCCACCTGCATCTGTCCTGGGTGCCTCCTCTAATCACTTGCACATGTGGCTTTCTTCAGAGGCCTGATTTGGACTCACACTGAAGACAGCAGAAAATGCCATGAAATGTGCAGGCCCCAGGAGCAGCTAGAAGGAGCACAAGGCCATGTCCTGTGGCCCTGCCTGAGCCAAGACAAACTCCAACTTCCATCCTCTGTGGGATGAGGTGAAGGTGGGAGCTACAGCTGCCCACAGCCGCTGGGCCGCCCTCTCCCAGCCTTCCCCCCATCTCACAGCACACACACACACAGTGACCCCGCACTTCCTTCGTGAGTCAACTGCACACTAACCTGTGCCTGAATAGGCTGCCCACAGGAGCCCAGCCCCAGACAAGTATTGTAACTGAAATCCATTTAACTACATATTCTTAGGTTTCAGTGTTACATCATTACCTCTGTACTTCTTTTTTCCTAGTTGGTTAACTTCTCACCATCTAACTGGTAAGTTTCCTTACCAGTGTGTCAGTGAAAACAAGGCTGATGCATAAGATTACTTGTGAATTAAATTGCTGCCATGTGTAAGGTAACAGCACCTTATAAGTGTTTAAATATTTATACTGGTGTCAATAGCATAAGTTGGATACCAGCTTTTAAATGAATCTTTAATATTATGCCCTCGTAGACAGCAGGTATATCTACATAAACAATCTGTTCACAAGCTCTATATTTCAAACCCCAATTTTATAGTTTATATATCACAAATATTCTGACAAAAATGTTACCGTAGTCAAATGCATTGTGGCAAAAATTTATAATTATAGAAAATATACATTTGTGGTATTTAATTTTCTAAATTTATGTATGAATAAAACTAAGCAAAGTTTTCTACAAAACTTTTTCTTCAATATAGCCTTCTATTTTTTCCAAAAGGAAGGCATATACTATCCATGTGAGTTCAGACATAGTGTTGAGTGTAAACTTTGTTATCTTTTTGGTCTAAAAATATTTCTTGTCAAAAATGCATAATCATTCATTCATTCAACCAGCAAAATTCCATTACTCTTTCATCTTGAAATCTCTACCTGTCTCCACCTACTGTACTCTCTTTGTTGGCTCCCGAAGGAGGGAGCAATAATAATCATACAATGTGACAGTCGTAAGATCCAGTTGTGAAACAACAGAGCAGCTCAGGTGGAGAAGGACACCCTTTTGGTTGCCTCCCAGCACCAAAGCCTCCGTGGACTCCCCACTGGGGTCCTGAATTTCTTACACCATGTCTCTAAGAGTGAGCCCCTGCTCTCTTGAGTTGCCTCAATTCATTTGCATGATCCCATTTCTGACATGAGTGGAAGTTGACCCACATTCAGGGAATCCCTGGACTTGAACATGGTGACCAGCAGCATCCTCTCCTTTACCTTGGGTGGGAATCTGTGTCACACATTCTCTACAGGAGGGGAAGCAGCCTGGTTATTTGTACCACAAAGTGCAAAGGACTAGCTTGAAGAGCAGCCACACAATGCTTGAAATTCCATGAATTCCTGAGCTGAGGGGTGGGCTTCAAGTAAACCTAAGCACCACTCAGTTGAAATAAAAATGGGTTTGATTTTGATAGTGATTGCCAATGACAGTTGTTTTCTTCAGCTGGTCTTTATGCCTTGTAGTGAAAGCTGATGTGATCAGCCAAGTCTGATGATGCTGAAAGCATGTTTCTTCAAACTTGTGGGGGGAAAAAAGAGCTCCAAAGATAACTAGTAGTTGAAACTCAATCTACCATACATTTGAAAGCCAATTTCTTTCACTATAACATTGGATATTTGGAACGTGCTGAAGCAACATGACTCATCCTATTTTCTGTTTCTCCTCTTCAAATGCCCTTCCAGTTGGACCAAGCACCCCCATCCACACCTCTGGGCTATCTAATCTGAATTAAACCCATAGCACCTTCTTACCTTATTGGATGTTACTGTGACCTGAATGAATTCCCTAAAAGCACATGTTGAAATTTATTGCCAGTGACAGTCTTAAGGGGTGGAGCTTTAGGGACAGTATTAAGCTGAGGACAGAGCCTGCAAGAATGGGGCTGGACCCCTGCTAAGCGTGTGAGAGCTGTGCACTTCTGCCTTCTACCATAAGCACACGGTGAGCAGCGTCAGTGCGTGTTTATAGGACTCCATGCATATTCCAACACACACATCCAGCATGTGCTGATCAAATCAGGGCAGTTAACATGTTCTTTTTCTTAACACTATTTTTATGTTTGGAACCTTCATATGCTAATCTTCCAGATCCTTATAATATCAGTGTCTTTAATTTGGATTTTCTAGAATACAGAGGTATAAGAAAGACATTTTTATTCTTAATAAATTACTTGACTTAATGTATTGGGTGTGGCAGCCTACGCAGACTAAGAAAGATGTTCAAGAACTTGCCTTCTGGACAAGGCTGGATCCCAGCCAGAAAGTCTTCCCAAACCAGCACGTTCCCTCTTGCTGTCTGAGCAGTCTCAGTGGCTGCAAATCACTCATCCCACAGGGGACCGAGACAATACATTTGTTCCTGACGTTCAGGGCCACCGTCACTGGCCAGGTATTGCCTGTGCCGTCATAGGTCCTTTCCTTTTGTAGAACAAGTTCACTTTTACTGGTGTGATTTCATTCCTGCTGTCTTCTGGTCCAATAAGTCCCTATACACAGATGTATTTATTGCAATCCCAGTTATTTCTGAAAGCCCAGGGGATGTTTCTTTGGGACCATTTTACTGGTTATTTTGGTTCTTACTTGTCCATTGCCCTGAGTTCCTGACATTAAAGACTTTATTTGGAATCCAAAGGCTGCCACTTACTAACTGTGATACCCAGGCAAGCTACATAACCTTAGTGAGATTCAGTTTAGTTATCTATAAAATGGAAATACAAATTAACTTTTAAGTTATTATAAAAATTAAAGAAGAAATACGTCTAGCACATAATTTATAATACATAGCAATAAAAATTATACTGAGTTCCACATAATTTGGTAGGTATGTAAGTTGTTGAATGTAATTATTTTACATATAATTTTTTTCTTAGTTAGAACATTAGATCATTGTTTTACTACTTGCTGCTAATTCATAGCATGGAGTCATTTCAAAAACTTTAGTGTGTGTTTATAACATGATGTAAGAATATGACTTACATTTTTATAAATGTGAGTTGCTTTTAACTGATGAAATGTATTTTAGGTTAACTTGTTTTTTGAATGCAAGCAATTCATAATCAAATGTGCACAGAATTCAAATATGATCAATTCATATTTTACTTCATACTTCAGAAAAAATGGTTGAGAGTTGTTTTTTGTTGTTTGTTGATCAATATATGCCCTTCGAAACAGCAATCACAAACCTCAAAGGAGGACAGAAATCAAGATTTCTGCCAGTCCCACACCGCAGAGCCACAAGGCCCAAGGCGTTTATGGAGGCTGAAAACTGTAGGAACAGAAAGCACCGCATAAAGTGTAGCTCCAGGTCACACGGTGGTGGGGTGACCCAGCTGAGCCCTGATGTGCACCACTTCGCCGGCTCCCTTCTGGGCAACCCACCCGCACACTAAAGGTAAGAGAAGAAGCAACATCTGGCTAATCAAAGGTAAAGGAACATTAGATCACCAAAACATTGAAAGATCATTTGTACCCTTTGTGTCAAGTGATAATCCCCTTAATGTGAAAAAAGCTCAATTGTAAAAATGGGCACAGGACATGAATAAAAGCTCTAGAGCCGAGAGATCCAAATCATTATAAACATAAAAAGATGAGCCAGGTCAGGCTCACACCTGGAAACCAGCACCCCAGGAGGCCGAAGCAGAAGTATCTAAAACGTAAGCTCATTCAGAGCAACAATGATTCAGCAAGGTCTTGTCTCAAACTAAGAAATAAAAGAGGGAAAAGAAGAAGAAGGGCTGGGAATGTAACTTGCTGTGAAGTTCCTGGGTTCAAGCCCAGGTAAAATGCAGAAACACCCGCGCACACACACACATACACACACCAGTGGTAAATTGATGCTTAAGTACATGGAAATGAAAACAATAGCATAATCTTATAGCCTATCAGATGCACAACATTTAAATCTGTTAATAGACAATGTTATATACGATATAATGGGGTAAAACTGGAAATGTTTTAAATTATCATTAATTAAATTGTATTAAATTGAAACAATGGAATACCATAGTCATTAAAAAGATAAATTTGTATGCAGAAGTGGAATAGTTTTCAAAAGGATTAAACAAAAACAAATGCATTCTATCAGGGTCTAAGAATAAAGACAAAGGGGGAAAGAGAGAAAGGTATAAAACTAGATGGAAACAAAGCTTGGTTATTTCATGTGTATAGAAGTTCCAGAAAAATAAATTTTAATGATGAATACTAGAAGTAAAGCTTGAATGACAGAAGTTAGGATATTTTTGTTTCTAATTTACAACATCTACATTTGCATTTTTGCAATGAACAACTACTCACATCAGAATATTTTGCAAAATTCTGGTTTCATCACTTATCAAACCAATATCTCATGACCAGGATAATTGGTAGGGTGAGTCTTTAGCTCCTATGTAAAAGGTGGGAATTTCTCATGAAAATTACAAGGGATTCTAAGACTCCACACAGTGAAGGCCCCCGATAGCGTCAAGCGCCTCCTCCCGTGTTTCCCATCCATAATCTACCTTATGATTTACGTATAAAAACCAGCAGCTTGCGGTTCAGAATTGTGGCTTAGAATTTCCTCTACAGTGTATTTATTGTGGCCTATCGAGTCAAGCTATGTAAGAATCTACAAACAGAACTTGAAAATATTCACTTTTATTGACCAACTTCCCCTCCCTCCAAGTCCTAGTAGGAGCAAGAAGTTCTCGCCCGCTAGGCCACCACAGCAGGTGGCATAATGAGCGTCATGTATTTCGAAAAACTACAGGAAAAGACTGAATGCTCTTGCCACAAAGAAAGGATAATTGTTTGAAAAGAAAGATGTTTAATTTCATTTAAACATTACTCAATGTAATAAGTGTTACACCATGTATTTATTTTTTAGTGCTTGTGCCACTGAGCTATATCTCTGGGCTTATTTTTGTTTCAGTTTGAAAAAGAACTCAAATTAAAAATCATTTTAATACTATTAAGTCAATGCAAAACATTTTCTTATTTTTTAATTTAAAATTTGTATGCGCAGTAATAACTAATGAGGATGCCTTGGGCACTAGGTTTCCAGAACAACGTGCTTACGTTTCCTCTGCAAACTCAGTTATGCTCTCTGAAGCTTTAGGCCATTAATAAAGTAGCCGAAATAAAAAGAAAGTTTCTCAACTACATTCTCTTAGGCGTGAGGCTGTCAGTAAAAAGGCTGAAATAAAAAGAGCTTTCTCAGCCCAGATCCACTTCTGTGGCTTCCAGCCCAAAGGTTGGAGGCGGCCCCTGTGGCTCCCAGCCCTGGCCTCCAGGAGCCCAGAACAGTCCCTCGAGCCCCTCCGGCCTGCGCCCCATTTTACGTTTCTGAAGCTTGCCCTCCTCGCCCTCCTTTGAAGTTGTGAGCGTGGGGAATTTCTTGGTGTGTTGTTCTGGGTGGGTGGGGAGTTTATTTTGCTTTTTTTTTTTTTTTATGACTTCAAGGCCTAATAATTCTACAGGTCAAAGAACGAACTTAATTACCCACAGATGATCCTAGTGATAAAATGCCACAGCTCCAAATTAGGAGGAGAAAAAAAAAAACCCTTCATTTTTCATTTATTCCAGAACAATGTATGTATTTTTAAAAGTGCAGCATGCCAATTTAATTCTGCATTTCTTAAAATTAACTTCCTCTCTTAAAACTATTTTCACATCCTGAAACTCCTAGGACTTGTGTTTACATATAATTTGTCATAATAATTTTGGCAGTTTTAAATAAGGTACATTATTTAGCACATATTCATCATAATTTAAGGGCTTCATTTCCTGAAGAAATTTAATAAATGAGCCATCTTTTTTTTCTTCCAGGAGCACAAAAATAACATTGATGACATTATTTATTTCTCTGGGCAGAGTCTAAAGATTAGATATAATTGTAGGCAACACCAGTAACCCTGCCTGGCGCAGAATTCCATGTTGGCCTTTATCCTGGGGCCTAGCGTTCATTGTTCTAAATGCCTGCAAAATCAGTCCTGTTTTGTAATGAAAGTAGAAAAACTGAGTTCAGTGCTTTTTTCTAAGATGCAAAATAAAGTTGTCTTACAACTGATAATTGTCCGGTTCTTTGAAGCTCAGTTTACTTCATTGAATTCTGGCCTCTTTTCCAGGAAATGTCTATAAGTAGCACAGCAGAGCTATTCTGTTCAGGCCCTAAATTAGACATAGAAGCCAATGTGTCACCCATTCAAAGTTCATTCGTCCTGGGGATAACAGAGAGTTTTCTCAACATTGCTGTAAACCATAACCAACTTGAACCAAGACTTGAATCTTTTATCCAACAGCCGTATCCTAAAAATGCTCAGAACTATAAAGGGCTGAGTATCCAAACACAGGACTGATCCAGTAGTCCAAGAGCTTCCATGCTATGGTCAGGAAAAAGTACAAGACCCCACTCCCACAGGCGCTAGGATTTGAACAATAACTATCACTTGCATGTGTGTGTACACTAAGGACACTACACATATTAGCACATTTAACACAACTCATTTGCTCTTCAAACAACCATGAGGCTGGCATTATTGTCTTCTTTTCATAAACCAAGAAGGCGAGGGAGCATTAAGTAACTTGGAGCAGCTCCCAGTTTCCTAGCAGCAGGTTTGGAGTCAGCGCAGGGTGGACTGGGCTGGGTCGCATTCTGGGGCGAGGCTGCTTCTCCCCCTTTCCCATCTGTCCAGGCACAGCGCAGGCGCAGCGAAGGCGCACGAGAGCGGCTACAGTCAGAAGAGGACTTACAGCAGGGTGGTGGTAATTTTTCACTTGAATACTGTTATACTGTGTCAAAGAGTCACTTGATTTACTTTGTGGAGTACTGCCTTCTGGTAGGAAAAGAGACGATTAAAAGGAACAGGAAAGAAAAAGAAAGAAAGAAAAAAGACTGTGCTTGTTCCATTTTGTAAATTTGTGACTAACCATTCTTGAAAGTAAGACACACAGTCTCTACCTTTCATTAAAGTTAAATAAATGAACAGGAATGGATGACTTTGTTGTTTGGGCTCCTCTTTGTTTTTCTCTTATTTTGTATGTGCTTGAACATGAGGCTGCCATAAAAGATCCACAATTAGAGACAATCCTGTGGAACGGAGAGAATGTCAAACCGAACTGGGTCTCGGCTGTGGATGAACTGAACACTGGTCTTCACATCGTGGGTGAATCTCCTGTAGAGGGACCACTTCCGTCCACCAGGTCCTCATCGTCTTAGGGAGCATGTGCACCCTGCACTGCCCTTTCAAAACCTGTAAGGCTCCCACCGTCTTTCAGCTATTTGAATAAACGTCTTCTCCCATACATGTGGGTTTCTCCCAAAGAAGGCATATTGTTCCTTTAACCTCTGGGATTTTTTGCTTGCATCTGATTTTATATGTTAATACACAAAGAAAATGACAGAGCATTCTTCATATAATAATTCTGCTCCTCAGAATTCCTTATCATCCTACCATGTTCATTTGCTCTTCTTTTCCCCTACTTAACAAAGCATGGTTCCGGGTCACCACAATGGACTTGGGCAGTAAAATAAAGGGCCAACCTCACAAATTAGGCTGTTTCATAGATGAACTCAGGTGTCATCTGTTTTAACAGATCTGACATTTTCTTTAACCATAGAAATTACATCAAAAATAGATTTACTTATAAAGAAAACACAAAATATCATGGGTGTTTTGTTCCATATTTTTCCCAATCTGATAAAAGTCACACCCAAACTAACTTTATAAATTCACAATCTGCCTAAGGTATTAAAAAGAAAAAAATTACAGTTTCAGAAATGTGGCCAATCTCTTTTCTTTCAGATGAAAGAACAGATCTAAAAAGGACCTGATAAGTCAAGATATGGTCATGGTTTCAAAAGCAAAGAACTCATCATGTGCTTTCCCAAAAAAACCCATCATTTATTATTTCATTTTTGTTAAAGACCTAAACCCTAATATGAAATGAACTCAAAAGTTTCAATTTTTACTTCTACCACCAACCTCAAGGGCATTCTTTCCTTATTTGTAAGGCAGATTTCCTGGCTGGAGTTGGCTTTTTCTCACTTACTATTTTAGGGGACATCTATCTAGATGTCCCCTTAGGGCTTCATGGGCTGCTTGGTGGAGCTTTTAGGAGCTGGCTGTATCTAGGGTATGTGATGCTAGGATTAAAGATGCATGGTACTAAATTAGTCCACTGAGTGGAATTAGCATAGTTGTGGGTGTGGACAGTGAGAAGGGCCACTCCGCATGTACAAGGAACTGCTCAAAATGCTTATTATCTGGATGGGATAAAGAAAAGGCAGGCTGGCTTCTTGCTGCCTTCTGCCTGCCACACCATGAGCTGTTTCTCCTCTGTGATACCTGTCTGGCACGAAACCCTGCTGTGGAGCCAGTAGACTATGGACTGTAACCTCTATGGATAATGAGCTACAGTAGACTTCAACTTGTAGGCGTTGGGTATTTTATCTCAGCAATGAGCAAAGTAACTAAGACACCTATATATCCTTGAATTTAAGATTAAACTTTGGTTCCAATATATCTGGACTCTGAAATCTTTATAACATAGCCGAATAACCTGCCATTGCTCCAGTTAAAAATACAATGATTGCCCTTTGCCTTTGCCAAAAATAAAAATAAAAACAGACAAACAAAACTCACTTCTTGGTCTACCATTTGTGCTTCTGATGTTTTCAGCCTCTGGCCAACATGGCTAGAACTACCTTTTCTCTGGGCCTTTGGACATGGCACTCCAGCCGTCGAAGTCTGCAATCTGGCAACATGAAGCTGTACCCTGAGGAAATGAACTTTGAGTAGAAGAGAACTTAGATGTCCAAAACATAGTCACTTGGAAAACTCTGGGATTCTCAAAAATGACAACGAACATGCCTTAAGATTTCTTGCTAACTGCAGCAAGGATTTAGAAGAAGTTTCTCAAAATTAAAAACAAGGAGTACAGCCGGAGAGAGAGCTCAGCAGCATAAGTGCCCACCAGGCAAGCGCAAGGTCCTGAGTTCAATCTGGTACCACAAAAGAAGAATACCAAATTAATATTAAATCAATTAGCAAGACTAAAATAAGGGCTCTTCTGCCTGTCCTCTGATCCTGAGTCTCCAGGAATAATGGCCACACAATGGGCTATGGGGCAATGGGAGGAGTCTGAGGTTACTTACCTCTCTCCTCTTGCATGCTTTATTTAGGCACAGAGCTAGGACCTCTAAGTGCATGCACGTCTGGTGAAATAGCGGATTAGAAGTCAGTTAGCAAAGGCATCCAATCCAAAGAGCAATCTGTCTCTGCCACAATTCTGCCTTGCTATGAACCAAATGCTTATGGTCCCCCAAACTCCTATGCTGAAGTCCTGATTTCAATATGAAAGCATTTAGAGTTGGGCCTTTGGGAGGTTAATTAGGATTCAATGAGATCACGAGATAGAGGGTCTCTCAATGTAATTAAGTGTCACTCTATGTTTATCAGTGCTACTGCTGTAAGGGAATTTTATCAGGAACAGAAATTTATTTTCTTGTAGTCAAGGAGGCTGGAAACACTGCAGTCACAGTGTTGGTGAGGGTCTTCTGGCTGTGTGATCACAGGCACGAGGCAGAGCGGCAAGAAAGTGCAGTCCTTCCACCAAGCCCATCCGCAAGGGCAGAGCCTGTGACCTGAACACAGGCTCACCTTTTAATATCTGTACACCGATGCGTACATTTCTAGTAAGTGAAAGTTGGGGACACATTCAAATCACACATGTGCCCTTATAAGAAGAGATACCAGGTCTCTCACTCTGACACATTCTGTCTGTCTCTGTCTCTGTCTGTCTGTCTCTCTGTCTCTGCTCTGTCTCTGTCTCTGTTTCTCTCTCTGTGTCTCTGTCTCTCTCTGTCTCTCTCTGTCTCTCTCTCTCTCTGGAGGGGCGCAGAAGAGTCGGGTGGGGACACAGTCACACAGCCAGACAGTGGCCACTAACAAGCCATAAGAGGCACTCTCATGATGAAATCTATCTTGCTGGCACCTTCCTCTCAGACTACCCAAGCTTCAGAACTGTGGCAAGTCGATTTCTGTTGTCTCAGCCACCAAGTTTTGGGTATTCTATTATGGTGAAATGACTCAAACGTGTAAATGACTCAGCATGACTCAGACAAGAAAACAGGAATACTATTCTCACACAGAGTATAATCCTAGATCTATCTGCTTGCTGGTGAAGGAAGTTGTAAAGAAGTAAAGAAAGGGTTCCTCACTGTACGCAACCCTAGTTCCTGGGGAAAAGAAAAAAACGATATAATACAGCACTTGCTGGAGGAAAACAACTTCAGCCAGAGCCTTGAGATTCCCTTTGGTTAGGTTCTTTTGGCAAATTTAGCAAACACTTGAGGAAACAAAAGACTATTACAGTATATTTAGATCCTCAAAGACTTCAGTTACAAGAATTATCAGACAAAATATAGAAGAATATTTTCCTTAAAATATTACTTAGGGCTGGGGAGATGGCTCAATGGAATAAGTGCTTCCCTGGCAAGCGCAAGGGCCTGAGTTCAATCCCTAGTTCCACAAAAAAAAAAAAAAAAAAAAAAAAAACAAACCCTAACTTATTCTATTTCCATATTTAAAGAAATGAAAGACATACAAAGAGCAAGAAATACCAAGATTGATTCAGTAGATTGCAAAATGGCTAGCAATAAAAATGTAATGTAAATTTTTTTACAAGTTTAAATTTGTAAAAAATTTAAATTTCAAACTTGATGGATGAGTTAAATAAAATATTAAAAACAATTTAAGAATTATTGATTGAATTGAAAATATTCTGATGTCAAACAACAAGAAAGAGAATTTTTTTTAACTTTTATTAAGATAAAACTGACATACAGAAGATGGCATGTATTTAAAATAAAACAAAGCGTAATGTTTGATCAGTGTGACATATGTACACATTCCTAAAGCCACCATCACGATCAAGTGAGGAGTGTACTCAGTGCCCCAGAGGTGCCCTCCTGCCCCTGGTGAGCCTCCCCTATCTTCCCATCCTGCTCCCTCCTCATCCCCAGAAAGCTCTTAGTGTTTGTCACTATAGATCCTGTGCCCTGCCCAGGATCTTATTTAAAAAAAAAAAAGGAATCAAGTCAGGCAAACTGATGCACACCCTGCCTTCCGCTACTCAGGAAGCTGAGGCAGACGATCACTTGAGCACACAAGCTTGAGAGCATCCTAGGAACAAAGCGAGAACCTGCCTCCAAAAAAGGGAAGAGGAGCATGCTATGTACCTTATTTCATCTGGCTTGTTTCATTCAGTATAATTATTCTCAGATTAGTTCGCATGGGCCACATATATTAACAGTTCATTCTTATTAACTGTTAAAGGATAAAATGATTATTGAATAATTATTATGTGTACTTGTTTATTAATGGGAACCTGGAGTGTTTCCATTTCTTGACTATCACAAATAAAATTGCTATGGAAAGCCTTGCACAAGCCTCTGCGTGGACACACACTTTCATTACTCGTGGACACAAGTCTAGTAGAAGAACTGGCACCTATGATAAGTATGTATGTAATTGTTCGCCATGGTGCCAAATAGTTTTTCAAAGCAGTTGCAATATTTTGTAATTCCACCAGCTGGGTGTATTAGAATTCCACGCGTCCAGTTTTCATCACTGCTTTTAGTGTAGATATCATCACAGGTGGGTTATGGTATCCTAGGGTGGCTTTAAATTGCACTTACTTATTGAGCTATTATGTTGATCAGTGTCTAAATGTGTGGATGTAGGGCAAAAGGTCAGAGCAATCTCTGAAATAGTGATGAACAAACATGGCAAGCCCTGTGATTCTCTCAGTGTAATGCCTGGTGAGGTGTCCAGCATGTGCATAGCACAAGGAAACCCTGGTGAGGTGTCCAGCATGTGCATAGCACAAGGAAACCCTGGTGAGGTGTCCAGCATGTGCATAGCACAAGGAAACCCAGGCACAATCTGCATTCTCCCTGAGAGAGGCTGGTGAGTCCAGAGAGGACTGGTAGGTTACAATCTACAGAGTAACTCCCGGGAGAGGGAGAGATGCATAGAGACCCAACTCCAGTCCTCATCAGAGCCTCCTTCAAGTCCTCTACTGATGCCCAGCCGCCCATGCATGGGATGGAGCTAACTGCTGCAGGCCTGATGAAAGTCACTGGAAAGTGCTCCAGAACAGCTCTGGAAATACCAACCCAGGATGGAGATTTTTCCTAACAGTCACAGTAGAAAACCTCATAACTTACTGAGCATTAGGAAGAGTACTTAGAAGTGAGTAAAATTAGAATCTAACAAAGCTTAAAAATAAAACTTAATAGGACCGATTCCAACAACTCAAAGACATACAAGTACCAAGAGCTCAAGAATATTGATGGTGGCATAAGCAGTGCCTGCCTCGCAAGTGCAAGGTCCTGAGTTTAATCCATGGAACAATAACAACAGAAAAAGAATATTTATAGAAATATAAATATACCCAGCATTCAGCAAAGTAAAATTTAAGATGTTTGCCAGTTTAACCAAAAATGACTAGTCATACAAAGGATAAGGGAAATAAACCCATTAAGAAAACATCAGCTAGAACAGACTAAATGACAGAAGTAGTAGACAAGCACATTAAAGAGTAATGCTGGTTGAATTCTATTACAGAAGATAGAGCAAAGATTGTGTGTGCTACGTCCAAACATGGAAGATGTTTAAAAGCATTCATATCGAAATTTTAGAGATGGAGGGGGCCGGGGAGATAGCTCAGAGAAACACGTATTCCACTGAGCCATCTCCCCGGCCCCTAGATGGCTCAGAATAAGTGCTGCCCTGGCATGCTTAAGGGCCTGAATTCAACCCCCAGTTCTGAAAAAATAAAATAAAATAAAAATAATGAATAAATAAATTTTAGTGATTGAAAGGATACAATATCCACAATATAGTGCATGGTGTGGAGATTAGGTTATACAATGAAGAAGGGAAAAATGGTGAACTTAAATATACAGCAATAAAACTACACACACACAAAAAGACTGCACTAGGCTGGGCAGATAGCTCAGCAGACTAAAGCACCTGCTTAGGCAGAGTGCAGTGGCCCAGGTTCAATCCCTGGTGTGCATGCTAGTCCTGTCCCTAGGGCATGCTGAGACAGCGATTAAGACGAGGCGTGGTGGTGCACGCCTGTAATCCCAGCTCTTTGGGAGGCTGAACACAGGCAGATCACTATGAATCTGATCTAGCAGCGAGATCCTGAACACCCTGAAGACCCTTCCTTAAAATACAAAAAGAAAAGAAAAATGTACAAATAAAAAAAAATTAAAACAGCTCACATGAGGTATAATTGATCAGAAATTGTACATATTTAAATTGTACACTTTGACACATTTTCATCTAGGAATATACTTTGAAATCATTGTCACAATAGAGATAAGCAGAATATCTCCCAAATATCGAACCCCTGGCCCCTGCACCTGCTTGCAGGTGCTTCAATCCACTGAGCTATTTGGCTGGCCCAAAGTGAGTTGTCTTAAAACCCCACCATGCAATACTACTGTACTTCCTCTAAAATGACTAAAATGAAAAAATACTGATAATATCTATAATGTCAAAGAGAAAAGCCACTACAACTGTTATGCATTTTGGCAATATATCATTTGTTACCTACCAAAGCTTATTCGACTTATACAGCAAGCAGTTCCTCACCCCACAATACACACAAATACACAAAAAGACAGGCAGACATGTGTTCACAATAGTAGAACCTGACATACTGAAACTCTGGAAATGACCCAAATATCCATTAAAAGTGAAATGACATGTAGATTAATTCTCAACGTGCCCTCAGCTGATTGGTAGATTTCCTCAATTCGCCTTTCCTCTATTTATTCACACCCATTTCATTGTGATTTTGCAGTTTTCCCCACTGATCCAATTTTTATGTCTAGGCTGGACAGGGTTCTTGTGGCCGGTGTGTAATGATGTGCTGTGTTAAGTAGCATGACATTTCCTACTCTCTTTTTTGGAATCTTGCCCCATAGTTTGAACAAGCCCTTGGCACACTTCTAGAGAACCTCACTGTACAGCAGAACACACAGCCCAGTTGAGGCCCCCTGGACCTCAGCCAGTGATGGGCCAGATTCCATCTCGCAGTGGCCCAGCCAGCGGGTCAGAGCTTCGGAGAAGCCCAGATGCAAACATAACACCCATGTGGTCTGTACCCTATAGTTCATGTCTATTTATTAAATTTACTTTTAATCTGTTGACTTTACTTGTGGTTTGGTACACAGTTGTAGCTCACTGATTCAGATTAATTAAAAATTCTGTCTGTTCAGACAATGAAAACTATACAAAGATGAAGACATTATTTTCTGCCTGCAACATGGTAACTCCTACACTGGGTTGAGTTTCCAAAAGAAGTCAGACACAAGAGAACATTCCCGTGTGATTTTCTACGTAAAGTTCACAAGGGGCAGAATTAGCAAGCAGGAATCAGAGTCACAAACAAGGGGGCTACCTCTGGGAAAGGACGATGTGGTGGAGAGGCCATGGGCCATGATCGAAAACTAGCAATGCTTGGACCCAGTAAGTGCTTTCCTTTATGAAAAGTTGTACAGTAGTGTTGGCTTGTTTTTATATGTGCAATTTAATAATTTTTAAAAAAACTGATAGAATCAAACAGCTAATTCACAAAAGAGGAAATGTAACTAAAAGGCACTAGTATCACTAGTAGTATGATAAAAGCAGTCATAAATGCTGGATTTCACCCACCGGCAGGTAGTTCAAATGGCTGAAATAGTCAATACTTAAAAGGCAAAGAGAAAATTTTCACGCATTGCTAATGTGTGAATTTTGGGAAGTAAATGGACAAATATACTAAACTACGTGATGTATACAAACTCAACTCCATATATTTAGTGATCTATACCATACAAATTAAACCATTAATACATAAGGATGTACCTGAAAGAATATTTATTAAAGCATCACATATAGTAAAAAATTCAAGCAACTTTATATATGGATAAGTATTAGAAGGCTACGAAATATTATATATATATATATATATATATCCTAAACTTACATATTTTTTAAAGGTAGGGATAGATTCACCCAATAAAAATCTACATAATTTTGTTAATTTTTCTTGAGCATGAAACTACAGAAGGATATAAGCAATTTTGTTAACTTTGGTTACCCCCAAGGAAGTCACTTGAATGAAGGAGACATCACTAACTTTTCTTTGGATGTCTTCTAGTGTTTCTTACTAATTTTTTTTATTTTTTAATTTTTTTGTATTTAGGACAGGGTGTAAAGGTTGTACAGGGTCTCACTGTGTAGATTGCACTCGTGGTGATTCTCCTGTTTATAGCGTCCCAAGTGCTGGGATTACAGGCACATGCCACTACACCCAGTCTCAATCGCGGTCTCAAAGTGCCCCTAGGTGGAGCTGGCATGTTATACCAGGGATTGAACCCCTGGCCTCTGTGTCTGCCTAAGCAGGCATTTTAATCCACTGAGCTATTTGGCTGGCCCTCTTTTACTAATTTTAACAAGTACATTTTACATTGGAAATGAAACAAATACATGCAAAAAGTACTCTCATTTTAGAAAACAAAGTGTTTCCCTAAAAAAGCAGAATAAAGAACAAGGAATGAAAATGTAACAGTTTTGATTTCTTTCAAAGATTGCTAAAGGCTAGTTAAGGAGCAGATTATATAACATGTGAATTTCATATGATTCATAATTTAAGCTGAAGATGAAATATAATATTCCCTAAAATAGTTTTTGTCATTTGGAGTGGATATTGTTTGAAATAATGTATCACAGTTACTTTTCTCTCATTGCTGGGACAAAATTCCCAATACCCAAAATTAAGGAAGGAAAGGTTTATTCAGCTCACAGTTGGTGGAAGTTTGAGCCCGTACGTGGCTGGCTCAAGGCTGCGTGGCTCAGGGCAGAGCGCAGCAGCTCACGGCAGTGGAAAATGGAAAATGGAGGCTAGCAAGCCTCTGCGCCCTCCTTATATTGTAAGCAGATTACCTGCTCCAAGGCGGGTGTAACACTCACACCTATAATCCCCACATTGGATCACGAATTAATCACCTCTAGAAGCCACCCCAGTGACTGCATGAGGCTTTGGGGGGACAACTAGACACAAACCAGAACAGTGAGCAAACCAAACTCTTTTGGAAATTTGTAATTCCCATATGAGTGGGAAATATTACTCAGATTACTGACATTCCCTGTTTACCATTTTAAAATAAGAGCTTAGTTCTCTAACTTTGTGTGTTTAATTTGATTGTGAATCATACAAATCCTTACACTGAGTGCTCGCCCTACATAACAAAGCACATTTGGCAGCCTAGTTGTTAAAATGATACTTTATAGTAAACATGAATATAGAAATGAAAAGCAAAGGCAGGGAAGCAATGAACTCTCAAGTTAAAAACAAACTAACACATAAAATCAAGTTGGAGATAAAAAAAATTACTTCAATTTTCTCATCCTCAAATGTCTCAGAAAAATCAGCAAAATCAAAGTGAATTTCCAACTGGTCTAAATTATTGGACAATTATTTCCAAGTAATTTAGCACTTTTATAGAGCTGAGCAATTATTTAATTACAGATTATTAAAAGATGACACAGAGGAAAAGGATACAAATGTTAGGTATTTTTTTTTTTTTACCTTGAAATTGTTTTGTGCTTCATATGCTGAAAGGGAGAAACACTTAAGGAGCAGCGATGTGTGACCTGAATCTGAACTCCACTTTCAATTAACTGGACAAGAGAGGCAGTGATTTTTCACCAAACCCTGTTTTCTTCATCCATGAAATTGATGTTGACAAAAGCACACAGGTGGTTATTTTATGGGAGAAGTTACGATAAAATGACGGTGCTGTAGCTCGGGCCTCAGGGTGATTTCCAAACATTTTCAAATGATTTTTGAAGTAATCTTGTGAGCAAATAGTGCCTCTATGCTGCTAATGAAGAAACTAAGATTCTGAGAAGTTCTATAAATTATTTACCATTGGGACAGCAAGTATTTGAAAGAGTTCTACTTGACCTAAATTAAATGATATAATATTTTATTATATGATATCTAAAATGGCAATTTAAAATATGTAAATTAAATTGCTCAGTGCTAGTGCACAACACACCTATCTGTGCAGCAGTAGTTAGAAGCTGAAACATTAGAATCTGATAATGTTATATTTCTCTCCTGGTTTGCCATTTTCCAGCTCTGTGACACTACAGAAGACTTCTAGTTTTTCTGGGCCTCAATTTCCTCATCTGAAAAATGGCACAGTCAATGAATAAAGCACAGTGTCCAGCACATAATAAGTGATTACTTACTTATTAAATATGTGATCACTTATTAAATAAACACTTGTTTTCTAAAATGCAACACTTAAAAAGAACTTTCAGAAAGAACTTTCAGAAACTTTTCAGAGGCCGTGATATTGCTTGCTGTGGTGAGAAACCTGTACTCAGTGCTTATCCAAAGGGTCTAACTTTATCTTAAAGTCATGAGGTTAAAGTTAGCCATTATGAAACTGTCCAGTAAGAAAATTAATAATCAGTAATAAATTAATAAAATTGATTTTAGAAAACTGATGGAAGGTAATGAAGAGAAACAAATATGCATCTTTGGATGACAGCTTTAAGGAGGTATTGTTCTTCAAATGCTGGTAATAAGTAATCACAAGATCTGTTTAGGCTTATGTTTTAATAAAGTGAAAATCTGAATGATACAAATCATTTCTGTGAAGAAATCCATGTACAATATGTACATTTAAGCTATCAGGAAAACATGGCCAGCATTGACAGTGGAAATGGACATCACTTAAGCAAACCCTGGTCACTTGCTCTGGGGAGGATCATGTCGTGTCCACGGGAACCCAAAGGCCATCACCCTCTTCTGAGGAACTGCCTGCAGCTTCGCTTTGAAGGAACTAAGTGGTTACATGCATTTATGTGCAATTAAGAGGTAGCCCGGGATTTCTATTTTTGGGAATATGATGCAATTTTCCAGAGTTTTAACACTAAGCAAAACTTGCGGAAGTCACACAATGGTACTATTCAACATAAAACCCATGATCCCATTTAGGTATTGAAGGCCACAGTCGGCAGTCTCTTCCAGTACTTCACACTGAAGCCTTGGTATGGGGAAGGCGTTCTCTGACCAAAAAAATGCAGTTTCCCTGACAACAGGTCAAGGATTCCACATTCTAACTTGACATGTTAGACTATGGATTTAATGTTCAGTGAGCAGCTGCTGCTTGGCTCCAGGACTCAAGCAGATGTCGGTGGTAACATCAGGCATTCTTTGCCACATGTGGAACCAAACGGACTGCTGTGTCACACTGCAAAATATTAATGATAAATCAAGAGTCCTGGGTTTTCATCAATGACTCAGAGATCTAAAAGTCATGCCGTGAGGATGAACCATCAAAAATGTTTATTAGACATGGTTTTTGTTAATTTGCTATCTTCTTCAGAGAAAAAATTACTAATATGAGAGTTGTCCAAAATTAGCAAGGTTCTTGTGAAAGGAGGATGGTAATAATGCCTCCTTCAAACTTTTCTTCATGAGAACTGATGATCCATAAAACGGATATTGTTCCCACATTGAATGTTTTTCTTCTCATGTAATTGGGATGCTCAGGTCCATAAACAAAGATTGCCTGCTAGGGGTTCTCACCAGAACTCCTCTTCCTTTTATGGGAAGTCCATCTACTTCATATTTTCCCCCAAATTTCTCTTTCCAGATGGCATAGGACTCTACCCACACTCTCTCTGCTCTCTGCTTTCTTCTTACCTTGTCATTAGCATCCAGTTTGACATAAATGTCCATTTGTTGGCTTTGGATTCTCTACACTTTGTGAATGAATCTCTCTCTCTATCCAGTTGGTGAGGTCTTTTGGGTTGAAGGCTATGTTTCCTACTGCCTTATTTGACAAGGGACAATTGAAAGCTGTCTAAAGTAGAACCTAATTAGACACTCATCAATTCTCCTATATGATTTACAAGTGTGGAGTAAAAGGATATTTCAGCTAAGATGCATATTGGTATATAGAAGATGTATCTTTAGATATGGAGTCTGTGCCTTGTTTAGAAAAGTTCCCCAAGTGAACCTGATATAAAGAGTCTATTTCAAAAAGCTTTGGTTCCTACTTATTAAAATTTCTCAGGACACTGAATTTGCTATGTGATATATATTAAGACGGAGATAGTGGCATACTGAGTACATATCTAATTTTTAAATTGCAACATAAACCAAAGTGCCTCTTCTATATTTTCAGGGCTTTCTCAGCCCAACCTAAAATATAAGAGATTATGGGTAGCATTTACATATTTTTAATAGCATTTACATGGTCTTTACTTAATTTAGAAGTTCAAATACAAAATTTCAGTGGGAAGGGGCCTGGGGAGATAGCTTAGTGGAATAAGTGCTTGCCTGGCAAATGCAAGGTCCTGGGTTCAGTCCCTGGTACTATGAAAAAAAGAAAAAAAGAAAAAAAAGTTCAGTGGGAATTCAGAGTTGATACAATTTTCATTATTTGTAGTGGAATGAATTTTAAAGTCAGCAATGTGGCCTTCAGTACATGGTTTCTAAAGTGGGCCCATTACATTAAAAACAGTAACATATAGGGTAAATTTCAATGCATATGTATCACAAAAGAACATACATCTTTTTCCTCTCACAGAGGGAATTAGTTCAAATTTTATAATGAAAGTCAGCTGTGGTTTCAGGAAGCAGCTGGTGTTTTGTCTCTCCATTTTCACAAAGAAATATGCAATGCACCAAGGAATAAACCATGTTGAAACCATGCACTTCTTAATTCTTCTTCATGTGCAGGCAGTTGAAATAATGCATTTTGGTAGTAGGCATTCAGTGTGTACTAAGTCTTTCCAATATTTGTTGAATAAAATAGTTTCTCATGATATTAATGCTACTTAGTATGAAGATCATCTTACTGGGTACTATAAAATATCACATAACAAATTTGATGTCCTGGGAAATTTTAATAAATATAAAACATTGCTTTTTCAAACTGGGAGTTTATATCAGATTCATTTGGGGAATTTTTCTAAACAACAAGATAATCCAAAAGGCCCAAACTCCACATCTCAAGAGCTGACATGGATTTGTACCTGAGGAAAAGCCAACAATGAGTCACTGAAGCAAGACTCAACCTTAACTTTCTATACGTTGAGTAATATTTTTTCTTTATAACACAGATGTATCACTGAACATTATTTATAATCTGAATGCTTGATGTAGAAGTGTCTCTATTGTGAAAGTATAAAGAGGGCATTGGCATTTTTAAAAATATCACTATGCAGCCTTTTATAACTTGACCAAAATTGTAAAAAAACTATCCCCTGAATTATGAATTATATAAAATTGAATTTCAAATATCTCATTTATAAAAGTAATTTGACATTGCACATATATTTTTTTCATTAATTATTAAAAGTACTATACAAACTATAAAAAATTTATTGTTGCATGATGGACATCATCATATTACAAGAAGCATACAATTTTTATGTGAAATACATCAAATTAAGGTTGGCATATCATTGTCCTATGGTAATGCACAAAAGGTATCTATTCTTTTATAATTTCAAGAACGTTTTATTAAGACTATTTCATAAAAGTATACATATTATAAGTATGTAAATCTGCATATCCACTTATTTCCAGTTGTGTCAATTCCAGAACTTAGTGGAAATCAGACTTTGAAGCATTGGGGGTCATTAGAATGGCAGAGTTGCTATGCTATTATTTAATTAATAATGTTATTAACATGCACTCAATTTTCCAGGAGGCACTGGGGTACAACACACTACATTTTAGGCACCCACTGGTTGAGGAGGAACTAGAATCTGGACTCTCAGTCTGGTTCTTAAGCCATTCTGAGCCTCCAACATTTCTATTTCCCCCCCAATGTGTCTCTGTTTTATGGGACTTTAAGCTTTATGCCATAAATTCAAGTGCCAAATCAAAATGTTAGCATGTGCCTTCATGAGTCCGTTTTCACAGGCCATTATTATAGCAGGGAATACAGCCATTCATTGCCATTATTTTCATTTCCAAGGAGGATTTTAACATAGCTTAAACAGAAGACTGTTGTCTTGTTTTCAACAAGCCTTGTGCTACGTGATACATCCAATAAGATTAACAGACTCATTATCTTCTTGCCACTGAAATTACTGCTAATTCATTTCTCCTTAACATTATCTCCAAGATTTAACATTCTACCCCTCTTTGTATCCATATGTACAATTGTTTGCCTAATCATCTTAATTCTAATCTTAATTTAAATGACTTCCTAAATCACAAGTGAAATGTTATGCCTGTTGTCTGTTGTTAATGAGCAGTTTTCAACCCTTAAGGGGAAAAACACTAAGGCCTTTGTGTGCTTCCATGCCACTCTTAAGTCTGCTGGTTCCTGGCTTCTTTAAACTGATTCCTCTAGAAGGTTCTAGTGGGATATCTTCCCAGAGCCTTGGGAATGTGCATGGATTCTGGAGACTGAAAAATAGTCTGGAACAATTTGGTATTGTAGACTTCAAATTTTTTTAAGAGGGTGGACTCATGTTAAATGTTCTCTCACACACACACCAACACACACAAACAAACAAAGAGACAAAGAAACTTTGGGAAATTAGGAATATGTCTATATATACCTTGGTTTGTGTAATATCAGAGGGGTTCATCTGTGTCCAGACTCATCAAATTGTACACATTAATACACACAGCTCTCAGAAAAGAAGTATAATTGGAATATAGCTGTCAGAAATGGCAAAGCAGCCTGAATGCTGAGAAATTTCCTGAAAATACTCAAGGCTAGAACAGGCATCTTGAAATTCATAAGGCCTGACCTAGTAGAGTCATAAAAAAAAATTAGTTTTGGTAGGAAGATCTTTAAGTCTAGATTTGTGATATACATATAACTTGTATAATGCTTACAAGTTACTTAAGCTTGCTATGTCTCAGTGTATTCATCTGGGAAGTGGTGGAAACTCAAATTACCTCCTGAAAGACTGCAAAAATATTTAAGGAGAGCATGTATTTAAAAATAGAAAAATCGGTAAGTATTTACCATATACTTTCTTTATATTCTTTCATATCTTACTATTACCAGCCCCCTCAATCTTATTGCACCATAATATCCAATAATTACCATTAAGTGTGCTAGTGCTTTCTAAGGTTGTTATCCAGCTGAGAAAAGATACACTTGATTGGAGGTAGACTTGGGTGGTAGAAAAAAAAAACTAAGAAAAATAAGTATGATTTTATGGCTGTGGAAATGGTATTATTTAGGGTCACAAATGGAAGGCTAATGGGTGACCCCTGAATGTGAAAGAATATTTCCCAGAGGATAGTTGCCAGTTGGTGCTTATCCTTACTTAGACAAGAACAGGAGGAAATTAGCTTAAATTTCATTTGGTTTAGAGTAATGGAAGCAGGCTATGAAATCTAATTCCCAAGAATCTCTTCTTCAAAATAACATAGAAACTTACTGCCCACCATGGTTTCAGGGCAGCCTTGATGCTGAGTATGAGAAAATACTAGACGAAGCTTTAGTTCTCCATCTCCATAATCCTTTTCGAGGGAAGAAAACAAGCAATTACGAGCCTAGTATTCAACAGGTGTTCTCACGTGGATTCATTTAATCTTCACTGAAAATTATTTCTCCAGCTTCACGAGTGAAGATACAGGCAGTTAAGACTTTAGTTTGCCCATGGGCATTGAGCTTAAGGAAAGCACTTAGAGCACCCTTTGCGTGCTGCATCAACTTATATCCACAAAGCCTTGCTCCCCCACACTTTTTATCTTTATCTTTAAAGGACATCATCGTTATTATTTAAGAAGGTTGAAAGACAAATAAATTGCTAAAATAACTGGATTTTATAGAGATATCTTGTATAAGACAAATATCTACACACACTACAAAATCTCATTTAACGGTGATAGCTAACACTTCAGAAAAGTACTATTATTAACCTATTTACAAATGAAATCTGGGTCTTGAGGGAGTTAAGTTGCTTGTCCTGGACCACACACAGGGGAGGAGGATTGAGGAGCTAAGATCTTCACTCTGTGGGCAGCACTAGAAAGTACAGATGCTGTGAAGATTTGTGGTTTCATAGTTTGAGTTGATGTGGTATTTTCACATGCCCATAGGCAGCTGTTATAGAAACTTAATAATCACTAAATAATATCAGTAACAAGCTCAGTTAATTGTGTATGTATTTAAAGATTAAAAAGTGGGCAATTTCTGTCCCCAAAATAAAATGTCTCTGAACTTCTTATAAAAATAGCCAGCAGCCGAAGATGTCTCTAGACATCCTGGACTCTTGGGCTTATGGGACCCTCTGGAATGCTCTACAAAGGACGAGGTGGCCTCAGCACGTGTGCTGAGAGCCAGGCTGAAGGAAGGACTGTGAACTGTGAGCTAGGCATTTTCCCCCGGCCTACCAACAGACCGACTCTTAGGAGCAAGCATACCAGAGCCAAACCACAGGACATCCAAACTCCAATGCAGATTTTATTTTTTGTTTTCATCCAGTCATAGATATTTAAAAAGTGAAAGAGCCCACTGAGATCATCTGGTCCAAATCTTTATCTTAAAGGCAAGGAATTGGGGACCAGGAGAGCTTAAGTGCTTTATCTAAGGTCAGAAAGTTAATTGGTGATAGAGTTAGCAATAAATCATTTCTATGAAAAGGCACCTTTCAAAGTCAATTCTGCTACCTTGTACTCTCGAGTGACTATAAGAACACCCATGTGACCGAACGGTTTCACAGGTTTGGGTACAGCAGGTGCAACCCAAGGAGACCTGGAAATGATTTTTCAACAGTGAGATACTTAAATCAAGAATCTTTGAAATATGCTACTTTAAGTAAAATCATTACTTACTGTTCAGAATGTTGTTCAGACTTCTTTCTCTCTGAAGTTACATTTGCAGCCTAATATGCACCTAAGAATTTTTATCATTTATTTTTCTAAATAATTTTATTGAGAAACAAATAGCAATGAGACAAGTTCAAAACTGATTAATAGGGCAATTTCAATAATTAATACATTGAATATTGTTGTCTTCTTAGTGGTTATTCATAGTACAAGATGCAAACATGATATCCTGTCCACAAACACTATTAGTACAAACTTTTTTATTCATTTAATTAAGAGAAAGTAGCTGTATATCTATCCTAACTATTTTGAATATACAGATACAAAATGGTCCTTCATTTGTATTCCTTTTTTTGTTTAGTTTTGTCAGAGATGGGTATTCCATTGATATTTAAATATTGTAGGTGTGTGAAATCAGCAAAATATTCCAATATAGTCCAGTAGTCCATAACATTAGTGGGTTATCTGAAGGACTGGCAATGTCAGAAGTTGTTGACTTGAGCCCTTTACAGCTCAGCATATTAATATAGCTTTGATTTTTATACTTCATGTTTATACTTTTCTGCTGGATGGTTAAGACCAAGATAAAGCAAGACCTATGTAACAAGAAATGTAACTTTTGTATCTGACAACATCAGTCAAATCCCCTCAGGATTTAGCCTGAAACCCTGGAGTGCAGTTTGTAGATCCTTGGTCAGTGTCAGCCATGTGGATGAGTCACGGCCATTGCTTGACCAATTTGCTCTCTGTGAAAGCCTGAGAGAAGTTTTCTCTCCATGTGACTCTCCTTAGGCACACTCTACATCATCGATCACTTTCCTCTGTGGCCCCATAATCTCCTTGATTAGAAAATTTTGGGACACAACTGAGTTACATGATGTTACAGTACAGGTTCTCCTATGTCCTGAGTCTTCACTGACCTTGAAAGATTAGGGCCAAAATGTTGGCTGTCCTTGCCGCCCTTCTTTTTCTCTAATTTTTGGTCTACAAGCTTAAGTTGTTAACCCTCCAAAAAAGAAGCTTATTATTATTACCCTACAATACAGGCAGTTGAGCTTAACCTCATTATCTGTCTGAATATCAAACATCTCAGACATAACATGGAACAGGTATTTTCCATCAAGTATTAGAGAAGCGAATGAATATATGAAAAAATGCTCCACATCACTAGCCATCCATGAAATGCAAATTAAAACAACACTGATATACCATCTCACCCCAGAAAGAATGGCTATCATAAAGAAATCAACCAACAACAAATGGTGGAGAGGCTTTGGGGAAAAAGAAACCCTTCTCCACTGCTGGTGAGAACGTAGACTGGTGCAACTATTATGGAAATCAGTGTGGAGACTCCTAAAACACTAGGACTGGAAATCCCATTCAAGTCAGCTATCCCCCTACTGGGAATTTTCCCAGAGGAACTGAAAATGTCATATCATAGTGATATATGTGTACCTATGTTTATAGCAGCACAATTTGTGATAGCCAAATCTTGGAAACAACCAAGATACCCATCACTTGAGGAACGGATGAAAAAGATGTGGTATTTTTATACAATGGACTATTACTCAGCTATAAAAAATTATAAACTTGAATACTTTAAGTGAATGCCACTTGAAGATATACTCATAAGTGAAATAAACCAGACCCACATGTGTAAATATCATATAGTCTCCCTAGCGTAAGAACTCAAAAGAAAAAATAAAAATAGAAAGGCATAACACAATTAAAAGGAAAGCTAGAGCTTAAGGATTAGACCACAAAGAGAAGGCAAGGAGAAAAGCTAGGAAACATGACAGGGGCAAAGCCATACATATATATGCACAAGATGGTTAAGTCAATGATCCTGAAAATCTTCAGCAGGTTTTTGAAACTAGCAGTTAATTGGTAGGATTTTCACCCTGACTAACTCTATATGTTGATACCTGTGAACTAAGCAACTGCACTGAAGACAGCAATGTGTGATACTAGGATCATGCTTGGAATGCCTGCCATTCTGGTTTTCTAAATATGTGCTGCTTGTGATGACATACCAATTACTGCCACACTGTCTCTCTAGTAAATGTTTGTTTAAAAAAGGGGGGTAATAAATGAAAGCAAGGGACAAGAAAAAAAAGTCACAGGACTATCCTGCTACAATAATGTATATGGTTGGATTTCCACATTTTTGTGTAAAAATATATAATTGTTTATTCCTATTTTTTAAAATATTTTTATTTTTTTAACTTTTTCTTCATATTCTGCAGGGACTTAAAGTTTATCTCTTCTTTAGTTGACAAAAGATATATCAAACTTTAGATATACTTGGATATTTGGGGAAAAAATTGACATTGGTAAGCTTTGTATCAAAAATTCTCTAAATAGAGTCTCCTAATTTTATACTATAACTTTTTCTAGAATGTAGACTTAGAAAAAAATCTCTGTTTTAAATCAATGAAAAAAGCTGTAGGGCATAATAGTAAGTCATTGATATTTAAAATTTAATAAGTAAATATAGTGCTTACATAGTATTTATAAGGAGTGAAAAATACTTTCATATGAGGCATGTTGTGAAACTTCATTTGTTTCAACTTGTTAAGTAGATCTATTTAAAGATCCAAAGATTTGCCTGTAGGGAATATGGTTAAATTACTAAAGGATTAAAGGGAAACATCAATGAGCAAAAACTGCCTATAAGATTGGAACAGATTTGGGGGAAAACACAAGCATTCACCCAACAGTCAATAGCAAACACCTACTTGTCTCTCACTTGGTAAAACAGAAAAGAAGGTGAACACGTGAAAGAGAATAAGAACCAAGATACAGGATGTGTAAATTCATCAGCTCAAAAGCATCTTGAAATATCCTTTCAGGGTGGGAGAGAATTAAAGAGATAAAGCATCACAGAATAACTAATTCTGTTGGTTGTACAATCACGTAGTTTAACATTAAAAACAAATTCCTATAGTTTACTAAAGTGAACAGGAAGTCTCTACACTTCAGAAATAGAAAGCTTCTGCCACACCTGACATCTCTGAAATGTGTTCATGACAAAGTTCTCCATCTGACATGCCTGCTCTTCTGTGGAAGGAGTGAGCCCAACCGAGGAGCTGGGCGGAGTTCCTTTAACAGAATTTTACATGTTCATGTCATAGGCCAAGTGTAGGAAATCAATTTTTTGTTCCTATTTCACGGCTATACAGTACTCAGGCTTCAAGGACATTCCAGCTATGTAATATGAATTGTTCTTAGGTTTCTTTTTGTCCTAGGAAACAGTGCCTCAAGTAAATCACAGAGAGTTATGAAAGCTGACAACAGAAGGGCAGTGCGCCTGATTTCATGAAAAACACAGATACAGGTAAGCAAGCACAGCACTTCCAGCGTTTCCTCTCCTGTGTCTGCTGCTGCTGAAAACAATGATAATGGTGCTTAGTTTACCTCAGCTTCACATTTTCTAAAATGGAAAATTTTCAGTGTAGTCCCATAAGGAAGAAACTGACAATTCAGTTTTATTTACAACTGACTATCTAGAAAAGGAGGATTTGGGTTTCCTCTGCAGCACAGAAACCTAGGAAGATGGCCAATAGATTAGCAATGTGTACTGCAAATAACGCACTGAATTTTACTTTATCTGATGGACACTACATAACAGGCACTGTTCTAAATACTTTTTACAAAAGGTAAGAACTGTCATTCCCAATTTGCAGCTGAGAAAACAGAGGTACAGAGAGGTAAAATATTTGCCTGAGGTCATATAGCTAATCTAAGAACTTTACAATGATTACCTTTTGACATGATGCTCTATGATTTCTAGGTATCCTCGATATATAGTTTCAATTGAAAGTCATTCAAAGTAACTTTTTAAAAAAATTTTTTTTTGTATTTTAGGCAAGGGTCTACAGGGTGTTCAGGGCCTCACTACTAGATTGGACTCGTAGTGATCTGCCTGTTTACAGCCTCCCAAGACCTGGGATTATAGGCGCGCGCCACCATGCCCAGTCTCAATTGCCATCTCATAGTGCCCTTGGGGTGGGGCCAGCACAGCAGGCTGAGGGATTGAACCCATGCTCCTGCACCTGCTTGCAGGCGCTTTAATCCACTGAGCTATTTGGCCAGGCTTTAAGAGTAATTTTAAAACTAAATTGCCCAATAACAACAGGTGGGCTTATTAAGTCTTCTAATTATAAAATACTGTACTTAAAAAAAAAAATTCTCCAGTTTAACCCAGCAATCCCCTAAGGAGAGCACCATTCACACTTAGAAGAGAAGACTGACCCATAAGTGGCAGACACTTTCCCACGGCTGCATGACTAAGGAATAGCATGAAGGAATTCAAACAAGGGTCATCTGTACAGGCAGAACCCGCCTACTTGTGCTTCTGTCACCTTATTCAGGAGCTGATCCACGAAAGAGAAAGCACTCGGGGATGATGATGCTGCCAGGCTGGTTTTCTTTTAGTAAAGCAGGCAATCACTAAGCAGTACTTGCCAAACTGAAAAAGACACAACATTCTTCACAGATAAATACAGGGTAGGGTTTGCCTATGAGGAGAATTCCCCCACTAGACCTCCTAAAAGAAACTATGTTAAATCAATTAATAATCACAACTTCTGGCAGAGTATACTTAGATGATATTATAAGTCATGATAATGACATTACTGTTGACCAGAGAATGTGTAAAGAATCATTTTCTATTAAAAATAATTTCTGAATTGAGAACTCATATCTATGGCAAAGTTAAGGAGGATCATGCTGAAATGTAGTTGGGCTGGAGAGCGGGTCTCAAGTGTGATATCAGAGATGATCTCAGATAAGAAGGAAGTTTTAATAAAGATTATCAGTGATTTCCCTGTCTATATATTTTATATTCACTAGATAACATTAAACTTTTTTCAAGAATCAAAATACAAATCAATAAAATGGAATCAACAAGTGATTTTGAACCAGTAAGTTTATTATAATCTCATTTTCCTACAGATAAATTATTTAATTATGCAGTAGCAAATAATTTTACATGATTAAAATTTAAGTTAAAAGCATAATAAATATTTTTCTTTTTTAATTATACCATTAAAAAGAATTTATAATAAAAATATATGGTAATTTTTACATTTAAAAAATGAACTACAGTTAAAGACACAATGCCATTAGTTCTTCAGAAAATACTTCCCCTCACTTTAAGCACACTTAACCCACCATTCTAGCCACTTTCTGAAGCAGTGCTTGGAAGGCCTCTTTCCTGATGGTCTCCAGGAGGTAAGATCAAAGCCATAGTGGACGCTGCTGTTGAGTGCCACCCAAAGGGAAGAGAGGCTCATAAAAATACTGCAGTTAATCCTGAGCCATTTTAGTCACCAAATTTGGCACCAGATCCGGCACTTCTTCAAAGTCAAAATGACCATGAAAGGTAAAGTTTGAACTGATTCAGGACACTGAGGCAGCCACAACAGTGCAAGTAAAGCAACGCATGAAAGAAGGTTTCCAGAACTGCTTCCAAAAGTAGCAAAGGATGATGGGAAGAGTCTGTGCAAAGTGTGAGGGGCTATTCCTAGGCTGATTAATGGCAATGTGTCCTTTTACTGTGATAAATGTCTTAATTTAAATATTTATATTTAAACATTTTTAATCGCACCACAAATATTTCTTTTTTTTTTTGTTTTATTTTATTTTATTGAGAAACAAATATTAATGAGACAGTTTCTAATCTGATTAATAGGACAGTTTCAATAATTAATACATTGTACATTGTTATCTTCCTAGTGCTTATCCATAGTATAAGATGCAGACAGGATAACCTGTCCAAACACTATTAGTACAAATCTTTCTTCTCATTGAGTTAAGTGAAAGTAGCTGTATATCTATCCTAACTTCTGCATATACCGATACAAAATGGTCTTTCCTTTGTATTGCCTTTTTTTTTTTGTTTAGTCCTGTCAGAAGAGGGTATTCCATTTGCATCTAAATACTATAGGTGAATGAATTAAGCAAAAGATTCCAACATGGTCTAGCAGTCCGCAATAGTAATGGGTTATCCACAGAAGTTGTTGACTTGAGCCTTTCACAGCTCAGCATATTAATATGACTTTACTTTATATACCTCGTTTTTATACTTTTCTGCTGGATGGTTAAGACCAAGATAAAGCAAGACCTATATAATAAGAAATGTAACTTTTGTATCTGATAAGTTCAGTCAAGTACCCTCAGGATTTATCCTGTAACCCTGTACTGCACTTTGTAGATCCTTTGTCAGTGTCAGCCATGTGGATGAGTCACAGCCATTGCTTGACCAATTTGCTCTCTGTGAAAGCTTGCAAGAGTATTTTCTCTCCATGTGACTCTCAGGTGCACTCTATGTCATTGATCATATTGCTCTGGGGCCCCATAATCTCCTTGTTCAGAAAATTTGGGACACAACTAAGTTACATGATATTACAGTGTCGATTCTCCTATGTCCTGAGTCTTCGCTGACTTTGAAAGGCTAGGATCAAATTGTTGGCTGTCCTTGCAGCCCTTCTATTTCTCTAAATTTTGGTCTGCAAACTTAGGTTGTTAACCCTCCAGAAGAGAAACTTATTATTACCCTACATCTTAAGTAGTTGGCTTTAACTTCACTATCTGTCTGAATATCAAACATCTTAGACATAACATGGAATAGGTATTTTCCATCAGATGGGTTTTGTAAGTAACATGTTAAAAATAGAAATGGAATTCGAACTAGAATTGTCTACCACAAATATTTCTGATTGAAGGACTAATACTTTTACCAGCTTAGTTTTATGGTTATTTTATCTATGAGGTGTATACTACATATAGTATCAACATTTAAACTGAAGATACAAACTATTTATTTGTTAGAGTTAAGAGTCCAGATGGGGGAACTAATTTCTGATATATAACTGTTATATTCATAAAATTCACTGCATATGACACACTCCTCCATAAACAACACAAAAGCAATGTTTTGTAAAAACACTTTCTTTGAAGTAGAGAAAGACTGAGGCTTTTGATACAGTGGATTTATGGAGCATAAAATTAGGAATAAGAAGAAACCTTTCTGAATGGCTTCTCAGACCATAGGAGGCTCTGATTCTATGAAAAGAATATATACTTTTCTCATGTTATTAGAAGTCATCTCTACAGAAAAAAACAAAATGGAAATTGGATGAGTTCTTAAGGCAAGTTCTAGACCAATGAATTCTACTTCAAAAATATATTAAAATTTTATTATAACCTAAAGAAGCTGCAAATTAAAACTGACAGAAGATTGCCTCAAAACCACTTGGAATTTCTATTCCCGTAAAAATTTCTGTTTTGTATGTTATCTTTTGGATATTTCATACTACTTAGTAAACTTTAATATATTTTAGGGATTAACAATAAGTTCAGGAATCTATCCTGCAAGTAATATTTTTAAGTAATAATAAAATTTAAGTTCTAGCCATCAAATCGGTGGAATCCTGCAGTGACCACGGCTGGCATAAGCCCTCTTCTCAGACCTGCTGGCCCTCCCTCAGAGGGCCTCCCAAAGCTTTTTTGTGTTTGGTGGACCTTCGGTTTTGTGGAAAGAAAAAAATGCCCCTACAGCCCTCATGCCACTTAAGATTCCCTTTGTGCAAATGCCATGCAAGGACAGCAGTGTGGTTCCAGAAGGATTCGTCCTAAATGCACTCATCTGAGAGTTAAAGTGGTGGGAAAGCTAGCACAGAAGGCCTGGGTGAGCTGTTAAGACAGCTGAAATACGTATTGCCATCCTTTAAGTGTAGACAGTTACTTTGATTTCATTCAACTCAATTATCACCATAACTAATGACAAGGAAAGATGCATTACTGTAAGGGGCTAAGGACTTTACATCCCCACAATGAATGTTTGTTAAAGATTAAGCTGTTTTGGAACCGGGAAGATGGCTCAGTGGAATAAGCGCTTCGCTGGCAAGCGCAAGGGCCTGAGTTCAATCCCTGGTTCCGAAAAAAAAAAAATTAAGCTGTTTTATGGGTATGTACCGACTCACCACGATGAATGTAACCATTATGCACTACAAATATGGACTAATAAAATAAATAAAATTTTTAAAAATGAATAAAGGACCTATTTGTGACACAGTTAATTTCATCTCTGAAATTGAAGCCTTCTATTTGGTCTTTAGTTCAAGCACCAATGAAACTTCTTGCAGAGACCCATGGTCTATATCAGTGTAAGCGTCTCTCTTGCAGAAAGACTGCACCACTGAAGGAAAGAGCCCTAACGCTCCACTGAGCAGCTGGGATTAGAATTTGCTTTCTGCTCTCATATACACAAAGTGTAAAGTAACTCCTTGCTCAGAAGTAGATGGCTCATCTGGAGCTCTACTGCTGGTAAGGCTTTGCTGGCAAGAGCACCCGCCCGACATTTAGGACTGCATATAGCTTGAACGCGCCAACTCTCCGCGTTTGCCTCTTGTCAGCAAAAGCCAGATCTGTGCCGCTTGTCAAATACCCTACAAAGTAACCAATCTAAGCCCCTGTATAGACTGCGCTCAGTGTGTCCTTCTCAGCTAAAATCCTTTAAGGTCGACAGGGCCTACCTCGACCGGGCTGTAGACTGCCGGGGAGTGACTCCCCTTAGCACACATAGCGGTAGGGTGGGCAGCAGCGCAGCCCACAGGCTCCCCTCTAATTCCCAGAATCAAGGCATTTGCTCCTTTCTCACAGCTGTACTGCTTCATTATATAGTCTAGGACTGACAGAAAGATGGCAATATCTGACTTTCTGCAGATTTACAATATTCTGCACGCACTAATTCTAATCTGTTCTTACATTTTGGCTATGTGCTCTGTAATATCTCTGTAAGTCTTTAGGAATACAGCTCATAAGCTCAAGACTCTACAGTACTGCCAACAATTACTAAGACAGAACCATGCACTGGAGCTTTTAAATCATGATAACTAGATGCAGAAGTTTTGGGAGATCTATCTCAGAGGGCTGGGAGAGAACTGTACGCCACAGGCTAATTGAACTTATTTATTAAGCAATGATGCTTTCTAAACATTTATAGAAATTTAGTAATTGTATTTTTTCTTATTTAAAAAATGTGCTAAGAATTATTTTTATGATAGCTGGATGTAGTGATGCATGCCTGTAGTCCCAGCAAGAGAGGCTGAAGCAGGAGGATCGTGGTGAGTTCAGGGCCAGCCTGGGCTACAAATCGAGCTTCAGGCCAGCCTGAACTGCATAGTGATATACTAGCCCAGAAAGACAAAAGAAAAAGAAAAGAATAATTTTTATGATAATATCTAGTATTTTCAAAGAAGCAGATACTCCTAAACAATATTATTAAAGAAAAATAAGGTTCTTGGTACCAATTTTTTAAAATGTATTTAGTACAGGGTCTGCAGGGTCTCACCATACAGACTGGACTCATAGTGACCTTCCTGTTTTCAGCTTCCCAAGTGCTGGGATTACAGGTGCGCACCACCAAGCCTAGTCTCTCTCGCTGTCTCAGTGTGCACTGGGGACTGGGCCAGCACAGCACACCAAGATCAAACCGCAGTTGCTGCCAGTCTGCTGAAAAATAAGCTTCTTGAATATGATTTATGAATATGTAAACATCTTTTAAATTGTTATCCCAGCAATCTCCAATGCAGAATTATTTCCTAAATAACTAACTAGAGTACTCCAAATACAGTCCAAAACTTTTACCATTGACTTGTAGAATTAGGAGATAATCTAAATGCTAGTTATAATCCAAGCTTCCAGACTCCTAAAACAGGGTCTGGATTAGCCAACCACATTCTTTCTTCTATATTTCTCATTGACCTCATTTTAAAAACAGCTATTTCTTTTTCCATTTGTACCAATTAAGCTTAGCTCCACAAGTAAGTTACATACCTTTATCACATGATGCTTTTCCTGGAACACAGGAATCTTAAACATTTGGCACCAGTACGTTGTACCTTTGTTTGGGATGGGGACCTGTCTTAATAAAAAGGGCAGAGGGAAACAAAGTCACATTCTGTTGATTTGCTTATTGAGTGCAGTAATATGAATAAGGAGTCTTACGGTTCATTATGAAACTCATTCCTACAATCATAAAACCTAAAGAAACTTACGTCCTGATTTACCAGGTCAAAAGATGGCAAGGCTGTCGGCAACACATTGGTTTTCTCAGGACTGAGTAACCGCAGGCTCTTGGTGCCCCGGTTGGCGTCGTGGTACTTGGGACCAGTGTCTCCCACATCCTCATGGTGGTAGGCCCAGATCACTCTCACCGTGCTGTCCTGGAGGCCAGAAATGGATGGGCACATGATGTCACAGAGCGATTCCCTACCACTTAGTCCAGTGCAAACAGTTTTATTTAAAGCAGGACATAAAAGTGAAGAAAAGAGAATAACAGCGACATCCGGAGTTCTTGACATAGCTTCTAACGTCAAGCTCGTGTATTTGAGTGTGTGATTAAGGACCCAAAGGGATAAGTGCATTTATAGGAGTCCTGTCTCCCAGTATGGAATGTTGCAAAGCACAGTGAAGGCCGATTGTCTTCAGAATTATTATGTTCTCTCACAGGACGAGAGGAAACCGGGGTCAGGCAGAAATGCTCAACTAGCAACTAGCAGTTACCGAGCAAAAATGTGGCTAAGCGGCACAGACTTTGACAAATGACTTTAATAGGGGCCGGGGAGATGGCTCAGTAGAATAAGAGCTTCCCTGGCAAGCGCAAGGGCCAGAGTTCATCCCCAGTTCTGCCCCCAAAAAAGGCTTTAATATACTGGGGATTTTAGTGTAAATGAGCAAATAGAGTGAAAATTAACATTGCCATAAGGCTTCTCACACTTCTTCCTAGACACTGGTCCAGCTCCACGTATAAATTTACAGAAAGTAAAAATACAGAAGAAATTTATGACTGGATTTATTTATCACAAGAGTCAATGCACAATCCCTTTATGAGTCCTGGGAATTCCCAAAGGACTAGCGTACTCCAACTAGGGAAAATTCTGTCAGGCTTTGTACTGAGCCACCAAAGGATATTGCCCAGCAGGCTGTGGGGCTGGAAAGACTTGCAGGATCTAGAGAAACTGTCACTCCTTCCAGAGATAAAGGTGTTTTTGCCAAATCTCTGTAATAAGAACTTTGAGGACAGAAAAGAAAGCAAAAGCTACTGATTTTAAGTGTTCTCTTTGATGTATTCTTTCTCAATAAGCTAAATGATTATAATTATTATTCCAATTAAAGTATAATTACACTGTAGATTACAGAAAAACAGACCCAGGTCTTAGCACTTTTTTTTCATTTTCACTTTTTTAGCTGAATGTTAATCAGAATTACTTCACATTTTTTATATTGCAATTTTAAAGCTTTAATTGATCAAATAAAAAGATATTTTATTGGCCCATACAAAATGAAATTGTTGCAAGCAATTTGTAGAATTTCCCAAGTGCCAGATGACTTAGAATATTCTAGAGACATTTCATTTGCATACACAAAAAGGTAAGTTTTGCATGAAACTAAGAAATCTCATATAATATGCTTGTAGGCTATTATGGTCAATTGAGTATTCATCTTGATTTTAGATATTTACAATGAAGAATCAGTTACAAATCATCTGAATGCTATCATAACTCTTTCTTGTAGTACATTTCTTCAAACTTTTAGCAATCATGTATTTTTGAATTTTATATGGAAGATAAAATGCATCTATGAGTAAGATCCACAGACTTTAAGCAGCTCCTCAGAATTCATATATAGCTCCTAAATTCATATATAAACTATCTTGATTGAGTTTTTTAGTCTTAGTTTTTTGGGAGGAGAGGGCATTTCTAGAGATTTCAAAAATATTCCTGAAGAATCTGTGATTTTGTTGTCAGGCATTATCTCTGTTTACTTTTTTATTCCATAAAATGTTTCACAAACACAAATAAACAATTTGTTCAAGCCTGCGTCCACTCACACTCTCCTTACCGTTATACTCTTGTCATTTACGTCGCATGTATGCAGTTCTCTGCTAAACTCAATTATTGTGTGTGTATCATTTTCCATGGCATATTCCAGGTGGTAATCTTGCTGTGTGTCTTTTTTCAACTCCTTTTTTGCATTTGTAAAATAGTCCTGTGGGAAATATGGAAAATAAGATTCAGGATATTCTAAAATCAAAATGTAAGGAATTTAGGATAATTTATAGGACTTTAAAGCTCAATTTCAGCTTTACTTACTATACCATCCTTTATTTAGACTATTTTTTATAAATCTTGAGACTTCCCAACAGGGTGGATTATTCTACCTAGAGAATCAGGAAAAGTCAATGTGGATCATAATATCATAAAGCATCCAAGTACTGCACAAATATTTGAGGTCAATGAATACTTTTTCTTCACTGAATAAAGGAGGAGGGGGATTTCCACACCACGCAGTGTCATCCCCCTAATTGAAATGTCTAGCTAGCAGAAAAACCAAGTAGCACCTTCTGTCATTAGGCTGTTTTGTTTCATTTATGTATTTGGTACAGGGTCTCACTACACTGCTGGGACTCGTAGTCGACCCTCCCGTTTTCAGCTTCCCTGGATTACAGGCATGCGTCATCATGCCCAGACTCAGTGGCCCACTCAGCGCACCCAGGTGTGGGGCTAGCACAGCCTGTAGTGTTGGGGATTGAACCCTGGTCCCTGTGCTTGCCTAAGCAGGCGCTTAGTCCACTGAGCTATCTCACCGGCCCTGTTATTAGGCTTTCACCATCCATAAACACAAAGATCCACAGGGGACTGTACAGATTGTTTCAGGTGAAGCATTAATGAATAAAAAAATAAACTGATTATAGTGAAATACGGAGAGCTGAATTATAAAATATTGAAAATCTTGAAAAGCTTTGTTTTTGTGGATCAACCTTAAGTTTTGTACTAAATTTCTCCTGTGGTGTCCATCACTTCTGGGAGGCACAGAGGAGAGAGAATAGGCTTTGAAGCTCAACAGCAAGGATCTAACTTCCTAAACAGTAACTTCACAGTCAAAGTCAAGCTGTGAGAGCTTTAGTTTTAATACAATAAGGGAATATATATATATATATATATATATATATATTTCATAGACTTGAAAAGATGAATAAATGAAATAATATAGTCAGTTCTATGTTTTCCATTTATTATTTTATTGGAAATATAATTTGGATTTCCCCAAAAATATTTCACTCTGCCTTTCATTGTCAGCTTACTGTGTGGGGAGTTAGAAACATGATGCTGCTGATTTTTATCACTTATAAAAGACAAAAACTTTGCCTTAACTGGGGCTGGGGATACAGTGGCACAAGGGCCTGCCTAGCAAGCACAAGGTCCTGAGTTTGATTCCCAGCACCAAAAAAAGAAAGTTGTCTCAATTATACTTTTTAAGGACCTAGTGATGTTTTATTTTTGAAAATATTAAAATTTTTTAAATGTACATGTCAAGAAACAATTATAATTACCTTCTCTGATGTTAAAATTGTATTTGGAAAATTGATTTCTATGTTTGAGAAAATGTTTAAATTATGAAACTCAAATGGATGATGTTTGACATTTTTATTCCTAAATTTTAATTTAGGAATAAAATTTAATTTTAATATAATTATGGAATGTGTATAAATGTTGACATCCACAGCCTATATATGACTTAATATGTGACAGCCCCAAATTGCTGGGAGTGTGTCATTTTTTCACCCTAGTGACAGTAATGGCAACTTATGAGTATGTACTATGTACCAGGCCTTGTTACATGTGCTAATTGATTTAATTTTTATATCAAATCTATGAGATCAATTATTTTACCTTTTGCAGATGTAGATCCTGAAGCAACATGTGCAGGGCTACATAACTGCTAAACTGTAAAGGCAACAGTCAACCCAAAGTCTGGTCCCAGAATCTTTACTTTTCCTTATTCTACAATGTAGTGATCAATGGTGGAATGAGATGGGTCCATTTATTTTTGTTTTATTTTTTCTGCCCTTAGCAACTAGCTAGGTCAGTTTTTTATACATAAAATGTTATTTTCTGTAGTAAAAGTTAAGATTTGAGAAAAATTTTATACTAAAAACCAGGTGATTATTGGGAAGACAATTTAAATGCAAAACTCCCACGATACTGTTACTTTCCCATTTTTCATCACATAGATTTTTGGCACGTAAATGAAATAATGCCTACAGACAAAAATGAGACTTAGATCAATTAACTGAGCCCGTACACTGAACTCATATTTCATTACATTATTCATGCAATCATAGTTTTGCAAACAAAAAGAGTTCCATATAAATTGTAATCAGTTCAAAGAGAGAATAATTATGACAGTAAGTTTCCAAAACCATGCATTCCATAAAGCATCCTCTTTGCTTGCCAACTTTCCATTCATTCTATTTCCACTCAAGAACATCATTTCCTTCCAATTACTCCACCTTGTCCTAGCTCTCCAGACAACTGAGCTCTGAGACTATGGGAGAAGCTTCATCCAACGGCTGCTGAAGACCCTTGGGCTCCTCTACTCTTTGTAAACCAGTGAATACCTCAGACTCAGAAAAGATAGCTGTGAATTATTCCAAAGCCCTAGACTCCTAGAAAGATGTGCTATCTAAAAGCAGCTGAGACCCATAACAGCAGTGTTACTGTTTATAGCTAGATGTTCCCCCAAACCCTTTTGTTTTCCTCAGAGTAGCTTATAGAAGGGGCTTATGGGGGCACAGTAACTGCCCTGCTGTTGGGGTGGGGCCTGTATCCAAAGGTACAAGTCCCTGGGGGCATGGCCAAGGGGAGAGTGTCTCCTCCTAGCTTCTCCCTTGAATCTCTACTTCCTGGATATCAGGAGGTAAGTAGCTTTTCCTCTGCCACTCCCCGCTGCCATGTTGCTTTTTCTCTGGAAATTTTTAAAAAGCATGAGCCAAAATAAACCTCTCTTGATTTAATTTTATTTTTAAACTTTGGAAGTAGAAATTTTTTAACCTTTTATTTTATGAAAAAATAAACTTTTATACCAAAATAATAATAAAATTAAAATAGTTAATACATGTATTTCATTATCTTCAAAGAAGTTACCCAGAGTGCAAGACATAAACCCCAAGAATTCCTACAAGAAACAGAAAAGTAATACCAAACCGTCTTTTCAATGAACCAAGATAAACTATTTGTATAAGTGAAACAAATTAGCATACATATCAAAAATGTTTCTGAAACAACAGAAACAATGTGCTGCAAGACAAAATAGACACAATCTTGAAGACATTGTTGTAGGCAAGGACTTTCTGACTAGAACCCTAGTGTCCCAAGAAATAATACCAAAAATCAACAAATGGGATTGCATCAAATAACATTATGCAATACAACAACCACTGTCTAATTCTTATTACTTGTTTTAATGAAATTCCATACCATTTCTAATTTTTTTTTACCATTTTGTATTCTTTGAAAGAAAAGCTTCTGTAGGACAAAGGAAACAACCAAGACAGCAAGGAAACAACCTAAAAATAGGGGGAAATTTCAGCTAGAAGACTAACAAGACTAACATTAAGAATATATAAAGAACTCAAAAAAAATTAGACTCCCTCAATTAAAACCTCAGTCAAAGACGAGGCAATCAAAATGAATAAACACTTCTCAGAAGAAATACAAATGGCCAGTAAATAAATGAAAAAATGCTAATTATCGCTGGCCACCAGAGAAGGGCACATAAAAACTACACTGATATATCATCTTGCCCCAGCAAAAATGGCTACCATAAGAAAATCTAATAATGACAACTTCTTTAAGCTTTGAGTATTGGATTATTGTGTCCTGATGATAGGAAAAGTGACTAAGACACTCTGTGAAGGAAGATGTCACTGGTTCTTACTAAAACTGAAATTGAAATGGGAACTTACCTAACTAGCACCATAATTCCATAATATTTTTTTCCAAGTTTTAGGACCTATCTTGGAGAGACACCACCAGTTTTGATCATAGTATATTTTACTCATCCAAGCAATTTTATTATTTACTTGAGCTGGGAACTTATGAACAGTTGGAAATCCATGGTAACACCTTGTTTTCCAAAGAGCATTCCTAAAGTAAATATTCTAAATCCCTTCTATATAACATGCTCAAATTTCCCAGCCCTAGATTATGATCTCATTTCCGACTGTATTGAAAACATTTCTTCTTTAATACATGAGAGTTTTTATTCTGCTTCCTCTCTATTCTAGAAATACTCACTTTAAGGAATCATAAAACACAATAAAAAAAAAGTAGGAAAAGAAAAAGAAATAAAAACCTGGGTAAAAGTAAACACAAAATGAATTATGGAAAGACATTACCAGCCTGGGAAGATAGCTTGGTGGTCTAAGTGCCTGCCTGCAAGGACTCTGGTCTGATCCCTGGTACTGCATGCTGTGCCAGTCCTATGCAGAGCCAGACACAGAGACAGGGCATGGTGGCATATGCCTGTAAGCCCAGCACGGGGAGGCTGAGACAGGACGATCACTAGAATCTGAGCTGTGTAGTGAGACCTTGGACCAAATAAGTTAAAGGACTTTTTTTTATTTTTAAAATAATTTTATTGAGAAACAAATAACAATGAGACAGTTTCAAAGCCAATTACTAGCACAGTTTCAATAATTAATACGTTGCATATTGTTTTCTTAGTGGTTATTCACTGTAAAAGATGCAGACATGATATCATGTCCACAGACACTATTAGAATGAATCTTTCTATTTATTGAATTAAGAGAATGCAGCTGTATGTCTATCCTAACTATTTTGAGCATACACATACAAAATGGTTGTTCATTTGTATCCCCCTTTTCCATTTAATTTTGCCAGAGAAGGGTATTCCATTGTAATTTAAATATTGTAGGTGCGTGAATTCAGCAAAATATTCCAATAAAGTTCAGTAGTCCATAATAGTAGTGGGTTTTCCATAATCCTGGCAATGTCAAAAGTTGTTGACTTGAGCCTTTTACAGCTCAGCTTATTAATATGGCTTTACTTTTTATACTTCATGTTTATACTTTTCTGCTGGATGGTTAAGACCAAGATAAAGCAAGACCTATAAAACAAAAAAATGTAACTTTTGTATCTGACAAGGTCAGTCAAATCCCCTCATGATTTATCCTGAAACTCTATACTGCAGTTTGTAGATCCTTTGTCATTGTCAGCCATGTGGATGAGTCATGGACATTGCTAGACCAATTTGCTCTCTGTGAAATCCTGAGAGAATGTTTTCTCTCCATGTGACTCTCCTTAGGCACACTCTGCATCATTGATCACTTTCCTCTGTGGCCCCATAATCTCCTTGATCAGAAAATTTGGGACACTACCGAGTTACATGACATTACAGTTGAGACTTCACTATCTGTCTGAATATCAAACATTAAAGGATTTTTTAAAATAAATATATTACCATAGATTGTACAAACATTAAAAAGTAATAATCTGAGTACTGTGGTGACAAAACTAGAGAATTCAGATGAGAAATAAAGTCCTTGAAAGGTAAGACACTCTCAATAGTCCCACAGCCTACTCAAGCTAAAGAAAAACTCTCCATAAGAAAATTCTAAACTAATATGATTTTAAGTGGAACTTTATTAAATATTTAAGAAAGATAATGCCAGTTTTTGACAAATTCTTCCAGAAAATAAAAAATGATAGAGGACTTTCCAACTCATTTTTTGACTCCAGCATGCTGAACAGTAGAAGAGTTTACAGAAATTACAGGCTGATATCTTTCAAGGATCTAGATGGAGATTTCCTTCAAAATACAAATAGAAATATTTCTTACCAAATAAGACCTATCAATGTAAGAAGGATGTATGCCATGGCTGTGGGGAGTAGTTTCAATATTAGAAAATCAAGCATGCAATTTATCACATTAAAGTTCTTAGAAGAATACACAATAATCTCAAATGCACAGAAAATTAAGAATTTCATGGCAAAGATCTCTCAGCAATCTAGGAATGGAATAATTTCTTCACTTTACAGCTATGGATAATGTCATACTTCATGATTAGCAAATGCATTCTTTCTGCCAACTTGAGGAAGAAGTCCTGGGATCAAGGCAAGGACATCCACTCTGACAGTTTATCTCTGCTGTTCTGTGGTTCTATTTTCTCCTCTGTTTCCCTAACTAAGAACTTCACAGTTCTGTCCTTGATCCTGTACTCTTCTGCTCACCATGTTTTCAGGGAATCTTGCCTACTCCAAGTTTCAAATGATCACCTTCATTCAAAATTGTCACATTTCCCAAAGCCCATTTCACTGTACATGGAAATCTTATTATCATTTCAGAGGCAGTAGGTAAAAATGGTATTCCTGCAAGACTTCATTTCTAGAAATTTCTTTAATGATATTGCCACTCCCCAGCCTTCTGAATTCAAACCTGCAGGCTTCTTTAACCTCTTCCTCCAACCTCTACAGATAATCCCTATTCCTATCCAGCATTACTTAAAAAAAAAAAAAATTTCTGTTTGGTACAGGGTCTCACCATTTAGCTCAGACTCATAGTGCTCCTCCTGTTTCCAGCCTTCCCAGTGTGGGGATTACAGGCTTGTGCCACCATGCCCTGACTTGGTCACTGGCTCAGTGCACCCAAGGGTGGGGCTGGTCCAGCACGTGGTACGCGGGATCAAACTCTGGTCCCTGCATTTGCCTAAGCAGACACTTAGTTCACTGAGCTATTTCACTGCCCTAGGTATTCCTCTTTTTTTTTTTTTAAATACACCTCCTACTTACATCTCATTTTAATTTCTAGTTCAAAATCTATCATTTACATACTCTGTCAAGTTCTCCCTAAAAAACAACATCTTCAATATGTCACTGCATTTTATTCAATAGTATATTGTACAACATCCTAAAATGTAGCTATTCTAGCTTTGTTAAAATGTAGCCTAACCTAGCCTTTTAGGTTACTTTTTATTAATCTTGCCATGTGACCTTTATTTTCTACATATCATTCTCCAAATACTCAACCTTTTTCAAGATCTTTGCCTTTGTTTGGATTCTTCTGCTCCATCTTCCCTACTCTTGTCATGTAACTGAGACACCTTTTCCACTTACTCCACCTGTTGAATCTCTTCCTTCTCTTCAAGGTTCATAATGCTGTTTCCTCTATGAAGTTCTCTTTAATCAACTTAATCAATTTAACCAAAGTAATCATTCCCTCTCTGAATCTTTATTCTTCTATTTCTGTTCCCAAGTTGCATGTGATGTATATTATATTCCCAACCATGTGGAAACTGACTAGAAATAGATATTCACGCAAATCCAATTATAGTTTTGTACACTGAGAATACATAGCTGTTTGCATTATAAGTGGAATTCCCAAAAGTAAGACAACAGATTAGTTTTCTATCTGCTTTCAATTACATTAACATATGGTGAAGGCCAGGTGTAGAATGTGTTTGACCAGATGCTAGAAGAAACTGGGGTCTACACAATGCACATCTGACACAAAAGCCCAGAAATACCGTGACAACATTTTAGCCTCTATATGGACAAAAACCTCAGGAGCTGACCTCAGAATTTAGAAAAAAGAACTTATGAAAGGAGAAAACCTGAAATCTTATTATACCAGGAAGGAATTTTTGCCTATTCTAAATAGGCAAGACAAAATCAGACTTGAGAGAGTGAGACCATGTTTAAGAATGTTTTCTGTCAGTTTATATTCTCAGTGCCTAGGAGACTGACTCGCACATTGAAGATACTGATTTAAATCCATGCACTTAAAAAGAAGCACCATGTCTTTCCTGCATAAGGAAACACAGTAATTGTGAGGAGAACAGAACATGAGAGCTGCCATCAAATGCACACATACTTCTCAGTGTTATCTTATTTCTTCTTCTGTACCAATAAAATATAGTCTGCAATCAAACAGAGCCTTTATTGGTATCAATACTATGCAACTAAGACAGCATTTTGTTCAATCTTACAAGCACAGTTAAGTGAGATAAAAGCAAATAAAAAGGTGAAAAAGTACCCGAATTCTAAATCTTATGTCATCCAACTACTGTCGTTGAGAGAAAGGAAGAAGAAAAAAGCAAGCCACTCAAAAATCATTCTTGAAATGATCAACTTAAGAGATCAACTAAATTTAAGAGAAATGTTCAATGAGTTTAAGAGTTTCCTGTTAGCTTGACAAAGGCAGCAATATATTCAAGCAAGTAATCAAAGGGGTAGTCATTGTCCTTTTATCATCTGCCAGGAAGAACTGAAGAATGGAATCGACACCGTACCATACTGACCAGTTCAAATGCTGCTCTCTCCCCAAAGCTGATACTCCAGAAGTGACACTACACATACCTATGAGATGAGGGTGGAAACGTCCCAGGTCATTTTTACTCTGCCTGCTTCAACCTCTAGAGTTAGAATTAAATCACATTTTCTCTCCATTTCCTGTTCCACTTAGTAAATGGACCCACATGGAAATGTGCCTGGTATATCCATGATAAAGGCCATTCCATCTTCCCAGAGGGCTTATGATTACAGGACCTCAAAAATAAAGTAGGTACCTTGCTCCCTCATGCTGCATAATCATTGCTGTGTTCTACTCTCACAGCTACCATACAATTTTAATAGTGTAGTATGTATAATAAAATATTGTTTTTTGTTTTGTTTTGTTTTGTTTTTTGGAACCAAGGATTGAACTCAGGCCTTTGTGCTTGCCAGGGAAGCACTTATTCCACTGAGCCATCTCCCTGGCCCCCAAAATATTGTATTATTATAAATATAGTGTAGAATACTGGTAAGTAAAAGCAATTTGCATTTAGGAATTAATTGTTTAACTAGTCTGAATGGGAGTAAGAGGGTTAGCATATCAGAGAATCACAATTCTATAATATTTTTAGAAGAATTTGAGTAAGCATATATAGATGTTTTCAAAGTAAATATAAAAGTTAACATGATTGTCATGCTTCTTTGTACTAAGTTTCAGTGATGTGTCAAGGGCAATGTGAAATCATGTTGCCCTATATGAATGGTTTTGTGTGGATCTCAATCATGCTCTAACTCATATTCTTAACTCAAATATGGAATGCCAGTCAGGCCTTACTTCTTTGTTTTTATTGGGAAATATTATATTGATCATGTACTTAGCTTGTTTACATTTCTAAATAAAATGCTACCTATTACCTTTGAGAACCTATTCATGAACTTCAATAATAAAGTAAATCCTCAGCCATGTCAAAAATAATGCTCTGACTTCCAAAAGAGGAATAACTCAAAAAATTTAACACCAAAAACTTAAATAGCCCAATCCATAAATAGACAAATGAATTGACCAGACACTTCTCAAAAGAAGTTCAAATGGCTAATATGTACATGAAAAAATATTCAACATCTTTAGCCATTAGGAAAACACACATCAAAGCTACACTGAGATTTATTCTCCAGACCAACTCTCATCAAGAATATAGAAAATACAGCTGGATGAACTGCAATTCCAGTAGTTGGTAGAGGTTGAAGCAGGAGGATTGCTGTGAGTTCAAGGGCAGCCTGGCCTACATGGTAAGTTCAAGTCCAGTCTGAACTGCATAGGAAGAGCCTACTTAAAAAAAAAAATAGTATGATTTAGTACAGCCACAAGAGTGTCCTCAAAAAACTAAAAGTGCGACTACCATTTGACCCATTTACACCACTTGTTGGTGTATACAGTACCTGGAGGAATTAACATACTATAGGGATATCTACATATCATGTTTACTGAAGCCAAAATACAGAACCAGCCTGAGCGCCAATGAATAAAGAAAATGTGGTATATATTTTGCAGAAAATGGATGGAATTTGAGATAATCATGTTAAGCAAAATGTTCTCTCTAACATGCAGAATCTTAAACAAAGATGAAGGGAAACTATTATTAAATGAAAGGGAGTACCCAGGGGAGCTGAATATGATCAAAGTATAGTATATTCATTGATATCCAATATGTGGCAAAATTAATAGTCACTAATAAAAAACATTGCTCTCCAGACATATTTTCAGAGATCATTTTTGCTCTGGAACATTTTGTGCTTTGAAAAAATTATGAAATATATAACTCAGATTTCAAAATGCTTTGTGGCAAGAACAGAGTGAGTTACCAGCAGGGCTTGGCAGGAAGTTGACATTCATCACTGAACAGGACAGCACAAATACTGCAACTTTGAAACTCAGATAACAGCCCCCAATGGCAGCTTTGATAATATACAAGATTGCTGTGGCCTCTTGTTCTCAAACATGATACACAGATGTTAAATCGACTCTCATTGTTAGTTCTCTCCATGCTTTTCTATAAAAAAATCTTCTGCAGACTAGAGCCTTGGCTAATGCTGTGTTAAACAAGAAAAAGTGAAAGCTCTTCTGTGTGTCATTAAAGAAATGAATAGACTTTGGATCAGCCTGGAGGATGGACATGAGCACAGCTGGGGGTTGATCCTCGAAAAAAATGCAACCATCTGTCCTCCTTTTTCGTCAACAGGTGCCTGTAGTTTCTCCTACTTTTCGCAGTCTCAAAAGCCATGTTACTTCAAACATTTCTGTTTGTAATATCAATTTCTATAATAAGTCCTCTGGTGGTTTAATAATATTGATAGTGTAATCATAAATATTTTGTGTTATGGGGAATCTTTGATCCTAAAAATATCATAAGGCTGCATAAGTAAACTATATAAATAATCTTTAGATTTCAACAACTTTAAAATTTTATTTCTTCATTAATCTTAGAAATCTAAGAGAACCAGCAAAACAAGAAGGCTTTGTATCTTTAAAAACTGGGCCAGATAAAACTAAAATGCAGAGTTCAGCAAGGGATGTGGGAAACACCTACCAGAATGCCTAACCTGAACCCATAGAGTGCTTTCCTTAAGAAAGTGGCCACCTGAGCTATCTGTGTTCTGTAAATGCTGCCTTCTGAAACACAGATCCTAAATGTTTGCTCAAAGCCTGCCTAGCATCTTATTATAGTTTTCATATAAATAATTTAATACTTAATGATAAGCATAGAATTGTTAGGCATACATAATCAAAGTGAAACTTTTATTTTTCACCTCTAATATACTTCAGCAGAAAAATCTCAGATTTCACCATTCAATTAATATTATCTTGCAATCAATTATACTATCATCCATATTTTAAAAAATTCTTAATGACTTCTTTCTTAACTATCCAGGATTTATTTTAGGCAAAGAATGAAAAGTGATGGTGACAGGCCAGGGAGATAGTGCAACAGCATAAATGCCTCCCTGGCAAGCACAAGGTCCTCAGTTCAATCCCCAGTACCACAACTAAATAAATAAAATTAAAAAGTGAGGTAACTAGGGACCATACTCCTAAGTGAAATAATGCTGAGTTGCACATGTAAACACTACATTGTCTTGTTGTTGTAAGAACCTGAAAGAGAAAAAAAAAACAAACTGAAAGGTACAATAGATACTGTGAAAGGGAAAGGAATTGTTCAAAGGGAAGGAACAATGGGGGTGAGGTAAAGGAGAAAAGAAAGAAAGAAGGGAAAATATATATGTATATACACAGGATAGATTAGATAATTGCATTGCTGATTTCTACTGGTCTCTTGAAAGGAACAGTTAAGGCTTCAAATTTTTTCTTCTTTTTAATTTTTTTTACCAATTTTGGATGCTTATATCTGGTAATCTGAACAATTAATTTGAAGACAATAATATAGCAATATAGCAAACATTGCTGAATTTCTATCATTTTGTTTAGTGAAATTCTGTCTCATTTCTAATATTTTTACTATTTTTTCTTTTAAAAATAAATATCAATTTTATTCAACAAATACAAGAATATAAATAAAAAAATTACTTTAAATAAATATAAACCTACTCATCTTTAAAAAAAGTGAAGTGAAAGCTGGTTTCTTCTTTCTTTCCTTTACAACCTCCTTTCTTTCTTCCTTCCTTCCTTCCTTCCTTCCTTCCTTCCTTCCTTCCTTCCTTCCTTCTTTTCTTCCCTCCCTCCCCATCTCCCTCCTACCCTTCTTTCTTTCTTTCCCTTTCCTTCATCTGTGTGTGTGTGTGTGTGTGTGTGTGTGTGTGTGTGTGTTCACCCTATGTAGGAGTCTCCTAGCAGTTCCACTGGCTCAACTTTCAGGGTAGTAAAAAAAGTAGAGAGAAGTGGTCAGGCTTTGAATACATTAGGAGAAAGTCTCCACATATGAGGGTGGGTTTAATACACAAGGTGAGAGAAGGAGAAGAAACAAGAACAAGCTCTAACTTGCATCTGGAATCTTCACGAAGTACCATTACTGAGCTAGGAAATGCTGGCTAGGAAATGGGCTGGTGATAGATCAAGTTAAGTTTGAGAAGTCTACAAGGCTGGACAGGTGACGAGATGGAGAAGTGGCCGTGGATCAAAGTATTGGCCAGTGGGAGGAGCTCAGAAACTCCTTAACATTGCTACACTTGGTTTTGGTCCTCAAGCCTCCTAAATTTTTATCATTGAGTGCATCTAAGTGAGAAACATTTTGTTTTTCTCTTTCAGGTTTCAAAATAAACATCTACTCATAATACATAATTTAAATGTATTATGAAATTTATAACAAGGAAAGAGATGAATTATTCTTATGACATAATACAGCTAAACACACACTTATCCGCAGAGACCAGGAGAATTTCCTGAGGTAAGTTTTAGAAGCAATAGATACAGTTTCATAATAGTTAACATCTTCACTTCCGGTAAAATTTTGAGTAAAGATTCACACTTGCCTGAACACAATCCTGGCTCTTTCCACAGAAAGTTTCTCAAAAATATTTTTAGGCTGAGGGTGGAGCTCAGTGGTAGAGTGCTTACCGAGCAGTGGGTAAGGCCATGCCTTGAATCCCGGGCACTGCAAAGATATTTGTTTTTAAAACGCTATTTAAGAGAGAATCACATAGTGCTTAGCACCTGCAGTGACCTTACTGTTTACTATTTCACAGGGCAACCCATTTCATTTTAGTGTCTCTGGTTGTCAGAAAGGCACTACTTATATAAGCTAAAAATCATCTACTCTTTAATATATGTTCAATGTGTCAAACATTCTCTCTCTCTCTCTCT